>NC_045608.1:27088242-27783072 GCF_009762305.2 Zalophus californianus | reverse complement strand
GTCCTAGGACATAGTCCTTAACATTGGGCTATATCTTTACCACTAAGGCCTGCACCTTCTGGGATTCCAATGGAAAGCTCTGGGTATTTAATAAACCCCTTGGTGAGAGTTACCAAACTCTGTTGAACTCTCCACTCAGCTTTTTAGCCTTCCAAATGATGCTTAGAGGAAAGCATTCTTGGAGTTGTGTGCAGTTTAGGAGTCACTCAAGAATTTAAGGGGAATTTTTATGCAGATTTTGAGGCTTATCCCTATTTGGCTATCTCCAAATTCCTGGATTTTTTCCTCTCAGTTTAGAACCATTCTGAAAGCCCTGAAACTCTGGCCTCTGTATCATCAGCCCATTATCTTCTTGAGATCTATTCCTCTGTGCAAGTTTATAACTATTATTGGCAAGAGGATTAGTCTGATACAAGCAACCTGTACAGGTACTTGGAACAGGTATTTAGGTTATAACACCAAACAATAATGTAATAAGACATTACATTAATGTCTTTAATGTGTTTTGGTCTTTAAAATCTTCCAATTTTAAGTGCTTTTTATTTTTTTTTATTGAGGTATAATTGACAGACAATATTATATTAGTTCCAGGCACGTAATATATTAAGTTGACATTTGTACACATTGTGAGCTTTTTACTTTTAAAATGGTATATATGGGGCGCCTGGGTGGCTCCATCGTTAAGCGTCTGCCTTCAGCTCAGGTTGTGATCCCAGGGTCCTGGGATCGAGCACCGCATTGGGCTCCCTGCTCAGCAAGAAGCCTGCTTCTCCCTCTCCCACTCCCCCTGCTTGTGTTCCCTCTCTCGCTGTGTCTCTCTCTGTCAAATAAATAAAATCTTTTAAAAAAATAAAATAAAATGGTATATATACCCATATTTCTCTGGAACTCCACTTGGCCCTGCTAATCAGCCCTCAGGATTTTACATGGATGACCCTAAGGAGTCAGAAAGTAACCTAGGACATCTCTTTACCTAGTGAGAGTCTTATACTACCTATTCTCAGTTAAACGCCTTTCACAGCTCCAGAATTCTACAGTTAGTATTAGGGCAATAACTGTACCCTCCCATCCACTTCCTTATATTAGGCTGGACACATCCCTCTAGCTACTGTCTTGTTACTTTTCAGGACTGGTAGGCAGAGAGATGGGTGGACAGAGCACTCAATATATAGAGTTCCTGGGATTGTAATGATTTACATACAGTCACACAACCAGATCCATGACATCAATATGTACACAAGGGCACAGATTCACAAAGATGCACACACTGATGAGCACTGTGGGTACACACAAACACACTGAGTGACATACAGGGGAACATATACAACACACACACACAGTCATACTGAACCTGTGATACCCACCCAGACACAAACCAGAATTGTGAGAGAACAGCTACACACACACAGGTTTACAGATTCACCTGCACAAGACATGTACACACTGCCACACACAGACTGAAACAAACTCACCCAGATCTGTAAGACCCATAGAGACACAAATGCATACAGAGGTTCACCCACACACAAGGACTCACACATTAACCAGCCCTGTAACGCAACAGCCACCCACCACTATACTCACAGATTCACAACCAGATTTGTGAGATTCAGGTGCACACAGTCCACACCCACCCAGGTTCCTGCCCTGGGGTTGCTATTGAACGCTGTTCCTGCACTGGGCACAGCTCACTGGTATCAAGTGAGAGCCTATGGCCAAGCCTACCTGGAGTCAAGGTGGGGGTCTGAAAAGTTTCCAGTCTCCATCCCCTCTGCCCACCTCAAACTAGCCCTCAGTAGGAAGCTGTTAATGAACTTTCTTCTGGAGTTACTCACCTGGGTTCAAAGCCTGGCTCCACCTTCTCCTGGCTTTGTGACCTGGGACGCTGTGCCAAATTTTCTCCATCTCTAAAACAAAGGTAATAATAGTTACCAAACTTCACTGAGCTGTTGTGAATGTTCTGCCAGAAAATACATGTTAAGCCCTTTCCAGGCAGGAAACGTTCCTAGCGTGTGGCTGGTGCTCAATAAATACTGGCGTCATCCCTGTGTTAAAAGTCAGAGCACTGGGCCAGAGCTGCGCCACAGCCCAGACCCTCCTTCCCAAGCTCCTCAGGGTGGGCAGCCACCAGGCCTGACAACTAGGCTGGAGCGCTCCCTCCTCCGGGGTCCCAGGTGCACGCCCACCACCTCTAGGGTCCCTAAGGCTAAAAGGCCTGAGTCTTTTCGCAAAGATGAATGTGGGTCGGAGCCCACCCGACACCACCTTAAGACATGGACGAACTGACAAGATAATTCCACGTTTCTGGGCACCGCTCTCTCCCACCCTCAATGAGACAGAAACACCGCCCCACATAAACACACACTCACTGAGACACAAGCGCCTTTCGCAGCAATGGGTGGGAAGGAGAGTGGGGCGGGGCCAGAGCCCTCGGTCACTGTGCCGGGAACTACATTTCCCAGAAGGCTCTGCCATAAGCCTGTTTGCGTCAGGGCGCAAGGGCTTCTCCGGGACCCCGACGCCCTCTGGGAAATGGAGTCCGCGCCAGCGCGACGCAAAGGCTACCGGGAGTTGTAGTTCGCGCCCGTCTGCGCAGGCGCACTTTCCCGCAGCGGTCGCCGGGTTGCTCCTTTGTGGCAGTCGGTGGGCTTTTGTGGGAGGCCGGTCCTCTTGCTCGCGCATCCTTCCGAGCGTCGGTCGGTCTGTCCGTCCGCCGCGGGGCCTGTCTGCCGGACGCGCTCTGCGGCCGATAGCTCCTGACGGCTGAGCCTAAGGCCGGCCCTGGTCCCGGCCCGCAGTGTCCCGGGCGGAGTGTGTGACGGGCTGCGTGGGGCGGGGGTGATGGGGCGTGAGCGCAGCCTGGGGTGTGAGGCGTTTGCTGAGCCTGCCTGACCCCGACCTTGGTGGGAGGGGGGTCCGCAGGGGGCTTCGCGTGCGTGACCGTGCAGCGGGGAGTGCGTGTGCGACCCCCCGGGGCTCCCCTGCAGGCTGTCCCTGAGCCCCAGGAGCAGGACCCGCGCCTCTGGGCCTGGCTTGGGGCCCAGGAGGCTGCAGAGCTGCCCACGCCTCCGGGGAACGCTGCCGAGGGGCGCCATGGAGACCCCTGCCCCGAAGCCCCAGGAGACAGGTACAGTTGGCTCTTCTAGTCAGTGGGTCTGTGGACTTGCGCTTGAGGAGACTGACACTCAGAGAGGTCAGGCTAGTTTCCCAGAAGCACCTAACCAAGTCAGGCCTCCTGCATCCTTACCGTGCACACCCGTTTGTTTCCACTTCTCAGGCATGCTGAAGAGGAAGGGAATGGCAGTTTTTCCTTCAGATTGTGCCAGATATTGGGGCTCGCTCCCCACCTCACCTGCGGGGAACGGTTTCTGACTCCTCTGATCCTCCCCCATGCCAGGGGTAGAGTGGGCTCTAGCTCAGCCATGCACCTGGTAGCTATGGGAAGAACAGCCCCTTTGACTCATTTCTCCTCCCCAGCTCTGCCCTCTCAGGAGCCTGCTCTTACCCTCAAAAAGAATCCAGAGGATAAATTGGGTCAGGGTCTCCCGGAAGCCAGTTCCGAGGTGAGTGGTTGTCTTTTCTTCCTTCTGAACATCTCTTTCTTTATGAAGAGGGTTGGCATTTTTCCCCTGCCCAGGATTTTCAGTCATCCAAAGACGCCCCACCCCCAACTTGAGGGCCTGCTCTCCCTTCCTCAGGAAGTTCTGGGCATGGGAACAGCTCCGATTGAAGAGAGTCCATGTGTGCCCTTGAAATGAGTGCCCCTTGCAGCCTCGTTCAGCCCAGTGGGTGGGTCATTTGCCCAGGACCTGTTTGCGAAACACTATACCAGAAGCTGTTAGGAATGGTTTTAGTGGAACCCGAGCACGTAGATGACAGCTCACATGAGATCACTTCTCCACATGCAGGCCTAGGGGATGGTCCTCTCTCTGTGGGGAGTTTTCTGGGATGGAATCAGGTAGGGGGGTGTGAAAGCACTGAAGGAAGTCTGCGTTGCAGCACCAGGGTAAGAGTGATGGTAGGGGGTGCATCCCTGTGTGCTTTTCCTCTGTGTGGGGATCCTGAAATGGGGCTGTCAAGGAAAAATCTGGAGTTTTAAAGGATCTGGGAGCTCAACAAGGAATTGGCCTTGGGGCCACTTATGCAGCTAAGTAGAGCCCAAATCCCTTCTTTCACAGACTTTGGGTTTTGTTTCTCATTTTGTTCTACCACCTAAACCACCCCCATCCCTCACAGTATTTAAAAGGGTACAGCTGATAAGGAGAGTTTGCAGTAGTGAAAATGTCTGGAGCGTTGAGGGTCCTTTGACTCAGGATTTTGTGGTTCTGTTAACCTCCCACTTGAAAGGGGTCTGATTACTGAAAAATAGAAATAACTATAAAACATTATGAGATATGCCTAGCTTCTGTAATGTGTTAGAATGCTCTGTCATTCTGTAATAAACTCAAGAGACATGACAGTCAAATGTAGTACATGATCTTTGACAGGCCACAGATCCAAAAAACTCAATCAAAGGCAGTTTGGGACAATTGAGGAAATTTGAAAATGGATTTATCTTAGATCATATGGTATCAGCATTAAATTTTTTGGGTGTGATGATCCCACTGTAATTGGATAAGAGAATATACTTAGGATATACAAGGTGAAGCCCATGGTGTGAGATGTCATGATGTCTGCAACTTACCTTCAAATGATTCAGCAAAAAGTACATGTGCATGTCTGTGTGTGCTTGTGAGTGACTACCTCAAGGTAGTATCCTTCTTGTGCATAGGTGTTATTCCTAAAAGATCGACTTCTTAGATCCTTGAGTAACTGGTCCTCCTCTCCTGAGTATTCTGCTCACCTGGCAGTCCCACTCAGACTCACAGTCAAGTGTTTTGCTCTTCCGGGACATCCCACACAATCTGTTCTGATTTCCCCACTAGTTTCATTACCACACATCTGCATTTGACTCTCCCAGTGGCAATAACCCCCAGACAGGCCTGTGCAAGGCTAAGATCCTTCTGCCCTTGCCAGTTGATACTCCCACACAGAAGCCATGTAGCCTCTGATAGTCCCCTTTCTCCAGCACCACATTCTGACATCTCTGGAGCTTTGTTTCTGCCCATGTTTTTCTTTTCCTCTGCCAACACCATGACCATTATGCTTCATTCCTGCATGCCTCAGTTATGGGCATGTTCTCAGCATGTGTCGTCACCCGCACCTTCTCATCCCCCTGAAATCCAGTGGGTTTTTGGATCACATTTATTGAGGTGTAATTTATATACAGTAAAGTCCTCTGATTTTAAGTAGCGGATTTGATGAGTTTTGGCAAATGTGTACAGTTGTGTGACCAGCACCACAATCATAAGCTAGAATGTTTCCATCACTCAAAAAGTTCCTTCATGCCCCTTTGCCGTCAGTCCTCTCCCCCCGCTCCTTGGCAACCACAATTTTGCCTCTTTAAGAATTTCTTACGGAAATATATAGTATGTAGTCTTTGGTTTCTTTTTTAAAAGATTTTAAGTAATCTCTACACCCAATGTGGGGCTCAAACCCACAACCCTGAGATCAAGAGTCACTTGCTGTACTAACTGAACCAGCTAGGTGCCCCACATAGTCTTTGGTTTCTAATTCCACTTAGCATAATGCTTTTGAGTTCATGTCTTTTTGTGAATCAGTAGTTTGTTCCTTTTTATTGCTGAGTAATATACCATTTGTATTAGGTTACAAGGGCTGCCATAGAAATTTACTGTCTCAATTCTGGAAGTTCAAGATCAGGATGTCAGCTGGTTGGTTTCTTCTGAGGCCTCTCTTCTTGGTTTGTGAAGGTACCTTCCCCCAGTGTCTTCACATGGTCTTTCTCTGTACACGTCTGGCTCCCAAATTTCCTTTTTATTATAAGGATACCAGTCCTATTGGATGACGGCTCACCATAATGACCTCATTTTTTACCTTAATTATCTCATTAAAGACCCTATCTCCAAATATAGTCATTTTTCTGAGGTATTGCAGGCTAGGGCTTCAACATATGAATTTGGAGGGATCACAACTCAGCACAAAACAACATTGTATGGGTATTTACAATTTGTTCATTAGGGGACATTAGGTTGTTTCCAAGTTTTGGCTATTACGAGTAAACCTATAAACGTTTGAGTACAAATATAGACGTGCTTTAATTTCTCTTGAATGAACATCTGAGAGGAATTGCTGAGTCAGATAGTAAATGTATATTTAATTATCAATTGTATTGGTCATTTCCAGGAGCCATCTTTTGGTTTCATTGATTTTCTCTGTTGCTTTTCTATTCCTATTTCATTTATTTCAGATCCTTATTATTTCTTTACTTATTTGGTTTCTTAAAGTTGAAACTCAGACATTGATCGGACACCTTTCTTCTTTTCTCATATAGCAGCCAATGCTATAAATTTCCCTCTAAGCACTGCCTTAACTACACCCCACAAGTTTTATATTGTATTTTCACTTTTATTCGGTTCAAAATAGTTACAGTTTCTGTTGTGATTTCTTCTTCAATCATGTGTTATTTAGGAATGTGTTGTTTAATTTCCAAATATTTGGAGGATCTTTTTCTAGATATCTTTCTATTATAGATTTCTTTTTTTCTTTAAGATTTTATTTATTTATTTGACAGAGAGAGACACAGCGAGAGAGGGAACACAAGCAGGGGGAGTGGGAGAGGAAGAAGCAGGCTACCCGCGGAGCAGGGAGCCTGATGTGGGACTCGATCCCAGGACCCCGGGATCATGACCTGAGCCGAAGGCAGACACTTAATGACTGAGCCCCCCAGGTGCCCCTCTATTATAGATTTCTAATTTAATTCTGTTATAGTTAGAGAAGGAACTTTGTATGATTTGAATTTTTTCAAATTTACTAATATTTATTTTATTGCCCAGAATGTGCTTTATCTTGGTAAATGTTCTGTATGCACTTGAAAAGAATGTGCCTTCTGCTTTTGTCAGCTAGAGTGTTCTGTGAATGTCAATTAAGTCCTTAAGTCGAATGATGTGTTAATCAGTTGTTCCGTACCCTTACATATTTTCTGCTTATGTGTTCTATCAATTATTGAGAGAGATGACTGTTGAAATTCCAAGTATAATAGTGGATTTGTCTGTTTTTCTTCAGTCTTATCAAGTTTTTGCTTTATGTATTTTGAAGCTCTGTTAGTAGGAATATGTATGTTTAAGATTGTTGTGAGCTCTTTTTTTAAGATTTTGTTTATTTGAGAGAGAGAGAGAGAGAGAGAGAGCACATGAGGGGGGAGGGTCTGAGGGAGAAGCAGACTTCCTGCTGAGCAAGGAGCCCAATATGGGACTCGATCCTGGGACTCCAGGATCATGACCTGAGCTGAAGGCAGTTGCTTAACCAACTGAGCCACCCAGGCACCCAAGATTGTTGTGAGCTCTTAATGAATTGCTGTTGTGGTAATGACCATTACATAATCATGTAATGATTATTATATAACACCTCTCTTTGTCTCTGATGATGTCCTTTGCTTTGAAATCTGCTTTGTCTAATGTTAATATTGCCACTTCAGCTTTCTTTTGATTAGTATTTGCAGATTATATCTTTTCTCATTCTTCCCCTTTTAATCTACCTTTCTCTTTGTTTTTAAAGTGGGTTTCTATAGCTGATGTATATATGGTTGGGTCTTAATTTTTAAATTCAATTTGACAGTCTCTAATTTCCAATTGAAGTATTAAGACCATTCACATTTAATGTAATTATTGATATGGCTGGATTTACATCTGCCATTTTGTTATTTGTGTTCTATATGTCTTGTGTTTCTTTTGTTTCTGTTTCTCCCTTAATGCATTCTTTTGAGGTAAACAAATACTGTTTTAGTATACTTTTTTTTTTTTAAGATTTTTAAAATTTATTTATTTGACAGAGAGAGACACAGCGAGAGAGGGAACACAAGCAGGGGGAGTGGGAGAGGAAGAAGCAGGCTCCCCGCGGAGCAGGGAGCCCGATGCGGGGCTCCATCCCAGGACCCTGGGATCACAACCCGAGCCGAAGGGCAGATGCTTAACGACTGAGCCACCCAGGCACCCCTGATGTAGTATACTCTTAATTTTTCTGATTTTATTAACTTGTTTTTTCCTTTTAGTTACTTTTTTGGATGCTGGAGTGAATTTTACTTTGTTGAGTATTGGCTTTTTTTTGGAATTCCTTAAATATTTCAGGAATTTGTTCTGGGATGCATTGAAATTACTTAGTATCAGTTGGATCCTTTCAAGGCTTGCTCTTTAGGTTTTGTTCAGGTGGGGCCAGAGGGGGCGCCTGAATGGCTCAGTTGGTTAAGTGCCTGCCTTTGCGGGTCAGGGTATGATCCCAGGGTCCTTGGATTGAGCCCCACATTGGGCTCCCTGCTCACAGGGAGCCTGCTTCTCCCTCTGCCTGCCTCTCCCCCTGCTTGTGCTCGCTCTCTCTGTGTGTCAAATAAATATACTCTTAAAAAAAAAAAAAGTGGGGCCAGAGAAGTCTTTAGTCTTGGGCTAATTTTGTCAGACCACTGAAGCTATCCTCTCCTGGGGACTTTACTCAGTGCCCATATAGCAGGAGGACATTCTACTCTGGCCGGTCAGAGCATAAACCACTCCCAGCCTTGTGTGAGTTTTAATGATTGTTCTGCCTTCTTCTTTCTGGTGTTTCTTTTCCTGATTTGGGGGTGTTTCTTCCCAGGCACATGCCTGTCAGTCCTCAGTCGGTCTCAAGTGGATCCAGAGATCTGAGTCTGTGAAACTCCCTCTGCTCTGGCAGGTTGCCCTGGAGATTTTAATCTCCTGGACTCCCTAAACTCTGTTCTTCTTCAACTTGGTGAGACCACAGGCTCTGTCTGGGTTCCACCTGCCCGCACTGCCGTCTGGAAACCTTCTGGGTAGGAAGATGGGGTGGTTGTAGGGCTCATTTTGTTTCCCTTCTCTCAGTGGTCTGTGTTCTGAGCTGCAGCTTGGCCAATGTCTTGAAATCAATCATTGTTTTATACGTTTTGCCCAGTTTACTAGTTGTTTGAGGTAAGAGGGCAAATCTGGTCCTTGTTACTGTTTTGTGTCTGGAACAGGAAAGCCAGTTTTGACCAGGCTGCTGCTTCACTCCTCCGGCCCACACTCAGAAGCTGTTGTCCCTCTCTCGTGCCTTCCCTCTGTCCATCCTGCTGCACCATACAAGCATCCTCACCCTGGAGTACCTGTCTTCTGACTCTGGCCATAGCGGCACCTCCCACTCCTCCTCCCCTGACGCCAGAGCTCCGGGAGCATGAAGTCTCAGGACACACAGCTCGGCCACCTCAGCTCACTGTACTCCCAAAGCCCAACTCACCCCATTTCTGGGCCCTTAGCCTCTCTGCTGTGGTCTGCCCCTCCTCTAAGGCCTGAGACAGTAGATGTTCCTGTCACGATTCTGGATGCGGCACAGACTGCTTTTTGTTCTCTTCTCATCGGACCAGGGACAGGGTCTCCAGCCTCCTGGTGTGCCCAGCCAGAGGGGTAGGAGATGGCCAAGCGGGGACTGACAGATGCTGGGTCCTTTCCTTGGGACCCAAGACTGGCATACTTCTACCCCACTTCATTTTCTCCTCAACCGCAGGAGGCCCCAGTGCTCCCAGTCCTTTCCCTAGCTGCAGAAACTGAGGCTCAAGGAAACTAGGTGGCCAGACCAAAATGGTACAACTGATCCCTGCTCTGCTTTGATTTTCCTTCTTCTTGGAAATTTACAGAACCGGTATTTGCTGTGTAACAAAGTTCCACAGCAGAGTCTGTTACTAATCTCCTTTCCCTGCGCCTACAGTCACATTTCCCTGAGGTATCCAGTGTCCTCGGTTTTGACATTTACTCTTCCACATCTCTCCCCTGGTTCACGGACGCAGACCCCAGAGTACACAGACACAGGGCTTCAGCGTGTCATTTTGAAAATGGGATCATACTGTATACATTCCAGTGCTACCCTTTGTTCGAATTAGTGTATAATTCACATACCATAAAATCCACCCTTTGCAAGCGTACAATTCAGTGGTTTTGAGTGCGTTCACGGGGTAGTGCAACTGTCCCCACAGTCCATTTCCTCAGCCCAAAAAGAACCCCTGTGCCCATCAGCAGTCAGTCTAGCTCTCAGCAACCGCTACTTTGTCTTTTTGTCTCTCTATAGTTCCTTATTCTGGGCATTTCACATAAATGGGATCACACAGTATGTAGCCGCCTTCTTCTGGCCTCCTTCCCTTAGCATAACGTACAGCGCCTCTCTTTGGCTGGCTGCATTATTTTCCACAGTCGGCCTGTGTGCATGTACCCTAACTTAGCCAGCTGTCCTAGTGCCGTGGTTGGTTGGTTTGGGGTAAGTACAGTGCCGTGATCCCCAGCCTTGCATTTGCTTCCTTATGTGCAGGAACTTTTGTTTCTGCCATGCGAGGACCCAAAAGGGTATAACAATTCCCACTCCACCAAAAATGCTTCCTCATGGCCGGGATACCAGGTTTTCATTGGTGCTACTCACTCTGATTAGGGAAAACGCGTGACCTTATTTTTGTTTCGATTTATATTTTCCTGACAAATCATTAGTCTTCTCCTAGTCCATTGGGAATTTGCCTTTCTTCCTCCTTGAATGGCTTTTTCTTACTTTTAGAATTTTGAAACATTTAAACAGAATCATTACAACCTTCTATGTACCTACTTTGCAAAATTAATGTCTAAATTTTGTCATATTGGTTCCGAATCATTTTAAAAAATGAAACATTGCAGGTAAAGGCAGGTGCATCCTCCCCCACATCTCCCTTCTCTCCTGCCCTCCTCAGTCTGTGATAGTTTCAGAGGACAGTGACTAACAGCAAACACCATAGGGCACCTGCCATCCACCAGCCCCTTGGATGAGCGCTTCACAAATAGTAGTAATTCACTGGATCTTCTCAGTGATGGAATGACACAGGGACTATTAGCAGACAAGGCAACTGAGGCACCCCCGACTCATAGAGCTAGTAAGGGCAAGAGTGGGGAGCCCACATGGGCCACTGAGCTCAGAGTTTGTGCCCTTATCCACCAGACAGCAGACCTAAATGCACATCACACTGGGCATGGTTCTCCTCAGCCTGCTTTTGTAACCACTGCCACACTCTTAAGAGCTCCCCATGGGACAGGTTACTCCACTGTGTTTGTTTCCACTGCTGCACTGTATCCCGTTGTGTATTCATCCCTACCAGTGGGCTGCAGCATGTTTCCAGTGTTTTCTTAGCCACTCTAGGCTGGATAGGAATCTCACAGTGGGCTTTCAGACACAGGGAACACACTCTCTCAGCTTTACTAGAGATAGTAGAATAGGTTTCGCTTTCCAAAATGGATGTCCCCCTTACCCCTGTCCAATGGTGTAAGACCATCCCATTTCCCCATGGACCAGCCCACAGCTGGTATTTCCAGGCTTTAAACATTTTGCCTCTCTGCTACATGCGAAATGGTATCTTTCTGTTTTATTTCTCATTTCGGGATGTCTAGTGTGATTGAGTGTCTCTTCATGTGCTTCTTAATCATTTGCCAGTCTTCTGTGAATTTTCTGCTTATACTCTATGCCCATTTTCTTTTTTTCTTTTTTCTTAATGATCTTTTAGTGTTGCCTGCAGAAAACATAAACTTTCAGGGCACTTGGGTGGCTCAGTTGGTTAAGCGTCTGCCTTTGGCTCAGGTCAGGACCCCAGGGTCCTGGGATCGAGCCCCGAGTTGGGCTCCCTGTTCAGCGGGGTGTCTCCTTCTCCCTGCCCCTCTGCCCACTCGTGCTCACTCTCAAATCAATAAAATCTTTAAAAAAGGAAAACGTAAACTTTCATAGAGCAAATGTAAATCTTCTCCTCCTGGTTTCTGGGTTTGCTGTCATACCGGCCAGGGACTTATGATCTTGTCTCCCAGAAGCCCCCACACTTAGATCCTTGCCGCACCCGGAGTTGCATTTTGTGTGTGGTATAAAGAGGGGCTTTATCTTTCCTCCTGTTTTATGTTGGTGTTTGTCTTAGCATGGGTTGCCATAACAAAATACCCTGACTTGGCAGCTTCAACTGCAGAAATTGATTTTCTCACAGTTCCAGAGGCAAGAAGTCTGAGATGTATGAGATCAGGGTGCTGGCAGGGTCTGGTTTGCTGCAGCTCTCTACCTGGCTCTCACGGTGCTCTCAGGTGGTCTGTCCTCAGAACACACGGGCTGGGGGTGGGGGGGATCTCTTTTGTCCTCTTCTCGGAGGCCACCAGACTTGTCAGATCAGGGCCCACCTTTATGACCCCACGTAACCTCAGCTACCTCCTAAAGACCCTGTCTCCAAACACAGTCACGTTGGAAGGGAGGGCTTCCACATAGGAATTTCAGGGGGACACAGTTTAGTCTGCAGCAACATTAAGAATTATCTAAAAGTATAAACCACTTTTAGAGCTAAAGGGCAAAGCTCTTGTGACCCCAAAGGATGTCCCCACTCTTCCCGACTGCCTGATAGTCACAAGGCCTCTCAAGTCTTGACATTCCGCACCCCCGTGCCTGACCATGGGTGCTGTTGCAGACCCAGGGTTTCCAGAGAAACCTGGTGACCCCTGGGAGCTTGGCCGCATGCCAGTCACTCCCAGCAAACAGATAGGTGGGAGCCAGGCCTCCCCTGCTTAGTTTATTCTTCGTTCTTATGTCTAATATAATGCCCTGTCTACGATTTAAGCCAGGCTCCCATGGCGCCCGCATCTTTAAAGAGCAAACCACCCTTGCCACCTTAGGTCAGCACCCTGATGGGTTTTGAGAGCTTATTTGCTGGCAAGAGGGACCCAGGGTGGGATTGGAGCATGGAGAGCAAGAGGAACATTGGGGATGGCAGCCTAGAGGCTCCAAAGTGGGTGAGGAGCCCCGGTCAGCAGAAGAGCCTGGGGTTCTAAAACAGGAGTGTGTGCAAGTGTCAGTGACCAGGGCTGGGGAGGTGGGCACAGGTCAGTACATGGGCCCAGGGAGGGCAGGGGAGCAGGGGTCCCGTGGGAAGGTGTGGGACGCAGGCAGGAAGAACTGAGAGTGGCTCCCTTGGTCTCTTGCTGACAGAACTTGCTGATAAGTACAGAGTTTCCTTCCTTAGGGTGTGGTAATGGCTTCCTGTCCAGAGTAGGGTCCTTTTGCGATGGTGAGATTTGAATAGGGCTTCTGGGTTCTCTGTACTATTCTTTCAAGTTCTTAAGTTTGACATTCTTGACCCTGGGAAGCATAGCATCTTACCCAGAACTCACAGCAGCCTCCAGCCCACAGAGGCACCAGCACCCAGGCTGGCCAGGTAGCTTGGCCCTCCCAGTCTAGAAGGCCAGGTCCGCTTGGCGAGTCCCGGCCCCGGCATGGTGTGTATGTTGGGGCTGTATGATAGACGGGGCCTATAGCACAACCTTCCATACTCAGGAGGTCACTAGAGGTTAACCCTTCATTCCTAAGGTCCTCAATTGACGTGTGGCTCCCTTGGAACCATGAACACAGTCCGAATCAGTCCCGTCCTGGGCAAATGAGAATGTGCATGTCATTCCAGGAATCAGTGACTTTCAAGGATGTGGCTGTGGACTTCACCCAGGAGGAGTGGGGCCAGCTAGACTCCCCTCAGAGGGCCTTGTACCGTGATGTGATGCTGGAGAACTACCAGAACCTTCTTTCCCTGGGTAAGACAGCTCCTCGAAGCCCAGTGTACAGTCTGGCCATTCTGACATGCCATAGGTATTACCAAGCCTCCCTTCGGTGCCGGCCCTGGTGCAGGCCCTGCAGGATGTGGGAGATGTGGCCGCTGCACTCACACTGGGGCTGGGCAGTGCATGTAACTGCCAGCATCCTTGCCTGAGGTGGGGCTGGTCCCGGGCTGGAGCCAGAAGAGAGGGAGAGGGTGGACAGGGGCCTGGGAGCCCAGCCTGCCCTGGAGCTTTCCGAGGGAGACAGGGCAGGGCCTCGGTACCAATGGGATCCTCAGAGTGTACCCTTGAGTTTGGGTTCTGAGTGTAAGATCCCCCATCCCTGGGGATAACACACACCTTGGGTGCTGGCCCAGACAGCCCCACCCTGGGGAGCCACAGCACACAGAACCACACATACCACTTCCTCCTTGCAAGCAGGACCCCCAGTCTGTAAGCCAGATGTGATCTCCCACCTGGAACGAGGCGAGGAGCCATGGCAGATGCCCAGAGAAGTCCCTGGAGGGGCTTGTTCAGGTGAGTGGGGGACACAGTGGAAGGATATGCAGACTCCTGCCTCCCAGCACCACCCCCCACCCCGCCTCCTTGTGGTCCTGCTTCCCTTCCTTCCTTCAACACACACAGAGCACTGACGGCGTGTGGGGAAGACTGCTGGAAATACAGTGGTGAGCAAAACAGGCAAAGACATCTGCCTTCAGCTGGCAGGAGACAGAAATCATGTCTATGTCTCGAGAAACATTTCACAAGTGGCACTTGTTGGATGGACAGGGGCGGGGAGTATGTGTGGACCTGGGGTCCAGGGCCTCCCTCACCGAGAAGAAGGCATAGTCAGCCTGGGGGTGCGGAGAGGTGGGGGTCACAGTTCGCAGAGATGACTCCGAGGGGGACGGCCCTGCAGGGACGCGAAGTTGACAAGAGACAAATTTAGCTTTTAAAGAAATATACATACATCTCAGGGCCAGAGCACACATTTACAGTTGCAAGCATTCTGAAGGAAAGACCAAAGAGAGGCAGTCTGGGGGCATTCTCTTCCCTCCTGGCACCAGGGAGAATTTAGATATAATTAGCATTTCTGGACTTGTGTTTACCCCGTGTTCATGCCCAGCCCCGACCCGGTTCCAACACACAGCCGTCTCTCAGTCGATGTCTCAATAAGTGAATCATGTCCAACTGCCAGACCCCGTGAGCCCTGCTCCATCCCTCGCCCCCTGGCTCGCCTTAGAGTTCCCTGGTTCCTCCTCCTCCCTGCGGCCCATCTCACCCAAGATGCGAGATGCATGCCCCTTGGCTCTGGCCCTCAGGCCTTTGGGCGCTCTGGCTGTTGGCCTGCCCTCTCTTCTCTGTGCTTATCCAAGCCCCTGTCCGACCTCAGTCTGGGCTCTAGTGGCACGCCTCTGACTGCTTACGGAAGATTGCATTTCCTATTTCTTATAGAAGGGGAGCCCGGGCCTGGGGTGAAGGACAGGTCGTGTCAACAGCAGGGCGTTTACAAGGAAGAGCCTTGCCAAGAGCCAATCACCGAGCCACTGGGGCGGTCCAGGGTCCAGAGCTCCGGTCTGGGCGTCGGGCAGGCCCACGAGGGCCCCGCGGCTGCTCCCGTGCGGGGTGAGGCTGCGCTGCGGAGGTCAGCACCAGGCAGCAGTGGGGATGTTCCCCCGGAGGGGCGCTGGCACGGCCACAAGGCTTTGGAGAAGGATTCCCCCCCTGGGTGCACCCTCTTCACCCCCGAGGCCATTCCTGCCCAAGGAGACCCTCCTGACGGGCCCACCGAGAGCTTCCAGTCTGGCGAGGCGGCCCCCAGGCAGCGGAGCGCAGGCCCAGGGAGAGGCCCCAGCAAGTCCAGCGAGCGCGGCGAACACCCACCCGGGAGCGGGCAGCGGGGCGCTGTGGCCGGGGCTGGCCTCTTCGTGTGTGGTGAGTGCGGGAAGGCCTTCAGGCAGAGCTCGTCCCTGACCCTACACCGGCGGTGGCACGCCCGGGAGAAAGCCTACAAATGCCACGAGTGCGGCAAGGCCTTCACCTGGAGCACCAACCTCATCGAGCACCAGCGCATCCACACTGGGGAGAAGCCGTTCTTCTGCGGCGAGTGTGGGAAGGCCTTCAGCTGCCACTCGTCGCTGAACGTGCATCACCGGATCCACACGGGCGAGCGGCCCTACAAGTGCAGCGCCTGCGAGAAGGCCTTTAGCTGCAGCTCACTGCTCAACATGCACCTGCGTGTGCACACGGGCGAGAAGCCGTACCAGTGCGGCGCATGCGGCAAGGCCTTCAACCAGAGGACGCACCTGACGCGCCACCAGCGCATCCACACCGGCGAGAAGCCCTACCAGTGCGGCGCGTGTGGCAAGGCCTTCACCTGCCACTCATCCCTGACCGTGCACGAGAAGATCCACAACGGGGACAAACCGTTCAAGTGCGGCGAGTGCGGCAAGGCCTTCAGCAGCCGCTCGCGCCTCACCCTGCACCAGCGCATCCACACGGGCGAGAAGCCGTTCAAGTGCGGCGAGTGTGGCAAGGCCTTCAGCTGCCACTCCTACCTCGTCGTGCACCAGCGCATCCACAGTGGCGAGAAGCCGTTCAAGTGCAACGAGTGCGGCAAGGCCTTCAGCTCCCACTCCTACCTCATCGTGCACCAGCGCATCCACACCGGGGAGAAGCCCTTTGACTGCAGCCGCTGCTGGAAGGCCTTCAGCTGCCACTCGTCCCTCATCGTGCACCAGCGCATCCACACCGGGGAGAAGCCCTACAAATGTGGCGAGTGTGGCAAGGCCTTCAGCCAGAATCACTGTCTCATCAAACATCAGAAGATCCACGCTGGGGAGAAGTCATTCAGATGTAACGAGTGTGGGGAAATGTTTGGCTGGAGTGCCCACCTCACAGAACACCGGAGAAGACACAGCGAGGAGAAGCCCTTTGCCATCCAGTTCAACAAGCACCTGCTGAGCACCTACTACGTGCCAGGCGCCCTGCTAGGCGCAGGGGGCGCGGGCGTGAGCAGCGTGGATCCAATCGATGCCCTGGACATGGCAAAGCTCCTGTGTGCGGTGCAGCCCTCGGCCAGCAGGACTTCCCCGCTGGGCAGCGAGCCTGGAAATTAGTGCGGTGTGCCCGCCCTCGGCCTTGCTCCTTCCCCAGAAAGCACAGCAGCTCAGATATGCACAGCCTGCCCGTGCCTCCACAGTAGAGACTGGCCCTGCCGCCTGTGCCCATGTCCCACGCGCTGGGACAACTCTCTCAGAGGTCATCGCCGCCCCAGTGAGCGCGCCACTGTAGGAGAGGAGCCGAGGGCCATCTGAGGAAGTCCCGTCATCCTGCTTTCCTTAATGGGCTTGCAAGACACTGACACGGGGAATAGGTCTTTCCTGCAGACAGAAAGAAAGTATATCGATCATTGTGTCCTCGGACGGGCTCCTGGCATGATCTCGATCAGGAATTTCCTTTGTACGTGGTTATGTTTAGAATGTTAATGATGATAATAAAAACAAACAGAAGAGTTATGAACAGTATTCCAAGTGAACGTTAAGTATATTCCAGAAGGGAAGAATGATCTTGAATGGTGGGGGTTTAGGAAAAGGCAGATTTCCTGGACTCACCTCACTAAAGCAGCTCTACCGCAGGGTCATCTGGTAGTGACAGCACCTGTGCCTCGGGAGCATGGCCCAGCTTCGGTGCAGCCAGGTCCTGACATGCCAGCATTGGGCCTGGCCATCTAGTCCCCGCTGGGAAATGGCGAGCACACAGGTGGGCGCTCGGCGTCCATCCAGGGTCTGGTGCTGGGATAGATGTGTCTAGAAGCGCACCTTCACCCTGCAGGCCTCCCTCTGCTCCAGTGAGCTCAGCTCGCCAGCTCAGCCCTACGGAAGGAGCCCCTCCATGGAGCCTGTCCCCATGCTCTCTGCAGTGGTGGGCGGGGTTCCTCTGGAATTAATGTTCGTTCCACTCAGTCCTAAGCAAGTCTAAGCTGCTTTCTCAGTGATAATACTTTACGTTTATATAGAGAGCTATAGTTTATGAAATGCTTTTTGGTATACTTTTTAAATTATGGCAGCAAAATAACTACATTTGGGAAATGTGGAAGTAAGGAAAAAGACCCCCCATAATTCCTAATAAATTGCATTCCGCACTTTGATACATTACCTTCTGCTTGTTTCAAAGTGGATTTTTACATTACTGCAAATATAGTGTATATATCATTTTAATCTTTTTTTTTCTACCTAGCTGCATAGCAGAATTTTTCCCCACGTAACTGAACTGTCTGGAGTTATAATTCTCAGTGGAGAACATCCAGTAGATGTTCTTTTGTTGGATGTTGAGGTTATTTCCATGTTTTCACTATTATAGATCGTTTCACTGTTACAACCATTCTTCATAGATCATCTTTTTGCATTATACTTCTTTAGCGTTTTCTTAGATTTCTAAAAGTGAAAATTTTGAGATAAAGGAAATGAACAACCTCAGGAATCATTTCTGTATGGTTTTGATGGTGTGTAAAGTCACACCATTTCATTAGGAAGAAATCGTCAGCAATAGTGGTCAGGTAGGAACGTCCCCGCATGGCATCTCCCAGAGACAGAGGACTCCCTGCTCAAAGCTGGGTGTCCAGACAGTCTTCATTCAGGGCACGGTGACCACACAGCGGTGCTCCTGGGCACCTACCACCCCACTGCGTTCCTCCAGAGTGTGCAAGCCAGCCTCCCATAACATGGTCCCTGGGGTCACATCGTGGCAGCCCACAGTCGCTTATCTGACAAGTAGGAAAAGTCCTATTGTACAGCTGCATTTGTAAAAGACAAATACAGTCTGGGCTTAGTTCATCATTATCAAACTCATTTTTCTCCTTACTTCAAAAGAACTTAAAATGAAAACATCTCTGTGGGGCCCTGGACACAGTGGCTGCTGTCAGCCCTGCCGTGAGTGCTTCTAGGTACTCAGCTGAGTGGCACCTTACGATCACCATACTTTGCACCTTCAATAATTAATGCGGTTGGATATTGAACATGCTTTGATTCTTTTTTTTTAAAGATTTTATTTATTTGAGAGAGAGAGAATGAGAGATAGAGAGCACGAGAGGGAAGAGGGTCAGAGGGAGAAGCAGACTCCCCGCCGAACAGGGAGCCCGTTGCGGGACTCGATCCTGGGACTCCAGGATCATGACCTGAGCCGAAGGCAGTTGCCCAACCAACTGAGCCACCCAGGTGCCCGAACATGCTTTGATTTTTGGTCTTTAATCTTGAAAATAATTTGAATATACCTTTCCCCCTCTTTTCATTGGAGACTTGATGTCTTTCTTTCATTTACATATAAACTTTTTTTTTTCCTGCTTACACAAGCAATATGTATGTGCTGAAGAAATTTGGAAAAATATTCAGGAAATTGTAAGAATGAAAGTACCCCTCAGTATCAGTTCATAGGCCACTGCCAGAGGTGCATTTACTTCTGGTTCTTTTCTGTGCACATATAATATGCCTTTGCTTTTAAGGCAAAACTAGATTCATTCTCTGCATGTTATTTCTATCTTTTTCCATGTAACATTTTATGGTGAGCATTTTCCACATTACAAAATATTTTTCAGAAACATTATTGATGGCTGTATCTTTCTCTGTCTTCTCATTGTATCAGGATTGGTCTGTTCCTTTATTGTTGAACATCATTATCTGTACCTATAAATAATTCTAGAACATAAATGCCATTTTGCCCTTTGATCATTTCCTCAGAATGAATTCTGAGAAGTGGAGTTCATGGGCAGAGTTCACAAACATTGCAAAACTGTCTCTAGGTCGAACCCAGCACGACATTCTTAATTCTCCCACATGGGCCCCAAGAGCATCCCTTTCCCTGCAGCCTTGCACACACTTGGCTTCATCTCCACTTTTTGTATTTACCATTTTGATACATCAAGAGTGTTACTGGTTCATGTTTTTTGACCTTTTTCTTCTCTTTGTATGAATTGTGTATTCCATACTTTGTTCTTTATACACACACACACACACACACACACACACACAGCACCTTGGCACATACATTTTTATCTTTGTTACCACATTTTTAATGTACAGAGATGTTCAAATTCTGTGCAATTGAGTCTTTTTGGTCTTTTTCTTTATCTTTTTCCTTAGCCCTTAGAAAGCCCGTTCTTTAAATCCTTTTTTGGTTCCATATTTTGCATTTAACTCTTACATCCATCTGTTTGGGATGCAGGTCCCTGCATCATTCTAGAATGGCATTCTTCACTGTTCCTTAGACCTCTCTTTTCTGTTAGTAGCTTCATAATTCACTTTATATGTAGTAGGACTGACCAGGACAGTATTTTCAGTAGGCTTTTTTAAGGGTTTTTTAAAAATCTGTTCTTCCAGGTAACCCAGGATTCTTTTTCTCAGAGCTCAACCTCTTCTTGCCCCTGCACACCTCATTGGGATTTTGATTAGAATTAACTAGTGTGTGAAGAATTCTGACAGTTCTATATAACATTCAGTCTTCGCATCAAGGCACCAGTCATTCAAATCTGCCTCTAACCATCAGAAAAGCTGTATAGTTTTTTCCTTGTAGGTGTTCTTACATATATGTTCAATACATATGTTTATTCTTGAGTTCATTCTAATTTTGTGGGTTTTCTAAGTCGAGCCTTTCTGTTTTATATAGGACAACTATTGATTGTATATATCTTTTTGTATATTTATTTTATATCTAGCAACTTCATTGAATTATTCTAGGTCTCTAACAATTTACTATTTTATTGCACTTTCTAGGTAATCTGTCATATAACCTGGAAATAAAAAGCTTGCCTCTCCTTTTCATATAGACAGCCTTTTATTTTGTTTCTTTTTAAAACCCACGTTGGCTAGCGCTTCCAGAACAGCACTCAGTGTTGGTGGCAGTGGTCATCTGTGGCAGATTCTGTTTGGGGTAGGGGACCAACGTGTGTCACCTCAGAACACTTTGACCTCTAAAGACTCTGTTACAGCCGGGGTGACCACATGGCCCAATTCTGAACAACAAGGCTCAGGTGGAAATCTGCTAAGATTTGGGGAAAGTCTTTGCTTTGTATTCCTCCCCCTCCCCTTCTTCCTGCCTGGAACTTGGATGCAATGCCTGGAGGTATAGTAGCCATCTCGTAACCATGAGATAACTGAGGACAAAAGTCACATGTAGTGAAATGGAAAAATAGAAGGATCCTAGGCCTTGGAAGAAATTTTTGAGCAGCTATTACAGCCACCAACATTCAACTTTCTGAGTTCTTGTGTGTAAGAAAATAAACAACCTAAGTCCATTTGTCATTCCTCACAGTTGTTTCATTCCTCACTGGCACAGCATCTGGACCTTTATCTTGACTTGAAGGGAGACAGATCTGCTCTTTCACTATTCGGTGAAATGCCAACTGTTGGCCATGACTGCTTGTTTATCACATTAATGAACTATCTTTATAGACCTGATTTGCCAACACTTAAAAAATCAGGACTGGATGCTGATTTTTACCAAACACCTTCTTGGCATACCTCAAAAATGATTATATGGGTTTCCTACCTTGTTATGAAGATATAATGGGATTTATAAAAAGATTTTTTTTAACATTTTGTCTTCTCTGCATTACTAAAATAAACCCCATTCACCAGGGGTGCATTAACATTTACTACACATGAACTCACTTCTCTAGGGCTTTGGGTGCAACAAGCAGAATTGTTCAACAGGGAGCCCAAGATTTCATTCAGGTTTTGCCTGGCAGTGAACAACCTGGGATGGGAATTCCTCCTGCACCCAGCAGGAAGCGTTGCCCCAAATTCAGCTCCTCTCAGTGGCTAGACGCCCCACTGCTAGGATCGTTCTCCTGCTTGCTCAAAAAAAAGGTGAAATGGAGGTCGGGGGCCTCCCCGTGAACATGGCATGGTAGCTGGGATGGAACCCATAGAAGGTCCCAATTTACAGGGTGTCTGCAAGGAGATGCACCAGATGCTACCAATGTCTAGATGATGAGTTAGGACTGAATCTGAATTGTTAAAACAACAGATACTTATTTTGTAACTGGTACAATGAGCAAAATATCGGGTCCATAGCTCTTCCTATAGCTCTTCTCCAGAATGACACTGTTGTTCCTATCCTGACCAAAGCTGTGATGTGACCAATAGGAGGGAGCCCAGGAGCACACACCTGGTCCCAGCCGAGCCCCCCCCCCTTCCAACCCGGGGCTGGCAGCAAGCCTCGCTCCTTGCCAGTCTGCCTCCAGGGAGGCAGTACCAGTGGGAGCCACAGGCGGAGACCACCAGCTAAGAATGAGGGCAGTGGGACAAAAGAGAGTCAGCCTTTGCGCCACCAGGGCACCAGAGGTCCAAGAGACTGTGTGAGTCAGGATGGGGGCCGTGGAAGGTGACACAAGACCCCAGGTAGGGTTGTGGTTCAGGTTGCGTTTGGGGGTTTGGGAATAGGGTGGGGGTTGGGGTTAGAATTAGGGTGGGCTATTTTTCATGCCATGCATACCTTTTAGAGCAAGGAAAAGGATGCCTTGCTCACGCCTATGAGTGCTGGTGCCGACTGAAATTGTACAGCGTGTCCATCAGTCCCACGAGCTCATAATTACTCATTCGAGGACCACAGATTTGCAGGCCAATCAGCCCATCTCAGCAGAAGTTAGAGTTAATTCCAAGCCAGTATCATTTAGGCACAAAAGCCAACTGGCACCCTTTTGATACTCTAATTGTGTAAAGCCTTTCAGTAAAATTTTGAATTTCCAATTGAGTCAAGTCGGAGATGTTTGTTTCCATTTCAGTTTCCTCCCCTTATGGGATCATTTTGGGGGTGGTTATGGGGTGTTCTCAGGGGAGTCCTCTCCCTAGGGTACACCTTTCTGCAGGGAGTCTAATCAACAGCACCACTCTCAGGGTGCACCCAATGGCAATTATCACTTTATTGCCCCCGGGGTGACTCTGGGAGCAGAGAAGCCCTTTAGCATGTTTATCTGCAGCTGTACCGCAGAGGACTCATAGTTACTGTGGGTCCATTTGCAGTGATCCCCACTGAGTTATGGTGAGTTGTGTCAGGGTCTCCAGGACCCCCTCACGCTTGATGATACAAAAGAAGGACTCACGAGGCTCGGAAACAGTTGCGGTTGATTACCGTGGAAGGATACAGATTCAAATGCGCAAAGGAAAAATGCACATGGGGGCAACAGCCAGGAGAGGCCAGGCACGCACCCCCCGGTGTCCCCTTGCAGTGGAATTGCACTGGACCATGCTCATCTCCCAGCAACACGTGACCACATGGGCAAAGCCTGCCAACTAGGGAAGGACAGCAAGCCTTGGCGGCCAGGGACACACAGCACCCACAGGACTGACTCCAGCTCCTACCTTCCCCTCCGACTCCACAGCAAAAGCACACGTTCACAATAAATTGCATTCTTGAGATAAACTTCTCTAGTCAAACTGGGACACAGAGCCCAAGGCCTCAGGCATACATGAACGCTCTGACCCGCAGAACAGTCTAAGGGCTAAGAGATGATCTGAAGAAAGGCCTTTCTTTGGGACGTGCAGGGTTTGAGCGACCCAGGCCTGCTGAGTCAATGCTTTCCTGCCCAGGTGTCCTCCAGCCCTTTAGGAGGGCCCAGGGGAAAACATGTGGGGCCATTTTCCCTAAGGGTTTGTGCCATGGAATGCCTTGCACATTTTCACCTATTGTGCTAAGAATCAGGATCTCCACACAGTAGATACAAAGGCATTTTGGCCTCGAAGTGTCGCAATGAGCCATCTGCTCTTAAGACTGTGGTCCCTAGCCGCAGCAACTTCTTCCTAGAAACATCGCCAAAGGCACGGGAAGCCAGGGCAAAAATGAACTATTGGGATTTCATCAAGATAAAAAGCTTTTGCACAGCAAAAGAAACAGTCCACAAAAACCAAAAGACAACCGACAGAATGGGAGAAAATATTTGCAAATGACATATCAGATAAAGGGCTAGTATCCAAAATCTATAAAGAACTAATCAAACTCAACACCCAAAGAACAAATAATCCAATCAAGAAATGGGCAGAAGACATGAACAGACATTTTTCCAAAGAAGACATCCAAATGGCCAACAGGCACATGAAAAAGTGCTCAACATCGCTCGGCATCAGGGAAATCCAAATCAAAACCTCAATGAGATACCACCTCACACCAGTCAGAATGGCTAAAATTAACAAGTCAGGGAACGACAGATGTTGGCGGGGATGTGGAGAAAGGGGAACCCTCCTACACTGTTGGTGGGAATGCAAGCTGGTGCAACCCCTCTGGAAAACAGTATGGAGGTTCCTCAAACAGTTGAAATTAGAGCTACCATTCGATCCAGCAATTGCACTACTGGGTATTTACCCCAAAGATACAAATGTAGGGACCCGAAGGGGTACGTGCACCCCAGTGTTTATAGCAGCAATGTCCACAATAGCCAAACTGTGGAAAGAGCCAAGATGTCCATCGACAGATGAATGGATAAAGAAGATGTGGTATATATACACAATGGAATATTATGCAGCCATCAAAAGGAATGAGATCTTGCCATTTGCAACGACGTGGATGGAACTGGAGGGTGTTATGCTTAGCGAAATAAGTCAATCAGAGAAAGACATGTATCATATGACCTCACTGGTATGAGGAATTCTTAATCTCAGGAACAAACTGAGTGTTACTGGAGTGGTGGGGGGTGGGAGGGATGGGGTGGCTGGGTGATAGACATTGGGGAGGCTATGTGCTACGGTGAGCGCTGTGAATTGTGCAAGACTGTTGAATCACAGATCTGTACTTCTGAAACAAATAACGCAACATATTTTAAGAAAAAAAGAAAAAGAAGAAGATAGCAGGAGAGGAAGAATGAAGGGGAGTAAGTCAGAGGGGGAGACGAACCATGAGAGATGATGGACTCTGAAAAACAAACTGAGGGTTCTAGAGGGGAGGAGGGTAGGGGGATGGGTTAGCCTGGTGATGGGTATTAAAGAGGGCACATTCTGCATGGAGCACTGGGTGTTATGAACAAACAACGAATCATGGAACACTACATCAAAAACAAATGATGTAATATATGGTGATTAACATAACAATAAAAAATTTAAAAAAAAAAGACTGTGGTCCCTAGCACATCATCTGGTGACTGCTTGTCCTCACAGTGCCCTCCCAATGGTCCCATGTGACCCAGGGTATCAGCACCTTGTAGAACAAGCGTCTGCCTGCTTGACACACACACCCAACGCCCAGAGAGTAAGAGACCTTCCCCTGACCCTTTATACTAGAGGCGAAACCTAGGGGCTCAGTCCCACGACCCTGAGATCATGACATAAAATCTTTTAAAAATAAAATAAATAAATTCTATTATTTATTTTATTTTAAAGATTTTATTTATTTGACAGAGAGAGATACAGCGACAGAGGGAACACAAGCAGGGGGCGTGGGAGAGGGAGAAGCAGGCTTCCCGCGGAGCAGGGAGCCCGATGCGGGGCTCGATCCCAGGACCCTGGGATCATGACCTGAGCTGAAGGCAGATGCCCAACCAATTGAGCCACCCAGGCGCCCCTAAATTCTATTGTTTAAAAAACTTGACCTGAATGTTTTACCCTGGGGCCTTTCTAAAGGGCCCGATGACACCATAACCCAATGGAGATCATTGTAAAATGAACCAACATTTAGTAATTGTGCTAAAGGGCATCTCGGCTCCCAGGTTAGGCCTGGGCCCATAAAGTCAACAGGGTAGTCATCACCGTTGGTGGAGGGGGTGCCCTAATACTGACGATATGGACTGGAAGAGGCAGCCCACAACCATGAACACATCCTAAGGGAACTACAGAAGCTACAGGATATCTCTGAAGTATATCCTAAGACCGCACACACTCTCTGCAAGGGGAGAAGTTTTGCCAGCAGGCTGGGTCCGAGGACCCACAGGGGGACCCTCAGGACCAGCCAAGAGGGTCCTTGGCTTCATGCAGGACGGAAATCAAACACAAGCCAGCAGGAGGTGAGAGCTGAATTTATTGACGATAAAGAGAGAGCAGATAGAGACAGAGCATCTGGGAGACTAGGGAAGGAAAGAAGCATGAGCCTCGTCTTTGTTTGGGGTTTGGAGCCTTCTTATTGCGGATCATGGTCTGATGCGCGAGTCTTCTCAGGCATCCAGGAACTGGTTAGAACAAAGACAAGGTCCCAG
Organism: Zalophus californianus; assembly: GCF_009762305.2. Taxonomy (NCBI): domain Eukaryota; kingdom Metazoa; phylum Chordata; class Mammalia; order Carnivora; family Otariidae; genus Zalophus; species Zalophus californianus. Next base: position 27,757,260 of record NC_045608.1, on the reverse strand, counting down.
GTGCTATTCCTCGGATCAGGGAGTCTTGACAACGAGATGTCGAGCACCGGTGATCTGGAATGCACATATGATGGCTTTGCCTGGTCATTCTCACCTGGTCCCATCCTTAGATATTAATCTGTTCTAGAGAAATCATTAACACCTCGTCCCTTACAAGGACGTACACTATTTGCATTCTGAGGCCTGTGTAAAGTGCAGTTGCAGGTCCCAGCAAGAGTAGAAGCAGGAATTAGGAGCTAAAAGCAGGTTTTTGTGGAGTCCTTCAGTTTCCCCATCACAGAAGGAGAAACTGAAACAGAGGTCTATGATTTGGTTCCATCCAATTTTCAACATTTAATGAACAATTTTGGATTTCGGCCAGGAAAAAGGGCACTGCCTGGCTTCTGCACCTGCATTATACTGGCTCTGAATTAACTTTAACTGCTGCCAAGATGCCCTGATTGGCCAGTAAATCTCATCACCCCCCACAAACTAGTAATTTGTTATATGGGATCTACTAGACTCACAGAAATGGACACGTCCTGCCCACCCTTCCCAGCATTCATGGCCATGACCCTGGCACTTCCCTTGCTTCGTCAAATGAGTGTGGCCTGGAACCTGGTCCACCCTATTGCCACAGACATTGATGTGTGTGTCCTCACCTTGTGGGTACTTTGGGGGGGAGACGTCAATTATTGAAGCAACCTAGCATAGTTCACTGGGTACATGATTTTACTGGGCACTCCAAGGACTGGGAGCCCTAGTGTGCGTGTGTGTGTGATTGAAGAATGCCCCAGGACTTTGTCTTCTCATCCCATGGCACCAAACCCTTCAACCAAGGAAAGGCCCCATTTCAGAATGTCCATACCTGCCCCCACCACACCTGGTATTGGCAAATTTCCAACATAGGCTTCCCCAGTAATCAGATTTCAGGCAAGACTCCAGGATGGGGCGCCTGGCTGGCTCAGTCAGTGGAGCATACGACTGCTGATCTCAGAGTTGTGAGTTCGAGCCCCATGTTGGGTGTAGAGCTCACTTAAAAAAAAATCTTTGTGGGTGCCTGGGTGGCTCAGTCGTTAAGCGTCTGCCTTCGGCTCAGGTCATGATCCCAGGGTCCTGGGATCGAGCCCCGCATCGGGCTCCCAGCTCGGCGGGAAGCCTGCTTCTCCCTCTCCCACTCCCCCTGCTTGTGTTCCTGCTCTCGCTGTCTCTCTCTGTCAAATAAATAAATAAAATCTTAAAAAAAAAAAATATTTGGGACACCTGGGTGTCTCAGTCAGTTAAGCATTCAACTCTTGATCTTCGCTCAGGTCTTGATCTCAGGGTCGTGAGTTCAGACCCTGAGCTGGGCTCCACACTGGGCGTGGAAGCCTACTTAAAAAAAAAAAATCTGGGGCGCCTGGGTGGCTCAGTCATTAAACATCTGCCTTTGGCTCAGGCCATGATCCCAGGAAGCCTGCTTCTCCCTCTCCCCACCCCCCCGCTTGTGTTCCCTCTCTCGCTGTCTCTCTCTCTCTCTCAAATAAATAAATAAAATCTTTTTAAAAAAAATCTTTATTTAAAAAAAGACCCCAGGAGCTCCAGGCTCTCTTAGAACAAGTTATAAAGAACATCAAACCTTCTCTCCCCAAACCCAAATCTTCAAGGTGGAGGACCCCCACTGTAGCCCCTGAACTCAGGCAACTAATCCAGCCTTGTTAGGAACACAACAAGCCAGTGGGCCCTGGCCACTACTGGGGATAATTGTGCTATACAAACATGGTGGTCCATTGGTCTGCGCACACCAAACAACGTTTTTGTCTTAATTGATCCTGGATCCTGAAGATCCCACTGAATTTAAAGGCGGAACTCCTTATGTCCTCTAGGACATTATCACACATAAAATAGAGTGTGGACAACCCATCTTATTATTCCAATGGTTCTGGCTTCCTTTCCCCCAGGATTTCCCATTATGGGATTGAAGTTCTAATTGGAATAAAATAAAAAAATTTGCCCCTCACTATTGGCCTCATCAGATGGGACCCATTAACATTGTTTAATATGACCCAGTCTTCATCAAAACAGGGACTTCAAGGACGAGACCCATTACACAAGGTGTATTAAGAGAAGGGTCCACTCTTTCTCCATTTAACAGCCCAGTTTAGTTTGTTTTTCCCAGAAAGTACAAACAGCACCTCATTGTGAATTGCTGCCACCTTAATCGATGGTCAACTCAGATCCTATCCCTAACACAGCTGAAATGATGCTGGCCATTCAATCGTCCACTGGCCAGTACCCTGTTGTTATAATCTGCCAAATATAGTCTATACAGCCCTCATTCCAACAGCCTCTTAGATGCTACTCACATTCATTTGTTTTTCTAGTTCCTTCTTAGAAGGGACACAACACTCCATTACTTGATTGCCGTATGGGGTAACCACTCCTGTGCCAGCAGAAAATTGAGGGGAGATTCAGGGGACACTTTCGCATAGAACATGGAGGGGAAGATGGGATAGCATCCCACATAAGGGTCAGGGCCGTATGTCTCAGTGAAATTCACACACACATCAACTGGTCCCCACTACACCCATGCAGATCGCAGTCTAGCCAATGCACCCACATGATGCAAATGCTATCACTCGGCCTTCTGGCTTTTCTCAGCTGGCTATGCCTACTTTGGGGAATAATCTGGGCCTGGGACACTGCATCCCTTTGTTGGGGGGCCCCACCTCCCAACACCAGAGCCGCTGGGCTCTGTCTCCCTTGCTTCTTCGGGCTCTTCACGCCGCTGCCACAAACAACCACTAGATGGCACCATCGGTCCATTTCCACCTCCGGGTCTTTGCAGTGTTGAAGGTGGTCCCAATGGCTGTTCTAAATTCACTAGGGAGGGGCGCCTGGGTGGCTCAGTCGTGAAGCGTCTGCCTTCGGCTCAGGTCATGATCCCAGGGTCGTGGGATCGAGCCCCACATCGGGCTCCCTGCTCCCACTACCCCTGCTTGTGTTCCCTCTCTCGCTGTGTCTCTCTCTGTGTCAAATAAATAAATAAAATCTTTAAAATAAATAAATAAATAAATAAATTCACTAGGGAGTCCGCCTGACAGAAGGCAACAGGTGTACTTGGAATGCCCATTGTTAGGTCTCTTGAATGAATGCCGCATGCTCATACCTCGCCTCTCAAAATGCATGTCAGACCATTAAGAAAAAGCCACGAGAAGCAACCAAGATGTGGTCCGGTAGGGAAATGGACAACTGTGGTACATCCAGACAATGGAATATTCAGTACTAAATTTTTAAAAAAGAGAAAAGAGCTATCGAACCACGAAAAGACATGGAGGAAACTTAAATGCACATTACTAAGTGAAAGAAGCCAATCTGAAAAGGCTACCTACTATATAACTATAGAACATTCTGGAAAAGGCAAAACTATGGAGACAGTTAAAAGACCAGCGGTTGCCGGGGGTTGGGGGGAGGGAGGATGAGTAGCTGGAGCACAAAGGATTTTGAGGGCAGCGAAAAATACCCTATGTGATACTATAATGGCGAATACATATCATCATACATTTGTCCATAGCCATACAATGTGCAACATCAAGAGGGAGCCCTACGGGCGCCTGGGTGGCACAGTCGGTTAAGAGTCCAGCTCAGCATCCGACACTTGGTTTTTGCTCAGGTTGTGACCTCAGGGCTCAGTGCAGAGTCTGCTTGAGATTCTCTCTCCTTTGCCCTCTGTCCCTCTGGGTCATGCTCTCTCTCTCTCTCTCTCTCTAAAATAAATAAATAGTGGCGCCTGGGTGGCTCATTCTGTTAAGCGTCTGCCACGGCCCACGTCCTGGGATCGAGCCACACATCTGGCTCCCTGCTCAGCGGGAGCCTGCTTCTCCCTCTCCTCCCCACTTGTGTTCTCTCTTGCTATCTCTATCACTATCTGTCTCTCTCTCAAATAAATAAAATCTTTTTTAAAAAATAAAATAAATAAATCTTTAAAAAGAGTGAGCCCTACTGTACATTGTGGTCTCTGGGTGTCAATGTGGGTCTAGCATTGTAACAGATGTCCTTCTTAGTGGGGGATCTTGATAGTGGGGGAGGCTGGGCAGGTGGGGAATATATGGGAAATCTCTGTACCTTCTGCTCAATTTTGCTGTGAACCTAAAACTGCTCTAAAAAAATAAAGTCTATTTTTAAAAGAAAGCAAGTCAAGGTGTAAGGGGAAAACCTCTGAAAAAATTGACCAAGAAAATATTAACTTTAACCTATTATGGTATAAAGCAAACTGGAGGCCTAAGTTTGTGCTTTGTCTTTCTATTAAACCATATTCTGCCACTTAGCCCTGACCTTGGTCTTAGAAGGCCAAAATGCTGAACATCTGATTGAACGTAATTTCTGGCATCCTTGAATTCCTGACTGAATGAAAGTTCCGTGACTGTAAGAATTATCATTAACTCTAATCAGCTGAACTCTGACAATAATACTCTAAGGCAATTGAATTGGTGTTTTTTTGGGTTTTTTTTTTTTTTGGTTTTTTTTTTTTTTGGTTAGTACCTGCATATTCACAAATAGACAAACATTAAAGTTTTAATTCGAAATGGAACAGGGGCACCTGGCTGGCTCATTCAGTGGAGCGTGTGACTCTTGATCTTGGGGCTGTGGGTTCGAGCCCCATGTGGGGTGTGATTACTTAAAAAATTTTTTAAATCTTTTTAAAAAATGAAGTGGAATAAAAAAGCCACTGGAGGGCGCCTGGGTGGCTCAGTCTGTTAAGCATCCGCCTTCTGCTCAGGTCCTGATCCCACGGCCCTGGGATAGAGTCTGCACTGGGCTCCCTGCTTAGTGGGGAGCCTGCTTCTCCCTCTACCTCTGCCTCTCCCCACTGCTTGTAATCTCTCTCTCTCTCTTTCTGTGTGTCTCTCTCTCTTGAAAAAATAAATAAAATCTTTTTTAAAAAAGCACCCCCACGTTTAAAAATAAATAAATAAATAAATAAATAGCCACTGGAATGTCTCACGTGGGGGTATGTGTATGCTGTGGGCGCCAGTCAGCGGCCTCCTCTGTTTCCCACTGCAATCACCACCCAATGACAGACACAGACCCATGACTTCCTGACCAATAGCTGTCTCTGTGTCCTAGGGTTCAGCTCAAGGTCACTACCAACCCACTGAGGCCCTTGACCTGCCTCTAACCAACTTCCTTTTTTCTTTCTTTCTTTCTTTTTTTTGGTTGTTGGGTTAAAATATACATAACATAAAATTTACCATCTTAAACCATTTTTAAATGTACAGGTCAGTGGTATGAAATACATTGACATCATGGTGCAGGCATCAGCACTATCCATCATCAGAACTGCCTCCATCTTGTAAAACTGAAACTCTGGGAGCTCGTCGGTGGCTCAGTCGGTTAAGCATCCAACTCTTGGTTTTGGCTCAGGTCATGATCTCAGGGTCCCGGGATCGAGCCCCACATCGGGCTCCCTGCTCAGCGGGGAGTCTGCTTCTCCCTCTCCCTCTGCCCCTCCCCCTGCTCGTCCTCTCGCTCTCTCTCTCTCAAATAAATAAATAAATATCAAAAAGAACACTGGAACTCTGTTTCACAAAACAACTCCTTATTCTCCCCTCCCCCAGCCCCTGGCACCACCATATTCTTTCTATCTCTATGAATTTGACTACTCTTGGTGCCTCATATATGGAATCATACAGTAATTCTCTTTTTGTGATTGGCTTACTTCATTTCTTATAATGTCCTCAAGGTTCATCCATGTTGTAGCAGGTGTCAGAACTTCTGTTTTTAAAGCTGAATAATGTTCTGTTGTGTGGATGGAACACGTTTTGTTTATCCATTTATCCATCGATGGACACTCAGGTTGTTTCCACATATTAACTGTAGTGAAACTAACCAACTTCTTGACTAAACCAGGTGACCTCAGACCTGCAGCGGGACTCATCCTACACTGATGTTGCCCGAAGATGGACTGTCCCTGATGATGACCCCAGGTGCCCCATCCATGCCCCACTGTGCCCCATGCACCTAGATGCTCTTCCTCCCTGCCCTCCCCACCGCGTGGGCCCTGACCTCCACCGACACCTTCACCTACTTTTCAACTCTCGCTCTGCCCCCAGGCCTCTGCTTACCTCATTCCACCCTGTACACCACAGCCCTCTTGGGAGGCATTGCCAAGCATGTGGGCGAACCTCACAAAAGCACCTGGCTGCTGCGTGTGTCACAAGCACCTGCTTGCTTACCTCTTCCTAGTGCAGCCTCTCTGACCACTCTTAAGAAAACCTTCAAGGCAACTCTTTCCATCTACTATTGGCCACGTCTCTAAACCGTCTTCCCAGCGGGTACAAACTCTTAATTGATTTAAGCTCAAAACAAACAGACAAACGGAAAGAGTAACAGAAACAAAACCAACTGGTCAGACCATGAAACCAAAAGAATCTGGCACCAAAAATCAATGAAGTCCTCAAAAAGAATCAAAATCAAATTCTTGGCATGCTTGGCAATGACCCCGAGCCCAGAGAGCACAGGACCAGAGCAGGAGTCCCTGGGGCTAGTCAGTGGTGGCACATGAGGGATCCTAAGGTCGGTCCAGTCCACACCAGTCAGGGCACCAGAACCTCGGTGGGGGGAATGGCTCAGACTGTGAGGGAGATGATTTCATTCAGGCTACAGCAACAAGAAGAAAGTTCACTGATGAGGAATGTCCACGTGGAAAGGACGAGGTTTGGATTTTTCTAGATGCAGGTAGACAAGGGAGTCGTGAGGAAGAGTGGAGGGGGGTTTGCATGTATGAGAGCAAAGTGGTCTTTTAGAGTTAGCCATTTCTCAGAGCCCAGAAGGATGGGATTTCTCAACCTTCAGTGCTTTTCTGGAGCACAGGGTTCAGATAAATTTTGTCAACCTGATGTTCTGTGTGTCTGGTTGTGCGCTTGTGTGTTTGTGGGGTGTGAGCAGGTCTCATCTCTGTGTTTCTAGAGGAGTGTGTGTGTGTGTGTGTGTGTGTGTGTGTGTGTGTGTTAGCGCAAGGGGCTGGCTCGGCATCTAACTGCCCGGCTGTTAGAGGCTCTCTGTCTATTCCTGTGTGTCTGTTTGCTGTACAGTGTGTGTATTTCTTGGTGTGTCTGCCTCTATGTTTGCCCGTGTCAAGTGATGTCTTTGTTTATAAGGTGAATCTGGTGGAATATGTGTGTGTTGCAATTTGTGTATATATCACCATGTTTCTGTTTGTCTGGTGGCATGTGTGTGTGTGTCTTCGTGTGTGTCCCTCTGGGCATCTCTGGTGGAGGGTGTGTGCGATTGAGGAGTGAGTGTCTCTTGGTGCTTCTGTGGGTCTGGCGGTGTGTGTGTTGTGAGGCGTGTGTCTCTCTCAATGCTTCTGTAAGTTGGCGGTGGGTGTGTTTGCCTTGCAGGGTTGTGTGTCCTGTGGTTTCTTTGTGGGCCAGGATGTGTGTGTGAGTTGCAGGGAGTCTCTGTCTCGGCGCTCCTGTGGCTAGTGGTGTAGATTGTGGAATGAGTCTCTTTCTGCCTCTGTGTCGGCTGGATTTCATGCGTGTGACTTCCAGGGTGAGTGTGCTTCCCCGTCTTCCTGTGGGCTAGCTCTGTGTGTGTGTGTGTGTGTGTGTGTACTGGCAGATGAATGTCTGTTTCTTTGGGTCTTGTTGTATGTGTGAGTATATGTCACAGGGTGTGTGTGTGTGTGTGTGTGTGTGTGTGTGTGTGTGTGTGTCTGATGGAGTGTGTGTCGCTCCAGGCGATCATCTTTGTGCATCTATGTGGGGGGGGGGCTGCGTGTGTGGAGCCCCATCTGGGTGACGTGGGTGTGGAGCTCTCTCTGTGTGCCATGTGCGTCCAGCACGCGTGTTGTAGGATGATGGTCTCCATGTTTCTGTGTGTGTGGCGGGGTGCGTGTGTGGAGCCCCGTCTCTCTGTGATGTGAGCTGCGTCCCCATTTGAAACCCAGCCTGGCTCAGGCCTTCTCCAGACCCACATTCCTCCCGCTCCTTTGTGCTCTGTGCTACAAAAAATATTTGCGTTTTCCACGACTCATAATTTTTCCTCCTCAATCGCTACCAGATGTGGGTCCTGTGGTCCCCGTCCCCATGGCAACGGAGGTTCCAGCAGCCGCGGTTCCCTTCTGTGGCGCCTTCCCTGGAAGCTGGCACTGCCGTGGGCCTGAGGGGGTGGGGAGGGGGCGGGGAGGAAGCGGCTGTCGGGCGGGGGTGGGGTTGCTGAGGGGTCCGAGCAGCTCCCTCTCCGGGCAGCTACCCGGATTATCCTGGGGGGTTTCTTGGCCTGGTTCCTGGAGGCCACAGCATCCTGCCCGCAGTGGGGGCAGGCGGCAGAGGCTGGCTGCTGGAAGTATGGGAGGTGCCCCTGCTCTGTGAGGCACCCACTCCAAGCGGCTCCCAAAGGTCAGGGTCTTGGGCACCTGGAGGGTTCCCAGGGCAGGGAGAGCAGGGGCCCCAGGAAAGGCCCCGTCTATGTGACCACTCTGGTTGCCCCCACACCGTGCTGACCCAGACTGTGGGGACGGGGAGACCTAGAGCTAAGGTGTGGGGGTCAGAGAGGGTCAATGTGGGCCTCCCTGGGGGGGGTGCAGAGCAAGACTGTCGCCTCAACCACCGCACTGCCCTCCCCCACCCCCCTCAGTCATTCCCCTGCCTTTGCTGGGTCCAGCTGGGCATCTGCCCCTCCTGGCCAACTTCAAGCCTGTGTTCTCAACCCCAGCAGCCAGCAGGGCCTGGTGCCCAAAAGCATCAGAGGCGACCAGCCACAGGGCCACGGCTGGGAGGGTGCCCGGCTGGCCAGAGGGAAGCCTGCATTCCACGTGCTGCCTGACCAGGCCAAATGCCAGGACTGTGTCCACGCAGGCCACATCAGATGTCCCGCCCACGGCATGAGGCCATCTCCACTCAGGTGGCTAAGCCCCTGCATGGGTCACTGAAGTTGACCTCAATGTGATCCCTGAGCTGCCGGCGTTAGTCAGACTCTGTGCTACACTGGGAGCTGCAGGGGGCGGGGGGTGCGCTGGGGAGATGATTGGAGGATCTTGGCAGAATCTCCTGATCAAAATTGCTGGGCATCAAGATGGAAAGAGACCTGCTGGGCAGAGGCAGGGGGATGGGAGGAAACCAGATGGACAGAGGCCAGCGGGTACCCTAGAAATTAAGGCTTTGTAGCCCAGGCAGGTCACAGGGGAGGCCTGCCAGAGGGCCAGAGGCAGTGAAGATGCTGCGGCTGGGGGTGGGGGTGCGGCGCAAATGGCCACAGATAGAAGTCTGGGCCAGAGCAGGGACTGCCTGCGAGGCCAGCCAGGGCTCTGGGCCAGGCACGCTCCCTTCCCGCTCCCCCGCCTCCCTCAGCTTGGTGGGGAGGGCGGTGAGAGTTTCCGGCTGAGGACAAGGAGCCCATTGAGGCAGACAGCGGGGCTCTGTGCAGGGCCACACCATCTTGTTTGTGCCTGACGAGGCCCGGCTGGAGCTGTGCCTGTGGCCCACTGCCCCCTGGCCCCAGCCTCTGACCTGCCCCAGCCACACCAAACAGCTCGGAACCCCCGAGTGTAACAGCAGTGGCCCGTGGGAGAAGCACAGTTCAGAAGCAGTCCCAGGCGCAAACTCCCTGTAGCCAAGGGACTCCGCCTTATCTGTCCTGGTCCATCCTTCATCCTAGGCTGCCAGGCGAGAATGGGGTGGGCCAAGGTGGGTGCCCAATAAGCTTGATAAATAAATGATGGGCCGATGGACACTACCCACTTCCAACTTGGTCCCAAGAGACCCACACCTGGGCTTCCAGGCTCTGCTTAGGTAGAGGAATCTTGCGCATGCGTGCTGGTTGGAAGAGGTCACAGGAATTCTTTTGAGGGAAGATCCTTGCACGAGGAAGGGCAGATAGGAAGCAAGCAAAGCACAGGAGGAAAAAAAGGCACTTTATTAAGAAAGCTTTGGCCAAGCCCCTGCCGGGAGGAGCCCATCCTGGGGCACCCGGATGGGGTGGGAGCAGCCCTGCCGGGGGCCTATAAATACATCTCCTCGGACCACTGGAGTCGCCCCTCGGATTCCCGCGGCATGTGGGGTGGTGGGGGGCCATCAAAACCAGCTCGACAGCTGAGGGGCCAGGGCTAGGGAGGCTGGGGCTGGGGGCGCAGGGAGGGGAAGTGGGGGGGGGACAGGCCGGGCCCAGGGACGCTGAGCCCCCTGAGGAGCAGAGACCAGCCCTTCTCCCCAGGCTCCAGTCAACCAGATGCCCTCAGCCTGGCCAGTGGAAGTAGCCTTTGGCTACCGTCAAGGAAAGAGGCCTCTAGCCAGAGGCGCCAGGCCCTGGCCAATGAGAGGCAGCCGAGACAGAAGTGCTTCTGGCCTCAACCAATGGGAGGGGACCCCAGCCCAGTGCACTCTGGGCCAGTAAGAGGTGGTCTCTCGGCCTTTGAGACCCTGGCTGGTCGGAGCCCTCGGCCAATGGGAAGGAAGTCGCCTGCTAAGCGCCTGTCAGGCCTCGACCAATGGAATGGGGTCTTCCCGCCCGCCGGAGCCTGAGCCAATGAGACGCAGCCTCCCGCCCGGCTGCTCCGGGCCGAGGTCCCGCGAGGCGGCAGTGGCCTGGCCGCCGCAGGGCACGTCGGGCGGGCGCGGAACGCGGGGTGGCAAGCAGCGCTGCTAAGCCTGGGGAACCGGCGGGCACGACCGGGCCACCGCCTGCTACAGGGTGGGCGCGCCCGCCCTGCCCAGCTCGCCCGCCGCTTCCCGGCTCTTCTTGCGCGGCGGCTTCTGGATGGGGGTCTTCTTCCGGGGGGTGTCAGGCGCGGGCGCGCCGGCCGCCACTTTCTCGGGCCCCGGGGCCTCTGGCGCAGGGGAAGCGCGGGCCGGCGAGGCGGGCAGCACCGAGCGCTTGGCCTTCTGCGGCGGCGCCGGCTTCTCTCGCGGGCCCTGCGCGCCCGGAGCCCCTTCGGCGCGGCCCAGGCTGCGAGTCTTGTCGCGCAGCTCCGCGGCCAGCATGGAGGCGGCCTCGGGCGCGCTGCGCGGGGGACCGCCAGCGTCCGTGGGCTCCGAGAGGCCAGGGCCGCGACCCCCGCGCCCGAGCCCTAGGTGGCGAGGGGGCGGAGAGGGCGGGCCCCTCCTCCGCCAGCCCCGGGGGCCGAGGCGTTGGGTCGCGGGCCCGGGGGCTGCCGGGCTCATCCGGCCGCGCCGACGTGTCGCTGGGCGTCCGTTTCCTCTTGCTGGGACTGGGCGCGGCCTCGGGTCCCGAGAGTGGCGGTGAGGGCGCACCTGCAGCGGCAGCGGCGCCATGCTTGCCGTGGATCCAGGACACCTTGGGCTTGGTGGCAGGGTCGGGTGGAGGCGGCTTCCTGCGCTCGGGAGATGGCGAAAGCGACAGGCCCCCAGCCTCTCCCCGGGCCCGGGCCGGCCGGGCCTCGCGCCGGGCCACGCGCGCATACAGCGCCCCGCCGGGCCCCTCCACGCTAGACGCCGACCGCTCGCTGTCAGAGGACGCGGGGAGGGGCGTCGCCTCCTCTGTGGACGCCGGCGTGGTCACCGGCGCGGGGCATGACGCCAGCGCCTCGGTAGGGGCGGTGGGGGGCTCCGCGTCCCGGCTCTCGGTTGCGGTCTCTGACAAGGGAAGAAGAGCTGACGGTCACGGCCTCCACAGGGAGCTCGGCCATCCAGCCTTCAGGCAAAACCCTCACCTTCCTCCTCTTCCCCGCCCCAGGTGATGCTCAGTCGCCCTGGCATCTAGACACGCCTGGAGAAATCACAACACCAACCGCGAACTTAGTTCTGAGCCCCCAGGGTGTGCTGCCGAGTGCTGGGAGGTGAGGGGCAACATTCCTGGGGCTGAAGCCCCAACCTTGGTCTCACCCTTCCCCCACCACATCCCCAACCTGGGGGGCCACATCATCAAACATGACCTTGGAACACCTCCAAGGGGATTCATTATTCCTCATTAAGAGATAAGGCATCTAAGGCTCAGAGAGGTTAGTCACCTGCCCAAGGTCACCCAGGGGGATAGCCAGGGGACGAGAGAGGCCAAGGCCAGAAAACCAGCCAGTCAGCCTCCTTCCAGATGTCTGTGGGCCAAAACTTAAGGCAAAAGTGTGCCCCATACCCTGTAGGCCATCGGCTCCTATCTCCTCTTCCAACTCCTACCCAGGCCCAGAACCTTCTCTATGAATGGCCTCCCCAGTAAGTGAATCTGGGCTGTGGCTAGAGACCAGAGAGCCCACCTACCTCCCCAGACCCTACCCCAGTTCAGCGCTGAGCAGCACAGAACCCCACTCCATAGCCTCAGCTCTGTGTCCAACCCCCAGTTAAAAGCATCACCACACCCTCCCTCCCCATGCTGTCTGTCGCAAGGAGCACGGAGATCTCTTCAGCTAGAACATTTCATTTGCCTGGAGGGAGGCCCAAGCAGAGCCCTACTCACCCTCGTGGGGTATGCAGTACACGGGCCCCTCATCGGTGGTGTCGAAGGAGGAGAAGGAGGCCCGGGAGGACCATGATGGCGAGGGCTGCTCCAGCCCCGACGGTGGCTCCAGGAAGCTACAGTTGAGTGTGTTATCCAGGTCGTGATGGGCCACTGGGGAAGGAGGGAGGCACAGCTGCCAGGGGCCCCCACTCTGCCCTGGCCTGTGCCCTCACCAGCCCTCTTGCAACAAATGGTGGAGTAACCAAGACCAGCCCTACCCTAAGACTGGATAGAACAAGCAATTCAACAGGCAGAGTGACACTAGACCAGGACAGGAGAATGGGTAGAGGTGAGCTGGTAAAAAGAGAGAAGGGGGAACAAAGATGCAAGGCTAGTGTGTGCAGCCAGGAAGCTGAACAAGGATGGGCTGAAGTGTTGGAAAAAGAGGGCCAGAGAGAACCCCTGGCTGGCACAGGCCATCAGGGCCTCCCAGCCATGTTCAGACCTGGCCTTGTGGGACCCAAGGACCCAGAGCCACCTCTGCTGAGCGGGCCAAGGGATTTTCTCAGCTGTTTCCATCTTTTTTTTTTTTAAGATTTTATTTATTTATTTATTTATTTATTTATTTATTTATTTATTTATTTGACAGAGAGCGATTACAGGCAGGGAGAGCGGCAGGCAGAGGCAGAGGGAGAAGCAGGCTCCCTGCTGAGCAGAGAGCCCAGTGATTCCAGGACCCCAGGATCATGACCTGAGCCGAAGGCAGACACTTAACTGACCGAACCACCCAGGAGTCCCAGCTGTTCCCATCTTTACCTCCCAGGAGATGAGTCTCCCCCTCCCCTTCATCTTCAGAGACAAGTGGCAAAAAGGGAGAGTCCACTCCTGGTGTGGCTCAGTGCAGACAGACAGAGAGAAGCACCTCTCTCCCAACTGCAGTCCTGACTAGGGTGGGGGAGCCATGGAACCAGCCTGCCCACCTTCCAGAAAGGACCCAGAGCACTTCAGGCGGGAGGGGGGCGCTCCTTGTAGCAGGGTTTCCATGCACAGGTCCGACCTACCACCCCCACCCCCACCCCCGACCCCCTCCAGCCCGCGTTCACCTGCACCTACCCACCAGGACTTATAGTACACTCCTACAGATCGTGCGGGTCCTGCCCACTGGGATGTCTACACACTCCAGATGCAATCACTCCCACTCACCGAAACAGGGCCCAAACCTCCCACACCTGCCTGCACACCTAGGACTCCTGCCTTCCTCCCCGGGCTCGCGGGTATCAGAAGCCCCTCTTTGCATCCCTCCCCAGCCCACCCACATCAACACTCAAGGCCCCGTATGTCCTGCACCGGGAGGTGTTCCCCCCCAGAGACCCCGTGCCGATATCCTTACCTACGACCTTGGGCAGCTTCTGCCTCCGGAGCGGGATCCGGGGCAGCTTCATGCTGATGCGGCTGAAGCGACCGCACAATCGCTGCGGCGCCTTCTTCCTCCCGAGCGTGAGCTCCCTGCGGGGGCGGGGCCTGAGTAAAGGGGCGGGGCCTGGATGGGACAGTTGGATCTCGGCGGGAGCCCTGACTCAGGAAGGGCGGGACCTGAGCTAAAGATAGGCAGTGCCACACCCCGGGACGGGGGCCGGGGGCCGGGGTAGGGCGCGCAGCGCTACAGACAGGGTGCGGCCTGAGCCCAGGAGAGCCGGCCGGCGTCGGGCCTCACCGGCGCGCCGGGTCCTTGCCGCGGCAGGCGCAGCAGCAGCCGAGCAGCGAGAGCAGCAGGCCGAGGAGCAGCGCAAGCAACGCACCCGCGCCCATCACGCCCTTGCGCTGGTTGGTCTCTGTGGGAAGGCACCGGGGTCAGCGCGGGGGCCGGCACCTCTGGCATCGCCCTCAACAGGGTGCCCCCTCAACGACTCACCCAGGCGGCAGGCACCAGTGACCGGGTCGCACGAGTCCTCGTGGCAGCTGCAGGCCTGGGCGCAGTCCACGCCGTGTAGCCCAGGCGGGCACGTCAGGTTACAGCTGCGGGGGCACGGGGTCAGGGAGGGCCACAGCAGCCCTCCGTGACGCCCCTCGCCCTCGCCCCTGCGGCCAGCTAGCCGCGGCCCCGGAGCCGGGTTCTCTATCTCCCTGCTCTAGGGTTTGATGGCCCACCACGACCGCCGGGCATACACTGGATGATCAGTGTTTTGGAAATGAATGTGCTGCACAACCAGCGGGATGGGATTGGGAGACAGGGCCTGTGGTCGCTCGGCCTCAGGGTCCACTTCTGGGGCTGACTCTTGGCTGGGTGAGAAGAGGGGCTGCCAGACCACCCATGGCTGTAAGCGGAGGTCTCTGCTCTCTCTGCACTAGCTCAGGGTCACCTCAACCCTGCAGATCTCAGAAGCCCACGGTCCACAGGCGGAACTGGTTGCCAGATCCCGCTCCGAGCGCCGGCTCCACACCACGGCAGGAAACTGCCCCCCACCCCCACCCCAAAGAGTCTGACAGCACTCCCTAGCTGCGGTAAGAGGACCTAGGCTGAAGGGCCGAGCCTGGGTCTCATCTGTTCGGCCACCATGAGCAGCACCTGGGGTCTGGCTGGATCCCTGTGACATGCACGTATCCCCTAACCCCCTTTGGGTCTCCGGCACTCACTGGGGCCCGTGGACGCCAGGGCTGCACAGGCAACGCCCCGACTGGAAGTCGCAGTGGCCGCTGCCGCAGTCGGCGCACACAAATGCACAGTCCTCGCCGTAAGTGCCATTGCTGCACTTGGTCTCGCACCTCGAAACGCGGGGGAGAGGGAGTCAGCGGAAATGGGAGCAAGGCTCTCCCTCCGCGGAGAGCATTCGGAGACTGGCGGGGCTAGGGGGCTGCGTGCCTGGGACACATTCGGGCATGGGCTGCTTGCTCACCGGTCGCCGATCCAGCCCGCGTTGCAGCGCGTGCACTTGCCAGTGACGTGGTTGCAGGCATGCCCGTCGCGGCAGGGCGGGCAGCGGTGGCCGCAGCCCTCGCCATAGAAGCCGGTGGAGCACGGCTGGTCGCACTTGGTGCCGTTCCAGCCGGGCTCGCAAGTCAGGCAGCGGCCCTCGGCCACCGTGCAAGGCTGCTGGCCTTTGCACTGGCCGCATCTGGGGAAAGGGCGGGAGGCTAGGCGGGGCCCAGAGCCGCCTCACCCGCCCCGCCCCACCCCCGTCCCCTTCGGCGCCCCGCCCCACCCCACCCCCCGCCCCTCCTCCCAGGTCAGGGGCTCGCGCTTACCGGCGGCGGCAGCCCAGGCCGTAGAAGCCGGCAGGGCACGGCTCCCGGCAGTACTTGCCCCGGTAGCCCGGCTCGCAGGCGCACGTGCCGTCCACAGGGTGGCAGCGGCCGCGAAAGCACTGGCAGTAGCGCTCGCAGCGCGCGCCAAACGTGCGCTCGCGGCACTGGCAGCGGCCGCTCTGTTGCTCGCACGGCGACGTGTTGCAGGCGCACTGATTGTTGCAGCTGCGGCCCCACCAGCCTGCGTGGCACAGGCACGCGCCCGTCTGTGGGTCGCAGCGCGACGTGGCGCTGCAGTAGCACGCGCTGGCGCACTGCGCGCCCCACCAGCCAGGCTCGCAGCGACACGCGCCGCTCCGCGGGTGGCACACGCCATGCTGGCACTGGCACGCATGCTCGCAGCGTGCGCCCCAGCGCCGCGCGTGACACGTACACTGGCCCGTCACGTCTTCACACTGCCCATGCGGGTGGCAGATACACAGCTCTTTGCAGTCGGGGCCCCAGAACTGGCGCGGGCACTCTGCAGGGGCGGGCAGAGTGGGTGTCAAGCCAGGGTGCTCGCGAGGGAGCCCGGATCCAGCCAGAACCTCCCCGCGTCCCGCCCTCCGCCTTTGGGGACCGTCCCCCATGCCGGATCCCGTCTCCGGGTCAGACCCCACCCCGGTCACGGACCCCGCCCCACTGCCCAGCGCCCGCCCGGATCCTCGCTCACTGGTGTCGCAGTTGGCACCGAAGTAGCCATGGCGGCAGCGGCACTCGCCCGGCCGCACGCACACTTCGTTCTCCGAGCACGTGGAGTTGCCTTCGCACACCGCTGCGGACGAGACGGGCCTGAGCTGCCGCCTGGCCTGCCCCCAGCTCTCGGTGTCCTGCCCCCTCCTCTCCGTGTCCCTGCCCCCCACCCAGGTCCCCAGGCTGCCCCACTCACCGACCCCACACTCGTCGCCCTGCTGCCTCCAGCCGGCACAGCACGTGGGCTCCTGGGAGCTGCAGGCAGAGAAAGGGCTCCTGAGCCTGGGCCCCAAGCCCAGTCCTTGCTAGGGCTCGCCAGCCACCTCCACCCTGCCCACAGGAGCTGCTTAAGGAGGCCCTGCCACATGCCAGGTACCGAGGTAAGTTCAGGAGACTGCCAGCAAGTAAGACACAGACTCCAGCCCTGGAACAGACACTGGGAGGCAGCAGAGTGCAGACCACCAAGGGATCTAACCCCCAAGAACTTTACTGGCCCCTCGATGAGGGGTCATCCCTCCCCTCCCCATCCCACCTAACTCCTCTGTGACACAACCCCTCGCCACCTAGGCCTGAGGAAAGAACCCCAGGGGTCCCAGAAGGAGCTGGTGAGAGGTCCTTGAGTCTCTGGGACCTGCTTCAAGTGGCATCGCTGGCGGCGGCGGAGGCCCGGCCAGATGGGTATCAGGATCTAGATGTGACATGACCTGGACAGCAGGGACTGGTGCGGCCAGATGGGCACACCTGGATACCCAGGTGGCAGATGTGCAGCCTCTGACAGAGGTGTCCACTCAGTGGAGGGGCAGGGCATACCCGGGGAGTCCTCCATGACAGCAAGGAACGCAAAACGTGAGGGGTCCAGAGCACCAGGGCAAGACTTGGGTTGGAGGGAGGAGATACTAGAGCATCTATTTATGTGTTTTAAAAATCTTGTTTTAATTTTATTTGGTTTTACAAGGTACACGGTGTGACCTCAGTAGGAGGTAAATACCTTATGACTGTTGCATTTCAGGGTAGTACAGCCTACCCAACCCTGGGCCCAAAAGTCTGGAAGCCCTGCCAGAGTGATGCATATCACCAGAGAGAGTGCGTGGGGGTTGAGATGGAGTGTGCCCACATTTGGAGAGCAAAGAAGCCTGAGAAGGAAGAGACACTCAGGCTGCAGGTTCATGGGTCCCATCAGGCCTAGAACTTCACCCAGACCCTAAAGGCACATAGCAGCCATTCATACTTCAGAGAAAAAGGAGTATACTCCTTCAGAAGGGTCTCATCCAGAACCAGGATGTGGTGTTGGAAAGAAGTTGGAAAGAGGCCTGAGACCCTGGTGGGTAGAACTGGCTGGGAAGGGAAAGACTGCAGGTGCCCATATCATGCCCCTCAAAATGCCCCCCCAAGCCATTCCCCAGCAGAGAGCATCACCACACCCTGGATAGGCCCCCACCCCACCCAAAGGGTTTGATTCTCCTTCAGGCCAAAGATGAGGAGACTTGGGAACAGGAACCATAAAATCCCGAACTGCAAGAGGTGGACCCAGCTTCTTTTCTACAAATGAAACAGGAAACCAGGCCCGAGAACAAAAAGCAGGCTTGGCCCCCACCATTGTTTCCAGCTACCTAGCCCAGCCACACGACTCATAGGTGCCCACCTGCAGGTAGAGCCAGATCCGCCAGCCTATCACCCTCCTGCCCTTTCTGCCAGTTCGGAACCCAGGTCTCTGGGTGGAGAGCCTCTGCAGGTGGCCCTCCTATAGGCGGCCTTGCCGGATGGCCAGCTGGGATGGACCTGGAAGCCCTGACCACTTTCTGCCCTGCCCTGGCTGTGGTTGGGAGTCTGGTTTTAGGGGCCACACGAAGCTGGATTTGATGCCTGTGTGACTTTGGGCACAGAACTTAACCGCTCTGACTTTCAGACTCCTGATTTGTAGAATGGGGCCCAAGGGTCTGGAGGGAGTATTAAGAAAACCAAGATGTCTCCCAAGATGTTGTTTGGCACGAACTCAGAGCTCAGCCAAGGCCATAGACTGCTCTCCAGCCCGTGCTGTGCAGGTTCCAGGAAGCCCCTGAGTTCCCCTGGTCCTGCCTCCCGCCCCCAGCATGGCTGGTACCTAGGGCCCACCCAGCAGAGCTACCCCTGGCAGGATGGAGTGCACGTGGGTTCAGCAGGACCATGAAGCGGAGACTGTGGGTCAGCTGCCTTTCCTTCTGGGAGGGCTGACAGACGAGGCCAGGTTGGGGCGGAGGGGTGGGGGCAAGCCCACCCTCTCCAGAACTTAACAAAAGTGAGATGAGGAGGAAAATGGCCTGGCACAGGGGACAGTTCCCACACTTGAGCTATAGGTTAGTGAGACCCTGGGGTGCCAGGCCACAGGCTGGGCCAGGCCCCTTAGCAAGCGGGCCTTGCTTCGGGCTGCCCCTTCTAGAGATCACTGTCACTGCAAACAAAACCGCCATGATTCAAACCGTGTGATCTTGAACCTGCCCATGCCAATGCAGCAAAGCAGCCTGGGAGAACTGCTTGCTCACTGTGCCCAAGTCCGCATTCTCTCTCCAATCCAGCCTGGGGGCTGCCTACCATACCACTTGGGATCCTATACTTACCTGCTCTCCTCCTGCCCCCGCTCCATACCCCTCCTCTGGTTTCTGCCCCCTTCCTTGGCTCTGTCATCTCCTCTCCTCTGTCCACTCCCTCAGGAAGCTCCCTGGGGCCCATCTAGCTGAGGTGCTGAAAATGCTCAGAGCCCTCCAGTGGGGCCGACCTCCCCAGACTGAATGCCTAGCCGCCCCCAAACGAAGACTTCCCCATCTCAGGTAGTGCAGTCCTTCCAGGCTGGGAGCCCGAAACTCCAGAGGCATCGGCCCTACAGTGACTGAGACAGCACACACCCGATTCATGGAGAAACACGCCGCTCTACCTTCCAAACTGGATCTAGGATGGGACGAGCCACTTCTCCCTCCTCTGCCCCAGCCTTGTGAGAGCCACCCTCACTCTCCCTGGTTTCTCCTGACTGACTTCCTAGCTGGTTCCTCCTTTTAACCTCCTGAGCCAAGTTCATCTGCCACTTGGCAGCCAAACCTGGTCAGATCCCAACCCTCCTCTGTGCAATGCCCCTGGGGGTTCCCATGGTCCTCAAAGAAAAAGCCCAGGTCCCCAGAGCAGTGGGCAGACCCGCTGTGGCCTGCCCACCCTCATTCTTTGGCCTCTCCTCCACCATCCCCCTCCCAGGCTCTGCCCAGCCCCCATGGCTCCTTTCTGTGCTTCCAGAAGCCCCTGGCACTTAGAGCCTTGCCCCCAGACACCAAAGGCCTCCACCATATCTCTGCCCACTCATCACCCCTCAGTGGGTGATCACCCTAAAGGATACAGCACTCCCCAACTGAACACTTCCTCCCCAGCACTTGCTAGATGTCAGATGACTTGCTGTAAGTCTCCTCCACTGCGGGGACAGTGGTATTTGTCTCAGCCACTGTATGGCTGCACCAACCACAGGCCTGGCACACACAGTAGGTGCATGGGATTTTACTGGCTGAGTGTATTGCTCCCCTCTTCCGGTTCTCCTGCCTCTGGGGAAAAGGAACCCCCCCCCCCCCCGTGGAAGCCTTGGACCGGTAATGAAAGAGATGGCCCAGACCCTGGGTGGGCAGTGGCCAGAGGTGGCTGTCCTTCCGATAAACCAGCTCCACATATAATCGCAATCGCCCCCTCTCCACTCCATGAGGGGGGTACCACCAACAACCCCATTTGACGGAGGCAGGTTAAGCGATTTGTCCTGTCCTCCGCACAGGCGGGGAGAAGTGGCACCAGGACCGGAAACCCAAACCCGGTGTCTGGGCTACTGAAACAGGCCGCCTCGTGGGGAGGTGCCCGGGCAACGGGACGCGGGAGCGAAGGGTTCAGGCTCCCGACAGCTCGAGCCTGCCGCCGGAGCCCCCAGCACGGAGCCCCATCGGGGAAGGAGGGCTGAGGCGGAGAGACAGGGCCGGCAGCGATCGCGCCCTCCCCCTCTCCAGGCACGGCCCCGCCCGTCACTGCCACTGCATTCCTAGGGCCGGGGAGGCCCGGGAGGCGGCGGCGGCGTCGATGTGAAGCAGATGGCGGGCCAGGCCGGCCCCCGCCCCGGAGGCGGGGCTCGCAGTGGGGAGGGGTCTGCGCGCCTCGGGATCCGAGCTCGGAAACCCCGCGCGGCCCCCTCGCAGCCCCTTGTCTGCGGCGACCGCCAAGCCCCCGGACGCGGCCTCCCAGGGCCCTGTGGCTCAGGGCGCCCCGACGGGACGCAGCCTGGGGCCCTGTGGCCGCCTCTCCAGCTTCCCGCCCGCCCGGCGCATCCCCCCCGCAACCGCCCCGGCTTGAGCCAAGGCACCCCCATACGCCGGCTCCTTGGCCCCAGGTGGAGATGCCCTTGACCTCGCTCTGGCCTCTGACCGGCCGACCAAGTCCTCCGAACCCTGCGCCCACTCCTAGCGTCCTGTCCTCCGCTCTTTTTCCTCCGCGCAAGATCTTCGGGCCGCCGCTCTCCGGCCGGGCCTGCCCACTGCCTGTCCCACGCTGGCTTCCCCAGCCGGCACCTCGTGGAGTCCCACGTCTGTGCGGCCCCTCCGAGCACCCAGTATCCCCACCCGGGAGTTCCATATCCGTCGGACCCCGGTGCCCGTCATTGTCCTTTCGAATCCGGCGTCTGGTCCACTTTGGGAGCAGGCTCCTCAGTGCCCACCTCCATCACCACCCTCTTCCCACCCGCGCCTACTTCTAAGACACAAATCCCTCCTTCCGAGTCGCGCCAGCCTCAAGGTTCGCCGGCTCCCACCTCTCAGGAGCGCTGCTCCATCTCCACTCGGCCCCCACCCTCCCTCCCCAGCTCGAGCCACACTGGTGCCCGGGGCCTTTGCAAATGCCCTTCCATCGGCTTGGAATGCCCTTCCCCGACTTCTCCCTACGCCTTCGCAACCCAGCCCAAGCGTTCCTTTTTCTCGGTCTGAAATCTCAGACACGGTATGTCACCCCTCGGGACGCCCACTGCACTCCATTCTCCCCTCGGCTGACTTCGCGTCTGGGGTAACTTCGGATGCACCGTCGTGGCCCGGCGCCCAGGCTCGGCCTGGAGAGGAGTTGGCGTCGGCGAGGGCGGTGGAAAGGACTAGAGCGGTTAGCTTAGGAAGGTCCCGGACGCCCCCTCCCCTCGGCCCCGAGCGCCCCCCTCGGCCCCCTCCCCCAGCCAGGCCGGGCTCCTACCCGGGCGCGCGGCACACGTTGCGGCCGCGCGGGTTCAGCTCCTGGGGCGCCGCGGGGCCGGGCAGCAGCCAGAGCAGCAGGAGCAGCAGCGGCGGCAGCAGCGGCGACGGCGGCCCCCCGGCTCCCCGGCGCCGCGCCGGCCCGGCCCCCCGGGGCCCTGCGCCCTCCATGCGGCGCGGGGCAGGCGCGGGGCGGGCGCGGGCGCGGGTGCGGCCGCAGCGAGAGCGGCCGGAAGCGGAGTGCGCGGCCGGGCGGGGGGGCGGCAGGAGGGGCGCCGGGCCGGGCAGGAAATTCCACATCGGCTCCCTGATCCCGGGCCAGCCGCGGCCGGCCAGGCGGCAGCGCCCGCCCCGCGCGCCAGACCCCACCCTCCGGCCGCGCCACCGCCCCTCCGCGCGGCCCCCGCCCCCACGCGGCCGCTCGCAAACTTGGGGGCGAACTTGGAGGAGGCCCGCGGAGCGTTGGGAGAGGGAGGGGCCCGGGCGGGAGGGGAGCCCCTCCCAAGGAATCCCTAGTCCCCGAGGCTTTCCCCTCCCTCTCCAGACACCCATCAGAGAAGTCACCCCTGCGCGCTCAGTGCGCGGCCAGGCCCGGGGCGGGAAAGGGGGTGAGGGTCGAGCACGCGACGCCCCAAATCTCCCCCGGCCCGCTGCGCCTCGGAACCGGCCGGGGGAGGGCGGCCCGAAGACGGCCCAGATCAAGGCCGCAAGCCGGCCTCCGCTCCCCGCCGCGAAGCCCTTGTAGAGCTGGGCTGCGATGTTGGCTCCTCAGGCTCACTTCGGGTGCAAAGCCTGCAGAGGACACCGGAACGGGGTGCTTGAGACCTCTGGGTCGACTCGGTCTGCACCTGAGCGCTGGGCAAAGGGTGTCTCCGCGGAAGGTAGAAGGGCCCAGCAGTGGGCTCTGATAGAGTGTGGAGGGAAATGCAGTTGGGGGCAAAGGCAGAGAGAGGAGAGGGGAGTACTCCAGAACTGGGAGACCCTGCAGTCCTCCTCCAGTGGCGATGGGGGAGTTTGGGAGAGAAATTCTACTTGAGAAGGCTGTTGGATCACCAGAGGTAAAAGTCCAGAAGGTGGAGGCTTGGGGGGTCCTGCATTAGGAAAAGTGGGGTGAGAGCATAAAGAGGAGCAGGGGCCGTGGGGGAGGGGAGCAATGTGGAGAGAGGAACAGGGCGAGAAGGCGAGAGGGAGGAAGAGGCGCTCTGGGCCTGGGAAGCAGAGGAGTTGCCTGTGCTCTGGGACACAGACCCGATCCCAGAGACCATGGAGCAGGGGAAAGGTGGGCAGGCCTGGGCGTGGAAAACAAAGGGGGGCCTCCAGGTCCCAGCAAAGACAAGCTTGTCTTTGGCAGACTTGGGAGTTGGTGGGAAGACCTGTGCAGGGAGAGGACACCTGCCTTCTCTTGGAGAACAGGCTGCAGATAGGCTCCCTGAGGAGGAGGGAGAGGTGGTGCCCTTCCTCAGTCAAGTGGAGGTGGTCAGAGTGGAAGGGGGGCTGAAGGAGGGGCTTGGGATAACGGCCACTGGAAGGCCCAAGGCTGTGGACCTCACCAGGTTGGCTGGGCCAGAGGCCTGTCCAAGGGCAGGCTGGCGGAGGGAAGGAGCGGAATAGGGAACTTCGAAGGTTAGGGCCCTCCGTCAGCCATGCTGGTGCAGGAGGGGGGCCAGAGGCAGGCAACAGCGGTGGGACTGGAAGGGGTCGTTGCACCCCCGAGATCACAAATGCAAACACTCCTTGGGGACAAGTAAACAGGCCAGCTACTTGTGGGCAGCTCCCCCTGGGCACGGCCCTGACCTCAGCGGTGCCCTCCCAGTGCCCAGGGCCCCTCCCCAAACTCCCCCGTAGACTGCCAGCAAGAGGGGCCAACAGAGGCCCCGGCTTTAGAAGCACCCACCCCAGCTGGCCCGAGTTCATGGACAAGCACCTCAAACTCCCTCCCCTCCTTTCCCTTCCCGGCTTGCCACCCCCAAATTCCCTCCTCTGTGAAGGGCACCAGCTGGATGACGCCCCCACTCCATGCCAATGCCAGGACCTCACGAGTGTCTCAAATCTCTACCTACCCCATCAGCGTGTCACCCAGAGCCGTCTTTCTAATCACATCTGGCTGCTCCCCACACTCGCAGGACTGTCGCCGGCCTCATCTCACTCAAGACCCACGGCAGTCCTCCACACGTGTCCCATCGCAGCCACCCCCCAGTTGATGGCAAGTTCAGGGTTGAACACAGGGCCCGCGTCTGTCCCAGCCACCGTCACATGCCCATCAGGAGACTGAGAAGTGCGAATGAATGTCTGTATGACTGGCCTGGTGCCAGGTGAATACCATGATGAGGAAGCTGTGGGTTCACGGGCACCCGCAGATGACTAACAACCACACAGCTACCCCATGGGGGTCTGGAGCCTGGGCCAACTGGTTCCAGCCAGGATGGCTTCCCGGGGGCACTTGAGAGGGCGAGGGTTTTGCAGGCGGAAAGGGGTGAGCGCCGAGCTGAGTGAAGGCGGGATGTAGGGCCTCTCTGAGAGCCTGCCAGGCTGCCTAGGTCCCGGGACAGGTGCTGAGGGGGGAAGCCATGAAGGCCTCCAAGCTGGACAGTGCAAGGCAGTGGCAGAGACAGGAAATGCTGGCTCCTACTGTGAGCCCCTGAGCAGGGGAGAGGACACTGAAGAACGTGGCCACACTGTCCCACTGGAAGTGACCCACTAGGGTCAACGCTGGGACTGCCACCCGAGCTAGAAGTGCATGATGTCACCTTGGGCTTAGGGAGTGGGGGCATATTTTTGCAGGGGTACCCGAGCCCCAGGAGACAGGAAGATCAGACACTGATCCTAGGGGCAGGAAGCAACTCGCACTGGCCTCACACCAGAGCCCAAAGTCTTCAGGGTGTCTGGACCCTACCCCCCTCCTCCCATCAGGCAGCACACACTGCCCCTCTGCCCTCCTCCACCAACGACAGTTTGCCAGCGGCCACAGGCTCTGGGCAAGGCACTGGGGTACAGAAAGAAGACGCAGTCTTCCTCACGCTCTGCCCAGGAGACTTGGGAAGTCACAGATCATCTGTGCAGGTTGCTCCCTGCCCTTGGGGCTTTGCAAGAGCAGAAGCTGCAGCAGGAGGAGGGGTGTTCAGGTGGAAGCTCGGCTGTGCAGAAGCAAGGTAGGTGCTGGAAGCCCAGCCCACTCGCGGGTGGCCCCGAGAGGTTGCCACCCGCTGCACCAGCATGACCCTTGAGACGATGTGCTAAGAACTCAGCTGGCGACCCTCTAGGAAAAGGCAGCTCCCCTTCCCACCCCTGCCACACTCAGATCCAGCAGGCAGGGGGGAGCCTATGGTGACTGGGTCTCCCTCCCCAGGCATGGGGCTCACAGAGCTGGACTGAGGTTCAGAGAAGAGCACCTCACCGGAGAAGGCGCTCCGGCAGGCCAGGTGACTGCCTCTCGGCAGACCAGGATGGGTTTCCAGGTTCCCCAGTAACAGCCTTGCTAGCTGGGGGTGTACCGTGCTTTTCCCTCGGATGGGGGCTCCTGGCCTGCCACTGCCACTCAGCAGCTCTGAGCCTGGAAGGCCACAGGCAGCCACAGACGACAGCCTTGCATGGGCTGTGAACGGATGGTGAGGCCACGGCCCCAGGAAAACAATCCACACCTTTTGTAAGATGATTTATTTCATTTATCAACAACATGGGGTCAGAAAAGCCCAGCTGTAGGGGATCTTTTATTACTAAAACCAGTCTCGGGCAACTCTATGTATCTCTATTCCTTTTCCAGGCCTTGGGAGCTTGCAATAGCTCAAGCCTCTGGATGCTGGGCAGGCGACGGGCTCACTCCACCCTCTCCCTGCCCACGGAAGGAGGCACAGTGTGCCTCGGCCCCCTCACCCACGGGGCCAGTCCCCAGGTCCCTTTGGAGAAGGGTGCCCTCTCAGCACAGCAGGGAGGAGAACCAGGTACTGGGGAGTCCACGACAGCTGATGTCGCCATGCCCCATCCAAGCTAAGGAGGAGGGGGCCCGGTAAACTCCTCCAGAGAACCAGAGCCCTCCGCAAGCATCCCTGCTGTAGGGTGATCACAGCCAAGGATGTGCAGAGCCCCCCAAGCAGCCGCTGTAGGCTGGCGGGCAGGCAGGCGGGAAGGATGGGTGGCAGGAGCTGGCAAGCAGGCAGTGCCAGCGGAAGGGGGGCCACCTGGGGGCCCCACTGCCGTAAGAGCTCCCGCCACCTCCCCTTCTGACACCGGGTGCCGGAGCCCTAGTCCTCGCTCGAGTTGTCAAACTCCTCCCAGTCAGACACGCTCATCACCTCGGAGGCGAAGTCCGGGTCGGCCTGGCTGCGGTCGGGGGTCCCACGAGGCGGCTCGAGGAGCAGGGAGCGGGGCAGCGTGAGCACGCAGGCTGCCAGGCCTGAGATGGAGTTGTCTAGCTGCGGCCCCTCCTCCCAGCAGTCCTTCTCCACGTCGTAGATGTGCACGTAGCCCGTGCGGCTGCCACGGTTGTGCGAGCGGCCACCCAGCACGTAGATCCTGGTGTCCAGCACAGCGATGCCAGGTTCACCATGCCCGGCGGGGAGCGGGCAGACGGAGGACCACTGCCCAGATGTGCAGCCGTAGCAGGCCACCTGCAACGCCAAGGTCAGAGTAAAGCCGGGTACGTGCCGAGACGGGGCTGCCAGGCCGCCCTGGGCCAGCCGGGCAGGGCAGCACTCTTGGCCAGGCCCTGGATTCAGACCAAGGCTGAGGGACACAGCCAGGCTGTGTGTAAACCCAGCTCCCCTGGAGGAAGAGTCTGGGGCCAGCATCAAAATGTCCCGTCCACAGGCCAGGCCGACGCTCTGTCCTGCCTCCAGGGCCCTCAGCCAGCCTGTGGCCCCAGGTGTGTGGCACCCCACCGTAGGCACACTAGCACGCTGTTCTTCTCTAAGGTCTGGGGTTCCCTCCCCTCCACAAAACTGAAACTGACCAAAGACACGGACCCCAACTAATTCCCTCATAGCACCCAACTCCAGGAGGAAGTGCAGATAAAATGTGGAAATAGTTAATTTGCTGACTAGTGAAGACCGACCGTCAACATTCTCCCGTCTCCAAAATGCCCCCCCAACAGTAAACAAACACATGGGAAAATGTTCCACCTACTCGTAATCCAAGAAATGTAAAACAGGAGTTAAATTTGTCCCTGACAACTAGCAGCCACCGGGGGAAGAAAAATCACAAGACCCAGTGCTGATAAATGCGTAATGAAGCCATTCGTCTGTGCGTTTGCCTGACGCTCCGGGAAAGCTGTTTGACAATAGGTATTAAGAGCCATAAAAATCTTATCTTTTTTACTTTATTAATCACCTTTGGTTCTCCACCTGTGGGAGGCAGAAAAATGACCCTCCAAAGAAGTCCATGCCCTAAATCTCTAAAACTTGTGTTACTTTACACGGCAAAAGGGACTCTGCAGACATGCTTCAGGGTACAGACCTCGAGGTGGGGAGGTTGTCCTGGGCTTGCCAGGTGGGCCCATCTAATTGCACAAGTCCTTGAAAGCAGAGGGGAAAGTCTACCAAGAGGGAAGAGAAGTCAGAAGGACAACCTGCCATTGCTGGCTGAGGACAAAGCGGCCCCATGCCAGGGAATGCAGAGGCCTCTAGAAGCCGAGAAGTGCCTTTAGCCGACAGTCAGCAAAGAAACAGGGACCTTAGTTCTACCAGGGAACTGAATTCTGATAACCTGCATGAGCAAGGAGCCAGATTCTCCCCTAGGGCCCCAAAAATGACAGATGCCCTGAGGACACCTGGATTTTAGCCCAGTGAGACCACATCAGACTTAAGAACCTACAAACTCTAAGAATACACTTATATTGTTTCAAGTTATTAAGCCGGTGGTGATTTGTCATGGCAGCAGTGGGAAACTGATCCAGGAGAGCCCAGGGGTTTTCACCACTCGGGGCCTTTGAAAACAGACGGTTGAGCCCCGCCCCCGGAGTTTCCAATTCAGTGGGTCAGGGGCGGGACCTGAGAACCTGCATTTCTAACAAGTTCCCAGTGATGCAGATGCTGCTGGTCTGGGACCACACTGTGAGAAGCAGAGCTCTCACCTAAGAAAACAACCCAAAATACCCAAAACGCACTGCAGAGTAAATATTACCTATGTGACTTGCAATAGTCAAAACTTGGGCCAACCCAAATGACGCACCAACGTGACAGAATTCTGCACGGCCACTGAGGTTGGCAGTGGCTATGGAAATCGAGTATGAAACTGGAAAGCAGCCACAACAAACTTCAGCCAGAAGCAGACTGGAGTGCTCTTTATCTACAATTAGGTGGAAACCACGCACAGGCAGGACTAAAACACAGTGGCACCGAGCAGGATGATGGGTGCTTTTCCTCAACCTTATCCATTATTCAAACGATCTGCAATGCGGTTATACTAACTTTATAATTAATGTTTTTAATAATAAAAACAAATGAAAGTACCCTGCCTGATACTATAATGGTGGATACATGTCATTGGTCCAAACCCAGAGAATGTACACCACCCCAGAGCGAACCTTGATGTAAATAAACTACGGGCTTGGGGTAAGAGCGTGTCATGGTGGGTTCAAGGATCGTAACAAATGTCTCACTCTGGTGGGGGATGTTGATGGTGGGGGAGACCACGTGTGCAGGGATGGGGGTATATGGCAAATCTCTGCACCTTCTGTTCAATTTTGCTGGGAACCTAAAACTGCTATAAAAGACAAAGCCTATTTAATAAAAAGGCATACAAGCTGCAATTAATTTTTCATCCAAAACAACTGGAAGGAGTGGGAAGAACACGTGCGTGGGCAGCCCAGCTCTGCTCACCTGGTGCACATCCCGCCTGTAGCCAGCGTCATTGTTGCTGCCCCCGATCACGTACAACTTGTCCAGGAGCGTGGCCATGCCGTGCCAGGCCCGCCGCACGGGCCCCTCAGCCAGGCTGTGCCAGGTGTTGCTGTCCGGGTCATAGCAGTGCGTCTCCTTTAGGTAGTCCTCCCCTCTGCGGCCACAGGTAATGTACATCTTCCCCTCCAGCGTGGCGCCTGCATGG
Organism: Zalophus californianus; assembly: GCF_009762305.2. Taxonomy (NCBI): domain Eukaryota; kingdom Metazoa; phylum Chordata; class Mammalia; order Carnivora; family Otariidae; genus Zalophus; species Zalophus californianus. The sequence goes on along the minus strand of NC_045608.1, from coordinate 27,728,674 downwards.
GCATACACCTGCCACCAAGAGAGCCCAAGGGCGCTGTGAGGGAAGGCAACCAGGGGCCCTCACGGAGGCCGCTCATACCCCACAGCGGCACACCACCCCTCATGGTATCCCCACCTTCCACCTCACATTCTGCGGAGAACGCTCCCTGATTTGGTCCTAGTCATCTACCCTGACCTCACCCCAACAGGGGGCGAGTCTACGGACCCAGAGGTGACTCTGGGATCTTTGTCTTTCCCTTGCCCCTAAGCGAGACATCTGCATAGGGGGCTCAAAGCCATCAAAGCCCAGCCTCTAGAGCCAGTCACGGGAGGAGACAGCACTTCTGGGAATACCTGACCCAGCCTCAGGGGCCTCCACCTGTCCCCCACTCCCAATGACCAGCCAATCCTCCAGGCCTCCTGACCCCACTTGCAAAATCTGTTCACAAATAATATCCAACAATATGGTGAGGAGGAAAGCGAGATGCAAAGTCAAACACAAAGAACAATGCCATTTTAGTCATGGTTATGTGTGGAGGAAAAAAACACACCACCCTGCTTTTGATTTCGGTCCTCAGACTACTGGGTGCACCCTGGCAGGGGATCCCCTCCCTGCCCAGCCAGCTAGACCCCTCACACTGGTCCCTACTCCATGCTCATACCCACTTACTCAACCCACCCCGGGCAAGGCCTTCACACTGGGCCCATGGGCCCCAAGGTAGAGCACTGTGTGTTTTGGGGGTAGAGGAGCCCCATGGGGTGTGGAGGTTCCAGGGCTTGTTACAGAGCCAGCCACTGACCCTTAGGCTGTGTGGTAACACAGCAAAGAGCTGGAGAGGTGGACGGGGGACAGAGCAGTGGGCAGGACACAAACCAAGGGCCTGGGTCTTCTCTTATCAATGGTGGGGACCTGGGAAGGTTTTGGTGCTTGAGCTTTGTTTTTTTTTTTTTTAAAGAATTTATTATTTATTTATTTATTTATTTGGGTTTTTTTTAAAGAATTTATTTATCTATCTATCCATCTATCTATTTATTTGACACACACACAGAGAGAGAGAGAGAGAGAGAGGGAGCACACAAGCAGAGGGAGAAGCAGGCTCCCCGCTGAGCAAGGAGCCTGAAACGGGACATGATCCCAGGACCCCGGGATCATGACCTGAGCCAAAAGCAGACGCTTAACTGACTGAGCCACCCAGGCACCCCTTGGGTTTTTGTTTTTTTTAATTAAACTTTTTTTTTTAAATTTTATTTATTTATTTGACAGAGAGAGAGAGGGAGAGTGCACAAGCAGGGGGAGTGGCAGGCAAAGGGAGAGGGAGAAGCAGGCTCCCACTGAGCAGGGAGCCCGATGTGGGACTCGATCCCAGGACTCTGGGATCATGACCTGAGTCGAAGGCAGTTGCTTAACCGCCTGAGCCGCCCAGGCGCCCTAAACTTTTCATTTTGAAGTAAGTATAAATTCACACATAGTTGTTAAGAAAATAATACAGACGCCATGTACCCTTTACCCAGGCTCCTCAATGATAAGCTAGTATAACTCTAGCACAATAACACAACCAGGATGTTGACATTGACCCAGTCAACACAAGACACTTCTACCTCCACTAGGATCCCTCCTGTCGCCTGTCTGTAATCATACCCACATCCCCCCTGCCCTGAACCCCCTCTTTAATCCCTGTCAACCACCAATCTCTTTCTCCATTTCTATAATTCTGTCATTTCAAGAGTGTTATATGAATGGAATCACGCAGCCTTTTGGAACAGGCTTTCTATGCTACCTCGGGTTCATCTAGACTGTTGCTCCTATGTGTCCATAGCTTGTTCGTTTTTATTGCTGAGAATTCCATGCTGCGTATCTACTACAGTTTGCTTAGCCATGCACCTGTTGAAGGACATCTGATTTGTTTCCAGTTTCTGGCTGTGACCAATAAACCACTACAAATGTTTGTGTACAGAGTTTTCATTTTTCTGGGATAAATGCCCAGGACGGCAACTGCTGAGTTGCATGGTTAGTTGGAAGTTAACTATTTAAAGACATTGTGAAAGGGGCACCTGGGTGGCTTAGTCAATTAAGCGTCTGCCTTCAGCTCAGGTCATGATCCCAGGGTCCTGGGATCGAGCCCCGCGTTGGGCTCTCTGCTCATGGGGAGTCTGCTTCTCCCTTTCCTTCTGCCTGCCTCTCTGCCTACTTGTGCCCTCTTTCTCTGTCCAATAAATAAATAAAATCTTTAAAAATAAATAAAGGCATTATGAAATTCCTTCCCAGTGTAGCTGTGCCATTTTACGTTCCCATCAGCAATGTATGAGCAACCTAGCTTCTCTGCGGCACCCCCCCCAGCACTGGCTGTTGGACTCGTTTTTATTTCAGCCACTCTGATAGGTGGTTTTCTCACTGTGGGTCTCATTTGCGCTTCCCTAACCACTAATGATGTTGAACATCTTCTCATGTGCTTGTCTGCCATCTGATACCCACCCTCCGTAGTTCTGATGAAGTCCCATTTATTGATTTTTCTTTTTATGGCTCATGCTTTGGGGGTCAAGTCTTCGTTGCCCAGTCCTAGATCCCAAAAGATTTCTTCTACTTTTTTCTCCCTAAGTACTACATAGATTTACATTTTACAGCTAAGCCCATTAACCACTTTGAGTTAATTTTTGTATAAAGTATGAGACTTGGGTCAATGTTCCTTTTCTTTGCTTACGGATTCCAACTGCTCTCGTATAATTTGTTGAAAAGTTATCTTTTCTTCATTCAATTGCTTTTGCACCTTTGTCAAAAATCAGATGGACATACCTGTGTGGGCTCTCCATTCTGTTGCACTGATCTATGGGTCTATCCCTCTGCCAATACCACAGCTGTGACTACTGTAGCTATGTAGTTAAGTCTTGAAATCGGGTAGATTGAGTCTTCCCACTTTATTCCTTTATATTTTTTAAAGATTTTATTGAGGGGCGCCTGGGTGGCTCAGTTGTTAAGCGTCTGCCTTCGGCTCAGGTCGTGATCCCAGGGTCCTGGGATTGAGCCCCACATCGGGCTCCCTGCTCAGCGGGAAGCCTGCTTCTCCCTCTCCCACTCCCCCTGCTTGTATTCCCTCTCTCGCTGTCTCTCTCTGTCAAATAAATAAAGATTTTATTTATTTGAAGGAGAGTGAGATGCTTAACGGACTGTGCCACCCAGGTGCCCCCTCCCCACTTTATTCCTTTACAAAATTGAGGTATTCTAGATCCTTTGCCCTTCCATGTAAATCTCAGAATAGTCTCATCTATATCTATAAAAACTGTTGCTGGAATTTTGATAGGAATTGAGTTAAACACCATCTATCAATTTGGGAAGAACTGACATTTTTTTTTTAAGATTTTATTTATTTATTTATTTGACAGAGAGAGACACGGTGAGAGAGGGGACACAAGCAGGGGGAGAGGGAGAAGCAGGCTCTGTGCGGAGCACAGAGCCCGACGTGGGACTCGACCCCAGGACCCTGGGACCATGACCTGAGCCGAAGGCAGATGCTGAACAACTGAGCCACCCAGGCACACAAGAACTGACATCTTTATTATTTGAGTCTTCCAATCCATATACATAGCATGTCTCCCCACTTATTTACAACTTCTTTTATTTCTTTCATCAGCACTTTATAATTTTTAGCATATAAATTCCCTAAGTGTTGTTAAATTTATACCTAAGTATTTCATTTTTTTGAGCAATTATAAAAAGTATTTCCCATTTCAGTGTCCATATGTTCATTGTTAATATACAAAAATGCAATTGATTTTTGCAGGTTTATCTTATATCCTACAATCTCACTGAACTCACTTATCAGGGCTAGGTTCTTTTTTTTTTTTGGTAGATTCCTTTAAGATTTTATCTATTTATTTATTTATTTCAGAAAAAGAGAGTATGTGAGCAGGAGGAGGGGCAGAGGGAGAGCGAGAGAGAGAACCTCAAGCAGATTCTGTGCTGGAGCCCAACATGGGGTTAAGAGTTGGGCACTTAACTGACTGAGCCACCTAGGCGCCCTGGTAGCTTCCTTTAGACTTTGCACAACTTATTCATCCTTAGGGTCAGTTTTACTTCTTCCTTTCAATCTGCATGCTTTATTTTCTTTTCTTGCCATGTTTCACTGGCTAGACCCTCCAGGACTATGATGAATAAGAGTGGTGAGAGCAGACATCCTTGCCCTGCTCCCCATCTTAGGACGAACATTCAACTCAGTCTTTCACAATTAAACACAGTATTAGCAGTAGGATTTTTGTAGATGCTCTCACCAAGTGGAGGAAACTCATCTCTATTATTTTTTTAGTTTGATCATGAACGGATGCAAAATATTGTCTAATTCTTTTTCTGCTTTGACTGATATAATTGTGCGATTTTTAACATGGTGGATTATATACTGACTAAATTTCAAATATGGAACTAGCCTCCTATCTCTGTAATCAACTCCATTTGTCATGCATTTCTTTTATCAAGGGGGGATAATTCTATTTGCTAATATTTAATGAAGGATATTCATATGTAGATTTATGAGATTTGTCTTTTTTGGGGACCGTCTTTGTCTGGTTTTGTTATCAAGTTAATATTAACCTCATAAGATGAACTGGGAAGTATTCCCACCTTTTTCCATATTTTCCAGGAAAAAAAAAAATGCAGAATTGGTGTTAACTTTTCTTTAAATGTTTAGTAGAACTCTTCAATAAAACAATCTAGGCCTGGACCTTTCTTCTTGGGAAGTTCAATTTCCTTAACAGGCTATTCAAATTATCTATTAAGCTTTGAGTCAGTTGTGTTAGGTTGTATTTTTTGAGGAATTCATCTGTGATCAAGTTTACATGTGTAAGGTTGTTCATAGAATTCCTCTCTTCTCATACTTTCGATGTCTGCAGGGTTTGTAGTAATGTCCTGTCTTATTTTTTTTTTTTTAAGATTTTATTTATTTGACAGAGAGAGAGATAGCGAGAGAGGGAACACAAGCAGGGGGAGTGGGAGAGGGAGAAGCAGGCCTCCCACTGAGCAGGGAGCCTGATACGGGGCTCGATCCCAGGACCCTGGGGTCATGACCTGAGCCGAAGGCAGATGCTTAACGACTGAGCCACCCAGGCCGTATTCTTGATATTTTAAATTGTGACTTCTCTTTCTAGAGGTTTATCAATTTTATTTATCTTGTTAAAGAGCCAGTTCTTTGTTTCATTGATTTTTCTCTACTGTTTTTATGCTTTTAACTTCACTGATTTCTGCTCTTTAATATTTCTTCTGCTTGGTTTGGCTTTATTTCGCTTTTTTTCCCCAAGCTCTTAAGATAGGAGCTTATATTACTGATTCCCTTTTCTTCTCTAATATATGCTTTCAGTGTCACAAAATTCTCTCTCAGCACAGCTTTAGCCTGATGCCACCAATTCTGAATGCTAACTTTCCATTTTCATTCACTTCAAGGTATTTTATTATTTCCCCTTGACCTGTGGATTATGTAGACGTGCGTTGTTTATTTTCCAACTGTTTGTCAAGATTTTCCTGTTAACTTTTTTATTCCTGTTAATTTTCTGTTGGTGATTTCTAGGTTGAGTCCATCTGAGACAGAGAACACAGTGAGGATTTCAATTTTTATACATTCATGGAAGTTTGCTTCCCATTGGTGCTACTATCAGCCCCTTAATTACAAGTCTGAGATATATGAGGCAAAAAGAAAACCCAGGGAACGCATTACTGTACGGTGTTGTTCCTCAGTTCCTGAGACCCCCTAGCTGGACTGCCTTCTCCTAACCATTCTGAGTCTTAAGGTTTTTTTATGTATATGTCCAGAGTTTTGAGTTGTACCTAGAAAGAGGAATTAGGAAGAATATATCTACTCTTATCTTCCCAGAAGTGTGAGTTCTCTGGGGAGGTTTTTAAGTGAGAGAGTTGCCTGCAGAGATCCCCTTTTTCACCTCTGGAACACAGGATGGCAGCACTCTGCCTGCTGCTGGGACAGGGAGTTCATGGTCTGTTGGGGCCATGTCAGCAACCAGTTCTCAATAATGCCGCACTGGTGGGACTCAGCATTACGTGGGTCCTTAAGAAACAGGTAAGAGAATGTGACAAACAGATGAGGCTAACAGCCTTTTCCCTCAGTCATTTGCTATGTCTGACTGTGGGTTCTATGTTAGCAATGTGGGCTGCATACCTGCCTTCTCCAGGACCTGTGGGCCCCCTCAGCTCACAGAAGAACCCCCCCACCCGCCGCCGCCGCTCTCTGGCAGGTTTCCCGTCTACCTCCCTGGCTGCCCCTCCACAAGCCTCTTATAGTCCCTACTCCTCTGAGCTGATCACAACTGTTCCCATGGCCAGCACACCATCATGTCCTGACAAAACCTCTACATTTCTATCTCCTGGCTGACCACTCCCCTGAGCTGGACTTTTAATGTCAAACTAACATTTCCCATTGGAATATTTATCATGTTCTATAGGGAACCCTTCTTTTTCATTCCCAAACCCATTTGTCCTCTTGGTCAGCAGCTTAGCCATCCACCCAGGTGCTCAAACCTGGAGCCTGCGCATCTTCCATGATCTATCGCCTTTCATTCTCTAACATCTGATCCATCAGCAAGGCTGGTCCATTTACCTCCCAACTATACCTCAAACCTGCCCATCTCTCTCCTTCCCCACAGCCTCTACCCTAAGCCAAGCCACCGTCGCCTCCACCTGGACTGCTCGATGGCTCAGGAGCTGCTGCTCTCTATCCCTGTCTCTTTACAATCCCTCCTCATGCCACCCCTCTTTCTCAGATTGGGAAGTCCCCCTCCTGGCCTGGGAGCTCCTTCTTCCCTCTCCCAGCAGCTGCTTGGTCTAATCAACATCTCTTTCAGATGGGCCTTCCCCAGTCTTTTCAGATTAGTCCTGCCAGAGCCCCCTCCCTGCACAATGCCGAACTCAACCCTCTCAATTTCCTTCATCAACTTAGCACAATCGGCAATTACTCTACTGATTTGTTTAGTGGTTAAGAGCGGTCTCTCTATTAGGCTGTGAACACCATGGTCTGGAGAGGAACTTTTCTCATCTTTTATCACCACTGGATTCCCAGGGCTTGGTATATGGTAGGTGCTTAATAAATAGCTGAATAAATGAATGGTATGAAGGAAGGAAGGAACATTGACAGGGAGAACCTGGCTGAAGGCCGAGGCTGCCCCCCTGTGGCCACATCGGAGAACTGCAGCTTCCAGACAAAGAACGCCCACCCCCACCCACCCCCGTCCCCGCCCGGAGCCCAACACCCCTCATTCCTACTCATTCCTTTCCAGAACAGAATTCAGGGGTCCATCAGATCTCAAGGACCCCCTGATCTTTCCCGTGCAAAATCTCTTCCTTTCTGCAGAATGAGAGTAGGAAGTACTCCACCAGAGGTGCTTCCTTCCCCAGGGAAGCTGAGGAGCGAGGAGCAGGCCAGCTTTCCCTGCCTGGGAGGAACTACAGTGAGAACCCCTGGCCTCGGAGGCCTTGTGGGCCATGGAGAAGAGCTGGACCCACCAGGGAGACCTCAGCCCCCTGAGGTCAAAGACTACAGCCTTGGGAGGATTGGAGATGAGAGGAGATGCGGAAAGAGGTTCAGAAAGGCAGGAGCTCTTGTGGCAGAGCCTGGACAACAGCCCCACGTGTGTCCCCATGCCATCCTCTGCTTCTACAGTGCCCAGGGATACCCCTGGATACACATGGTCTTTAAAAACAAGCAAACAAATATGAAATACAACTTCTAAAGTGGTTTTTTTGGCTTTTCAAAGGCCCCACCCTCCAGGAGGCCCGTGCAGAAGTCTGAGGCTCCTGCGCCTTCCTCTATCACAGTGTCCCTCCTGTTTAATAACATCTTTGGACACATTTCAGCTCAGCTCAACTGTGCTGAGGGACAGACAAGGGGAAGGCTTCTGTCTACATTTGAACTGCAGGGTTAAAGCAGCTTCCTGGGGGGGCACCTGGGTGGCTCAGTCAGTTGATGCTCCAGCTCTTGGTTTCAGCTCAGGTCCTGATCTCGCAGTCATAGGATCGAGCCCCATGTCGGGCTCCACGATCAGGAGTCTGCTTCAGATTCTCTCTCTCAAATAAATAAAATCTTTAAGAAAATAAAAAACAATAATAATAATAAAGCAGCTTCCTGGGACTAAGGTGGCGAGACCAAGGTGGGGATGAAATTCGGGGGTACAGGATGTGGGGTACACTTGGTGAGGGTCTCCCCCCCGGGGGCCGGCCGAACCTCAGGGGTCCCCTGCCCCAATCACAGTGCAGCGTCTTTGGAGGTACCCACTAGGCCTGCTTCCCTGGCTTGGCCATCTACTCTCTCTGCACACCCTGGAAGGAAAGCGGGCAGGAAAAGGCCCCTCTGGGCGGGGTTTCCTTACCTCCCTCTTGAGCGGAGCCACGTAAGCCCAGGAGTTGGTGGTGGGATCGTAACGCTCCACAGCATTCAGATCATTATGGTAGTCGCGCCCCGCCACCGCATAGATGTACCTGCCCACAACACACACACACAGGTCCGCGTGCTCCTGCTGCAGGGACTGGATCTGGAACCAGCGGTTGTGCCTTGGGTCATACCTTTTGAGGGAACATGAGGGCAGTGCATCACTGAGTGGCCAGAAAGCCTGCCTAGCAGGCCCATACCTCCTGTTCCACCGCTGTACCCTGAACCACCCCCCACCCAGCTGCCCTGACACACCAGCACATGCCTACCCACGACCACACCAGCAGGCTCCTACCTGCCTGCACATGGGTGTGTCCCCAGCACAGAGCCTGGAAGGCATGGCCAGGAGCCCCTTGGGTTTCTGCCCACAATGCCAATAAGTTCTAGGGGTAATCTCATGGCGGGGGGGGTTTCTAGCCCACCCATCCGCCCACCCAGGCTGCCCCACGGCTGTTCCTACAGCCGTCTCCATCTCACCTATCCAGATCTATGGTCCACACGGCCCTGTGCCCATTCAGGAATGCCCAATTATGGCCCCGCCCGTGGACAGACACAACAGCCTCCCAGCCTCCAGTCAATGCCAACACTCTTTCTGGGGTGATCTGCCAAGCTCCTGTCACAGCCCACCCCTCCATCAATTCATGCTCCTCTCCTAAGCTTTGTTGCCAGCTGGAAGAGTGAGAATTATCTGCCATGCTGGACTGACTACAGCAGGCCCATGCGGCCAGAGGAGCAATGCTGTGCTTGAGGGGCTTCCCAGGAGAACAGCTAGAGGAGGCCAGGGAAGCTGACCACTGCCTAGCTTCTCCTGAGCTCCTGCTGAACCTCAGCGCTGCAAAGCTTACTCTCCCGACACAAGGGCCACCTTCACACCCATTTCCTGGGAGACACAGCTGTCCCCAAGCCTGCCTTCTTTCTCCATCAACCTTTTAAAAACGTCATATCCCCAAGCAGCAGCTTCATTCTGAGCTCCTTTGTACAACTACCCCCCTCCCATGGCCCTGAGGCTGCTCTGCCCCTCATCTGCCTTTGAAGGCCTTCATATGTTCTACCCATGCGATCTCAGCCATCCCAGGAGACCAACTAACAGCCCTCACTTCTTCCTCTGGCATGTCGGATCCACGTGGCAAAGGCCTCCTAGCCATCTCCAGCTAGCTGCTCACCCGTCCTGAACGGAACCCTGCGCTCCCTCTGCTCACCCGATCCCACACTCACCTGCAAGCCCAAGCTCATACCAAAATCCTCACTTAGCCTAGCAGCCTTGGCCCTTCGCAGGCCACTCCACACCTACCTTGCCAGCACTCAGCCCTGCCCCACTCCATGGCCCGGGCCCGGCAAGCAGGTACGCTATTTGGGTGAATACAGAGGATTACCGAGCCTTGAGTGACCAGGATGCTGTGAGCCCGAGCCCCACATCTGGCCCCTTCCCCTGGACATCCACTCAGGTACCAGCATCGGAGTGCCTGCTCCTGCCCAACAGTTCGTGCATAATTATAGTCGCTTTCTGATAAGTGGTTTTTATTTCCCCACAGGAAGACCAACTCCAAGGGGATAAGCTGAACTGCAACTGGCTCATCAGAGAAGGAACAGTTTTCTTTGGTCAGTGCCATATACGGGTCGGTGAAGAGACAGGTTTCATCCCTTGCCCCCAAGGACAGGTTAGGCGTGCTCTGCAGCTGCTCCTTCCTGCCTACACCTTTTGGCCAGTTCTTCCCTGCCTGCCAGGAAGGACAGGAAACAGGATGCCTCAGGGGCTGGGGCTAACAAGAGAGCAAGAACATGCGCACGGGTCATAGACACCCGGGTTTGAGAACTGGTCTGCCCCCAGCCAGCCAGGTGTGTGCAGGCATTGCTTCTCCTATCTCCAGTACTCACCCAGCTTCCGCACCTGCCCGAGGGGAGGATGCCACCTGCCTACAAGAGCTATCACGAGGCTCAGAAAGGACAATGCACATGAAAAAGGTCCTTGTCAAACTGGAAGGGAGTTCATAAAGGACTGGTTCGGGTCTGTATTCCTAGACCTCACTGTAGCTCAGGGCAGATCACACACTGTCTGCTCGATGAATTAAACACAGGTTACCAGCAGTGAAATCATTCAGTCACTCTGCAAATATTCGCTAGCCACCCGACATGGATCAGGCATGGTGCTCAGTGCAGGGAATCCCAAGGGAAACTCCAGACAAGCACCCGTCTTTCCACTGTAGAGGTACAGACAGGGTGATCTATCCAGAAGTCATGGTCTACTGGGCAGCAGGGGCTGGGACAGCAGAGCTCTCTCACGGAGACCAGGAAGGGCCTGGCGTTTAAGAACTCAATGACAGGGGCGCAGCCAGTTCAAGGTTTAGCTGGGGACAGGCAGCCCTGGCCAGTCCAGGGCCTCAGCACTCACGGAAGCCCTGCCAACTGACTGGGATGGGCACTTCCCACTGCCTCTCCTGTGCACAACACTCATTCATGTACATGTCGCCCCCCACCCCTGTTTCTGGTCAAGTGCAAGTCAGCATCTTCCACCAGAGTGAGACAAGCCCCACCAGATGCTTCTGCTTGCTTCCTTCTGGTGTCCTGCCCTCACAGCTTCCTCGAATGCATTTATATGGATTTGTGGCTTCAGATTTAACGCGCACGCACGCGCACAGACACACACACTACACATACACATACCATACATCAATATTTTAGACGCAACCACAGTTGCGCTAACTTCTTATCTCCCCACTGTGTCCTGTATTCCACATTTCCCCCTTTATTGGATTGATTTTCTACTTTGTTGGAATAAATCCTAAGGATATAAACAGTTTTAGTTTAGCAGATTTTTGGATTGCCCTACTGCAAACTCAGTAGTGCAAGCTAGAGTTAATACAAAATGCTCTGGGGTCTTTGTTAAATTGAGCAGACCATTTTTCTTCTGTGTTTCCACAACTTAAGCATTTCCGTAACTACTAATGAAGTCCGTTACAATCAAAGAAATTTTTAAAATATATTTTGAAATATGAACAGCCATGGAAATGCCTAAGGGAGAAAACAAGTTGCTATTCTAAGTAGGGTCCAATACACCATGGGCGAGGCGGGCAGTCAGTACAGGTCCCCACGTCTGAAAGTAGGCTGTTCCTTGGAAACCTTTCAAAAGCTGAAGTGGCATAAAACAAAGCAAATACAATTAATTCACGTGGGAAAAAAATTTGAGCCAAATTTATTGGACCCAAAAAATAACCATTCTCAGGACTTTTCTGATACCTCAGGTCACACCTTGCTAACGATACACAAAATAAATGGAGATAAAGCACGGATGCTCACAGAGTTCGAAGCTCTGGCCGCGTGTAGTTCCTAGGGAGGGCACTTGGAGGCGCCACTCTCGCTCAGGGTGCATGTTGCCGCTATTAATGCTCACGCAACAGCAACACTGAACACTACCTTCGCTTTTAATCTTCTTTTTGTAAAAGCGAAAATCCTCTTTGGAATTCTACTGGTTAGCGAAAACAGATACTAAGGTAGGTCTTTCACAAAAGCAAAGTGGAGTAACGTAGACTTTGTAAGCGGGGTTGGGGGGGAGTACAAATACAATTTGCTAAGACAGCTAACTTCTTATGGTGCAATTCCTGTTGTACCAATGCTCTGATATAACCTGAGAAGTCTCCAACACCCCAAATGCAAACCCTAACTGCAAATTTTGTCTTCTTGTATTCTGAGAGTCTGCAGATCCTGAGGCTCGTAAACTAAAGAAGGGGAGAAGGAAGAGAGCCAAACTCTTAGACCACTCAAATTAAGATCCATCTGGCAGTTTTAAAAGTCTGTAAGATTAATGGAACTCCCCACCCTGTAGAGACGACAAACCCTGGGGTCCTCTTGCCACCCAGGGAGACACTGCACCCCAACCCCTTCACAGTGCCTCCCCTGCCAGGCAGGTCTCACACACCCCACCTGCCACAATGACCCAACCTTGTCACTGGAGTTTGAGGCTGTGGTTATCAAACATTGGTGCAGATACTGGCATTTTCCAGAGTTTGGCTTGGGACTCACAGCACATGTTCACCAATGGGAAATTTAGACCAGTCGTGAGTGAAACTGACAGCAAGGCAATAAAAGGGCAGACTGAGGGCAGGCAGTGCCCCCCTACCCCGCCGTGGGAAAGCCCCACGGCCTCCCTGTGGGCACACAACCACCCCACTGTATGCTAAGGGCTGGTGACCACAACACCCTGGAGAGGCCTGTTTTGCACATCTGTGGGTTGCTCTCAGCAGGGAGGTCTGGCCTTGGCCCTCCAACAGGGAAATAGGCCCCTAAAAAAATAAGGTTTGGGGCTTTTCAAGGAAAGGCTGAACCTGGTGCTGCCACACCCACTGCGGAGGATATTTGGTTAGGGAGGAAATGAACATACTGTTTCTTCCTTTCTGAACTCAGCCTGTCCTGTGTTTAACTGCACTTGAGCTGCCAAGCTTTGGGTCTCTTCAGTTTAACAGAGGGGATTGCTTCCTGGCGCCCAGAAAGCAGAAGTGGCTGGAGCCCTCTCCTCATGGTCATCTCATGCTCACTTCCGTGAGGCATGGCCAGGCCAGGCCAGACCCCACCCCCCACCCCCAAAGATGGAAACATGAACATGAACTTGGTTGGTACCTAACACAGCCATGGAAGCAGTTGGCAATCTCTCTCTGTGCAGTACCAGCTTTGTTTCAGCTTGCAGGAGATGGAGACTTCCCACATACATCAAATCCCATGAAATCAAACCAGAGTATGGTGGAGGGGCCCTGGACACCTAATGGTAGCTGAGGCTTGGGGATCTACTCTGATTCCTTTGTTCTGCCCCCAAAAATGAATTTGTGGGATCACAGCTCAATAGACTGACAGAGCCGGAAGCATCCTACAGACTAGGACAGTCCACAAAACCCCCTCAATTCCGATGTGTGTATTGGGGCGGGGGGGGGGAATGACATTTTCTCCACACCAATAAGCAATTCTCTGGACATGAACTCAGTGTCCTACAATTCAACTCAATCCCAACACTATCTACCTGGAGGTAGCATCAGATCCCACGGGGTGAGGGCTCACTCTACAAGATGGTACGGCCACCCTACCTGTCCCCATTTCAGACACTAATCACAAGCCCAGGCTGTTATCTATGCCTCTGACCTACAGACTACCAACGGAAGGTTCCAGTGACTCCCTCCAGCTCAGAATGCCAATCACAAGCACCAGGTTGTGCCTCTGACCAACTGGCTATAAATCAGAGGTTCCCAGGACCCCCTTCCTTGGGTTTCATTAATCTGCTAGAGCAGCTCACAGAACTCAGAGAAACATTACACTTACTAGATTACCCGTGTATTATAAAAAGATATAAATCAGGAACAGCCAGATAGGAAGAGATATACAGAGCAAGGTCTGGGGAAAGGGCAGGAAGCTTCATGCCACGCCCCCAGGTAGGTGCGCCACTCTCCCGGCACCTCCAACTACTGGGGGGTCGCCAACCCCGAAGCTCTCCCAACCCCCTCCTTTATGAAGGCTTCACTACATAGGCACAGTTAATTAAATCACTGGCCAATGGCAACTGATTCAACCACAGGCCCTTCTCCTCTCCCCAAGGTCAGAGGGCGCGACTAAAATTCCAACCCTCTAAATGGCAGGGTTGGTTCTCCCGGTGACCAGCAACCCCTCACATTCAGGGGCTTCCAGAGTCACAGATAAGAGTTTGAAGCTCTGGCCACTTGATGCTGAAATGCTGAGTGTAGTTCCTACGGAGGGCGCTTGGGGGTGCCACTCTGGCATTAACTCTCTTGTTAACATAACAAAAGACAAAATCAGTGCCCTCCTTTTAGGTAATTCCAAGGGTTTTAGAAGCTATGAACCAGGAACCGTGTATAAAGAGCTAACATATAGAAAAAACATATCTAGTACATCACAATAACCTTCCCGCTCTTGAAAAACTGCCTGCTCAGAAGACCTCGGGGGACCCCGTGCGCGCCAACATCACCGACAGCAGGGCAGGCAGGGGTAATGAAATCTGGCATGAAGCTCAGCGATGCCCGTTGGCTTCCTGGGTCCCCTGGGCTGAGGACTGTACACTACAAAAGAGGGAGGGAGGACAGGAAGCCATCCTCCACGAGGGGCTTGTGGTAAAGAGAGCAGAGCACAGCTGATGGGCAAAGGGAGCCTGGGATGAGACACGTCAAAGCTGGAGAGGGCAAGATGGAAGGAGCAGCTGCCCTGCCCAGTGCTCCTGGCAACTCGGTCCGCTCCTTCCGAGGCCGATCCCTGTGCCCAGCCAGTCCGAGTGCACAGTCATTCACAACTAGCCCCTCACCCACAAGATAGCGGGGTGTGTGACCCACAGTGAGTGGGTTTGAGAAGAGGACAAGAGCGAAAACAAGCATGCCCAGTCCTTGCCTCATCGTGGCCCGCACTCTCCAAATTAGCCTGGACTTTACTCCATAAGACAGGTGTACCCCAACAAGCCACAAGATTAATTTAAAAGGTTAGTGCCTCAGCCCTCGCAGAACCCACTCCACAAGCAGCCTCTTGAGGCTGTAACTCCCGCACCACAGCATCACCCACGGACGAAGTCTCAGCCCAGCACCCTCGCCTACCTCCAGCACCGGGACTCAGCGCGGAAGCCCTGGACATTGTTGTCCCCGCCAATCAGGTACACAAAGTTGTTGAGTACTGCGATGCCCTGGTTGGACATGCGGGGGGCCAGGGAGGCGGTGAAGTGCTTCCACTCTCCCAGCAGGGGGTTCAGGTACTTGGCCTGGTCGCTGAGGACGGTGGACGGCGTGGAGTGAATGCCCCCAAAGCCCACGACGCACTGGAAGTCCGACCGCAGCTCTGTGTGAGGGCCCTGCAAGCTGGGCTGCAGGCTCTCATTGCGGTGGTACATGAGGGCGTTGGCCACCGTGTCCCTCAGCGGACTGGGGTCCAGCTTATCGTGCAGCCGCTGGAGGACCTCAGCTTCCATCAGGGGAAAACGCACTGTCTCCAGGAGCTTGGGGGGCTCCTGCAGCGAGATCTGGTCGGCCTGCACCTGCTCCAGGGTGTAATGGTAGAGCAGGGCGCCCTCGTACACCTCGGTCTCGCAGGAGACCTCCAGGCGGTTGCTGCTGAGAAGGGAGTAGACCTTCTCCAGGGGAAGCTGGCGGTACTTGTCAGTCCGCGAGAAGGCCACAAAGTTTTTGAGGATGTAGGTGTCCAGCTGCTCGGTCAGACGGCTCAAGTCAAACAGCTCCGCCAGCCGGTAGACATCAAGGATGTTCTCTTCATCCACCCAGGACATGAGGAAATCACAGCAGAAATGGATGATTTCTGGAATCTGTGAAGAGAACAAGCCCTGTTCAAGCCCGGGCTGGGAACGGTGTCTGGGTGAGGGAGACAAAGGATAACAGCTGTGGGCTACAGCTGGCCCCCCTCCACTCCCCTCAACCTTTCCTGAAGTGGAGGCGTGGCAGAGCTGTTCTCCCCCAACTCTAGAAGCAACTGGGGCTCACTGCAGACTGACTGGGTTTAAATCCAGGCTTGGAGGAGATCTGTGGCATGTTCTTAACTGCTCTGAGCCTCGGTCTCCTCCTCTATAAGTAGAGAGGAATAAAGTGAAAATAAGACCGTACCCAGGAACTATCTGGCACAGAGCGGACCCCCTTCAGATCAAAAGTAGTGAATCTCCAGAGAATCAGGAAGCAGCACAGTGGCCACCACATTAGCCACCCCTGCTCTGGAAGGTACCTGGGACCCCAGGCTCTCTCCAAGATTTTCCGCTGTTTTCTCCCCCTCCCACCCACCCCCCCTATTGCAGGCTCAGCCAAAGCTGCAGCCCTGCCCCCTACCCCAGGAGCAGGGCCCTGAATCCCCCATGAGCTAAGAACTGTCAGCAGGGCGTTTCAGATGCTCGCCCAGCACCCTTCCGGGGAACTCCGCTCAGTTCTTGAAAGGCTGGAAGCCATCCTGCCTGGGCAGAGCCCTGCAGGACTCTGGCTAACACACGGGTCCCAGGTGGCTGACACCTGCCCTTTTCCAATCATACAGAACTGGTGGGTTGAAAGGTGGGTAAGGGGCGCCTGGGTGGCTCAGTCGGTTAAGCGACTGCCTTCGGCTCAGCTCATGATCCTGGAGTCCCGGGATCCAGTCCCACATCAGGCTCCCTGCTCGGCAGGGAATCTGCTTCTCCCTCTGACCCTCTTCCCTCTCGTGCTCTCTATCTCTCATTCTCTCTCTCTCAAATAAATAAATAAAATCTTTAAAAAAAAAAAAAAAGGTGGGTAAGATAGAACAGTGCTGAGGTGGGACCTGAGAAGTGAGCCCCAGGCTCAGAGGCTCTCCCATGATTAGATAATCAGAGCATGGCAGGGTGAAGGAGATAGAGGAGGGCTCTAGGGAAAGCTGCCCAGGCATTGCTAAGTTGTTTAGGAAAACAGGATTTTAAAATTGCTCTAAAAATGGGAATACCTCACTCATCATCAACTACCTCACTCATCATCAACAAATTAACCAGTACACATAGAGTAATTCTGCTGGTATGTGAAACTTATTAATAAATGTTTAAAATCTTTTTATCTTTATTTTTTTCTCCTTCCAAAGATACTCTGTGCTTGCCAGGTCATTAGCTAAGGGCTGAATGGAAACGGGCAAAGTGCCAGGCATGTGTCTGCCCCAGATGGAACGTCCCTATAGGGCTCTGTTAGGTCCTGAAAGTCTTCACTCGACTACCCATTTTCTCCCTCGGCAGGCTCTTCTGCTTTGCCTCTTCTTCCTAAAATACTACTTCTGATCTGTCGTGGGCCAGGAAACTGAGGACCAGGTTCTGGGGAGGAAGTGAGAGCAAACAGCCCTCAGTGGGCATGAGAAGCAGCTCCTGAAAAACCCAGGGACAGGGTCACCCTCTCCTTCCCATCCCTATTGTCACAGCAGGGGGCCCTCTGCTAGGGAAGCACACAGAGGAATCACTCCAGGCCTGCCCGGTACAGGAGCCCCAAGAGAGGCTCGGAGAAAGGAACCCTTGCTGGGGATTACCCTGTGGTGACAGTCTTGCTGGGATTCAGATCCAGGTCTCTGGGGACACCAGGAACAGTCTGATCCTGAACTAGTGCAAGCCACAGCACATGGGGAGCATGTGGTCACTGGCTACACGAACAAACATGACCCTGGTGCCTATGGACTTGGAACTGTTAAACCAAGTAAAACTTGCTTTAAAAACAACATTGCAGGGGGTGCGCCTGGGTGGCTCAGATGGTTAAGTATCTGCCTTCGGCCCAGATCATGATCCCAGGGTCCTGGGATCGAGCCCCGCATCGGGCTCCCTGCTCAGCGGGGAGCCGCTTCTCCCTCTGCCTCTGCCTGCCACTCCCCCTGCTTGTGCTCGCTCGCTCTCTCTCGCTCTGTCAAATAAATAAATAAATAAATAAATCTTTAAAAAAAATTGCATAGAAGAAGCCCACTATGTAAAAATAAAACCCCAAAAAGCTGGGCTGCTCGAGGTAAAGCAGGGGTTCCCCATCCCGTGCTGCCCCACAATGGCCTCAGAAGCGCTAAAGTGCTCAGGAGCACTGGCTCAACTCCATCTACTCATTGCATATGGTGAGCCATGGTCAAACCAACCCAACAAGCACAGGCCAAGGGCCTCCCCCCACCCACCCATCTGAGAGGGATGGCGCAGGGCACTGCTGGGGCCTGCCGCACAGTGTGGGGCCTCCAGACACCCCTGAACAGGTTGGCTTTCCTAACTTTTTTTCTGATGGCCCCAAACGTGTTCTGACCTGAGAAAAGGTCAGGATAATGAATTCAGCATAGCATTTCATTTTCACTTTCAACAAATGTAAGATGAGACGTCTCTTCAGCCAGATGAGACCATCTGACAACAGCTCCTGAAAGCAAAGGCACGTGCAGGCCCAGCCTTTGCGTGACTGCACCAACGCCACCGAGGTAACACAGCCTTCCAAAACGTAAGTCACGCTGTCAAAGCCTCAGAAAACTTTCTGAGTTCTGTAGGAAAACAAGTATTCAAAATTCAATG
This sequence comes from Zalophus californianus, assembly GCF_009762305.2. NCBI lineage: Eukaryota > Metazoa > Chordata > Mammalia > Carnivora > Otariidae > Zalophus > Zalophus californianus. Next base: position 27,710,294 of record NC_045608.1, on the reverse strand, counting down.
ACAAAAAGGAAAGTAGTTTCGAAAAGACTGGCGAGGCCAAGTGGGGTGGGTGCGCAGAAAAGGCCTGGGCAACTCGGGGAGCAGCTCAGCTTCATCAGGGCACATGGGATGTCACACACCTGCCTCGGGGTTGGCCCACATGTTGACATCTGGGATCTTCTCCAGGGTGGGGAGACCCGGGCAGAAAGAAAGGAACCAGCAGAAGAGCGGAGGGCAAAGGGGCCTGGAGGCATTTAGAGCTGCTCTGGTTTGGCGCCCAGGGCTGGCGGAGCCGTGCACCACCCGAGAGCTTCTGCCCTACCTGCAGTCTCCTTTGCTGCCTGGTAGCCTCGTCTGCTGACGCCCCTCACACCACTGCCCGGCAGACACCTGGGGATCAACCCCTGGGTTTGGGTCTGCCTTGCTGGAGTGAGGGCAGCCTCACCTGCAGCTGGCAGGCGGCAACCAGCGTCTCCTGGACGTTGCTCAGGCTGAGCTCCAACTCAGAGGTATAAATGAAATGCAGGATTTGGCACATGGCATTGTAGGACACGCCGTGGATCAGGACCTCTTCCTGCTCCATCTCCTTCAATCCCCCAGCAAACATTCCTCTGCAAAGTAAACACACGAAACAGCGTTGTCGTATCAATCTGTACCAATCATAGGGGCGCCTGGGTTGGCTCAGTCAGTTAAGCGTCCGACTCTTGATCTCAGTTCCAGTCTTGATCTCAGCATCATGAGTTCAAGCCCCATGATGAGCAAATCTGTATCAATTAGGGCACCAGCCAAGGCTGCACAGAACGAGAGGGAGCAGGGGGCAGGCTGAGCCAGCAGCGGTGCACAACAGAACACTGGTTCGCTCTGTACTCTGAAGCATGGAGTCTTGCCACGGAAGGTGCCCACCAGCTCCCGAGCAAGTTTGGACAGCCATCCTAGAAATCACTGTCTGCGCTTCACGTGCTGCAGGGTGTTGCCCCTGAGCCTCTTGGAGCCAGGGACAAAGTCCGGCTTGCTTTCTGCTGCACCCACAATATACTTCCTGGACAACAGCAGCAGCCCAGAGCATGCCATGAATGAATGGAAGAATGAATAAATGGGAAACAAGTCATAAAAGTCATCCCTTTCAAAATACACTGAGCACCTAACTAAATGCCAAGTACCATTTAAAGTCAGAGGATTAACAGTCAAGTAAAGTGGTTAAGACTCCTACTTACAGGGGCGCCTGGGTGGCTCAGTTGGTTAAGCGACTGCCTTCAGCTCAGGTCATGATCCCGGAGTCCTGGGATCGAGCCCCGCATCGGGCTCCCGGCTCGGTGGGGAGCCTGCTTCTCCCTCTGACCCTCTCCCCTCTCATGCTGTTTCTCTCTCTCTCTCTCTCTCTCTCTCTAATAAATAAATAAATAAATCTTTAAAAAAAAAAAAGACTCCTACTTACAAGGAGTTTGATGCTAGGGAGGAGAGCAAGTAAAGAAAAAGGCATTTCTGAGTGAGGAAATGCTAGAAAGAAGCACAACAGGGCATCTGATCTAGGAGCGCCCGGCTGGGAGAGGCAGAGCAGGGGGAGTGATGAGGAGCAGGGACAGGCTGAGACAGAGCTGGGTGGCCCCTGACCAGCCAGTGCATGGCATTCCAGGTGGAGGAGACAGGAGCTCAAGTCCTGGGGCAGGGATGAATTCAGTACACAAGGCAGCCAGGCCATGGCAAGGAGGAAGTGAGCAGGTGAAACAGAGCCGGATCCTGCTTCCCCCAGGTCAAGACTGAGTCAGGATTGAAATTCAAGCATAATGAAGCACTGTCTGTCGGGGAATTTTACACAGGAGGGTGATGTGAGCAGACTTTTCAGGCAAGAGGGTTCCTGCAGGCCTGGGGAAGGCCCGGTGGCAGAGAGAGCCTGCTGAAGGACTGAATCTAGGAGAGCCCTGGAGAAACCAGGGCCCTTAGCTGGGTTAGCTGGGCTGACAGGGACTTGGGAGGAATGGGGTTAGACAGTGAGGTCGGAGTCATCATCAGTGAGATGCCCCTGAGGCATCCCAGGAGAGCCAGTTAATGAGGCTGGTGGTCAGGGGAGACAGCAGGGCTGAATATGACAGCCACACATAGAGGACAGAGTAGCTATTTGTACATTTTGTTTATTTTTCAACTAGGTAATATATATATCAGTACAAGACTTAAAATTTACAATAGGGTGGAAGTTTCCCTCTGGCCCTCCCTCCTCTGCTCTGCTCCAGGCCCATCCATTCCCTTCCCAGGGCAGAGTTACACCCAAAGGCAGTCCACGTACCTTACACTCTACATTACATTTTGATTTAACAATGCATCTTGGAAATGGCTCCTTACTGGTATACATAGGGCTGCCCCTCTTACAGTAAGGGCTATCACGGTTGATTTAACCTGCGGCTGCAATACACCTGGGTTACTTTTTTTTTTCCTTAGGGAGAGAGAGAGAGAGAGAGGGAGGAGGGAGGGAGGGAGAATCCTAACCACGCTCAGCACAGAGGAGTTCAATCTCATGACCCCGAGATCCAACTAAGATCTAACTGAGCCAGCCAGGCACCCTTTAAAGTGCCATTTCTATATTCTTTTTTAAACAGTCCAGATTCTTTGTCCAATTTCTATTAGACTCTGTCTTGTCAATTTGACGAAATCTGCCCTTTCTTGAATGAGCTGAAGTTTTTTTTTTTCTATCTCAGATCTTTTGATTTTATGATGGTTTTTCCCATGCAGAAGTTTGTCTATTTTGATTGCAGATTTCTCATTTTCTTTTTTGCCTGTAAGTTTTCTGCCAGACCTGGAAAGGCTTGTCCCTCTGAGGTAACATTAAAAAACATTTCCCTGGGGGTGTCTAGGTGGCTCAGCTGGTTGAGAATCGGACTCTCGGGTTTTGGCTCAGTCATGATCTCGGGGTTGTGAGATCGAGCCCCATGTCATGCTCCGTGCTGAGCGTGAAGCCTGCTTAGAAGATCTCTCTCTCCCTTTCCCTCTGCCCCTTGCGCCGCCCACCACCCCCCCAACTTGCATGCATGTGTACACTCTCTCAAATAAAAAAATAAATCTTTAAAACAAAATCTCCCCATGCTACCCTCTATAGTATTTTTAATTGTTGATTGGGGCATCTGGCTGGCTCAGTTGGTAAAGCATGCGACTCTTGATCTCAGAGTCCTGAGTTCAAGCCCCACACTGGGCGTGGAGCCTACTTAAAAAAAAAGAAAAATTGCTGATCCACTTGAGATGCAACTCTCTTTGGTCATCCTGAATCCAGGTTCATACAACACCAGCCACCTCCACCACGCTCCCTCCACCCAAGTTTGGCCCCAATGAGATCAAAGTCTTATTTACACCTGAGGTCCACTGGTGGGGAAGTCAGTGCCATGTCTGCCCTGTCCCCCAAGATTGGTGTCCGGGACTGTTTCCACAAAAGGTTAGTGATGACATTACCAAGGCAACCAGTGATTGGAAGGGTCTGAGGATTACAGTGAAACTGACCATTCAGAACAGACAAGCCCCAGGATGCCTGGGTGGCCCCAGTTGGTTAAACACCCAGGTCCAGGTCTTGATCTCAGGGTTGTGGGTTCGAGCCCCAGGCTGGGCTTGGAACCTACTTAAAATTTAAAATACAAACAGGGGTGCCTTGGGTGGCTCAGTCGTTAAGCCTCTGCTTTCCGCTCAGGTCGTGATACTGGGGTCCTGGGATCGAGCCCCGCATCAGGCTCCCTGCTCAGCAGAAAACCTGCTTCTCCCTCTCCCACACCCTCTGTTTGTGTTCCCTCTCTCATCGTGTCTCTCTGTCAAATAAATAAATAAAACCTAAAAATAAAAAATAAATAAGGTAAAATGAACAAACACACAGAACAGAGAGGCCTAGAGTGAAGTGGTCACACCTTTTGCTCTGCCCTGATTATCAAAACCCTCAAGGAACCTCCAAGAGACAGAAAGAAGCAGAAAAACATTAAGCACAGTGAAACCATCACTTTTGTTGAGAGTATCAACACTGCCTGATAGATGCGGCAGCCTTCTTTAGCCAGAGAACTCACTCTCTGGAACCATTTAAGTGATCCTGGGGACTGCCCAGTCTGTGGCTTGCAATGCTGATGGCTGCCACGCGCATGACATCATAGGTGACAGCAACAGTGGTATAGAGGAATACCCAGCTAGTTAAGAACTACAAAGGAAGACACCTGGGTGGCTCAGTTGTTAAGCGTCCACCTTCGGCTCGGGTCATGATCCCAGGGTCCTGGGATCAAGCCCTGCGTCAGCTCCCTGCTCAGCGGGAAGCCTGCTTCTCCCTCTCCCACTCCCCCTGCTTGTGTTCCTGCTCTCGCTGTGTCTCTCTGTCAAATAAATAAATAAAATCTTTATAAAAAAAAAAAAGAACTACAAAGGAGGGGCGCCTGGGTGGCTCAGGCGTTAAGCGTCTGCCTTTGGCTCAGGTCATAATCCCAGGGTCCTGGGATTGAGCCCTGCATCGGGCTCCCTGCTCAGGGGGAAGCCTGCTTCTCCCTCTCCCACTCCCCCTGCTTGTGTTCCCTCTCTCACTGTGTCTCTGTCAAATAAATAAATAAAATCTGAAAAAAAAAAAACTAGAAAGGAAAATATTTCAATAAAGGATCATTTGACAACAACAACGACAAATCGTTCCATCTGAAATTTATTTTGGTACAACGTGAGGCCAGGGGCAACTTTGTTTTTCAAGAGGGCCACCCCATCATCACCTTCCCCCACTTGGGATGCCATCTTTATCACACACCAAGTTCCTGGCAGGCTGGTGTCTGTTCAAAGTCACTACTTTCCCAATAATGTTCCCACATCTCAGGTACCAGGAGCAGTCTGGATTACTACAGCTCCATAACACGTATGACCGCAGGGGAGGGCCAGTCTCCTTTTATTACCTTCTCAATAATTTCCTGGCCACCGCTTGCTTTTGAAAATTTGGACTTTAGAATCAGTTTGTGTAATCCCCCACCCCCCATAAGGTCTCTTGGTATTTTTATTGGGGATGCATTACACACACAGACTGATGGAGAGAGCTAGCTAGCATCCTTGTGATGAACATGATGGGCTCTTCTATCCCACAAGCCAGCCTCTGGGTCTCTGCGGAGATCTTGCAGGTCACCTGCTCACAGACCTGGCACCTGCACGTTATGTTTATTCCTAGACATTTTACTCCACCCGCACCCCCTCAGGGTGCTTTCCTGTGCTCTATGGTACACCGACTCACTCTTTGGGGTGTCCATGCAATGTGTGGACCATGACTGGATCCTGAATGGAGAGGGGAAGAAGGAAGGAGACAGATGACATTTTGGGGACAATTAGGAAAATTTGACAATGGACTCAGAATCAGATAAAATTATGGAAGGACTATAAATGCTCTTAGATTTATAATGTTATTACAGATATAGTAGAGAAGGCTCTTACTCTTGGAAGTGCACTGAAGTATTTCCAGATAAACTGTTATATCCACAACTTATTCTGAAGCGAATATGGAAAATGCTAACCGATGAATCTAGGTGAAGGGCACGGCTGTTCACTGTACTGATCTTTCAGCTTTTCTATAGGATTGACATCTTTTTCTTTTTTTTTAAAGATTTTATTTATTTATTTGAGAGGGAGACAGAGAGCAAGAGCACAAGAGCAGGGAGAGGGACAAGCAGGCTCACCACTGGGCAGGGAGCCCGACACGGGACTCGATCCCAGGACCCTGAGATCATGACCTGAGCTTAAGGCAGATGCTCAACCACCTGAGCCACCCAGGTGTCCCTGACATCTTTTAAAATAAGAGGGAGGGGAAAAAGAGTTGAAAGAAAAATAAAATATACATCCACTCCTTTTGTTTTTGTTGTTTTTAACCAAAAATGGATGCCTAATTCTTTATCATAGCCTTACTACTTTTCTGTAACACTGAAATTATGAGAAAATAAAAACTTAAAAGTGGAAAAACTTTTAAAATGATGTCCTGGGGTGCCTGAGTGGCACAGGCAATTAAGCGTCCAACTCTTGGTTCCAGCTCAGGTTGTGATCTCAGGGTCATGAGATCAAGCCCCGTGTCAGGCTCTTCGCTCAGCATGGAATCTGCTTGAGATTCTCTCTCCCTCTCCCTCCACTCCCCACCCCCATGCACATGCTCTCTCTCTAAAATAAATAACTCTTAAAAAAAAAAAAAAAGAATAAAATGATGCCCATACCTCAAAACCATTAGGATTGCCACTACCCAAAAAAACCCAGAAAATAATACATGTTGGTGAGAATACAGAAATAATGGAACGCTTGTACACTGCTGGTGGGAATGTAAAATGGTGACAGCTACTGTGGAAAACAGTATGGACGTTCCTCAATTCAATATAGAATTAACATATAACCCAGCAATTCCACTTCTGGGTATATACCCAGAAGAACTGAAAGCAGGATCTCAAGAAGATATTTGTACATCCACATTCATAGCAGCATTATTCACAATAGCCAAGAAGTGGACACAATGCAAGTGTCCCTCCACAGATGAATGGATTAACAAAATGTGCTCTATTCACACAATGGGATATTGTTCAGGCTTAAAGAGGAAGGAAATTCTGATACATGCTACAACATGGATGAACCTTGACGACATTATGTTAAGTGAAAGAAACCAGTCACAAAGGACAAATATGTATGATTTCACTTATAAAAGGTTCCTAGAGTAGTCAAATTCATAGAAACAGAAAGTGGAATGGTGGTTACCAGGGGCCGAAAGGAGGGGTACGGAGAGCTGCTGTTTGATGGGTACAGAGCTTCAGTTTTGCAAGGTGAGAAAGTTCTGGAGACCCCTTCCACAACAGCATGAATACACTTAACACTACTCAGCTGCACACTTTAAAATGGTTAAGATGGGGGGCACCTGGGTGGCTCAGTCGTTAAGCGTCTGCCTTCAGCTCAGGTCATGGTCCCAGGGTCCTGGGATCGAGCCCCACATCGGGCTCCCTGCTCAACAGGAAGCCTGCTTCTCCCTCTCCCATTCCCCCTGCTTGTGTTCCCTCTCTCGCTGTGTCTCTCTCTGTCAAATAAATAAATTAACAAAAAAACAGTTAAGATGGTGAATCTTATCAGGTGCTTAAAATCACAGCAGGGTACCCACAGAGTAAGTGGAGGGCATGAACAGCACAGAACACTGCAGAATGAGGGCTGCCTCTGCTGCTAGGATATCATAACCAGATGTCCAATGAGCGCCCTCTGACGTACAGTGGGGAACATTCCCTACGTCAGCTTGTTCAGGCCCCCAATCCCTCGTCCAAACCCTGGAGGCCCAGTATGTTTCAGAACTCAAGAGATTTCAACTGGAGAAACACTGCACCCATGCCATGTATGATGTCACACCCCTGCAGGGTCTGGGTCAGTACCTCACATCCAAACTCCTTAGTATTTCCAAAGCAAAATGTAAAAGACATATACTAAGTAGGATAAAAGTAAAATTAGCCTCACATCAGTTTGGGGCAGGTTTTGTAGTTCAATAAATTTGGACCAAAATTTAAAAAACAAAAACTCGTGGAAAAAATGGCAATGCGGGAGAACCCAGCTTTCCCCATCCCCCCACAAAATTAATGACTGGACAGCTATCAACTAACAAAAACAGCTCTAGGAGACCCCCTGAATACACTTACGAAATTTTAGCAACACGATGGAACAAAAAACCAAAACAAAACAACTTTCAAACTGCAGGGCTTTGGGGGTTTCAGAATGCTGGACTAGTATTTGCAAAAAGAAACAGTGTATGGATGAAGAGGAACTTTTAAAAATAGTTACCGTGGTTGGTGGGGGCGGTGAGGTGGGGAGATGATGTGGGAGGGCAGGGATAAACTGGTGCCTTCAACTTTTTTCACCAATTCAAAAAGGGTTTTAGGGACGCCTGGGTGGCTTAGTCAGTTAAGGGTCTGCCTTTGGCTCAGGTCATGATCCCAGGGCCCCGGAGATCAAGCCCCGCATCGGGCTCCCTGCTCAGTGGGGAGTCTGCTCCTCCCTCTCCTTCCGCCACTCCCCCTGCCTGTGCTGTTTGTCAAATAAATAAATAAAATCTTAGAAAAAAAAATTTTTTTTGGAGACTTCCTTTCTCTTTCTCTGCTCTGAAAGTTTAAAGGGCATCAGAGTCTGTGTCATAAAAGGCACAACTCCCCAGGACATGTCTGGGCTTCATGTTTTTGTGGAGAATATAACTTTCTTTTTCAGGGGTGAAGTTCTGTCCATATATACTTTCTACAAAATCATCAATTTTATCCAAATTTTCAAAATCTCAGGCATTGAGTTGAATATAGCTATCTTACAATTCACAGTATGAAAGCTGAGGGAGAGATATATGACCCAGGGAGCCCACATGTAGGACAGAACACTTGTGCCATCTGACACACAGGGGTGGGGAGCACAGAAGAAGTAGACAGGGCAAAGCAGGAGGGGGCCATGGGAGCCAAAAGATTGGTACAGTGGACAGTTATTACCACAAGTCAAAAAAACAAGACCCAAGATGCACAGTTTAGATAATGCCTAAACCTTGCACAGACTATACACCAAAGGAGGATTCCTGCAGGGGGTGCCTCCCAAGACAAGGGTGATCCAGGGCCATACAGCTCTCCATCCCCAAGGGGTCAGCAGCCTCCTGAAGGGAGGAGCCAGCCCTGAGAGCCAGAGGCTGGGAAAGGGTGCAGGACAACTAGAGAAAGCTCCCCAGACGAAGAGGCACCTCAGCTGGGCCCAGAAGATAACACTGCGGGGCAGGAAAGGCAGAGAAGGGCAGCACTGCTGAGTAACAGCAAAAGTCAAGGCAAGAAAGCCTGGCCATGTCTGCCCTAGGCCACTACTGGTCATGCGCTCTATAAACTCCTTCTGGAGAACAGGAGGTACTTAAACCATGAAGAAATACTTCACTTGATAGTTCCTAAAATCAAAAAATGAGAACTGGGGCGCCTGACTGGCTCAGTCAGTGGAGTGTGCAACTCTTGTCTCAGGGTCATGAGTTCAAGCCTCACGCTGGGAATAGAGATTACTCTAAAAAACAAAAAAATAGGGGCACCTGGGTGGCTCAGTCGGTTAAGCATCTGACTCTTGGTTTTGGCTCAGGTCATGATCTCGCAGTCGTGGGATCGAGCCCCAAGTCAGGCTCTATGCTGAGCGCGGAGTCTGCTTCAGATTCTCTCTCCTTCCCCCTCTGCCCCTCCCCTCCCACTCCTCCCCCCGCCACACACTCCCTCTCTCTCTCAAATAAATAAAATCTTTAAAACAAAACAAAATAAAAACAAAAACTGAGAACTATAACTAATACTTGAAGACAAAACAATGAAACAGAATCAGAGCTGGAATGGGAATCAGGTGGCTGGGGCTGGGGCTCCTCCTCTTACCAGGGTGCAACGAGGGTAGTGGCACCAATTCTTCCCAATGTGCCAATGGCTGGGATGGGGTCATGAAGGAGGCCATAGACACCCTAAGGGACCAAGAATCCACGGGCCGGGGGGCGGGGGGAAGGAGGAAGGTCAGAGGCTTAGGCCCTCAAGATGAGAGGGTGTGGGGCACCCGGGTGTCTCAGCCGGTTGAACATCTGATTTCTACTAGGGTCATGATCTCAGGGTCCTGGGACTGGGGGCGAGTGGGGCTCTGCGCTCAGCAGGGAGTCTGCTTGTCCCTTTGCCTGCTTATGTGCGTGTGTGCTCGCTCTCTCTCAAATAAATAAATAAATACAATCTTAACCAAAAAAAAAAAGATGAGAAGGAAGATGGCCAGGGAATGGGCACAAAAGGCACAGCTTCACACATCACATGGCTGTGTGGACAATGCGTACACACAACTGACCACTCGGCCTTGGCCTCAGCACCCACAGGGACCCGAAGCCTGATGACCAGGCTCATGTGGGCTTCTAGTTAGCATTATAAGAACACCACTGAGGGGCGGAGGGGACACTGAAAGATTAAGGCATAAAGTGCCAGTATCTTAAAAAAGGTGTGTATATGTCTTTGTGCGTGAAGAGAAAGCAAATACGGTAAAATGTAACAACTGGTATTCAGGTGTACCTCATATTATTCTTTCAACTTTCCACAGATCTGAAATTTCTCAAAATGGAATGTTGGGGAAACCAGAGTAAACAGAAACAAAATCTGTTTTATACCAAGATATAGAAAATTCATTTTATAAAATGCAACAGGACAAGTAAAGTCAAGCGTGTTGCCTTTTAAGAAACAGGAAAAAAGGGGGGAGCCTGGCTGGCTCAGAAGAGCATGCCACTCTTAATCTCAGGGCTGTGAATTCCAGCCCCACCCACACTGGCTAGAGATTACTTAAAAAAAAAAAAAAAAAGGAAAAAGAGAACATGTCCCAGAAGAGCTGAAAGAAAAACAGATTCAAGGGCGCCTGGGTGGCTCAGTCAGTTAAGCGTCTGTCTTCGACTCAGGTCATGATCCCAGGGTCCTGGGATCGCCCCACATCAGGCTTCTTGCTCAGCAGGGAGTCTGCTCCTCCCGCTCCCTCTGCCCCTCCCCTGGCTTGTGCTCTGCTCTCTCTCACTCACTCTCTCTCTCACTCTCTCTCTCAAATAAAATCTTAAAAAAAAAAGTAGAAAGAAAAACAGATTCGAAGACCCCTCTGTCCCACTCAGTGTTGGTGAGCCACTATAACAAGCAGTAGGAGCTCGGGGAGAGCAGGGGACTGGGCAGCTGCTGACCGGGTTCGTCCCACCCGGTCACTGCGGGTGCCAACACAAACACCTAGGGGAGCCAGGATTACCGGTGCTACTTTACTTGTGAGAACATGTGAATGTAACTCACCTGAAGTAATCACAGGACGCAGCCAGCAGGATTCGATGCGCCTCAATGTGTCTTCCCTCCACCACCAGGACAACATCAAAGAGGATGCCACTGTCCCGGAGAGCCAGCAGCCCCCGGAGCAAGGCCTGGGAGTGCTGTGCACTCCGGTAGGTGTTGTTGACACAATGCGGGTGTGAGGGCTGCACAGGCAACTTGCACAGCTGGGTGAACTCCTGCTCCTCCGCCATCCTGACCACCACACCAGACCTCACCACTGCGGCTGTCAGCTGGCAAGACAGAGGGGACAGGGAATAAGCCAGGGAAGCAACACCGCACAGTGCACAGACTGTCCCAGTGGCACCTGCTGCCTGTGGCACTTCTGTTCCTCCCACGAGCTCACCTGTGCTTCCCCTGTGGTCTTAAACCCACAAATTCCTCTCCCCTCCCACTGCTTCTCCAGACTTGGGGCTGCCTTCCTGAAGACCTGTGTCCCTTCATCTCCAGGATTCTTCATTAAATTTTATCTCCTTCAGCATGTCTGGGAAACAGAAGGGTTCCGGAGACAGATTGACCTTGGTTGGGACCCCAGGCCTACCATGGACTCACCACATGACCAACCTGAGTCTCAGGTTCCTCAAATGAAAAGGGAAATAAAAGCACCCCGCCTGTTGGGGAAATCTAAAATTGGTAAACGATGAATATAAAGCACAGACCAGGATCTCAAGAGCTCTTCCTCTCTCCCATTGAGAAAGAACAAAACTGGGGCACCTGGCTGGCTTAGTTGGTAGAGCATGCAACTCTTAAATCCCCAGGTTGTGAGTTTGAGCCCCACACTGGCAGTAGAGTTTGCTTCAAAACAAGAGAGAGAAAGGGGCGCCTGGGTGGCTCAGTCAGTTAGGCGTCTGCCTTTGGCTCAGGTCATGATCCCAGGGTCCTGGGATGAGTCACGTACTGGGCTCCCTGTTCAGTAGGGAGTCTGCTTCTCCCTATACCCTCCCCCCATGCTCGTGATCTCTTTCTCTCATGCTCTGTCTCTCAAATAAATAAATAAAATCTTTTAAAAAAAGAGGGGCGCCTGGGTGGCTCAGTCAGTTGAGCACCTGCCTTCGGCTCAGGTCATGATCCCAGGGTCCTGGGATCGAGCCCTGCATCAGGCTCCTGCTCAGCAGGGTGCTTGCTTCTCCCTCTCCCTCTACCACTCTCCCTGCTTGTGCTCTCTCTCTCTCTCTCTGTCAAATAAATAAATAAAATATTTTTTAAAAGAAATAAATAAAAAAGAGAGAAAGAACACAACTGGGTTCCCTCACGCAGGAATGGATGCATAGAAATGACAACAGACTTGAGTGCTGGCCAGGAGACCCAGGGGAGGGCCCAGGACCTGTCTTCTTTTACCAAGATTCTGAGAGTCGAGCACAGTAATTTCAACTAGAGCTGGTGCACTCAATATCATCGGCAGCATGTTTTTAGTTCAAGGTCACTTTGTAATAATTGAGTATGTTCAGAACATGCACAATGATTTGAGTTGAAGCCTCAGAAACCCAATCAGTCAAACAAACCTACCTCAAACACACTTTGGCCATGCATTCTGAGTCAGGGGCAGCCAGTCCTGCACTGCACTCTGGGGCTGAGCTAAGCACTCTAGCCAGAGCACTGCCACCCAGACAGCAAGTGGGAGCCCAAGGGTCACCTGCCACACTGGCTGTGGCCACTACGGCCATTCCAATATCCCCTTCCCCAAATTAGTTTCTTCTCCAGTTCCCTGTACTGTATCTTTAAGAGAAAAAAAAATGAAAGGAGCACCTGGCTAACTCAGTCAGTAGAGCCTGGGACTCTTAATCTCAGGATTGTGACTTCAAGCCCCATGCTGGGTGTGGAGCCTACTTAAAATTTAAAAAAAAAGGGGGGGGGTGGAGAAAAAGAAAAATAGATTCTACTATAAAACTTGCCAAACTGCGGTGCCTGGGTGGCTCAGTTGGTCAAGCATCTGACTCTTGATCTCAGCTCAAGTCTTGATCTCAGGGTTCAGAGCTCAAGTCCTGCACTGGGTTCCACACTGGGCATGGCGCCTACTTAAACAAATGAACAAACAAAAAAACCTTGCCGAAACGAAGAGGCCTCTGTCCTCACTACTACAGCTCCGGAGCACACCTGATTGCTTTGGACTCTCCGCTGCTTCCCATCCAACATGCTCCATTCCCCTCTGTGCTGGTCCCTCAGTGTGCCTCCTGATTTGGAACCTTCACTCACCTACCCACTGCTTCCTCCACAGCCTGGACTGGCTCACACACAGACAGCCCGGGCCAAGGGGTAGCCCCCATTAACCACCTCTCTTGACTTGAAACTCTGCCCCAAGCAATGCTCTCTTTTCTGATCCCTTCAGCCAACACACCCTGCCCCAGCCCACCCCTTTCCCAAGAATCTACCCTATATTCCCAAATGCACCTCCAGCTCGATGCCTAATGCAGCCAACGCCCCTCCCCACTGGTCTAGTTTTCTTACTCATACAGCCACGATTTCCACATCAGAAACCTCATGGTTTCAATGATCTCTTTTCTTTTTATACCTGCATCTATCAGATCCTCTAGTTCTGATTCCTTCTCTCCTATTTCAGATGCCCAACCACTTATTCCTCCATGGCCACCACTCTGGGTCAGACCACAGCAATGACACTCCCAACTGGTTTCCTTCCTCCTGTCCCATCCTCCCCAGCTCCCCGGCTCAAGCCCTGGCGGTCCCCAAATGCCCAGTGAGTATACCACCTGGCTTCTCAGGCACTGGCTCCCTACTACCTTCTGCTTAGGTCTCCCCATGATCTGGCTCAAAATGTTCCTTTCCCCCATACCCTGTCACTAGCCCTTAGACCAAAAGGGACACCTGTCATCCTCTAAACACCATCAGACTCCCACCTAGACCTGTCTCTTTATAACCCCATATTGGTCAAGGTCTAGTTCGATCTCTTCTTCCTCTGTCACTGTATCAAGAACAAAACAGGCATGCTCCATCACTGAAGCTGTTCTATCACCTACCAGCTAGGGCTTTATCTCACCCACATTGCAAAACCCCATGACTGTACCACTTGTAACCACGTGACTCTGAACACTTAGCTCATTATCTCCAAGTCTAAGCTTCCTCCTAACTACTGTGACCACCAGGGAGTCAAGAGGGCCTCCTTCTCCAAGAGTGGCAGCGGGGACTGACTGCTCCGACAGACATCAACCCCATGTCAGAACTTCTCTGCCCCTTTGAGAAGGGATCCATGGCAGCTACACTTACTATGGAGTACAGAATACAGTAGAAGACTGCCTCCTTGGGCAAGCAAAGCACATTTACCAAGCACAACTTAAGGAACTAAGCTGGGTGCTGAGGGCAGTGTGAAGAAAACAAACCAATTCCCTGCTCTGTAGGAGCATATAGCTCTGAGTGCAACACATTCAAGACCACGCAACACAGCCTTGTTCATAAAGCAAGCATTGGCCACGACCAGTATGTCCATCCTCAGAGGAATGGATGCTGCAACACAGTGAGCCAACAGAATGCTAGACAACAGTTAAAATGGGCAAACTAGAACTCAAGCTATAGTCATTAACATGGAGAAATCTCAAAGCCACGCAAAGGGAAAAAAAGCACACTGCAGAATACATATAATACAAAAAGTTTGAAATCACACAACAAAATACCGTCCAATTTTGCTTGTAGATAGGCGTTACAGTAGAACATACATAGGCACATTAAAGGAATTCAGGATCATGATTTTCTCCAGGAAGGAAAAAGGGAATGTTTTATTTCTTTAAAACAAACAAACAAACAAAAAAAAACAAAGAAGACAAAACATTAGGATCTAATAGGGAGAGGTAGTAACTTTTCTCTTAGTATGAAATATTTAAAAACTAAATTCTCAAACTTATTTTTTAATATGTTCACATTCAAATTCAAAAGGCACAGAAAGGTATGTTATGAAACTTAAATTTTCCTCCCACTTATGCCCCAACCAGATCCTCTCCCAGAAGAAAACTACAATTCTACCTTCCCTAGTAGGGGACATCTACAGATCCAAACGCAAATCTGGAAATCTACAACGTTTCCCCCCTTCATTAACTTTTGTATATGAAAACTTAATATCCCTCCCACAGTCCATTGTATGGATAACCGCATGTTATTTAACCAACCCTTTTCAGAGAGACATCTAGGTTTCCTCCAATTGTTTGCTTTTGCAAACAGTTACACATTGAAAATCATTTCGATATGCCACATATGCAGCAGTTATCTGAGGAAAAAATCTAGATACATAACTGCTAGATCATTCGAATTTTAATGTTTATTTGTCATTTGAATGCATATTGCCAAATTGCCCTCCATAGAGGTTATACTGATTCTCCCACCAGCAAAGTATGAGAACCTGGTTCCAACCACTATCTAGCCCACCAATGGCGTCTCTTTTTACTCTTTGTTGACTTAGATGAAAAACAGCATTTCACAGTGCAACTACATTTTGGTAATTAACAAAATTTCAAAAAATAAAAAATTAAGTCAAATGCAACACTTCTTTTGATTCCTTTCCCATGAATGTTCTTGGAAGCTCACTTGGTGGCACCTTCTTTCTCCTATTCATTTTACAGGGATTACTCTATCATGAAGTCTTTCCCTAGACGATTTAGTTCCCTCCAGCTCCATAACATTTCTGATTCGACTCATCACAAGCAAGGCCCCTCCATTTTGTGCTGTTTGTTCAAAGCTTTTGAGGGGAGCAGGAAGGAAGATTTATGTCCCAAGTAGGTACAAACTGAAGGACGTAAAATGATTTTTTATGAACTCATGGATGACAGAGTCAAAAGTATTTTTGAAGAATTTTCAACTCAACACCATTTACTGGGCAGGCACCCCTCAGTCCTCTGAAGCGCCCCAAAACATTGTCTGCCTTCAACGAACCCCAATCCTTGGCAGCATGAAGCAAGGTCTGCAACAAAGGGAAAAGGGACAGTTGGGAAGAGGAAAGGAGGGAGTAGGTACTAATCTCCAGAATGGGGAGCCATCATAGGAGTGCCAACTCGGATGCGCTCTGGAATGAGTCTTCCAGAAAGCTAGCTGAGTTGGGGCATCTTGGTGCACCAAACCTGCGGCCCAGGCCCGGCCTCGGGGAGGCCTGGCGCGAAAAGGACCCCAGGCATAAGGCGATGGCGACCCCTCGACTCCAGCCCGCGCAAGACTGGAAACAGAACCCGCGGCCGACGCTTCGGGACCCGGGACCCGGAGACTTTGCAATGACAGCGCGATCTCCGGCTTCTCTTTGGAAACCGCGCGAGCTGGCGAGGTTGGATTTCCTCGGCTGCAGCCCGCGGGCCCCCCGACCCCGGCGAGCTGCTGAGGAAACTGAGGCTCGCAGGCTGAGGTCCAAGGTCACACCAGGTGGTGGCAGTCCGGCCCCGCCCCACCCGCCTGTTGCAGGACCCGCCCGCGCACAGTACCGAGGGTCGCGGCTGGGAAGGCCGCGCTCAGACCCGCCGCGGGCGACAGGCCAGCCCAAGGGCTAGGAGGCCGGCGAGTCCCGCCGCTGTGTGGAAGTCCGGTATCTCTTCTAGCGCCAGCTCCCCGCCCAGCCGCGCCCCCGCCGCGCCCCCGCCGCGCCCCCGCCACGTCAGGCCGCGGGACTCGCCCCAGGCCTCCACTCCCGCGCCTCCGGCCCGCGCCCGCCCCTGCGTCCCCGCGTCCCCCAGGGCTGCTCGCCCGGGCCCCGCTGCCGCCGGCCGCCCGCCACCCGCGCTCGCTGCCACCCGGCCCACCGGGCCCGCGCCTGGCAGCTCACCTGGTGCCGCCGCAAGCTGAGTCCGCACTCGCCAGAGGCGGGGGCGGGGCGGGCGGGCGGCCGCGGGGCGGGGGGGGGGAGAGGCCGACCTGGGCGAGTCACGTGGCCGCGCCGCGCAGGCGCCAGACGGGTGTAGACGGAGGCCGGGGGGCGTCTCGCTGGGGTGCTGGGGGAGGGGCTCCGAGCTCTGGCGGGAGGCGGGGCGCCGCCCGAGGCAGCTTTTCAGCAGGCGCAGCTCTGGTCCTAGCTCGGCGCAGCAGAGCTCCAGCTGCCAGGGTGACCGTGCGTCTCTACACCCGGCGGGGCTCCTGGCACCTGGCGGGGCTGAACGAAGGAATGAGTGACTAAATGAAGCAGTGCCTTTTGGGAAGGGTTGCGCCCTGTAAATCTATTTCCTCTGTCCTTCTCTCGTTTCCTCTCTCCTTCATTCTCTCACTTTTTCGTTCCTTCGCTCACTCATTCCTTCCCTCCCTTTTCTCCTCTATTCCTCTCCTCCTCATTACCTCTCTTACTCATTCCCTCATTTCATTCCCTCTCACTCATTCCCTCCCTCCCTCGCGGTCCCATTAGTTCACCGTGCTTCTGCTGATCGCCTGCCCTCTGCTGGATGTTGGGGAGAAGAGATAAACTGCCAGTGTAAACAGGTGTTACCCCGTTTTCTGAGATTCTGAAGTAAATTCAATTCCCATCCCAAAGGGCTGGACCCAGCAGTCCGCCAGGAGGCTCTTGGTATTCATTTTTCTAGCCTCACCTGCAAGAGGATCTTGTCCTCCGAGGCTCATTTGTAACTGCCGTATCCAGCCGGAGGTTCCAGCCAGCAAAGCCTCCTGATAGATAAAGTCGGGATATCCTACACTGCTGTTTAGTAAGAGGCGTTATGGAGTGTGGGGGAAGGATGTGGCTAGGGATGGCTCATGGTTTAAAAAGGTGTACGGGAATGAGGAAGAAAGTAAATGAAACAGAAGCGCTGTCCTGGCTGATCCCAGAGTCCAGACAAGGGCCGGGAGGTTAGGACCAGATTCCAGGACCGGGGGTTCCCAGTGGGAATGGGCTTCTGGGAAGACTCTGGAGGAGGTGACCCCCTAGCTCCATAACAGATGAGAACTTTGGGGGAATGGGAAAAGCATTCCAGGAAGGGGAGTGTCAGTAAAGGCATGGAGACGAGATCCTGCAAAGTGAGTAGTCCGGAGGCCACCAGAAGTTTCTGAGTCTGAAGGGAACACCGGAAAGCAGACCCTACTTCTGGACGTACAGGTGGATGTGGCCTTGAAGGCAGCCTTCCGCCAGGCCTGGCAGATGCCAAGATGGGTTGCAGACTGGACTAGGGGCTGGGAGGAGGCTGAGTATGGGGGCAGCAGTGAAGCTATAGCCTCAGGTGGGGAGGGAGTGGGGACAGGGACGTGCTGGCTGGAAACCTGGGAAGGAGGCAAGTTCCCCACTACACATGAGTGATGGGTGAGGAAGAGTGAGCCCAAGAGATGGTGGGGAACAATGAGGTTACCCCCGTCACAAGGAGATTGGAGGAAGAGCAGGTTTGGGGGAAGACAAGCCTCACTTTGGCCCCGGGCAGGGTAAAGAGACTGCACATGTCCAACTAAGAACCTTTTAGGCTTGAGGTAAAGTCATGGACATATCATACACTTTAGCCAGAGGTGATGCACTGAACCAGAACAAGTATGAGGAAAAGGAGAGTGAGTTGAGGACAGAGCACAAGGTGCACTGGTGTTCCAGGGGACACCCAGAGAGCAGGAACCCAGAGAGGAGACAGGGGAGGAGTAATCTCAAAGGTCCAATGGGGCTAGGTGTGAGGGTGGCCCCAGAGGGGAGAGGAGGCAAAGCCCCTGGATCTGCTACAGGGAGGCCTTTCCTTGGAGTGGCAGAAGCTAGCCTGCAGTGCCTGAGGTATGAGAAGAGGCAAGGACAGGAAGACTGCCAGGTCTGGCCTCTGAGATGGGGACAGATGGGACCACAGCTTGAGAGGAGAGACTGAAGAGAGCACCTTCAGGGTGTTGAGCTGGAGGGTGAAAAGAATGAGGTTGAGTGAAGGGGGAAAGTCCAGGAGCAAGGTGGGGTGCTGGCCAGGACAGAGGACAGGACATTCCCCAGTGTTCAGAGCTAGAGGGACTATCATCTCAAAATATACCCAGATCAAGTCAGCAGCTTTCCCACTGGAAAATTCTAGAGGAGGAGAGTGGCAAGATAAGAGGAGGCCCCAGAAGCTATGGTGTACAGGATCATCTGGTGTCCTCCCATGGATGTGTTTGCTGTCTAGGAGATCCTGCCTTCCCTGAGCGAACAAACTTCTGTCCGCTCCTTTAGGGCTATATTTCCAGAACCTAGAACAGAGCTACCACTCAATAGGTTCTAAGTAAATAAAAACTGGAGAGGAATAAGAAGCTGAGAGACTGGTTAAAGAACTGATAGAGATAATGGAAGACTTGCCAAGCTTCAACCCAATGGAAGATATTTCAAAGGAAAAGCCAAACAAACTCGTCTGCTACACAATTTGATCACAGACATCCAAAAAAAAAAAAAAAAAACAATTGAGGAAATGTTTGCAACAAACTCGAGAGCAGGGGCTCCCGGGTGGCTCAGTCATTAAGCGTCTGCCTTCGGCCCAGGTCATGATCCCAGGGTCCTGGGATCGAGCCCCACATCGGGCTCCCTGCTCGGCGGGAAGCCTGCTTCTCCCTCTCCCACTCCCCCTGCTTGTGTTCCCTCTCTCGCTGTGTCTCTCTGTCAAATAAATAAATAAAATATTAAAAAAAAAAAAAACCTCGAGAGCAAGTGGCAAATAGTATATAAAAAATTCACACAAGGGGTGCCTGGGTGGCTCAGCTGGTTAAGCATCTGCCTTCGGCTCAGGTCATGATCTTGGGGGCCTGGAATCAAGTCCCGCATCAGGCTTCCCTGCTCAGTAGGAAGTCTGCTTCTCCCTCTCCCTGTGCCCCTCCTCCCTGCTTGTGTTCTTTCTCTCTCTCTCAAATAAATAAAATCTTTTAAAAAATTCATACAAACAATTCTGGTAGGTGGAAATGTACATGAATAGGTAATACTCAAAAGAGAATAAACATCATTTAATACCTGAGAGAATCATCAACGTCAGTGAAAGTAAAAAAAAGCAAATGATACAATATATCAGTGAATATTTTTACAACATATATAACAGACAAAAAATTATTATCCAGAATATATAAAGAACTTCTAAAAACCGATAATTAGTCAACCAGCTAAATATCTTGTAAAAGATATTTACTAGAAACTCACAGAAAAAGAAGTCCCAGTGGATATAAACAAAGGAAGTCAAGTTCAATCTCATTAATCATCTGGAAATGCAAAAAATACACCACATTTTCATACATTGTTACAGGAAAAATCATTCTGAGACCTGTTGAAACAGGAAGGAAGACTTCAGGAAGACTATAGCAACAGGGGTATGTCAATAGGGAGAGAGATCAGGCTGAACCCTGAATACAACAAAAACATATTGGGGATTTATAGCTAAAGAGCCTACTAACAATAGACTTCAGGGAAGGGAGATTCTTGCTAAACTGTCCTAATGGGCTTATCAGAGCTGGGGGATGAAGAACCTGACTAGATGTCAAAGGTGGGGGAATGCTCCCTGAACTGACTTAGTAGAATTCTTTGTTAAGACTGGAGCTAGACAGGCCAATGTTGAGGCCTGGTTAAGAAGAGGGCTCAGAGGAGCCCGACCAAAGTTTGGTCAAGGAGCGAGCCTTTGTCAACATCCACACAGCAAATATAAATAAGATGAGATCCAGTGTTGGTTGGTGAAGGTGGGAATGTACATACATTGCTGATGAGAAAGTAAATCGGAACAGCTAATTTGGAGCATACAGTGTTTTCAAAATATATCTGCAAATTCTTTGACTCTCCTCCCTTAAAAAGGTAAAACCCAATCCTCCTCCCCTTGAATGTGGGCTGGACTTAGTGACTGTGCCTTCTAAGGGATAGAATGGGGCAGAGGAAAAAGCCTGTGGTTTTCAAGGCCAGGTCATAAAAGGTGTTGCAGCTTCAGTCTTGCTCAGTCTGCATGACTTGCATGTCATGAAGACACGCAAACAGCCCTAAGGAGAGGCCTCCATGGAACTGAGATGGCTGTCAAAGCCAGTACAGATTTGCCAGCCAAGCATGCGCTGCACTGGAGGCAGATCCCCCAGTCTCAGTCAGGCCATAGCCTCCTGAAGTCCCACATCTGCCTGAAACCTCAGGAGACACTGAGCCATGACCTGGCTAAACCTCCTCTGAATTCCTGACCCATAAAAACTGTGAAAGATAATAAATGTTGATTATGTCATTTTAAGCTGCTTGGCTGTGCAGTAATCTGAATCTAAATAACAAAATGCATTTGAAGCCCATATACAATATAGGATACACTGCAGTCACAGCATTGGAAAGGTATTTAGAAAAGTATTTAGATGTCAACCTAAAAATGGGCAAGCTGGCTCAGTCGGTAGAGCATATGACTCGTGCTCTCGTGGTCATGAGTTCAAGCCCTATGTTGGGTGCGAAGCCCACTTTAAAAAAAAAAGTTTAAAATGTGCAAGAGACGGGGCTCCTGGGTGGGTCAGTCGGTTAAGCGGCTGCCTTTGGCTCAGGTCATGATCCCAAGGTCCTGGGATCGAGCTCCCCCCATTGGGCTCCCTGCTCAGCAGGGAGCCTCCTTCTCCCTCTCCGTCTGCCTGCCACTCCCCCGGCTTGTGCTCTCTCTCTGCCAAATAAATAAGAAATCTTTTAAAAAATGTGCAAGAACTACTGGGTATTTACCACAAAGATACAAATGTAGGGATCTGAAGGGGTACATGCACCCCAATGTTTATAGCAGCAATGTCCACAATAGCCAAACTGTGGAAAGAGCCAAGATGTCCATCGACAGATGAATGGATAAAGAAGATGTGGTGTAGGGCGCCTGGGTGGCTCGGTTGGTTAAGCAACTGCCTTCGGCTCAGGTCATGATCCTGGAGTCCCGGGATCAAGTCCCACATCGGGCTCCCTCTGCTTCTCCCTCTGAACCTCTTCCCTCTCATGCTATCTCTCATTCTCTCTCTCTCAAATAAGTAAATAAAATCTTTAAAAAAAGTGTGGTATATATACACAGTGGAATATTATGCAGTCATCAAAAGGAATGAGATCTTGCCATTTGCAACGACATGGATGGAACTGGAGGGTGTTATGCTGAGTGAAATAAGTCAATCAGAGAAAGACATGTATCATATGACCTCACTGATATGAGGAATTCTTAATCTCAGGAAACAAACTGAGGGTTGCTGGAGTGGTGGGGGGTGGGAGGGATTTGGTGGCTGGGTGATAGACATTGGGGAGGGTACGTGCTATGGCGAGTGTTGTGAATTGTGCAAGACTGTTGAATCACAGATCTGTACCTCTGAAACAAATAATGCAATATATGTTAAGAAAAAAAGAAGAAGAAGAAGATAGCAGGAGGGGAAGAATGAAGGGGGAGAAATCGGAGGGGGAGACGAACCATGAGAGACGATGGACTCTGAAAAACAAACTGAGGGTTCTAGAGGGGAGGGGGGTGGGGGGATGGGTTAGCCTGGTGATGGGTATTAAAGAGGGCACATTCTACGTGGAGCACTGGGTGTTATGCACAAACAATGAATCATGGAACACTACATCCAAAACTAATGATGTAATGTATGGTGATTAACATAACAATAAAAAATTTAAAAAATAAAAAATAAAACATGAGCAAGAGAGTGGTGATGATTGTACAATCGTATGAATATGTGAATAATATTAAGAAACAGTGAATTGTATGCTGTAAAAAGGTGAATTATAGCTCATTTTTTTTTAAATGTGCAAGAGGGATATGGATAGGGTGATCAATCATGCCAGGTGGCCTGGGATTCCAGGGGGTTGCAGGGATGCAGGACTTCCAGAGCTAAAACCCAAGAGTCCTAGGGAAACCAGAACAAGTTGGTCATCCTAAATACAGAGTTTTAAAAAGTATTTTTATTTTTTTAAATTATTTTTAGGAGAATGAATAAAAAGTTTGAAGATGTGAAAAGCTCTTCTATCAACACAAGACCTGAAACCCTGTGGCCAGGAGGGGCCCCTCTGGGGAACCTGCTCACATTCTCTCTCCCTGTGCTCCACCTCACCCCCCCAAGCTCCTGCCTGGGACACAGAGACAAGGGGTGTACACAGCCTAGCCTGGGCCTGGCAATTAACAGGCATCAGTAGGTGCCAGTTCACACCATGTTGGTGATTGCCCACTTGGCACTTGTGGACCATTTGGGCTTAAGATTTTTGCCACCTACCCCCCATCCCAAACCCGGGAGGTGCAGACAAGGGCCACATAGATTCCATCTCGCAGAACTCTTATCCTCCTAAAATTATTCTCAGGCTCCCCCACCGCCTTGCATTCCCCTCCAGCTCACGTGCCTCCACCCAAGTTTGTGTGCCATTGGCCTCCAGCAAGGACCTGGACTGTGTTCAAACAGGACATGGCTGTTGGGCCAAGC
Source organism: Zalophus californianus (assembly GCF_009762305.2). Classification (NCBI taxonomy): domain Eukaryota; kingdom Metazoa; phylum Chordata; class Mammalia; order Carnivora; family Otariidae; genus Zalophus; species Zalophus californianus. The sequence continues at coordinate 27,687,264 of NC_045608.1, read as the reverse complement.
AAGATTGCCCATGTCCGGAATGTAATAAATGTGGCTTAGGCTCCTTACATCACCATCCCCTACAAAATACAGTGGGATATGAGATTCCAAAGTCTAACAGAGAGAAGCAGTGAGTAAAGTCTATCTGGTCACGCTTTGGATGTGGCACTGTAAGGTAGTGGCGGGAAAGCAGAGCCTGGATCATGTTGGCACTGTACTCTGCCCACAGTAGGTGCTGAGAAAGAGTTGATAAATAAACAATCTCTCCATGGCATCCGCTATAGATTGCTAGCTGCTTGGCCGAAGGGTGCAGATCTCGCAGAGTTGGTGAGGCCAGCACACAGTAGGGTCACACGAAATTCAGGTGGCCAGCGTGAGTCAGCATCTGGAATCCCCGTCCCGCGCGACATCCGCGCTGGGAGCAGGGCCAGGGGCTTGGGGTACGCGGGAGGAGGCCAGCCGAGAAGTCTTCCCGTGCGTCCCGGAAACTCCATTTCCCATAGGCCCGTGCGCGCGACTCCATTTCCCACAATTCCCGCTCGGCTTCCGGCGCGGCGGAGGCGCCTACGACGGCTTCCGGGTTCGGGCCTGGCGCTGCGGTAGAGGCGGCGGCGGCGGCGGCGGCAGCGGCAGCGGCGGCGGCTGAGCGGGACACGGGTGGAGGGAGCGGAGGGACCGGCATGGACGTTTCGGGGCAGGAGACCGACTGGCGGAGCGCCGCCTTCCGGCAGAAGTTGGTCAGTCAAATGTGAGTAGGGGCCGAGCTAGAGGGCGAAATCTCGGTACCTTCCTCCCTCAGCCTTTCCGCGCGCGGAGGGCGAGGCCCGGGTCGGACTCGCGGGAGATCTAGGGCGGCCGGACCCACTGGGGCCTGGGGGCGCCGAGAGGGCGAAGGCTCCCGGGACGCGCGTGAGTCCCAGGGCGCGGCTGAGTCCTCGGCTGTCCCTTCCGTTCTTGGCTGATACGGACTGTTCATTAGCTTTCCCGGGGCCGAACTCTGCAAACCAGCGAGCCCTGGCTTATGAGTCATCGTCCTGAGCTTTCTCATTCGTCATTTGTGTGCTTTGGTTGCAGACTTTCCCCTGCTTTGAATCACACTGAATTCGAAAAAGGAAAGGGGCAGCCCGTGGCGGCTTTAGCAAATCTGGGTGTTTTGTGATTCGTCTTTAAGAAAAGCGCATCAGAGTGAGAGAAAGAGATTGGAGGGGGGTGGATGGAAGATGAGGTTGGGAGGCTAGGTATTTGGGGCTGTGGGCGGTGGGGGATGGAGAATCCACGGGTATCCTGCCTCCTCCGCCCCCCAGTCCCGCCCCAGTGTGGATTTTGCGAAGGGTGGCAGGAAGAGGCTGTCAGGAAGCGACCGTCGGTTGGGAGGAGGGAGTGAAGAGCTGGGGTTAATATCTCTTCCCCACAGTTTCAGCTGCTGAACCCCTCAATGCAGGGGCTGCCAAGTGCGCTCTAGGCTTCATCTAGTGGAACTCCAGCGCCTCACCACCCACTGCTTGTTTCATTTAGCAGTCTTTCACTGAGCTTACTGATGTTGTGCTAGCCGCAAATTTGCCTGAGACAGCCCCTGCCCCCAGGGAATGCACTATCATAAAGGAGCAGTTACAATACAGTCTTTCTCGTAGAAAAAACTGACAGTTTGCTGGAGCAGGGCAGAAGGAGCTTTCTGGAGTAGGTGGCGAATAGATTGAGCCCTAAAAAGACAAGTAGGAGTGTGAAAGGCCATCATTCCAAGCTGAGTAGTAGGGAAGTGTGAACTCTCGCTGCATTGGAGGACGTTGCTATAGGCTGAGTTCTGGGCATTGAGGAGAAAGGAGGTTCAGGAGATGGTAATGGAATGAGGGTGAGCAGGTGCTGACATGTTAGTGGTGGGAGTGCTGTGCTAAGGAGTTGAGCTTGTATTTGGCATGTTGCCTGCTTTGAGGTAGTGAAATGCCAGAGTTGGGAAGATTCCCGGAGTCCTTGGAGATGGATCAAGAACAGAGGAGAGAGGTCAGTTAGGCCATTATGAGTTTTGAACTCTTGGAGTTTGGGGACCTGTCATTTTTCATCCCTGTGTTCCTATTGCTAGATCACTGCTTGTCACATTGCTCCATAAAATGGTTGTGGAATGACCTAGTCGGCAAGAGATTATAAAGGCCTGCACTAGACAGTGGTGGAAACTGAAAGAGGAAGACCATTCCAGAGAAAGGGGAGAGCAGGCATGGACAGTCCTTGATGACTAAACTGGATGCAGGGGGTGGAGTGCAGCAGCATGGAAGGAAGGAAGTGGGACGGAATGCCGGCCGGGAAGCCTCTTAGTACAGTGGAAGGTGTGGGGACTGTAGAGTTAGTGGCTCTGGGCACTGCTATGGAATAGTCTGGGGACAATTCTGCAGATACTGCAGAATCGGTGAACATTGTGCTGGGTTTTTGGGGGGGGATTGATCCCCTGGAGTTGTCTGTAGGTGAAATCTTTTTTTTTTATTTTTTTTTATTTGAGGGAGCGAGAGAACGAGCACAAGCAGGCGGAGGGGCAGAGAGAGAGGGAGAAGCAGGCTCCCCGCTGAGCAGAGAGCCCGACACAGGGCTGGATCCCAGGACCCCGGGATCATGACCTGAGCAGAAGGCAGACGCCCAACCAGCTGAGCCACCCAGGTGCCCCTATAGATGAAATCTTGAGGGATGTCCCACTTCAGGGCTCAGCAAGAAAAGCCCTCCGGGCAAAGATTCTTCTTTGGGTTTGGGGAGACCAAAGACCCAGAAAGATGAGTTGCCATCAGAGGAAATTGGGGAGGGTGGGGGAGAGTCAGAGGACAGGAGGGCAATTGAAGAGTCTCTGGGTGTCAAGGACTGACTGGATACTTCATAATTCAACTTCCTTCTGCTTCCAGGCAAGCTGGATTCTTTCCTTTATTTGCCAGATTGCTGCTTGTGTATTAGTTTTTCTCTTGCTGCCATCATAACAAATGACCACAAATATAGTGGCTTAAAACAACACAAATTTATTACCTGGCGGTTTCTGTAGATATAAGGTCTAGGTGGACTCAGCTGAGTCTTCTGCTTAGGATCTTACAGGACTGAAATCAAGATGTTGGTTAGGTGTGCATTTCTTCCTAGAGGCTCTATGGTAGAATTTGCTTTCAAGCCCATTCAAATTGTTGGCCAAATTCAGTCCATGCAGTTGTATGACTGAGGTGTTCTTGTACCTTACTATTTGTCAGCCAGTGGTCAGTCTTTGTTCCTAGAGGTGGCCTGCATTCGGGTCATACTTTCTATGTGACCCCCTCCATCAGGGGTGGGTTCTTCGGCTGCATCTTTCTGACTTCAGCCAAGAAAATTCTCTAGTAAAGACTCAGGTTAGATTGGGTCCACTCAGATAATCCAGGATGCTGTTCTTATTTTAAAGTCTATAACTTTTATTCCATCTGGAAAGTCCCTTCTGCCATATAACATAGCATGTGCCCAGCTTCCTGGGATTAGGGCATGGACATCTTTGGGGAGCCCTTCTGCTACCCCTGCTGGGATAAGCAGTTTCAGAGCTTGTCTGCCTCACATGATGTGGTGTTCTCAGTTCTCAGATTTGTCTGTTTTCTCTCCAGGGTTCACTTTGAAAGTCATGATTCTTGGTGCCTTGATTTGTTGTGTTCACAGGGTTAATTCTAACTTTCTCTGATATTTATGCTGTTGTTTGAAGGAGGATATCTTGGGAAATGTTTTGAACCCAACTAATTTGTATAGATGAGGGAGTAAAGAAAGCATAGTGAAGCACTGGGGAGCTTCAACAAAAGGAGAAGCATCTGGTAGTTGGTTCACTGTCTCCACCTGGCTCTTGAATATCTACCAAGAGAGAACAGTGCTTGGGATTGCAGGCCCAATAATCTAATCTTTTGGCTGCCATGAGAAAGAGCGGTTTTGGTTTGGGGCTGGGTAGGAGAGCCCTTGCAGGGACTCCATACAGCCTCTTCTTGGCCCTTCTCTACCTCTACCTCACCTGAACCCATCCTGGACTGCTGCCTCCCCCTCGCTCTCTACTGCCCTGCTGAAAACCTGTCCGTGACTTTGTAGCATTAGAACAAGACTCCAGATGGCCCACCCTCCCAGCCCTTCACCATGGCCTGGCCTAGCCACCTCTTCTCAATCCCCCAAGTTTGCTCCAGCACTCTGGTCTTTGGTCTTTCAGCTTCTTGAACATTCTAAGTTTTTTTTTTTTTTTGGTTCTCTTTAAATGAGTTATTATCAAGTATTTGGGGTATCCAACAATGGGTAGACTTCCCCCCACTACATTTATGAACAGTTTCTTTTCCTGTTCTTCAGATGTCTGCTTAAATACCAAATACTCCAGATCCTTCCCTGCTTATCCTGCCTAAAGTGGGTCATCCCCTCTGATATATTGGATCTCAGGCCCTTGTAGTTTCCTGTAGGAAATACAGGAATGTAGTTTCCTGTAGGCATATAAACACTTGTCGAAGAGTGCAAGAGTAAGTATTTTCTTGAGGGCTGTGTGTGCCGCCTCTCGTAGTATAGTGGTCTTCTTTACCTGTGCCAGCATGCATTGTGAAGCCCTGGAATCCCCACTCACTTGTTAGCCAAGTGACCGAGGGCAGGATACCTAACCTTTTTGGATCATATTCCTCATCTATGAAATGGCTGGAGTCCAGTAGTGTCACAGGGAAGGGGGGGGGGGGCGGGGAATGTAAAGATCTTTACCTGAGCCCTAGCAAATGCCTCCTCCTTAGGTTCTTGCAAGAGTAGGAGCCTTGGAAGGTGAAGGTAAAACCCCCAAGCCTGGTTAGGGGAGTTGATGACACTTGAAGGAGCTTGTGGGGAGGGTAGTTGTGACACTGTTGGTGAGTTCAAATCATCTCTTCATTGAACATCCACTCTCCCTGCAGCACTGCAGGAGAAGCCCCACTCCCCCCCCCAACCTTAGAGTTCTCAGGCTGGCCTTTGTGGGCCTTGGGCCTTCCTGGGGGGATTGTTGGATGAGTGTTGAACATGTGTCTGGTCTATAGGATCCCAGAGAGCAAGCATGTATCTGTAGTAGCCGGCACTGCACCTGAAATAGAGTGGGTAAGGAGTGAATGAATGAAAGAACTTCATCAATCCATTCTTCCCATTCTTTTAAAATTTTCTGCCATCTTATTCTTGAGACTTTTATGCCTCCCACCTCTCAGTACAGCAGATTGCACATATAGACATGAAATAAATAAATGTCTATTGGGTTGAACAGATTGCAAAGGGGAGGAGATCCGGGGGTGGGAGGTGGGGAAGGGCAGTGTGTATCAGGGCTCTACTCAAGTGCCAGGAGATCAGGGAACATGTAGCCGAGTCAGGGCAGACAGGTCAGCCACCTCTTCTGGTGAAGCCCTCAAAGGAGATTGAGCTCCAGGTTGGGACCTAGGGGATCCAGAGCTTTCTGCCTGGACTGTAAGGAGAAAGTTGAGTGCTATTTAGCTAGAAACATAATGAAACAAAGCAAAAAAAAAACCCATAAGGAACAAAGAACAGACAACTGAACAGCAACTTCCAAGGGCCTGGAGAGGCCTTAGGACAGTGGGGAGTGCCCTGAAACTTGCATGTCTAGATTCTGCCTGTGGGTTATGTTCTTTTTTTTTTTTAAGATTTTATTTATTTGAGAGAGAGAGAGAGACAAGCAGGGGGAGGGGCAGAGGGAAAGGGAGAAGCGGACTCCCCACTGAGCTCCAGGGATCCTGACTTGGGGATCGATCCCAGGACCCCAGGATCATGACCTGGGCCGAAGGCAGACACTTAACTGACTGAGTCACCCAGGTGCTCCCTGTGTGTTATGTTCTGTCCTCCAAGCAGAAGCAAGGGAGTCTTGGCTGAGCCTTTTCTGTGGCTTATCCCACTCAGGCTTCCCAACAGTCCTTTGCCCTACTGGTGTGATTCTGGCCCTTGTTTTCCACTGGGGAAGCTCCTGAGCACCACTGCTTTCTTCATAGCCTGGTTGGTATCTAAACAACTGGGCTGGCTCGCAGGCTTCTGTGTATAAGCCACCATTAAAACGTCCATTCCCTGAGGCCAGGGGCCCGTCTCTCTGACCACCTCCAAGCCTTAGTGCTCCTGATGGCAATCAGGAAGTAATTGTGGAGCCATTGACTTCAGGGTCCTGAACCTTGGCCCTACTGCCTCTTGACCAGGAGTGACAGTGACCTGAGGGGATGTAGGCCCTCATCTGCTCAGGACTTTCTCAACAGCCGCAAGAACAGCAGCTGACATGAATCCCTACTGCAAGAGCTGACCTATGTTAGCTCATTGAGTTCCCACTTGTGCTGTCAGTCGATGTATTTATTACTTCCTTTTTTTTTTTAAGATTTTATTTATTTATTTGAGAGAGAGAATGAGAGCACGAGAGGGAAGAGGGTCAGAGGGAGAAGCAGACCCCCCGCTGAGCAGGGAGCCCGATGCAGGACTCGATCCCGGGACTCCAGGATCATGACCTGAGCCAAAGGCAGTCACCCAACCAACTGAGCCACCCAGGCGCCCTATTATTTCCATTTTTAAGATGAAGAAACTGAGGTGTAGAGGAGAGGTCATTGCTGCTTATAGTTATACCCTGCATGTTACAAATGAATGCTTTTTGAAGCAAAGCAGGACAAGAGAGGCAAACCACCTTTTAATTTTTGAAAGAGTGGTCGTGCCTTTTGGGGGTAGAGGGAAGATGGCAGCTGGAAGTTAACCCAAGCCAAGTGCCGACAGGCATCCTGTTGAAATTTGAGAAACTTCCCGTGAGTCAGTGGGACCCAAACAGTGGCAGAAGGGCCAACAAGCCTCCTATGATCTTTGGCCTCGACACAGGCTATAGCCAGCCTCCCAGCCTCACTAGCTCCCTTTTGTAAGAGACCCCACCCACCTACCACACCTAGCAGCCCTTACATCCATTCCTAACAGGAAGTCTTCCAACTCTTAACTGCCATTTGTGACAGCGTGGCTGTGGTTAGTCCAGGCTCCGTGTGGGGCATTCCCGGGTGGTCACATGATCATCTCCCTGTCACTGTCACTTTAAAGCATTCCTCAGGACAGTAATGTTGGTTACATACCAGAGGGTACATTTTTTGAGGAATTGTAATGAATTTTTTTAAAAATTCAAAATGGAAAGTTCAAATGCTAAAACCAAGTAGTGTAGTTTAAAGACCCCATGCCCATGGATTCACATTCAGCTTCAAGCTATCAATTCTTGCTTCGTGGACTCCACCCCCTGCCCCCAATTATGTTGATGCTGGGAATGTTTGGCCACCCACTGCCTGTGGGTTCAACTCTGAGCCTGACTCCCTCCTCCAGGGTCTGCAGCCCACTGTACTGGCTGTCTGTGGATCCTCAGAAGAGCCCAGCTCTTTCTTGTCCTGGCTGTTCTGCATCCTGTTTGTTTGCCTGTTTGAGCGACCCATCCCTCCCATGGCTCAACATTGCAGTCCCATCCCACTCACCCTTCCAGGACACCAGGACACCCGCTTCCTCCTTCCTCTTCACACACATTCTGTGAAGAGTTACCAGTTTGCACTTGAATTGTTTGAACACTCGTTTCCCCCGGTCTGAATCCCTCGTGGGGATTCCTACATCGCAAGGAGTGCTGTGGCGAGTGGATTCCCAAGCACTGCCAGAGGCCTCTTCAGGCTCTGTGGTGATAGTGGTCTAACCTGATGAGTGTTCACTTCAGAGTTGGAGAAAGTCTTTTTTTTTTCAAGAATTTTTTCCTTTTTTTTTTTTTAATTAAGTAATCTCTATACCCAAGTGGGGCTCAGACTCATGACCCTGAGATCAAGAATCCCATGCTCTTCCGACTGAGCCAGATTTGATTGATTGATTGATTGATTGATTTAATTTATTTTTTAAGTAGGCTCCATGTCCAGCGTAGAACCCAATGCAGGGCTTGATTTCATGACTCTGAGATCAAGACCTGAGTTTCAAGAGTCCGATACTCAACCGGCTCAGCCACCCAGGTGCCCCTTATTTTTAAGTAATCTCTACATACAGCGTGGGGCTCGAATTTATAACCCGAGATCAAGATGAGCCAGCCAGGTGGCCCCCGAAGTTGGAGAAAGTCTTAACACTGTGCATGGGAAGACACAGGCAAAACGACATCCTCACAAGCTGCTGCTGGAGGCATGTAAACGAGGCTATTTTTCTGGAAGGCTGTTCGGCAATACTGTTCATTCCAGTAAGCTTAAAATGTCTACTTCCTTAGGCATTTCCTCCAAGGCTGTATGCAGGAGAGTATTCAAAGCCTCTTGGCAGTGAGGATGCTCATAACCACATCAAGTCAGGAGTGGAGCTGGGTTAGATTTGTTGTGGGAACTGGAGATGGTAGGTTCAGTGCTGCTGTTAAAAATGACATGGGAGAGGGGCGCCTGGGTGGCTCATTTGGTTAAGCCTCCAACTCTTGGTTTTGGCCCAGGTCATTATCTCGGGGTCCTGAGATTGAGGACTGTGTCAGGCTTCTGGCTTGGTGGGGAGTCTTTGAGTTCTCTCCCTCTGCCCCTCCCCCCACTCATGCTCACACTCTCTCTGTCTCTCTCTCTCAAATAAATAAGTCTCTTAAAAAAAAAATGACATGGGAGGGATACCCGGCTGGCTCAGTCGGTGGAGCATGTGAGTCTTGATCTTGGGGTGTAAATTCGAGCCCTACTTTGGGTATAGTGATTACTTAAAATCTTTAAAAAAAAAAAAAAAAGACATGGGAGATGTTCCGTAACCCGTCGATATTGAGAAGAGCAGGTTAGCAAGCAGGACATGTGGTCCAGAGTGAGGTTTTTTTTTTTTAATTAAGGATTTTATTTATTTATTTATTTGAGAGAGAGAGCGCACACACAAGTGGGTGGAGGGGCAGAGGAAGAGGGAGAAACAGACTCCCCCCTGAGCAGGGAGCCCAACTCAGGCTCGATCCCAGGATCCTGGGGTCATGAACTGAGCCAAAGGGAGATGCTTAACCGACTGAGCCACCCAGGCGCCCCTGGAGTGAGTTTTGTTAAATAGACATTGTTAGCTAGTTATCTGAGTAATTTTCATTTTCTTTGTAACTTTCAGTACATGTGTATTTTTTTTTTAAAGATTTAGTTTATTCATTTGAGACACAGAGATAGAGAGAGAGAGAGAGAGCATGAGCAGGGAGAGAGGCAGAGGGAGAAGCAGGCTCCCCGCTGAGCCAGGAGCCTGATGTGGGGCTCGATCCCAGGACCCTGGGATCATGACCTGAGCCGAAGGCAGACGTTTAACCATCTGAGCCACCCAGGCGCCCCGTACATGTGTATTTTTGTTAGCAATAAACTTATGTTCCTTTTGTAGTCAGAAGTCTTGAAGAAGAGGTGGGCCCTCTTTGCACATGAGGAGGAGGGAGCTGTGGTCCCAGATAGCTACTACCATAAGGTGGAAAATCACAGAGTGGGTGTCCTCCCTCACCAGGGCCCTGAGCGCCACCACAGCCTTCCTAAGATGATTCTTTTCCTTTCTGCCCCTGCTAGGAAGCATTCTCCTTTCAATCTGAAACTGTCCTTCCAGATGGCCTTCCCTCCATGCTGGTATGAGAGCTCCAGCCAGATGCTCCCACCTCCATGCCAGGCCCTCTGCTTTCACTCTTTTCTGTTCTTTCTCTTCCCCATTGGAGGTTTTGGCCTTGGCCTCATCTCCTCCTCATGAGCCCTGATGTCTCAGCCCATGGCAATTCTTCCTGTTGAGTTTGTAGGGTCTGCACTGGGTGCATCCTGCATACTGAACAGATGAATTCTTTTTTGCTGTCTTTACAAACTCATTTTTGGTTTTTTTGCCTTGCCAACAATATTATAAATTGCTTGAGTGTAGGACTTGATCTTATACTTCTGCATCTTGTTGAGCTCCTGGCATGGTGCCTTGGCTTGGATAAGAGGTGTATCATAATCACAGGTAGGGTGGTAGAAAACAGTGCTGGCTTCTTTTCTGATGGTCTTCCAGGGCTTTCTCTCATCAGTGCTCCTCCACATTGAACCACTTCTCATTCGAAGCCCCCCCCTTTTTCTTTCTTTTTTTTTTTAAAGATTTATTTATTTATTTGAGAGAGAGAATGAGATAGAGAGAAAGAACATGAGAGGGGGGAGGGTCAGAGGGAGAAGCAGACTCCCTGCTCAGCAGGGAGCCCGATGCGGGACTCGATCCCGGGACTCCAGGATCATGACCTGAACCGAAGGCAGTCGCTTAACCAACTGAGCCACCCAGGCGCCCCCCCCCCCTTTTTCTTTAATCAGAGACACTTACTTGAAGACAGGGAGTCCACAACGGTTACAAGGTGGTTCTCTCTCTCTCTCTCTTTTTTTTTTTTTTTTAAGATTTTATTGATTTATTTGACAGAGAGGGAACACAAGCAGGGGAAGTAGGAGAGGGAGAAGCAGGCTTCCCACTGAGCGGGGAGCCCAGTGTGGGGCTCTATCCCAGGGCCCTGGAATCATGACCTGAGCCGAAGGCAGACGCTTAACAACTGAGCCACCCAGACACCCCATATGAGGTGGTTCTCTTTAACAGATAAATAAGTGAGTACCCAGTCCGGGAGAGCAAAGAGGATATACTAGAAGCCTAGGTGTAATGATCTTGAAACCCACCCTGTGAGGGAGATGCTCTCTTCTACTTTAATAATGACTCTCTTGCTAACCTGGTGGGGGTTAATAAAGATCCCTGATTGAATGGGTTAAGTATCTTGAGGTGGAGTAGCTGTTACTTAGGGCAGTGAGTCCTTGGAGAAGACATTTGACCTCTGGAAGTCCCCGTTGTCCTTACTTTGAGCTTTTTATTTTGAGACTGTTTCAAACATGCAGAGTTGTAAGCATAGTACAGAGTGCTCTGGTACACCCTTCCTTCAGATTTACCCATTCTCTCATTTACACACATTTTGGTGCTTGTACTTGGTGAATAGCAGCCAAGTTCTCTGTCTTGCTCCTTCCTCCGTCTGGACCCTGTTTCCTCTTAACCCTTGGACCCATAGGCTTCTCTGAGTTCTCTGCCTGGGAATCTGCTGGTGGGGTGGCGGCAGGTAGGGAACAGAAGGGACCCAGCTGCTGGTTAGCCTTGGAGCTGAGCCACTTGCATCCAGTCCAGGAGAGGGAAGTCTGGAGGTGTGTGGGGGGGTGGTTGTTGGTTAAGAAGTGGCTCACCCCCATCCCCACTGTCCTTCTTTTCTGCTCCCTACCACTTTCCAACTTTGCTTCAGTCCTGGGGCACCTGGGTGGCTCAGTCAGTTGGGCGTCTGCCTTCAGCTCAGGTCATGAACTTGGGGTCCTGAGATTGGCCTGTGTCTGGCTCCCTGCTCAGCAGGGAGTCTGCTTCTCCCTCTTCCTCTGCCCCTTCCCCTCCTTGTATGCATGCTCACTCTCTGTCAAATAAATAAATAAAATCTTAAAAAAAAAAAAAAACTTTGCTTCAGTCCTCATGAGAGGTGATGTTTGAGGAAATGATCTAGCCACTGTGTATGGGATGGCGCTCCTGTTGTAAAGTAGAAAAAATGCCAGATTTGCGTTGAGAAGCTCTGATGGATCATCCTGGGCCCTTCCAAAGCTACAGATCTGCTTCGATTCATGCTGGGGAGGATTCACGCCTATGAAAGTGCAGAGGGCATATTCTGCAGGTACTCTGTACTCACAATTCAGGCACAAGGCCGTTCCAGTCCAAACCCATGGATGGGGTCAGGGCTTAGGAGCTCTAGTTGTCTCATGTGGTGCTTGTTTGTTTGTTTCGCATGGACATGCGTAAGCTAGCATGAGAGCGGGGGAGGGGCAGAGGAAGAGAGGGAAAGAAGCAGATTCCCCTCTGAGCATGGAGCCTGATGTGAGGCTGTATCTTAAAACCCTGAGATCATGACCTGAGCTGAAATCAAGAGGCGGAGGCTTAATTGACTGAGCCACCTGGACGCCCGGTGCTTCTTTATATTGAAGTATAACAAACCTACCTCAGTGAATGACACAAGGACACATCTTCAGCATGACACCGCTAGATGAATGTTGACACATGTAAATGCCCCATAGCCATAGCCCGGGCTGCATCTGGAACAGGCCTGGCACCCAGCAGACTCCTTCCTGTGCTTTAGCCAATGCAGATTCTGCTCCCGTTCTTCTGGCTTCCAGGCCACGGAGACATGTGTTCTTAAATTTGCTGTCATTGGAGTCACACCGTGTCTGGCTTCTTATATTTAGCATCATGTCTGTGATGGGTGACCATCCTAATGGGTAGCTGCTGTTCTTATTTATGCCACGTGTCATCCGTTACGTGACTCCACCCCAGGTTACTTTTCTGTCCTATGCTTGTTGGACGTTGGGATTAATTCTAGTTGTTGGTTATGTGAAGACAGTGCCAGGAGTGTTCAGGGTCATGTCTTCTGGTAGGTATATGCACTTACTCTCCGGGCTGCACATCCAGGCTGGGTTGAGGGGTGTGGCCTGAATTCAGCATCACCGTGGTCTGCCAAACAGTTTTCCCAAGTGGATGTACCATTTACATTCCTACCAACCATGTGGGGGAGTTTCCCTTGTCAGACATCCTGGCCAACATCTGGCATTGTCAAGGAACTTGCCTTTAATAACAAGCACCCTTGTTGATTTTGAAAGCACACTCAAATTTGAGACCTACTGGGTGCCATGGCAGTGGGAATGGAAGGGGCGATTTGGGAGGGAGAGAGCCTGTAAAGAAAGCAGCTTTGGAATTTGGTGACTGTGTGTGTGTACACACAGGAGGAAGGGAGGAGAGAGACACGAGTATGCACCCTGAGGGAGATGGACTGTGATTCTGTGATGCTTCTGAGGGGTGGGGTACAAGGTGATGGTGTGTGGAGTGTGTGGGGGTGTCAGCCCTTCCAAGAAGAGAGTCCAGCAGCCAGTAGGTGGTGCAAGGAGCAAACCTGCAAGAGCAGTCAGCTGCAGGAGTGAAGTGGGTGGGGGCGGCAGAGGAGGCTGAGCAGAAGGCCCTGGCGGTGGCTGTGGTGGGCAGAGCAGATGTGTGGAGAGACTGGGGTAAGGCAGTGTGGGCACAGGAAGCCAGTCCCAGCAGCTTGGGCCTGCCTCTGTCTTCTGTTTTGGTGCCTGTGTTCAGGACTGGTGGATGCAGTATTTAATTCCTTTTCAGATAACATTGTAGAGGATTTCAAAACAGGAAGATGTTTTCCATAGTCTTTCTGCCTAGAGATGGCCATTGGTGACAATTTGATTTTTACCTTCCAGTCCTGTTTCTGTGGTGAATACCTTGATATGTACGTATTTTAAATATGTAAGTACGTGTATATACTAGTATTTTTAAAGTGCAGTTAGACTCGAGTTCAGTTTGAGTTTTGGGTTTTTCACAGCTCAGATTGTTTGTCTCTTGGGGGCTGACTGGCTGGGACCTGTGTGCTTATGTCCCTGGTTCATACAAGGCATGGACACAGCTAGGCTTCTAGGTGATGGGATTCTTCCCATACTTGGGCTCTGTCTGGGTAGTGAGGGACTAGACTGACCTCTGGTGTGGGAGCAGATTTCTTAAGACTTTTATTGGTTACTGCCCTTCAGAGGGCTAAGCTTCTTCAGTCCGAGCGGGGGGGGGGGGGGGGGGGGGGGATGGGCACGACTCTGCAGCCGGGGTGACTCAGAGTACATGGTCACTCCCTCTGTGACAGCCAGGATGGCATCACAGTGGCACACTCTTGGGAGTAAGCCTCCTCCAGGCTCCTCTGAACAGTCATCCTGCATGCTTGACATGAGCATTTTATTTACTATCTTGTTAAAAGTTCCATTATGGCCTTTTCCAAACATTCACAGAAGTAGAGATAGAAGAATGATCTCCCAGGTACTTGGAGAGTTAGCAACATATGGCCAGTTTCACCCAGCCCTCTCCACCTCCTCCTGGACTATTTTCAATCACATTCTAGACACCATATGATTTCAACTGCCAGTCCTTGAGTGCAGATCTCTAGAAGATAGGGCTTTTCTCTCCCCCAGATACCACAAAATCATGTGAGATAAGCATTTTAATTAATTCTTGGGTTGGCAGAGAGCGTCCTCACCGCGTGTTTGCCTGGTGGTGAGTGGGATGTGCTGGCGGCTAGAATTGGGGTTGCCAGCGCGATCCCAGTCCTGGAGCCCAGAGGCCAGCACCTGAACAGGGATCTCAAGGCCTCTCAAGTCTCCTGGTCCTATGGAGGGCAAACCAGCAGATTGGAATAAATGACAAAGCTTGTGTAGTCTTCTGAACTAGCTCAAATAACAACATGCCCTTTTAAGGGCAATGGTATTCTCTTTAGTAGTTCTTCCATTGATCTAGTTTGTTGGGGATTGAGAAATCTTAAGAGCAGAATTTGGAGAGCTCGATCAAACAAACCAAGAGGAATGTGAAAAGAAAGTACTTTCAGTCTCTTGTGTTTGTATGATTAAGAAATTTTCTTTCAGCAAGACTAAAATACTCTTTCCTACATGTAGGTGGCTGGTTAAATTCTGAAATACATATTTTTATCTGGTTAGAAAACACTTTATGTTTCTTCAAAAAGTCAGAGAACCAGAATGCAGAAGGGTGCTGACAAAGACAAGGAAGCAGTTGCAGTCTGGGATATGGTTTGGCCAGCATGCCCTGTGAGGTCAAGAAGGCCCACTCCCTGTCGAGGCCAGGTGTTTGCATTGGTTACTGTTGAGGATTGAACAATTGGTGTCTAGTCATTTCCTGCCTCCAAGATGAAAGCACCCGGGGCACTGGGGCAGTAAACCGCCGCTGGGGAACCGAGAGGAGGGGAGACCAGTGGAGGTGCGAGAAGCTGCTCTGGAGCTTTCTAAGGACTTGTGAAGGTCGGAAGACCCACTGAACAGTCCTTCGCTGGTGGGGGACAGGGAAGGGCCTTTTCCAGCCGGATGGGGGGGTGCAGGGGACTGCTTTGCCCACGGCCTCCCTGACCGAGGGCCCACTGGAAGAACGGGGGGAATGTGTGGTAGGCTTTTCGGGGTGCTCCTGGGGTCAGAATTGCCAATGAAGTGTGAACATCCTGTCTCCAGGTTGCCTTAAGTCTGGAAGGTTTAGAGAGGTGAAGGAGACCTTTTTTTTAAAAAAGTAATCTCTATGCCCCACATGGGGCTTGGACTCATGACCCTGAGGCCAAGTGTTGATGCTCCTCTACCCACTGAGCCAGCCCTGCACCTCTAGGAGGCCTTTATTAACATATGGCATTCACTGAGTATTTCTCTATGGCAGAGCCTGTGGTACATTTCTTATGTGCATTTTGTCATTTAGCTTTTAATTCTTATTTTATCAAAGTAATATATATGCACATAAGTTTTAAAAGTCAAGGAGTGGTTAAAAACAAAACAAACTGGGGTACCTGGGTGGCTCAGTCGGTTAAGCCTCCAACTCTTGGTTTTTGCTCAGGTCATGATCTCAGGGTCTTGAAATTGAGGCCCATGTTGGGCGCCGCACCTGGTGGGGAGTCTGCTTGAGACTCTCTCTCCCTCCCTCTGCCCCTCCCCCAGCTTGTGCGCACGTTCTCCCTCTAAAATAAATATAATCTTTAAAAACAAAGAAGAAAAAAACCCCCAAGAAACCATGGTGGGTTCCAAGGCCTCCGCTGTGACTCTGCTCTTTCTTCTGGCATGTGCCTGTGATTCTGAGTAATGTGCACGTGCTGCTGTCTCGGGTCATCAGTTGATGAGTTTCATGAATTATGTATTGACTTTCTCTGTAGCTCCCTTTACACAGCCATTATCTCTGCTGCTCCCTGTTCTACCGGCATTTTACCTCCTGGGTACATCTGTAAGGAATACTTAATGTTTTATGCCTTCACAAATGATACTCCTCAGACGACCTTTGTGGCATACTGTGACAAGGTTTTTTGGGTTTTTTTTTTCCTTGAGAATAAAATTGCCTTCTTAAAAATGTGCTCAGTTTTCTGTGTACCTGCGGCTGACTTTTCCTGTACCTTCCAGTCGCCTCTCAGTATAGTTATCTCTGTGCTCAGTGCTGCCAGGCTGGCTGTCGGCTCCAGCTTTTTCCCTGGGCCTCCCTTCTGGAGCTCTCAGGGCAGAGGCCAGAGGCAGCATCCGTCTCTCAAGTTGCACGGCTCCAGGGCTAGGGTTTCTTGCTTTCTGTCTCCTGTGGTGTGTTCTTTTTGGTTCACTCCTTCAGTCTACTAGCTTCTAGAAAAAGAACTCAATTTCTGGAGACCGTGTCCATCCGGGTGCATGTGGGCTTCTCAGTCGGAAATACTTGGTCAAGGATTGAGAAGCGCATCCCACAGCTTTGTTGTTTCTGGTGCTGCTGTGCGGGCCCAGCACTTTTCCTAGTGAGCTGCGGGGGCGGCTTCCCTCACTCTCAGAACTCCTGTCCAGCGCTGCAGGGAAAGTTTCTTCGAATCATGTCCCAGGGACCCGCGTTCCCTCTGCCCCCTGTGTCTGAATGTCGCCCCCTCGGTCCTCTTCTAATTTATCTTTTATCTCCTGTACCCGTCTCTGTCTTTTTGCTGCACTCTCTGGGAGATTTCTTCACTTTTATCTCTGACCTTTCACTGCTGACATGCTTTTATTTCTAAGAACTCTTTTCTTTGCTTTCTTTTTTTTTTTTTTAAGATTTTATTTATTTGACAGAGAGAGACACAGCGAGATTGGGAACACAGGCAGGGGGAGTGGGAGAGGGAGAAGCAGGCCTCCCGCCGAGCAGGGAGCCTGATGCGGGGCTCGATCCCAGGACCCTGGGATCGTGACCTGAGTTGAAGGCAGACGCCCAGTGACTGAGCCACCCAGGCGCCCTGCCTTTTTTTTTTTCTCTTTCTCTCTCTCTCTCTCTCTTTTTTTTTTTTGGTAATCTTCCTGTTTTATAGAATCCTCTTCTTGTTAAATGGATGCAATGTCTTATCTCTTTGGAAAATAAAGATAGTTTCTTGGCATTTTTTCTCATGGGGCCTTTATCTGCCATGTGAGGGTATCTGGGGGCCCTTGGGTGGCGGCTCACTCTTAAGAGAGAGGCATGGGGAAGACAGGAGGACGTTCTGAGCACGAGGGGCTTGTCCACTGCCAGCTTCCCCGGAGGCTCATATAGCTTCAGGTTCTGGGTCTTTCCTCCAGAACATGGTCTTCCAAACACTGGGCTGTAGAGTGAAGGCCTGGGTGCCATACTGGAGGAGGCCACAGGTGGGCAGAAGGGCAAGCGGGTTGGCCTCAGCAGTTAGTGCAGATCTAGACACTCAGTGGCCGTATGGTCTGCTTCTTTCGTTATCCTCCCTGTGCCTTATCAGCTGGGTGGGTTAACCCCCCCTCCCAGTCCAATGACTCTCCATTTTATGCTTTTCCAGATAATAAATCTCTGGTGTCTGCTAGTGTGGAAGTGGTTACCCAGCAGTGTGAAGTGGAAGAGGGGGTGCCAGAAATCTTTCCATATACCCTTGGTCCCTGAGTGCCTGGCACGCCCCATCCAGAGCCTTGTGAAGATCTGGAGCTGTCACTGGATTGGCTCTCAGCCCTCCTCACTGTCACTTTCTTAGGACTCTGCTTTCTTGGTTGGCTTGCCATCTCCATCACCACTGGGCCATCAGCGTTCCAGTCTTTAAAATCCTGTTGTTGGAGCCATCACTCCTGTCCTTCCTGGCTTTGTGAGTTTGTGTTAGAAAAACAAAATCCCCCCTTTTCTGTAGTTTCAGTGGAGTTTTGAGATGCAACAAAATTAGACATGCGGGTTCACTTCCTTATTCCAGCCTGGAGGTTCATATCTCATTTAATTTTATTTTTAAATGAAATTGTTGTCGAGAACATATTTATTTAGACTGTGGCTTAAACCAGCTTAATTTAAGTCAAAGTTGTGTTTCCTGCTTGGGGCCAGTGTAGTGATTTGCTTTCCTTCTGGTCTGTCTTCACTTCCTGGCCCTTTTCCTGGGGGCAGACTCACAGGATTCCTTGGCAGTGGGGCAGGGCAGAAACTTCGGGCTAGGTCTCCACTATGGCAATGCTTGGACCCAGCCGGCAGTGAGAGAGGGTGGAACAGTTCTCTCTTGTGCTGGCCTGAGCTCTGCTTGACCAAACAGAGTATTCCTAGGCTGGGCTACAAATGCTGGGAACTTACTCCCAAACATACAGGGCCATTGCCCAGGAATGGGGTGCGGGTGGGGTGGGTGCTGTGCCCCAAGCACCTGATAGGGAAGCAGGGCTGCTAGAGCCTTGCTCCTCTGACATCAGGGGCGGGCTTGAGCTGCTGAGGGCCTGGAGTATCGGGGGCATTTTTTGCTTATCTCTTTGGTAGATGGTTGGTTAAAAATGTGGTAGGAATCTTTTTTAACTTGGCAAGATCTTTTTCCCTATATGGTATCTACTTTTGATGGTGTGCTTAGGAAAGCCCTTCCTCAGCCCAATATTATATAACTATTCTCCTGTTGTTGTCTGGTACTTTGATGATTGGGGCTTTTACACATACAGGGTGAAGGGTCACCCAGGCAAGCTGCAAAGTCCTGTCCCAGGTGGGTGAACAGACTGTTTGCACACACAGGTGCCACTTCATCTGGAAGCTTCTCTTGTAGGGTGGGGTGAGGCAGGGCTGGCAAAACTCCTGCCCCATGAGAGGTCAGTTGGTTGATGAGTGTGTGGTTCTCAAAAGAGGAGAGCCTTCCTCTGGGCAGAACAAAAACCTCACACAGATGGGTGGGCGTCCTGTCCACCTGGGGCAGGAGGGTGAGTCTGTGACACAGAGAGGAGAAAGAACCTTCCTGGTTTAGACAGCAGCAGGAGCCCAAGCAGACGGCCTCGCTCTCCTGTGAATGCAAGCACATGTTCAGCAGTGGAAAAGGAGGTTGAACCTGGAGAAGGGGCGGTGTTGAGGAGGGTGCTGTCGGGAGAGGTGGGAAGGCCCCTGGGTGTGAACCATGGCCCTTTGGAATGGAGCATGAGGGGAAAGTCAGGCAGCTGGAGGGCAGAGAAGGCCACCGAATGCTTCTCATCCGCATACCTGTGCACAGGCCCTTTCTGAGAAGTGTTTTGCCGCTGAGCGCCCTGAGGGCATGCTTCCAGGTGGCTCTGCTTCAGGGGGACAGCAGCTCTGCCTGAGGGAGCCGCACGCACTCACTGCTGTCATCTGCTAGGAAGGGGGCGACACCAGCGTCATTGAACGTTGGAGGTATTTTGGGATGCGGTCTTGCTGCGCAGTTAGGCAGACTGTTCTGATTTCTGTAACACACCCTAGTGCTTCCTATGTGCCAAGTGCCTGACGTCGTTAGCTACTGTAATCCTCAGACCAGCCCCATGAGGTGAGGATGCGTAGGCCCCACAAGGGGATGTCTTATCCAGGGTCGCCGGCTTGGGGGTGGAATGGTGAGGGGCAGGCCGGAGCATTAGCACACTTGGAGCTGACAGCCATGTGTACCTTCCCAGGACACACAGTTTGCTAGGTTTTTGGCTTTATCCTGCACTGATTCAGATTACGAAGACTAGGAACCAACTCTAGGTGATGAATTAAGGTTCCCAATTTGGGAACAGGGAAGAGGTGAGGCCACAGAGCAGGCCAGATACTGGACAGGAGTGCTGTAGGCCGGGCCAAGGCTGGGCCTGGCCTCACACCCGACCTGTTCTGCGCACGTCCCTTCATCCTGGCCACAGCCCTTTCAGAGAGCTCCTTTATGAGTAGCATGTGTGTGGGGGATGGAGCGCCTCTCCCAAGACCCAGAGCTGGCGAGTGGCCAGGTCGGAATTTGAGCCCCAGTCTGTGTGAGGTCTGTGTGATTCCGGAGCCCAGGCCCTTCTTCCTCTGTCTGCTTCCTGCAGTTCCAGTGCCCAGCACTTCACCCACCCCAGCACATACCTTTCCCGTCACCCTGGTCTCTGCTGCCTGGACATGCTCGTTTGAGGCCCGGTTTCCCCTGTACCTGTCACACTGATGCTCGGTTCTGCACATCATGTCCCATCAAAAATGCACGGCATTACCACTTCTTGTGTTAAAAATAGCCAGGTATTTGTCTGGTGCTGATTACTGCCTGCTGCATACCAGTCCCCGCTCTCAAGGTGTTCGCAGGATGGCATGGCCGACCGACAGGGAGCCTATACTTCCCACAGGAAGTGCCACAGGTGTGGTTACAAGGTTTCTGTGAGGCAGAAAGTGGGGTTCCTGGGTAGGAGCACAGTTGGAGGGCCTTACAGGCTGGTGGGGTGGTTGGGCATCAGCACGCTTGGCAGCAGGGCCCTGGAAGGGTGAGGGAGTGGGCTCCATGGCTGTCTGCCTTGCTGGGAAGGAGCAAGGCTCTTCAGGCAGGCAGGGACATAGCCTGGGCCACTTCCCACTCCCACTGGCAGTCACATGGCTTAGGGCGGTGGCGGAGGTGGTGGGGGTGGAGACAGAGGCCCATCAGGAAGGACCACCACAGGTGCAGTGAGAGATGGGGGGAAGGTTTAAACTTCAGGGAACAGAGGTCAGAATGCGTAAGTGAAGAGGGGGTTCCCAGGTTTCCAGTGTGGGCGATTGGTGGACAGATACAGAGCTAAGGTTACAGAGTGGTGTGTCACTGCCCTCTGCGCAGGCAGGGTCTGGGCAGGAAGTCCTCCTCCGGCCTCCTGGTGGTGGAGTTCACAGGGCCTGTGGGATGGATCAGGTCCTCCCTCAGGTGACTCAGGTCTAAACCAGACACCAGTTGAACCCTGACCAGGCAGACTGGTGTAGCCATGGCGACCAGGAAGAAGCTGTACCTGGGGAGCTGTGGAGCCCAGCTTGAAGCAACGGGCTGCGTGCTCTGAGCCAGTGTCAGTCCTCCATCCGTCTCCTCAGAGGCCTGGGCACACCCAGGCAGTGGCCAGCAGACAGGCCCCTCTGTTACGGTGCTGGTGCCTTCCTGGCAGCCTCAGGTTTGGGGACAGCTGCCTTGGTATTGGAACTGTGGCAGGATAGCCACAGTTAGGGTCCACCCTTTGTGAGCTGACCCTGGTTTTGCTTCCTGACCTCCCCTGACTGGGCAGGCCCTTGTATTCCTGGCACTGACTTCAGGCTTGCTTGTGTGTGGGCGGAGCTCACTAGGACTTGCTGGTTCTTCTAAGTTGTTTCTCTGAGGCTGTAACCACCGCTCTGTCTTTAGGGCTGTCTTCTTGTGTGCTAGTTTGCGTGTGCTTCGTGACGGTTGCTGGAAGGGTTTTGTTTTCTGGGCACAGAGGCTGAGGAATGGCTATCCAGGCCCCCCTGTTCCTGTCGGCATGCTGGGGACAGAGCAGAGGGGGAGAGCAGCCGGTCCTGCATCTGTGCGGGCGCTGCCCTGAATGTGGGTCTGGGACCCATGACAGGCTCATGCAGTGGGCATGCTGGTCCTTGGTACAGAAGGAGGGACACCACCCCCTAAGCACTGATGTAAGAAGCTGTTCCCTGTGCAGTTAGAACCAGATAATGGATGGGCACCTCTGACAAGATGCTGAGCCGGCTGAAAAGGCCTTCTTGGGGGAAAACGTGGGAATGCTAACAGAAGCAGAACTGCCTGGTTTCTTTTTTGCCTCATCTGCAGACTAGAAACAGGAGCAGAAACATTTTTTAAAATATGGTGTGCAGAACTGAAAACACTGCTCAGGGCGCCTGCTCATTCTTCAGCCAACAAATATGCAGGGCCTGTTTGGGCAGGCGTTGTGTGCAGCGGTGGAAGGGACACGTACGCGACCTGGGCACGGTGCTGTCTTGCAGAGTGCTGGCGCCTGGCTGAAGAGCGCCTTCCTCCTTGGCTTCATAGCTGCACGGCGCCTTCATGGACGTTTATCCCAGTTCTGTCTGCTCTTGCTAAGGTGTGCATTCTACCTTGTCAAGGAAGGCCTCATTCTGGCCTCCTGACCTGACAATGTTCCTCAGGCTCTTTCAGCCACATAACAGCCAGTGCCCCCGCTGACCGTGTCATCTGTGATGTTGCCTGGACCCGGATGGGGCAGGGCTCCTCCTCCAGCACATCCCCTGGCATCTGGTGCCTTTGGGCCTGACGAGGTCCCCCCACCTCAAAGCTCTTAAGCTGATGTCTGTGTCTTACCTCTGGGGATTGTGCCAGGTGTCTTTGCTGCGGTCAGGGTTCACAGAGTTTATGTGGGGCCTGTGAGTCTGCCGACTCCATCAAGGTGGCCAGCCAGCAGCCCGGGGAGGACGACTTTTAGCGAGCCGGGAGCCTTCCTGAGCCCTCGGGGATTGCTCGTCTTGGGCACAGAGCCCATCTGCATAACTGAGTCCCGTCTCAGAGCCCTCAGCTCCCCTGTCTGCCTTTTTGTGCTTTACACCTTGGTCTTGGCTCCACCTTCTACCCATGACTTCTCCACTTCCCCTCAGCCAGCCTCCACCCAGCATGTCCCACAGGCTAGCAAGTGCCGTCTTGGCTGTGTCCACTGCTCTCTCCTCCATTGGTCTGCAGCTCTGTGGCCTGCAGCTCTGTGGCCCGCAGCCCCGGCAAGCCTCCATGGCAGGGTTTGCCTCCCACTGCTCTTGGAAGGTGGCGGAGGGAACAGGGATGGCCCTGGGGGACACAGGTGAGGTGCCCTTCTGAAAGCGGGTTTGCTCAGTCACCTCTTGTTGGAGATGCTCAGTGACTTAGAGCCTAACCCGGTGACGACTCTCGATCTGTGTGTGTGGACGCCTGCCTCACGCTGGCTAGGTCCTCCCGGCCTGCCTGCCTCGCTTCCCCACGAGTTGGATACCACATTGTCCTCCTGCATTGTTCCTTTTGCCCCACTCTTGTGGCCCTGGTCACATTGCCTCTTGTGCATGTGTCTGCTCCATCCTGGCTGTCTGGCCAACAGGAACTTGTTGCCACTTCTTTGCCTCCGTGCAGCTTGAGGAAGCAGACGGGGGTAGAGACTGCACTCCTGTGTTTAATGAGCTATCCAGCAGTGTGGTGGGTCAGGGTCATTTTATGTTTCTTTACACATTAATACAGATTTGTGTAAGTCTTAGCACCTAGCCTCCTTTCTGGGTTTCTTTAAGGATCACAAACGTGACCATGCAGCCCCCTGTGCACACTCTTTCAGTATCCTGGGGTTGGTTGGTTTGCTTGTTCGTTTGTTTGGAGTGGTCAGAAGACTGTCTAGCACCAGCTGGACCAGGCTTGTTTGATTCCCTTGGGATGAGGCAACAGAGCCTTGATATGTTCATTCATTTGTTTATCAGCATGCCCAGCTCTGAGAAGAAGGCAGGCTGTGAGCAGACAGGTCAGGCCCTGAGACACCCAAGCCTAACATGCCCCTTCCTTTCTAACAGATGCACACATGTTCTTAGCTTTGTGTGTGTTTGGCGGGGTGTGTGCTGCCATTCACAGGGAGCTCAAGCTTAGTTGGTGTGCATGGCTCCATCCTAGCAGAGCATCAGCCGGTGAAAACCTGTGATAGCCTTCCATCTCTGATTGGACATGTTTTGGCAAATGTGTGTGTTTTTTTGGTTTTTGTTTTTTAAGATTTTACTTATTTATTTATTTAGAGCACAAGTGGGAGGAGGAGCAGAGGGAGAGGGAGAGAGAGAGCATCTTAAGCATACTCTGCACAGAGGGTGGAGCCCAGCCTCACAACCCTGAGACCATGACCCAAGCCAAAATCAAGGGTCAGATGGCTAACCGACTGAGCCACCCAGGCGCCTGTTGGCAAATGTGTTAAGTAGTTTCCACATTTGTGAGGTTTATCTCTTTGGTCCCACTTGGAGAACCTGCACATCCCATATAAGGACCTTTACTTTGGGGTGCCTGGGTGGCTTAGTCGGTTAAGCATCTGCCTTTGGCTCAGGTCATGATTCCGGGTCCTGGGATCAAGTCCCACGTTGGGCTCCCTGCTTAGCGGAGAGCCTGCTTCTCCCTCTGCCTGCCACTTCCCCCTGCTTGTGCTCTCTCTCTCTCTCTGACAAATAAATAAATAAAATTTTCAAAAAAAAAAAAAGAACCTTTACCTTGGGAGGGACTATGAGTTGACATTGCATGGCCCCTTTGTTTTACAGAGGAGGAGACCGGAGCTGGGGTCCCACTGTTCTTAATGCCAGAGTTGGCGTGGGGGTACCCAGGCCACTCAGAGGGTAGAAAATGGAGGGTGCTGGCCCCTCGGCCATCTGCATACACCTGATTTTGTGTGGTTGTGAGCAACTCCTAGGGCCTGGCTCCTCACATCCTTCTTGCCAGGGTAGCTGCTTTGCTTTGTCTACCTTTGTCTACCTTTCCTGTTTCTTTCTTCTCATGGCTCTTCCCCCTTACCTTGCTCAGCTTGCCTTTTATCACTCTGCTGAGAGTCCCTCCTTGTATGCCTCTCCTGGACCTTAGCCAGGCTATTATGCCTGGGGACAGCGCCTCTTCCACCCAGGGGCAGCTGTTGAGCAGGGCCTGCTGGCCAGGAACCCTATGGGAGCAGACTTAACAGGTATGTGTGAACATCTCTTTTTCTTCTGTGTTACAGTGAGGATGCCATGAGAAAAGCTGGTGTGGCCCATAGTAAATCCAGCAAGGATATGGAGAGCCATGTGTTCCTGAAGGCCAAGACCCGGGTAAGGCCCTGGTGGGTGGAGCCCTGGGCAGAAAGCTCAGAGGCTCAGGAAGGGGAGGGTACAAGGCAGACTCTGGAAGCTCTCTGCCTGCGGAGTGGGGGTGGGGTGGCCACTCTCTGATTGACCATGGGCACCGTCAGCTTTACCTGCAGCATGCTGTGGGTCTTCCCATGTGTCCATGGTACAGTTATAGGTAGGGTACTGGGGGAACATGCAGGATGCAGGCCCAGCGCTGACCACAACCCTGTTGCAAACCCCCTCCATTCATGAGCAGCTCCCAGGAATCTTGTCGGGTGCTCACAGAGGTCCCAGCTGCTCCTCCAAATAAGAATGCTCCCCATGGGATCCTCACTAAAGCCCCACAGGGCCCTGACACGTGGGCCCAAAAGCATTCCTGTCCTCTTTTGTTAAGTGCTAGAGGCAGTGCTTGTGGAGGTTGAGGCCTTGAGCCTAGGAATGTCACAGGTGGAGTAGTTGGGAAGGCTTTCCGCGGTGTGAGCTCTCATCCTGGGCCAGGTGCCATGGGCTTCACGTGACCACCTCCTTTCATCCTTTCATTGGAGTGTGCTCCCTAGGGCAGAGCTGTTTTAGTAGAAATGAAGCAGAACAGGCACGAGGAAGCCAGCAGCTTGTGTAGGGTTACCCAGCTTGCGCAAGGAGGAGCTGATGCCTGGGGCTTTTCTTCTGCACTGCACCCACCCTGCTTCCCTCGCGCATCCTGACCGTGCAGACCCTCGGCTGCACTGGGTCTGCTCTGAGCAGTTTGTGCCTGAGTGTGGTGTTGGGAGTTCTAGGACATCCTTATGTGTCAAGAATTAAAAGCAGATCTTACTTATGGCCCTTGATGGGAAACTGGTTTGGATAAACCAGCTGTCAAGACATATAGAGGTCAATTCAGGAAATTTAGACATGGTCTGAGTATTTAGATCAGGTGAACATTTTTCAGAACGGAAAGTAGAGGTCACCAGCTGGAGAAAGCAGTTTCCAGAAGAGAAACCACCTGCATGATCTGGTCTTAGAGGTTAGAGCACACAGGTGTGTGTTTGTGACCACATGGAAGTGTAAGGAAGAACTCTGAGCACTGAGGCGCAGGGGTGTCTGCACTCTGGATATACATAATAAACATTTTCCTTTGTTTTAATAACTTTATTGAGCTCTATTTCATATACTGCACAATTCACCCACTTAAAGTGTATAATTCAGTGGTTGTAAGGATATTCACAGAGTGGTACAACCATCACAACAATCTGAATTTTAGGACATTTTCTGAAAGAGACTTCACACCTGTTGGCTGGCACTCCCCATTTTCCCAGCCCTAGGCCACCACTTCCTGCTTTCTGTTGCTATGGATTTGCCTTTTCTGAACTTTTCATATGAATGCAATCGTACAGTAAATGTTTTTGTGACTGGCTTTCACTTAGGGTAATATTTTCAAGTTTCATCCACGGACCATTTTGTTGCATGTAGTTTATTCCATTTTACTGCTGAATAATATTCTGTTGTATGGATATGCTGCATTTTATTTATCTGTTTATCAGTTGATGGTTGTTTGGATTGCTTCCACTTTTTGGCTATCAGCAATGCTGCTGTGAACATCTGTGTACAAGGGGCACCTGGCCGGCTCAATCAGTGGAGTGTGCGACTCGATCTCAGGGTTGTGAGTTTGAGCCCCACGTTGGGCATAGAGATTACATAAAAATAAAATATTAAGAAAAGAAAAACAAAACCAAAAGTGTGTGTAGAAGCTTTCCTGTGGACCTAACATTTTCATTTCTCTTGGGTAGATACCTAGGAGTGGAATTGCTGAATCATATGGTACCGTAACACTGCCACACTGCTTTTGAAAGCAGCTGTATCATTTTACATCCCCGCCAGCAGGGTATGAGTTTCCAATTTGTCCACATCCTTATCAACACTTGTTATTGTTTGTCTTTTTTATTATAGCCATCATAACGAGTGTGAAGTAGCATTTCACAGAAGTTAACGGTTTTGATTTGCATTTCCCTGGTGACTAATGATATTGAGTATCTTTATGTACTTGTTGGTCATTTGTATATTTTCTTTGGAGAAATGTTTATTCAGATCCTTTGCCCATTCTAAAATTGAGTTCTTGGGGTTTTTTAATTTCAAGAGTTTTTTTTTTTTTAAGATTTTTTTAATTTATTTGAGAGAGAGAATGAGAGAGAGAGAGCACATGGGGGGGGAGGGTCAGAGGGAGAAGCAGACTCCCCACCAAGCAGGGAACCCGATGCGGGACTCGATCCCCGGACTCCAGGATCATGACCTGAGCCGAAGGCAGTCGCTTAACCGACTGAGCCACCCAGGCGCCCTAATTGTAAGAGTTTTTAATGTGTTTTGGATAAAAACCTCTTATTGGATGTCGAATTTGCAAATATTTGGGGGGATGGGATGTTATTACTGGTTTTGTTAGTTTGTATTTTCTCAGAATTAAAAGAACTTTGATGAGGGCTTATTGAACTACTTCAGCTTTTGAAATGCAGAACTTGTTGGTTCCATATTGTTATCGATTGTTTGATAAGGAACTACCCTAAAACGTAATGACCTAAAGCAATAAATTATTTCTCCTGATTCTGTAGGTTAGCAGTCGGGGCAGTTGGAGTTGTCCGGCTGGCCATTCTGCTGGTCTCCCGTGTCAGCTCTCATGCAGCTATATATCCAGCAGGTGGCTATGCTGACCTGGAAGGTCCATAAAGACTTCCCTCCTGTATCTGCACATCCGTTTTCCCAACGTGGCCTCCACGTGGTGTCTCCAGCGGTACAGCCTGCACTTCCTTACTACATGGCAGCTGGCTTCGGAGGAGGAAGTGGAAGCTTCCAGTCCTCAGAAGTCCTAGAACATCACTCTGATACAGCAGGTCCTAAGAGCAGTGGGAATTGCCTCCTTGTTTTTTTAAGATTTTTTTTTAAGATTTATTTATTTATTTTGAGAGAGTGAGAATGAGAGAGAGAGAGAGAGAGAGAGAGAGTACATGAGAGGGGGGAGGGTCAGAGGGAGAAGCAGGCTCCCCGCTGAGCAGGGAGCCCGATGCGGGACTCAATCCCAGGACTCCAGGATCATAACCCAAGCCGAAGGCAGTCGCTTAACCGACTGAGCCACCCAGGCGCCCCCTTAAGATTTTATTTTTAAGCAATCCCTACACGCAGCGCGGGGCTCAAACCCCCTACCCTGAGATCAAGAGTCACATACTTCACCAGTTGAGCCAGCCAGGCGCCCCTCACCTCTGTCTTTTATGTGAGCAGTGGCCTGTTTGTACAGGGAGGCTAGTGGTTGTTGGTGGCCCTCTTGGAGATTGGCTATCACAGACACTCTTCTATCATCTGGGGTGCCTTCCATCCCAAAGAGGGCATCGAGCAGCACGACGGCCCCCTCACCCTCTCAGCCTCTGCCTCACTATAGCCCACACTCTGAACCTTCCTGGCTGCAGTCCCATTTCCTTTCATCAAGCTGGTTCTAAATCCCTAGCTCCGAAGAGGAGAGGCCCCAACTATTTGGAAGAGAAGTATTTTTAACAGTTGTTGGAAATTTCCTGTTTGTTTTACAGAGACAGACATTCTGCTTGGGCACCGTTGTCTGAGGCCTAGCTTTTTACTACTGCTTAGGGTCCTCGTAGAGCTGGGTGCCAGTGCAGTGAGGCCCTTCTGTGAGAACTGGTTGGATGGCAGCCCGGGCACTCTTGTTGCCTGCCCTTCCCATCTGAGACTCCCATCGGAACAACTGTGAAAGAGGGGCGCCTGGGTGGCTCAGTCGTTAAGCGTCTGCCTTCCGCTCAAGTCATGATCCCTGGGTCCTGGGATCGAGCCCCACATCGGGCTCCCTGCTCAGCAGGAAGCCTGCTTCTCCCACTCTCACTCTCCAAGCTTGTGTTCCCTCTCTCGCTGTGTCTCTCTCTGTCAAATAAATAAAATCTTTAAAAAAAAAAAAAGAACAACTGTGAAAGAATCGAAAAAGTGGGACCCTAGAGCAGGGGAGAAGGACAGGGAAGAGTAATTTCTCTCTTTCTGGATTCTAGGAGGGGCTGGGAGGTGTAAGAGGCCACAGAGAAGGGGCTAACCTTCCCGGGGAATCCTGGCAAGCTGGCAGGTCAGGGGGTGTCTACCCCGAAGGAAACTGGGGTGCTGATGAATACCTCAGGCTGCCTAGTTTTGTATGCTTCATGTGAGCTCATGTGATCCCACATCAGCTCTATGAAACAAATACAGTACCACTGTCCCCAGTTTCAGAGGAGGCTCTGGCATACAGATGCTAGGGAACTTACCCAGGAGGTCACAGATCTGGGTGGAGGTAGAGCCGGGAATGGAACCCAGATGGTCTAGTGTCACCACACTCTTAACCACTTCTTTTACTGCCTCCCGTCTGTCAAAGTAAAAGATACCCAAACAGCCACTTTAATTCCTTAACACCTTTAATTCCTACAGATGGGACTACTCTCTGCCTAAAGGAGGCTGAAGAAAGCAAAAATAATTGTGCCTGGGGATGGTGGGTTGTTGTGAGAGTGACAACTCCAAACACTTGAACCAGCCTCTGAAGGTTCGGGAAGATTGGGCATCCACTGGATGAGAGTACAGTCAGGGGTCCCGGGAGCTCTGTGTCGGTGCCTACAGTGGCAGTGTGTAGTGATGCTTACTAAAGCTGGGTGCATTTCCAAACATTTGCTTATTACTTGGTTGTTTTTACATTAAGCCTGTAAGTTAAAGACTCATCTACTCTTTTACATTTGATAATAGTGTTATGCAAAAGTAGTGTACATTTCTGGTTTACAGTGTAGAAAGGACTAGTACAGAACTAAACCCCCACTGGGAAGCCAGAGTGAAAACGGGACGAGGGAGGCTGTGAGCATCAGGAGTGGGAAGCTACCTTAGGATCAGTCAAAGAGGAGGGCCTGAGCTTAACAGTCAGCTACCTGGAATAAATAGGGACAAAAACAGCCTGGTAAATAGGATCAGGTGCAGCCGTGCTCCCAGCAAGGGAAGAGGAGGATGTCTGCGTAACATCTGATAGAAGGAGGTGTTTTTCGGGGCGCCTGGGTGGCTCAGTCGTTAAGTGTCTGCCTTCGGCTCAGGTCATGATCCCAGGGTCCTGGCATCAAGCCCCGCGTCGGGCTCCCTGCTCGGCGAGAAGCCTGCTTCTCCCTCTCCCATTCCCCGTACTTGTGTTCCCGCTCTCGCTATCTCTCTCTCTCAAATGAATAAAATCTTTTTTTAAAAAAGGACTTGTTTTCCTACCTTCAGCCTTTTTAAGGGACCTCACAAGCCTGGAGTCTGGCTTTGACTGAATCTGAGTATACCTTCTGCTCTCCCTGTTTAATCAAGAGCAGCTATTGGACCACTCAAGAATTCAGGCATTAGAAGCACTGCATCTTAGAGCTGAGAAAAGCACAACTGTGTAGATGAAAAATGTGAACACATGAAAAGACTGGCCTTTTCTTTTTTTCTTTTAAAGTAAGCTCTATGCCCAACATGGGGCCTGAATTTACAACCCCGAGAACAAGAGTCACATGCTCCACCAACTGAGGTAGCCGGGCGCCTCAAGACAAGCATTTTCTTAACAATTGCTGAGATCTGCCAGGAAAGCCTAGCTGGGTGTAGCTGGTTCATGAGGAAGGTCCAGTAGGCAGTGCTCCTTCCCTCCGTTCTGTCTAAATGTGTGAGAGTCGGGACTCCTGCACCATCCTTAGTAAACATACTTTTTCAGAAGCTTCACTGTCAGTTCTGATTTGGTTTTCACCACCTGTGTTTGCTGTAGCATGTGTTGAGGCTGAGAGAAGTACACACTTTGTCTAGCCCTTGTGACATTTTCTCCTGTTTACCTGTGAAGAAAGAGATGTAGGGCAAGTCACTGGTAGCATGGGGAGCTAGCTTGCTTGTTTACTTGCTTTATTTTCTGGGGTTTTTTTGTTTTTGTTTTCTTATTTTTATTTATTTTTGGTTTGGGATGGTGGTGGTGGTGGTGGTGGTTGTTTTAATTTTAAGTAAGCTGCATGCCCAGCATGTGACTTGAACTCGTGATCCTGAGATCAGGAGTTGCATGCTCTACCGACTGAGCCAGACAGTCGCCCCTCTGTCTTAGTTTTAAATGTAAGCTGGGTAAGGAGACCACTGGCATTTGTTTTATTCATTTTTTCTATGTCTAAAATATTTTAGAATATATAAAAATGTTAAAATATATGACTCCCAATGCGATATTTATCAAAGGCCTCCTGTTGCCAAGAACACTGGCTCTGGAGTACCTGCTCTGGGATTTGATACATTTTTCAATATATGAGGAAAACTTTCAAACAGACTTTGTAGAAACTGACAAACTGATCCTAAGGAAATTCAAGGGACGCAGAATACTCAAAACAATCTCGGAAAAGAAAATACTTGGAAGACTCCTATTTGTGAATTTTTAAATGTACTACAAAGCTACAGTAATCAAGACCGTGTCATACTAGCATAAGGATGAACATACAAATCAATGGGGTAGAATTGAAAATCTACAAATAAGCCTTTGTGTTTACAGTTAATAGATTTTTTTTTGACATAGGTACTAAAAGATTTCAGTGGGGAAAAATAGTCTTTTTGACAAATGGTGCTGGGACAATATATAAATATATATATTTTATATATATTGTGGTTGGATCCCATCTTCACACCATATACAAAAATTAACTCAGAATGGATCAAAGGCATACATTTAAGAGCTAAAACTATAAAGCTCTTAGAAGAAAATGTAGGCATAAATCTTTGTGACCTTGGATTAGGCAACAGTTTCTAACATGTGACACCAAAAGCACAAGCAACAAATGAAAACCTTAGTTTGACTCGTCAAAATTAAAAACTATTAAAAAGGGGCGCCTGGGTGGCTCAGTCGTTAAGCGTCTGCCTTTGGCTCAGGTCATGGTCCCAGGTCCTGGGATCGAGCCCCACATCAGGCTCCCTGCTCCACAGGAAGCCTGCTTCTCCCTCTCCCACAGCCCCTGCTTGTGTTCCCTCTCTCGCTGTCTCTCTCTCTGTCAAATAAATAAGTAAAATCTTAAAAAAAAAAAAAAAACTATTAGAAACTCTTGTGCATCAAAGGACACCATCAAGAGAGTGAAAAGACAGCCCATGGAACGGGAGAAAATATTTGCAGATTGTTTATCTGATAAGGGACTGGTATCCAGAGTATGTAAAGAACTTCTGCAGCTCAACAATAACAACAAAAAACCCAATTCAAAAAAAAGAAAAAAAGGATAAAGGACTCTAACAGACATATCTCCAAAGAAGACATACTATGGCCAAGAAGTACATGAAAAGCTGCTCAACATCACTAGTCATTAGGGAAATGCAAATCAAAATCACAATGAGACACACTTCATACTCATGACGGCTGGAGACCTTGGAACCTTCTGCGTTGCTGGAAGGAATGTAAAATGGTGCAGTCACTGTGGAAAACAGTGTGGTGATTCCTCAAAAAATTAAATAGTTACCAAATGTCCACAAAACCTTGTACATAGATATTCGTAGCATCATTCATAAAAGCCAAAAAGTGGAAATAACCCAAATGTTTATCAGCTAATGAATGGATAAACAAAAGGGGGTATATCCATACAATGGAGTGTGATCTGGCCATATAAAGAAATGAAATACTGATACATGCTATAACACGGATGAATCTTGAAGACATCATGCTAAGTGTAATAAACATTACATAGTGGTCCATATTATGCAACATGATTGCATTTGTATAAAATGCCCAGAATAGGCAAATCTATAGGGAGAGTGTATTAGTTTCCTATAGCTGCTGTAACTAATTACCAGACTTCAGAGGCTCCAGTCTCTGGGCTCATGGCTTTGGCCTCTTGGCCTGAAGCTCTGCCCTTGTGGTCATCTTTCCTTTTCTTGAAGAGTAGCACATGTTTGCAGCTGGGTCATTTTATCAGCCTGTTTCCTGCCTGTAGAATTTTGGGAATCTGACACCCTTCTTTGATTTTATCCAGTCTCTCTCCTTTTCAGGCCAAACTGTCAGTGTTTCTGCTGGTGTAAGACTCACATGCCTTCATGGGTCTCCCATGTATGTGACAGGATTCATGCCATTAGACAAGGGGCTTCTCCACCGATCTTTCCTGTATGATTTCTTCCCTGCCCTTGGCTTCTGTGAAATGATTCACAGTTGAGGGGATTCGCGAATTCCGTGTCCACTCTCTTTGGCACTAGCAAAATTTGTGTCCATCCACAGCGTGGCCTTTTCTCCAGGAGTGCACCTTCATAACAGTGAATCTCCCCAGTTTAGCTTGTTTTTTTGTTTGTTTGTTTTCAATTTGGGTAGCCTAGGAGTTTCCCAAACCCATCAAGTCTAGGTTCCTTTTTGCTTAATGGTTCTTCCCTCAGTTTCTCTGGCTCCTCTCACATTTTACTCTGAGCAACAAGAAGCCAGGCCAGACCTTCAACATTTT
Organism: Zalophus californianus; assembly: GCF_009762305.2. Classification (NCBI taxonomy): domain Eukaryota; kingdom Metazoa; phylum Chordata; class Mammalia; order Carnivora; family Otariidae; genus Zalophus; species Zalophus californianus. The sequence continues at coordinate 27,654,445 of NC_045608.1, read as the reverse complement.
GCTTGGAAGTCTACTCAGCCAAATCTCCAAATTCATTGCTTACAAGTTCAAATTCTGCCTTCCACACAACTAGGATACAATTCAGCCAAACTTCTGCTACTAGATAACAAGGATTCGCTCTGCTTCAGTTTCCAGTGACATGTTCCTCATTTTCTCTGAGCCCTCTCCAGAAATACCTGTAACATTCATCTTTCTACCAACATTCTGGTTTTGATGATATACATGTATTCTCTAAGGATGATATGGAGCTTTCTCTGCCAGGTTCCTCACTTCCCTGTGAGTCCTAAGTGGCAGAGTCTTTGGCATGCACATTTCTCCCAACGGTGTCCCCTGTTGCCTGACTCCCTCCTTTTTGCCCCTTATTTCTTGTGAACTGGGTGTTAGATGGGGAGAGCCCAGGGTTGCAGTGGTGTCGTGAGCAAGAATATGTCTGAGGTGGTGCCCTGTGTTCATATTTCCCCATGAGACCACAGTTGGCCGGGAGTTCAGAGAGTGACAGCCTGACTCTTCTCCTAAAAAGTTCCCCATCCACTTGTCATCTGATGATTCCACCATTTAATTGGGTGTCACAAAATGGTAATTGTCCATAATTCTGGCTTCCCTTACACATTTATGCAAGGAATTTTTCTGCAAAGAAGGGTTTTCTTTCATCAACCAAGACTCCATGGTTGCTTGAAACACAGCCTCTTCTGGATGACCAGGAATGCTTTCCTGTCCATTGTCCCTTTGTAGCCTTGGACTTGCTACCCTTGGTTACCCCCAGGGGGCGATCAGTAGGGCTTGGGGATGGGAGTGAGGGTGGATTCTCTTCCTGTGAGTATTATGAGCTGGGAATTCTGCATCTTGTGCGTTTCAGTCCGTTGCAGTGGTTCATTCTGATGCTTCCATGGTCCCTTCCTCACCCAGGGGCAGCCCCCAAGCACCCTCTGTCCCTCTTAGGACCCCTTATCACGACTCCTTTCATCTTTTGCAGCTTACTTGAGTCTTGGTCCCTGAATGGGCCGTTCCTCTGTGGAGCCCTGGTTCCTTTTTGAGGGTGAAATGGTATTTAGAGCATGCGGTGTGGACACTGGTGCTAATGGCTTCTGCACCTTTTTGTGAACAGAGCTAAGAAGTAATACGTTTTGGTCATAACAAGCAACAGCCTCAAAAACCCCATAGTTTTACACTGGTATCTCCCATTCCAATTTAACCTTACAGGTTTTACTTTCATTTTAAACATGTATCTTTTCTCTTAATGTGAATATCTTGGCTTCTAATATCATTAGCATAATTACTTGCTCTACTCTAAAGTACTTTTGGGGGGTGCCTGGCTGACTCAGAGGAGCATGCAACTCTTGATCTCGAGGTTATATGAGTTCGAGCCCCACGATGGCTGTAGAGATTACTAAAAAAAAAGTAAATAAACTTAAAAACATAAAACAAAGTACTTTTGAAATGAACAGACTAATATTACCACTAATACTGGTAACAAATAATAACAAAATATGGAATGAAGTTTAAGATTTCTTTGCAGCTCTGTTAGTCCTTAAAGTGTGTCCCTTCTACTAAGGACATGCAGTTTTTTGTTTTGTTTGCTTTTTTGTTTTTTAAAATGATCACTCACAAGGGTTCTTTTTCCCTCTGTGATTCTGATACTAACTTGATAGCTCATACATTTCAGTTTATTTTGAAGTTTTAGGAATTGTTCTTTTTCGTTTGGTTTAGTTTTATGTTCAATTTGATAAAAAAAAGTACATGCTTCCAATGTGAAAACCATATAACAAGGTGTGAAATCTCATTTTCAGCCCAAACCCTGATAGCTCTGGGGATAACAGTTTGTCCCCGATTTTGGTTTATCCTTCCAAAATTTCTTTTTGCAGATACAAGCGCATATATGTATTCAGATTCCCCATGTCTTATACAAAAGGTAGTGTACAGTGTGTAGTTTGTGGTGCCTGGAATTTTACATGGAGCCTGTGTGTGTTCCTCTCCTGCTGCTCCCTCCACATCCATGTGGGGAGGCATCCTTCACCCTTGTCGTTGGGCCGTCATGCTCATCTTGCACCGGTCAAGCAAGGGTTTAAACTGTAAAGCTTTGCCCACACGTTTCTGCCTTCTCATTTGCAAACCAGACACCACGCACCCGCCTCAGTAGGTGGTTGGAAGAATTCAATGCATTGATATATGTAAGGGTTTAGAGCTGTGCCCGGCACCACTTTAAGTGCCAGAGTGTTAGCTCTTATTACCTTGGTCTGGTAACATCCAGCCTCATGTTTTAGCTGTGACACTTAGATTTTGGATGTTGAGTGGGGGAGATGGTCAAGACGGAGTAAAGGTAAGGGACGTCACACATTCTTCAGCCCTTTCTCTGGGGCAGTCCCAGAAAGTGAGGTGCCTTGGAGCAGAAGAGGGTAGCAGAGCCTGAAAATTTCTCACACGGGGGGAGGTCAATCAGGACTTCTGAGTTAGGGGCCAGGGGAGTTAAGCAGCCCACCCTGGGGAACATGAGAGGTGCAATCTCGGACCCCGGGGCCTTCCGGGGGAGGAACACTGGCAGCAGATATGCAGCACTCAGCTCCCAGTGGTTCCTGGGTGGCTTGGCCTTTGCAAGAATCTTGGGAGATGTATTTAACCTGCAAGAAAACCTCTTGGCGGCCGTGGGACTAACTGCTTCCTATGCCTATGTCTCTGGTCAGGTGGCCACATTCCTTCCTCCCTCCCCCGTCCCCCAGTTTTCATCATGCTGGTCTGGTCTGGTCCCCAGAGCCTCCACCCTACCCACCTGGCAACAGGGTAGCTCCAGCTGGAAGCGGACCACACTGGCCATCCAGGTCTGGGCTCAGGCCTGCAGCGGGGCTCTGAGCACCCCGTCCTGGTTCTATATTAAAGGCTTTGGGGACATGCTCCTGAGCTCCATTTTTACTGTATCTTGTGTCTGAGTAAAAGTATCTGGTTGCTTTTTCAACCTATTTCCTCGTTTTATCTTCTATGGAAGTAGAGAAAACTCTACAAATTCTTTTAAGGTATCCCCAATTTAACAGATGGCCCATGGCCTTAACAAGACATCAGAAATTGACCTGGCAAGCTCCCAGTCCTCGTTCCCTTGTATTTGGCCACATCATTTCCTGAACTTCAGGCCCCCACCTTCCTTGCTCCCTGCTCACCACACTGCTGTCCTTTAAGGACAAGCCTCAGCAGGTGATCCACAGGCAAGAGCCCCAACTCCAGGGGCTTCCTTCACCCCTAGCACATTATCTTTCCTGTCAGAAATTGGTGGGGGCAGTTGGAAATTGGGAGTGTTGACAATACCTGCTAAGTGTCCCTTTGCTCCAGCAGAGGCTCACTGTCTCTCTTCCTGTACCTGCCCCCTTTGCATGTGCTTATCATCCAGCTTTGCCATCCCCTGGGCCTCTTCCCCTCATGTTTGCCTCTACTGATTCCCCTGGCCAAAAGAGAATGGTGGGGTGAAGTTTGGAGATAGATGAGGAGTAATGAAGATTTACAAAGTGTGCTTATATTTTTGTATTCACCTGAGACCACTTTTCCCTGAAGGTGTCTCCTATGACAGTAGGTTTACTGTTTGTGCTTGGGCTCACTGGCCTCTGTCCCCAGGGTAGTAGCACTGCAGGTGGCACAGCGGGTCCTGGGTTGTGTGGGTGTCATCCCATCAGTCTGCTGCCAAGTGGACTGTCAGTGTTGCGATGACTTAGGAAGGAGGGTTGTGTGAGCAGGGCAGAGAGCAAAGGCTTTGCCCATGCAGAGATGCCTTGCCGGACGGATGGGCATTTCGGGGGGTGGGGCGGAGGAAGGATGGTACAGCTTCTAAAATCTTCTGAAATAAGATTTTAACTCGGATATGCCTTTGTGAAGACACAGGACAGACTTAGAGTGGTGATTTCCCCCAAACCCCTGGGAGCGGGTGTCCTTGGTTGCAAAGAGGACAACCAGTAGAAGGCAGGTCCTGCTGTGCAGTTCCTGAAACCCAGCAGCCGGGAAGACGAGGGCCCTCGGCAGTGGCCTTCACCTGCCACCCTTGAGTGGCCCTGTGCCCTCTCCCTTGCCTGTGCAGTAAATTCAGACTCACACAGATCTCTGAAAAGCACAGCCAGGGGCGCACATCCAGATTTGCATGCAAGCACGTCAGCAGTGAAAGAGCAACAGGCCGGGTATTAAAAGCGAAAGTACTTGGATACAAATAGTGCAAAGACAAAAGCGGCCCGCCCAATGTCTACTGCTGATGTGCCTTGTGACCTCAGGCTGGCCCCTCGTCCCCTTGGTGGAAGGAGGGGTGCCTGAGCTTGCTGACAGCCCTCTTGGTTGAGCATCTACCCCAGGCTGGAAGGAGCAGCAGTTTGACGCCTCTCGGTATCCCTCTTGGCTTTTTGTTTCTTTGTGCTTTTTGTTGGCCTGCTGTAGCTGAGCACTGACAGCTCTTCTCTGAGAGATGGATTCCAGAGGAGGCCGAGCCAAGCAGGCCGGCAGCCTTTCAGGAAGAACCCTGTGCTCTGTGACACAGCAGTGCGGGGGGGGGGGGGGGGGGGGGGGGGGCGGAAAGGGGCGTCACACGGCTTCACTTCTTCATCTGGGATTAAACTGCTTCCTGTTTTTACTTTTAGGACGAATACCTTTCTCTCGTGGCCAGGCTCATTATCCATTTTCGAGACATTCGTAAGTAAAAATTTACATTTCTGGGTGGTTTGGATGGCCAGGAGGGGCTGGCCCTTTCTTGGGACGGTGGGGGCTTTCTTGGCCACAGTGCCTGCGGCAGAACGTCTGTGTAAAAAGCTCCTGCTTCCTGGGAAGTTCGACGTTGCGTTGCATTTGATTCTGTTTCCCATCCTCTCGGAGCCTCAACCTCAAAAATGCTGATTTTGGCATAATGGAAATGTTAGCCTCCAAGTGGTCTGGACTGCTATTTTTGCTTGTCCATGAACATCTCCTTTTTCAAAAGACTGTTGCCTTTGTCTCTAGGCAGTTCTTAAATAAGCCAGGTTTACCCTGGAAAAGAAACTTCCTTCCCTAGGAGTTGGTTTTATTGACCGTGGGGGTCTGACCTAAATGCGTGTTCCTGTCAGGCTGGACCTTCATGAGTCTTGCCTCCCCCTCCCTGCCCTGCTGAGGGTCGCCTGGCGCCTGCTGCATCCCACCCGCTCTGATTCACAGGGTCCTGCTGGGGTCCTGTCAGCCCAGCCTGGCAGTGGCAGTGGCCCTTGAGAAGTGTGTGTCCTTGCAGACTGAGCTCAGGGGTCTTTGTGGTCTTTTGTGTGTTATACATAAGCATGGAGGAGACTTGAGTATTCCTGGATGGTCGGTCACAGTCTCTAAAGGAAACCAGGTTGGCGGGGCCCTCTGAGGTTTCAGCCAACAGCGCCGCCTGCCTGCTTGCAGTTATGTGACCACAGGAGATGGGCTTCTCTTGACACAGCCTTTCTGTGGACTGCACGACTTGGCACGTCCAGTGGTTTCTACCCGTGCTTGTAGAGGTGGCAACAGCTTTAGTCGGTAATCTCAGACAAAAGGAGATTTGCGAACCCCAGAGTCCCTGTGTGGCCCATAGGTTTTGCTTCTTTCCATACTAACTTTTTACCAGAATGGCCAGCCAGGTGAACTTCACTTGATTCCACTTTCTTTGGCGTGTTTGGGAAGGTCCTGTGGTGTTTAAAATAAATTGTTGGAACTAGGAGCCTGGGGAATGAGCAGCCTGGATGAGACGCCTTGGTTTGCCCTGGCAAGTGGCTCTGCTTGTCGGGGCTGGGCTCTCCTGGCCTGTTTGGGAGGCGGCCCTGGCGTAGCAGCACACAGCCCCGGGGGCCAGGCGTGTCCCCTGCCTTCTCACCAGCTCACCGCTCACCCGGGAGGAGACCCTGTTGCAGCGCTTGCCCCCTGGTACTAGGGGCAGCTATAGATCCGGCTTCTAGCCAGCCTTGGACAGACTCCTCTTCCTCATGGAGAGAGTAGGGATGCTGCCTCATCAGAGCGGGCTGGAAAAGGAGGTGTCGTGGAAGTCTCAGCACCATTCTGGACCCATCGTGGATCCCTACAGCTCTCGTGTTTGTTGCTCAGGGCCCCACTGAGACCCTGCACCCAGGAAGGAAGGAGAGCCAGAGTAGGCCCACAGCAAGCTTCTGCCTGGGGGGCAGTTCTCTGAGGCCCTGGGTTGACTTTGGGTGGCTCTGTACCCTTTTCCCTCAGACCCCCTTGAATGTCAGCTCTGCCAGGAGTGGACACGCATGTGTGCACACAGGCACGCACACTCGAGATATCTTTTATCTTGTGTTTAGTTTCAGCAAATGACCTCTAGGCAAATGCCTACAAAGCTGACTTACCGTGGAAATATGTGGTTATATAAAACTTTGTTTACTGTTTTTTGTTTTTGTTTTCTTAAATACAGATAACAAAAAATCTCAAGCTTCCGTCAGTGGTAAGAGTTCTTCCTGTTTGAATTAAAGTTTTATCCCAAGCTTGGGTTTGGGGCAGCAAGAATGCAGTTGTGGATGCTGCCTGTTGCCTGGGTTAAGCAGTTATTAGAGGAGAAAGTTCGCAGAAAGAAGAACTCTGGCTGGCCGTGAGAACTGCGAGCCACGCCCGACCCTCCTCCGAGCTTCCTCTTCCTGGCCGGCTGCAGTCAGAGAAGACCTCCCCTACCCATGTCACTCAAATACTGTTTTTGTCCAGCAAAAAGATGATTAAAAACTCCCACAATTATGGAGACATTATCTAGAATTTTGAGCTCTCTGGAAGAGAGTTATCGTGGTCTATTCACTATAATAACCTGTAGTAGTATTTGTTGAAGAGTAGTTGTGAATTCACTTCCTCAAGTTACAGAGTTTCTTCACAAGTTAAGAATTACTTTTTTTTTTTTTTTTTTTTAATTTTAAGACTTTATCATATGGGAACTGTGTTGATTCAGCCCTGGTCTTGCTGACCGAGCTGCTAGTGAGGGGGGTTAGCGAATCCATGATGGCCGTCTGAGCTCTGCTCTGTCAGGAAGGGAGCCAGCCGGGCACGCTGTTTTTCTTACCACAGGCAGCACAGCTGTAAATGCTGGGTGCCCAGGCTTACCTCAGCCGAGCTGGCTGCCCCTCTTTCCCCGCTGGGCTCTCTTGGCATGTGCAGGAATTACCAGCAAGCCAGGGCTGGGTGGGATAAAGAGCATGTGGCCGGGAAAATGTGTGGGTTCTTGGCCTTGGAGCGTATGTTCCTTTGGCACCCGCTTGTGCGCAGGGTACACTGGCTGGGCCATACCTGTCTATAGGTAGTCATTTGCCTTGAGTTTACACTGTTCTGACAAGAGCCTTGGGCTCCTTGTTCCAGGTCATGGCATTGCTCACTGAGCGGAGTCCACTGCCTCCCGGCAGGCATCACTGTGCCTTGTGGCACTCTGTGGACCCTTTCCCCATCCCTCCTGCACACCTTAGCTTATTTTGGTGTGGTGTCCTGAGAACTCTGTAGCGGGGGTCCTGCACAGACTTAGCAGAGGTGGGCTTCTGGTGTACAAGGAGACTTGTAACTTCCCCAAGAGAACATCTGTCTGTGCCTCTTCAGTTCTCTGGCCCACAGGGTCTTTCTTCCCATGAAGAAGAACCTGCTGTCCTTTGTTGTCTTTGGGGTTCCCAGCTCGGTCTCACCCAGCAGGAGGAGTGTACAGCCAGGAGGGATGGGGGCTGCTACGTGCCTTCAAGGGCTTGTTTGTCCCTCAGCATTAGGATCCTGGCACAGTCCAGGCTAGGGTTTGAGATGTGTTCCCTGCCCGGGAGGGCTCACAATCCAGGAGCAAAGACATACACACTGGCATTTGGGCTCCTGGGGTGTGATGGGCAATTGTGGGCCCAGAGGCTCCCAGGACTCTGGCCTTTCACTGCTTGGGGCTTTGAGGGAGTCGTGCCTGGAGGTGGGAGGAAGTGTGTGCTCTGTGAGGCCTCATAGCCTTCAGAGCCTTGCGGTTCAGCAGGCACTCAGCTGAGACGCTGTGCCCTTGTGTTCCCACAGACCCTATGAATGCGCTACAGAGCCTGACTGGTGGGCCCGCTGCGGGAGCAGCTGGAATCGGCATGCCTTCTCGGGGCCCAGGACAGTCTCTGGGCGGGATGGGTGGCCTTGGCACCATGGGGCAGCCGATGCCGCTTTCAGGGCAGCCACCCCCAGGCACCTCGGGGATGGCCCCCCACGGCATGGCCGTTGTGTCTACAGCAGCACCACAGAGTGAGTACCATGCTTCTCCGAGAGCCTGCCACTTTCTTTGCAGGTGATGTACATTTTATTCCTTTGCTTAGGATGGTATTGAGAAAAGCTTGGAGAAACTCCCAAGTAGCTCTGTCTTTTTCTTTGTTGTGTATGGAGAGAAAAAGTTCCAAACCTTCTTCGGGCTATCAGAAGGGTTAAGTGACACCGAGGCCCTCCTTCTACCCCTGAGCAGGAGTGGAGGACTCAGAGGAGATTGGAGTAGTCTGGGACTCCATCGAAGGGGTTGTGTTTTGTAGCTGAAATAGACACAGTCATGTCTCAGGCTGTTGTCACCCACAAAGCCGTGCTGTCAGCACCCCACAGGGCCCAGAAGGGGCCCCCATCTCGGGAGCCATTCCTTCCAGTGCTGCCCTTGCCCCGTGGCCAGGCTTCCCTTCCCTAAAGGAGGTGCCTTGCCCTCTGCACCTCTCGGCAGGACCCAGCCCCTTGGCCCCTCCGTGCAGCTGCTCCAGCTGGGAGTATGTGGCGCGGGTCTCCCTCTTCTTTCCGGGGCCTGTCTTATTGGCCCTTTGATTTTCATGAGCTGTGATTTGGCACTCAGAGTGTACTTCAGTACTGCAAAGTGCTTTGGTACGTTTCTCCCCTTTGCATTTATTTTTTTGTATGTATTTTTTGAAATAGCCGAAGAGTCACAGGAAGTTGCAGAATGGCCTAGAGAGTGCCCATGTGCCCTTCACCGAGCTTCCCCGATGCTAACCTCTAAGTAGTACATTGTCAAAACCGAGAAATGAACGTTGCGACGGTGCTGCCAGCTCAGGTGGCCTTTTTTCAGACTTCACCAGTTTTTACAAGCATTCTTGCTCATGAGCTGACGTGCGTATAGTTCCGTGAGATTTTATCACGTGTGGTATCACCACCGCAGTCAGCATGCAGGACTGTTCCATCACCAGTAGCAAGCTGTTGTGTTATCTCTTAATAATCCCACCCCCCTTCCAACTTCAAGCCCTGGCAACCACTGATCTATTCCACGTTGCTATAATTCTGTCACTTTACAAATGTTACTTCAGTGGAATCGCGCGATGTTTGACATTTTGAGACTGGCTTTTTTTCACTCAGTGTAATGCCTTCGACATTCTCCACGTTGCGTCAGTAAATAGTTCCTGTTCGTTGCTGAATTGTATTCTATGGATGGGGTATACCATGGTTTACTTATCCATTCACCCTTGAAGGACGTTGGGTTGTTTCCAGGTTTGGGCTGTTACAAATAAAGCTGCTGCGACCATGATTCATGTACAGGTTGTGATGTTTCGATGTATTTTTCTCACTCATTGCTCATAGTAACCCTCCGAAGAGGGCAGTGTCCCTGCGTCTGCTTTGCCGGCTAGAGCTGGGGTTGAGCCCAAGCTGCCTGACCCGAGCACCCCCGTTCTTTGTTTTGGAGTTTCCTGTGGGAGCGTCACTTTGCTCTTCACAGAGGTCATGTGCACCCTCATGCCCACCCACTCCTGCACTGGAACCCTCCATCCGCAGGCATCCCCTTCCTTTTTGGATCATCATTCTCTTCTTACTGACGTCTTGTCATCTGACACTCGTCTCTTCGCTTGATTGTTCATCTCCAACTGTTGTGTCCCCTCTTCTCTAGTACCATACCTGACACATGTGCGGGCCGGCTTATGGAAGGATGCCCAGGAGAAATACCAGTTCTGGCTCTTTTTTTATGTTATGCTCTTGTTGAACCTTTTTTTTTTTTTTAAATCACAGACATATTCTATAATAAAAAACAGTTTTAAAGTGTATGAGTTTAGAATGCTACGATTATTTGCCTTGTGGTCTCACTCCTAAGACTTCGTCAGTTCAGTGGCAAAGCTTGGGCATCCTGCCCACACCCTCCCCAGTCTGACCTTGGCCCACATCCTGTTTTTAGCTTCTGAGGGACCTGGTCTTCTGTGTAGGTTGATGTGGGTTCTCTACTTTCATGTCCCACTGCTGCCTTTCAGAGTCCTTCTCTCTCTGCCTTGGCCCTCTTGCCTGCCTGGTCTAGCTGAAGTAGGTGTTGTGGCCCTTTGGGAATTTGTTATTCCCTTCTGACGGTTTCTCCAAATGCCACTGTGTGATTAAGGCAGCTTCAGGGCAGGGCTTGGGTCAGAGGTTTTGCAAAGGTTCTTAAAGGATAGTCCAGGGCACGCTGTGATAGTCCCTGGGTGCCCTGGATCAGTCGTGGAAACAAACCACTGACTCTAGGTGAGACCGGGGGCTTGAATACAGCATTAGAAGGGAGACTTACTTTTCACTCTACATTTCTGTTCCTCAGTGAATTTTTATCATGTGCCTATAAAACCAACTTTGAAAATAAGGCCTATTTCTGGCTGTTTGACGGACGGAATGCTGAGGAACTGTCCTCCTTCTAGACAGTTAGATCCTAGCTGCATTTTGGATTGTTGGGCCAGCAGAAGGTAGGGCAATTTGCCTGCTGTGCCTTGGCCCACTGCAAGATTGGGGAAAGTAAGTTTGGCATCCCTCTGTCTTGTGGGATTTGTGTTGGGGCCTTTGACATCCCTAGCTCCCCCAGAAGCAAGGGCAGATTGGAGGACAGTGCCCCCAGTTGAGGCCTGTGGGAATTACAGATTAAGGTCAAGCAGTGAGCACACAATCAAAGACCAGCAGGCCTGAAAGAAAGCAGAGACACCATGAGGTGGAATAGAAACAGTAAACAGATGTGGAGATGCCCAGGGCCCACACACATAACCACTGTTAGCTATGGGCTTGGCGTGATTAAAGAAATCAAGGATGGAATTTCAAATGAACAGGCACTGTGATACCTGGTGGAGTGACCAAGCAGCTTTGAGAAGGAACCAAGTAGAACTTGTAGAAACGAGAAATAAGATTATTGAAACTAGAAAGTGGAAATGAATGAACAGATTAGATACAACTGAAGAAAGAATTTGTAAACTGGAGACAACATTTGAAGAAATTATCTAGAATGGAGCCCAGAGAAGGGGACATGGAAAATAGGAGGGTAAGAAATGCAGAGGATAAGGGGCACCTGGCTGGCTCAGGTCATGATCTCAGGATCATTAGATCGAGCCCCATGTCAGACTCCACGCTGGGCATGGAGTCTGCTTAAGATTCTCTGTCCCTCCCCCCGCCCCCCAAAGAAATGCAGAGGATAAAATCAGAGTCTAACAACTAATAAAAGGACCAAGTGGAGAGAACAGAAGCACACCAGTATATGAGGAGATGGTGGCTGGAAAAGCCCTGTGGTCCCGTGCAGAATGAATAAGGCATCCATGCCTTAACCCATTTTGGGGAAACCACAGAACACCAAAGGCCAGAGGAATATCTTAACAATAGCCAGTTTCTAGAAAGGAACAAGAAGTAGACTCAGTGGACTTGGTGATGGTGTCCAGAAGAGAGTAGGAGGTTGTCAGAGCCCTGGGGATAGAGCTGCTGACCACAGTGTGTGCCAGCAAAACTCCCAAGGCTTTGGGGGAAGCAGACATTTTCAATAAACAAAGCCCAAGAGACCTTCACTAAAAGGTTTTTTATTTTTATTTATTTATTTAAAAAATTTTTAAAGATTTTCATTCATTTTTTATCAGAAACAGAACATACAAGGAGGGGTAGCGGCAGGCAGAGGGAGAAGCAGGTTCCCCACTGAGCAGGGCGCCCAATGCAGCACTCAATCCCAGGACCTGGAGATCATGACCCGAGCCGAAGGCAGATGCCCAACCGACTGAGCCACCCAGGCATCCCTAAAAGGTTTTTTATTTGCTCACCATTTCCTCTTACCTCTCAGACCATCCTTCCTGTGATGTCAGATGTAAAATAGGAGAAGAAACTTTTTTTTATGTAAGGTAGCAAGCGTGTGTAAATCTAAACCAGTGATTCTCATCTATTTTGTACCCTGGGGGATATTTGGCAATGTTTGGAGACATTTTGGATGTCACAACTGGGGGGGTGCTATTGGCATCTAGCGTAGAAGCCAGAGATGCTGCTAAACCTTTTAAGTGTGCAGGACAGCCCCCCACAACATAGAATTGTCTATCCCAAAATACTCATTGGGACAAGGTTGAGAACCCTTGGTGGTTTATAAACAAAAATCACCTCTGTAAAATAATAATGCTCCCAGCTAACTATACAGACATGCTACATTCCAAGCACTGTTTTGAGTGTTTTTTCTATAACATTTTTAATTCTTAGTGTGTGTAGGTACTATTATTGTCTCTTTTCCACAGCTGAGGAGACTGAGGCACAGAGCAGTGACAAGAGTTGGGATTTGAGGGCAGGCAGTCTGGGTCAGAGGCTGTACTCCAGCCATTATTTTGTCCTGCCCTTTTTTTTTTTTTTTTTGAAGATTTTATTTATTTATTTGAGAGAGAAAGAATGAGACAGAGCATGAGAAGGGGGAGGGTCAGAGGGAGAAGCAGACTCCCCGCCGAACAGGAAATCCGATGCAGGACTCGATCCTAGGACTCCAGGATCATGACCTGAGCTAAAGGCAGTCGCTTAACCAACTGAGCCACCCAGGCACCCTGTCCTGCCCTTTTTTTTTTAGTTTATTATTTTTTAATGACTTCATTTATTGAGGGGGGAGAGCATGAGTGGGAGGGAGGAGGAGAGGGAGAGGGAGAAGCAGGCTCCCCGCTGAGCAGGAAGTCTGATGCGGGGCTCGATCCCAGGACCCCAAGATCATGACCTGAGCCAAAGGCAGACACTTAACCAACTGAGCCACCCAGGCACCCCACTGTCCTGCCTCTTAATGTAAGTGTGCTATGTGGGTGTAAGAAGATAAACAGGGACCAAACTAAATAGAAGTCAGGAAGTGTATCCAAGGATAGATACCAGGTCTATCATGTGCATGTGGAACCTACTTTAAAAAACAGAGTATTCTGAGGTTCTTGTATTTGGGAAAGAGATTAAAATTGGGTATATTTGGGGGCGCCTGGGTGGCTCAGTCGTTAAGCGTCTGCCTTCGGCTCAGGTCATGATCCCAGGGTCCTGGGATTGAGCCCCGCATCGGGCTCCCTGCTCAGTGGGAGGCCTGCTTCTCCCTCTCCCACTCCCGCTGCTTGTGTTCCCTCTCTCGCTGTCTCTCTCTCTGTCAAATAAATAAATAAAATCTTAAAAAAATATATGGGTATATTTTATACTTTGGTAAGTTAAATATGCATGATGAAATTGAAAAAATAATTGCTTTAAAAAAAGGAAAAAGTAATTGCCAAAACAATAGAAATAGTTTGTAAATCCCAAACCAGTAGGAAGAGGGAGTAAGAAAAAAACCAAAAACCCAAATGACATGCAAAATTCAGCTCAACCATCCAACAAAAATATAATTCAGAAGGCGCCTGGCTGGTTGTCGGTGGAGCGTGTAACTCTTAATCTCAAGGTTGTGGGTTCGAGCTCTGTGTTGACTAGAGATTACTTGAAAATTAAATCTCTAAAAAAAAACCCCCCCCCACACATATATATACACATATATATAATATTCAGAAAAGGAGGAAAAAATTTGTCAGTTCTATCTCAATAAAGCTGGAAAACAAAAAAATGGAGGGAAAGAAGCTTAGAAAAGGAAATAAGTTGAGAAATACAAGTAATCGCAATATATGGGAGTAGACAAAACTTTCCTGCTAAAAGATAGGAAATGTGAGATTGAGTACAGCTGTATTACCTTTACGAGAAACCCACCTTGAATATAAGATACGGAAAGATTTTAAAATGAAATTTAAAATGAAAGCTGTGTCGGGCAGCTCCTCTTCTCAGTTACTGATAGTTACGCAGATGACGGGGGATGCATTTAGTGAAGACTGGCACAGCGCCATCATCTAGGCATGTGGGTGGAACAAATATACTTACAAGAATAAACCATAAAGCAAGCTTCAACACTCTCACAGTAGTGCTGCCATACACACAGCATCTTCTCTCCGTCAAACAGAAATCTGTAACGAAAAGATAAATTTAAAAATTCATACACCAGCAGAATGGCTAAAATAACACTCCCAGATGCTGGCAAGGATGAGAAGAAACTGGATCACTCATACAATGCTGGTGGGAATGTAAAATGGTTCAGCTTCTTTAAAAATTAAACATACAACTCTGCAGTCGCACTCTTGGGCATCTATCCCAGAGACATGAAGACTTACAGTCCCACAGAAACCTGTACACGAATGTTCATGGCAGCATTATGATAGCCCAAATCTGCGATCACTTCCAGATGTCCCTTATGGTATGAATGGTTGAACAGAGACACCGGTACCTTGGAATACAACTTGGCAGTGAAAAGGAAAGAGCTACTGATACTCATTACATCCTGGATGGTCTTCAGGGAGTCAGGCTAAATGAAAAAGCCAGTCATCTTATAGAGCCCCCACTTACATAACATTTTTGAAGTGACAAAATACTCGAAACAGAGGGCACCTTAGTGGTTGTCTGGGGTGCTGGGGGATCCCTGTGGTGTTGGAACTGTTCAATAACTTGAGTCCAATAGTGGCTGAATCTACCCAGGTGAGGAAATTGTATAGAACTTTATATACACACCCACACATTAAGAGCGCACATTCTTGATTGTGTTATGATGTTATAATTTTACAAAATGATACCGTCGGGGAAACTGGGTGAAGTGTACAAAGGATCTCTCTGGATTATTTCCTTTTTTTAAATAACAAATTTATTGAAATATAATTCACATTCTTGTGGTTCACCCATTTAAAGTGCCACATTCAGTGATACTTTTAAAGATTTTATTTATTTGAGAGCGCATGCACAAGCTGGGGGAGTGGCAGGCTCCCCGCTGAGACGGGAGCCCCAGGAGGGGCTCAATCCCAGGACCCCGAGATCATGACCTGAGCAGAAGGGGGACGCTTAACCAACTGAGCCACCCAGGTGCCCCATGTTCAGTGATTTTTAAGCATATTCACAGAGTTGTGCAGGATTTGAACACCACAGTCAATTTTAGAACATTTTCATCACCCCAGAAGAAACTGAACCACAGAAAATCTTGTAAATGTTTGCTCATATCAGCATGATTCATAACCACCAAAAGGTGGAAACAGTCCAGATGTCCATCAGCTGATGGGTGGATAAACAAAATGTATCCAAATCTTGGAATACTGTTAGGTGGTAAAGAGAAATGAAAGGCACGTGCAACAGGGGTGACCCTTGTAGATGTTACTCTCAACAAAAGAAGCCAGTCACAAAGACCACATACTGTGAGATGCCACTGATGAGAAATGTCCAGAATAGGCAACTGCTGAGACAGAAAGCCCAGTGGTTGCCAGAGGCTGGGCCTCTTGGCCATTGGAAAGACTTAGTTGGCCCTTTTCTCTCTGTTGTCAGAGAGAAATTGCGAATAGTACGTTCCGTAATGAACACAGACGCTGTGGCCGGCGCCCCCGTGGGGCTCTTCTGACTGGGGCGCCGGCCTCCGACGCCTGTGGGCGCCTCGGGCGCGTGCCCGCCGTCCCCGCACGCCGCCGCGCCCCGCCTGACTCGCCGCTCTGCCTGCAGCCCAGCTGCAGCTCCAGCAGGTGGCGCTGCAGCAGCAGCAGCAGCAGTTTCAGCAGCAGCAGGTGGCGCTGCAGCAGCAGCAGCAGCAACAGCAGCAGCAGCAGCAGCAGCAGCAGTTCCAGGCCCAGCAGAATGCCATGCAGCAGCAGTTCCAGGCGGTGGTGCAGCAGCAGCAGCAGCAGCTCCAGCAGCAGCAGCAGCAGCAGCAACACCTGATTAAATTGCATCATCAAAACCAGCAGCAGGTACTAGGTGCCCCGGCTCCCGTGCTCAGCCTCCCCCGCCCCCAACCCGAACGCTGTGGTCCTGGAGCCCTGGACACGCACCAGCCACAGGGCTGGGTCGGAGGCGGCCACAGCGCCTCCTGGCGCCCGGTGCCCCGGCTTCCTCCGCTGGGGGCTTCCCACAGAGCCCGGGATGAGGAGGAGAGAGAGGCCCCAACTTGTCAGGAGGGCACTGGGATGGCACGAGGAGGGCCTCTCTGTCAGGCTTGGTGTCGGCCACAGGCCTACTGTGTGCAGGGGGTGGGGAGCCCTGGATCCATGGAGGTTTCCGGGTGCAAGCGATTCGTGTAGGAGTTAACCAAAGCAAGAAGTGAGAAGAGCACACCAAGGTGCAGAAATGCCTGAGCCGTCCTGTGAGCGTGTTTCTGTTGAGCACTTGCATGCCTCCAGTTTTATCTCTGAGTGTTTTGGTGTCTGGACACAGCTCTGACCGGACCTCATCTCTCCCGCGGGGGAATGGCAGTGTCACATTAGAAGCTCTGCTTAGAAGAAACTGTTTTCTTCCTCCCGTGGTTGGCAGGCAGCATCTAGACGTATTAAGCATCCATCGTCAGGTCTGCTCTTGGGTGAGGGAGGGAAGACCTGAGGGGACCTCTCCACTTGCCCACCCTCCCCAGGCCTTGGCTTGCTGCCTCCATTTCCCAGTGGTCCCCCTCCTGGGTCTTGGAGGCCCCCTCCCCCAGAGCTGACTGTGGGCCTTAGTCCCACTTTTCCTCCTCATCCTGGATAGCGGATGTTGACTGTCTTCCCAAGGCTTGTGCTGCTGCCCACTCTAGTGACCAGACAAGCATCCCCGGGGAGGCCTCAGAGGTCTGCAGCCACCCGAGTGTTTACCCCCAGCGTCTGTGGGGCTGCACCTCCACGTAACCCTTCCTAAAACCCTCTGGGTCCTTCTCTCGCACCTCCGCTCTCTCAGACTCAGGTGCAGCCAGCTTCCGGTGGCCAGGGGCATGGGCACACACTCGGCGTGTCCTCAGTGCCCTGTGAGGCAGCCCAGGCAGGCTCCCCGGGCCCAGAGGCGGGTGGGGTGACCGAGTCCGGCTCCTTCTGCCCGTAGATACAGCAACAGCAGCAGCTACAGCGGATGGCACAGCTGCAGCTACAGCAGCAGCAGCAACAGCAAGCTTTGCAGGCCCAGCCGCCGCTCCAGCAGCCACCGATGCAGCAGCCCCAGCCCCCCCCCTCTCAGGCCCTGCCCCAGCAGCTGCAGCCCATGCACCACCCGCAGCACCACCAGCCGCCACCGCCACCGCAGCAGCCACCGGTTGCTCAGAACCAGCCACCGCAGCTCCCGCCGCAGTCACAGACCCAGCCCCTGGTGTCCCAGGCTCCGGCCCTCCCCGGACAGATGCTGTATGCCCAGCCACAGCTGAAGCTCGTGAGTACCCGTGGCCGGCAGCTGGTTCCGGGGCTCTGGGGCTAGGGCCAGCGTGTACTCTTCAAGCACTGGGATGCAGGTGGCTCTTCCCCATGCCGGCCTCTGCATCCAGCTTGGCAAAGGAGCGTGCATTCCAAGAGCTACTGTACCCCGCACGGAGGCGTCCCGGTCGCCGGGCAGCGGTGTTCTTCCGAGCAGCCTGCCTGAGTCCGGCAGCGGCCGTGGCATTGTAAGACCCAGTGGTCAGGTGGTCAGCAGCATGCGTGTTCCCGCTGTGAGGGAGGGTGTGCGGCCTCCCTGAGAGTCCACAGTGGTTTGCTAACTGCTCAGAGTTACGTTCTGCGCAAAGATCCCTGTCGTTACCATATTTGTGAGGAAGGGTATTAACAGAAAATAGTGTTATTGTCGGTCTTATTATGCATCGCTGTACAAAGCAAATACAGTCAGTGACATTTATACAGAGGACACAATATTGGCGTCAGGTCAGGGGGAGCTGTGTCAAGGGGCCGTTTTAATAGTTTTTTTCGGCTCATTTCCTTGGTTTTCGTGGACTTTGCTGTTTTTGATTCATTGAGTGGGGTGGGGATGGGCCATGCTTGGACTGAGTGGCGGGCAAATGGGAGGCCCACGGGGCCAGGCTGGAAGGCTGGGGCGGGTCGTGAGAAGCAAGGTATGGTCACACCTGTCACCTGGGGACCAGCCCTGGTTTCATTTGAGGAGTAGGGGCTTTAAATGGGGCTCTCGCAGACCATCAGTGTGCTTGGCCCAGAAGTCGAGCAGGCTGGGCTTTGCACTTGGCCTTGGGAACCATCACTTTGTTTGCAGCAGTAGATGGTAGGGGTGGCTATACGGTGACCCCCAGTGGGAGGGCCACACTGCTCATCATAGTCAGGGGAGGTGGGGCTCGGCTCAGAGCCAGGCTGGGATGGGACACTCCTAATGAGAAATGGGTAAGGTCAGCAAGGTAACATCAGAGCCAGTAAAGTCACGACGATCCCGTCGCTTCTCATGAAAAGCTTCAAGATTCAGAGCTCCCGCAGAGGTAGTGTCCAGATCGCATTCTCCCGTTCTGTCCCAGGTGCGAACTCCGATGGTGGTGCAGCAGCCGCAGGTGCAGCCCCAGGTGCAGCAGGTGCAGCCCCAGGTGCAGCAGCAGACGGCGGTGCCGACAGCACAGGCCTCCCAGATCGTGGGCTCCGGAGTGCAGGTGAGGGCCTTCACAGCCAAGGGCTTCCATAGTTGCTGGCAGGTGCCTGTCCGCCTGAGCGTGGAGCTGGATGTCAGGCACCCTCCAGTGAGGGGCCTGGTTGGATCAGGGGCAGTCTGGGAGCCAGTCCTTGGGGTCCTTGAGTTGGCCAGCTCGCCTTGGTCCTTTTGGAGCCCCCCCACCTCTCTTCAGACACCCTCCATCTTCCCCCTTCCTTCCTTCTCTGAGAACACGTGTTGGAGAGGGTAGCACTGGGGTCTCAGCCTCTCCTCAGCTCGGAGCGCAGGGCTGGCAGGCGGTGCACAGCAGCACTCTGGGAACGGAAGAGCACCAGCAGACCACACAGGCTTGTGCTGAGGCCGCTCGCTGGCTGGCTGCCAGGGCTGGCCCTCTGTGCGGAGACGTGTAGCTGAGGCCCTCCATGCCCACCCTCTGCATACTGGATATTGATGGGGCAGAGTAGGCCTCACCCGGCCTTTCCCAGTAGCGGCCAGATTCTTGTTGGTGTTTGGGGTTAGGGATCGGGCCTCGTGATTTTTCCACAGACCCCATCCCCCCATCTCCTGCTGGTGCCGAGGAGGGGAGACGTCTCGTCTGGGGCTTTGGTTCTTTCTGTCTCCACCTGGCAGTGGGAACACTGGCTCAGGAGAGAGTGTTGGTGTTAGACAGAACAGGCCTGCTAGGGGAAGTGCCACCTGTCCAGGTGCTGCCCCGAGCTGGGCTGCCACCAGCACACTGCTGCGCTCCTGCCCTGCTCATTACCACGAGTCAGCCAAGCACCTTGTCAGGTAACCAGAACATGTTGAGCGCTTCTGGGATACTGTGTGTTCTGTTAGTGTCTGATGACATCTCCCAATGGAGGAGGCTCAAAATTGGTCCTGTCGGGTCCTAGTCACGTTGCTGCAGTCCATGGGAAGCTGCCTGAGGAGAAGTGTGCCAGCGGAGGGACCTGACATGTTTGCATATAGCTAAGCCCTAAAGCAGATGTGCTCTGTGCACTCAGGACCCCATATCCCCATACTGAGCCCAGGTTTCGGGCTGTTCTTCCTGGCGGTTACCCTGCTCTGCTTCTGCTGGAGGACCCAGCCCAGCCAGCGTGGGAGCTTGACTGAGGGCTCAGTCACCTCTAGAGTAACCTTGCTATGTAACCTTCTTCCCTCCTCAGTTCTGCTAAGGCATAACTAAGGTGGGCCCAGGATTCTTCTTTTTAGGTGGGGACCCTGGGAAGATTGTAGGACTCTGATAGCTGGGGACGATGAGGGGGGTCATTACTTGAGTGTTTATGGATGGGTTGGCTTTTATGAGGCATGCGCCTTCAGGTTTTTCAGGAGTGATGTCCACCTGTCTCACGTGTCACAGATAAAACTTGGGGAGCGGGTGAGAGGCTGTGCCCTGTGCTGTGTGGCCATGCAGTGGGATTCCCAGGTGCTGGCAGCAGAGGGAACATTCTTGAAGCTCAGCCGTGCACAATATGAGCTTATGCTATGCCTCTCAGCCCATTGGCCGCACCCTGAGGGCCTCTGCTGCTGGTCTGCTGGTTTGTCTCTGGGCTCGGGCCTGCCTCACATGTTCTAGTAGCAGCAGAGTTCCTGGGGTGTGATAGGCCTTCCTGGGAGCATCTCTGGATTCACAGCCTTCCTTTGCAGCCTGGGTTGGCACAGTGGATAAGACAAGGCTACAGATATTCTGATGCAAAAACTTTTATTTTATTTATTTATTATTATTTTTTTTAAGTAGGCTCCACACCTAACGTGGGGCTTGAACTCACAACCCGGAGATCCAGAGTCGCATGCTGTACCAACTGAGCCAGCCAGGAGCCCCTCTCCTATAATTAAAAACCCTCCGTCAGTGTTACTTTACACTGAGTGCTTATGAATGTATTCTGCTGTCCTTAATTACTGTCTTGTTCTTGGACCCTGAAATGATTTCCAGTTTTTTGCGGTTACTGATAACGCGTGTCCCGATGCATGGCCAGGTTCTGGTGGTTCTGTGAGAAAAGCGCTGGGGGCAGGGGGCCCGAGCACACAGCCCTCCATGCCTCGTCTCTCAGGTCTGCCCTCCCAGACAGAGCAGAAGAGAGGCGCCCCATCACGCTCACCAGTGCTGTGAGCCTTATGGGTAACTATGGCTCTCAAGGTGGGGTAAAGGTTAGTATTTTGGTGTTCCAGGAAAATTGATGAGCCCTGAGCCCAGGCTCTGTTTTATCTGACATAACTTGTGTAAATGAAAAGTGATGTCATCATCACCCATCGTGGGATTTACTAGAACACGACAAGAGAACTGCACTAAACTTCCTTTTCTCCCCTAAACTTTACCTGTGACTGTAGATAAATCCAGAACAGAACGTGTCTCCATTTCCAAAAATGCCTAGGCTTTTGTCTCTTAACCTTTTATTCTGTTAGTGTATGGAAATTTAACTACAATTCTCAAGTTACAGGGAATTGTACTCAAAGGCACACTTCCCCAATGTGTGTGCAGGTAGCCCGGCTGCTGTACAGTGATCCTGCACTGAGCCTTGTTGCACTACTCGGACCTCGATCTCCTCTTCCCCAGGCCCTGTGGCCCAGTGACATGCGGGGAGCAGTCCTATAGCCTGCAGGGTGGGGTTTGAATCCTTCCTGGGTAGGTGGGCGTTGGGAGTAGTGAACATAGCTGCTCTTGAGAATGAATGCGAGGAGTTGCTGGTTGTTGGCTGTGCGGCTCGTTGTGATCCAGTAAACACTACCGATGTGTTTTCCATTAGGATTTGTGATTAAAAGAAAATAAACTTTCCCTCTCAGCAGTTCTCAGTTACAAGAAAAACAGTAGCAGATTAGATTTAAGCTTTTCATCCTTAGTACTTTTGTTTTTTCCTGGAAAAAGGTCTCCACCTCTCTCATACCACCTGACTGACTTCTCAAGGCCTTTCTTCCTCTGGAAGAGGTGCTGTTGAGTTGCCAGCAGGCTCCTCTGAAGGCAGCACTGGTTGTAAATGGACACTGTTCACCTTTGCCCCAGCTGACCACAGGCCAGAGAGCCAGTCCCAGGGACACTTGCTTTCGGCCCCACGCTCATTGCGGGCAGTGGGCCCTCCAGGGGAGGACAGGTGTGTTTCCCTGAGTACCCTGTGAGTGCTCACACACCCCACCAATGTCCCACTTTGTGTCTGACAGGCTGGTGGGCTCTATGGGACTGTGCCCGAGTTTTGGCTGACACCGGGAGAGTGGCCTCCTGGTCTCCCACCCTGGCAGGTTCTTTGTTGTGTGGCTGTAGGAGCATCTCCTCCCCAGCCCAGCAGGTTGGCATCTGCCACTGCTTGTGTCGCCCCCCAGTGCCCGCTGCGTGTGACCAGTGGGTATGAGTGTGGAACACGCATGTGATGCTAGAGGCTTCTTGGAAGAGCAGGCCCTTGTCCTGCTTCAGAGCCCTGTCCCTGGCATACCTGCCATAGGGACAATGGTCATCTGTGCCGCCCTGGTCTCAGGGACCAGCTCACAAGCCTCCTGTGACAGAGATTTTCATTTGGGTTTTTCTCGGATCTGCTTCCTTTCTGATCCTGGCCCTGCTGTTTTAGTTGG
The DNA here is from genome assembly GCF_009762305.2 of Zalophus californianus. NCBI lineage: Eukaryota > Metazoa > Chordata > Mammalia > Carnivora > Otariidae > Zalophus > Zalophus californianus. Next base: position 27,632,350 of record NC_045608.1, on the reverse strand, counting down.
TTTCATCTTAACACTTGTGAGTGCATGCAGACCCCGCTCTCCAGGGACCAGGTGCAGTCTCCATTCCCGGACCCGGAGCCCAGAGCTAGGGTGCCAAGGCCACGGGAGACCACCGGGTTCCCATCAACACAAGCCAGGCCCAGACTCACAGCCGTGCTCAGCCTGTCTTGCCACCTTTATGCTCCTAGAAGTATATGCGGATGAGGAGAGCTGTTCCAGAGCATGCTGGAGCTCTGGAGTCTGCAGTCATCTTGTATGCTTAGGACAGACCTGACTTGCATCCTTATAGAGGTGTACCTGGGAGGTACAGAGTGCCAGGCTTCCCTTGCCTGTCCCGCTGTGATTGTCCTTACAGAAGGAAACCAGTTCCCTGAAAGCCTGAGGAGAGAAGGATGGTTTGAGTTCAGGCCCTCAGAGGCATTTTGATCAGGCACTTTGACTCCTAAGAAGGAAAGGTGCTACGAGCTGGCTTATGTGGACTCTTCTGTTTTAATGATGGTCGACTTCTCATAGTGACTCTGGTGGAGTGCTCTCTTTCAGAGTCTGTCCCCAGAGCCTAGTCTCCCAGAACCACCCCGATGGCCCATGACGTCGGGCCCTGAGGACTCTGTGGGCCCATCAGCAGATCAGAGGTTTGTTGAAGGAGTGCAGCCACCAGGACAGAGAGGGTCTGGAGGCAGCATTCATGGAAGCTCCAGTGGACTCTTGATGCCTACACAGGCCTCAGTGTTGTGGGCTGGGACATTTAGGCCAGGCTGCCCCGAGCCCCAAAGACCCCTCACCCATGGGCGCTCCCTGTCTCAGAAGTGGCACACCCCTCTCCACTCGCCCGCACACTGTGTTTCTTGGCGGGATTACTTTGTTTTCCCTCTGACCTCAAGATGATCACCACAGCCTTGTCCTGAGATGGGGTGCAAGTAGGAGCCCAGTTCCTGCCTACCACCCCCCAGCTGCCGCCCAGTCAAGCTCCACCCCTTTGGGCAGATAGCCCTCAGCACAGGTATTTACGGGGCAGCACCCAAGGGCTCCCAGAAAGCTCAGGGTCCTCTGAGCACCTTTGTGAGGCACATCGTAATCACCAGTGACTTCCTTCACTGTGATTCTCAGAGTGACTGACCAACCTCACATGAGCCAAACCCAGCTTGTGTTTCGTGAGCGTATATGAGTAAATACCTGGGTTTATTTTCATTTCAATATTTTGGATAGTTCTAGTTATTTTCATTTGCTGGGGAAGATGGGAGCTAACTTTCTTTTGAAAAAGTTTAATGTTTTAGGGGCGCCTGGCTGGCTCTGTTGGTAGAGCATGTGATTCTTGATCTCAGGGTCATGAGTTCAAGCCCTACGTTGGGGGTAGAGTTTCCTTTTTAAAAAAATTTTAAAAGTTTAGTGTTTTAAATAGTTACGGTGGTGTCTTTTTTGTGGTAAACTGAAATCAAAGGTAAGCAGAGGGTTTGCTTTCTTGAGCTGTGCTATTGATACTATATAACCATCAGCCATATGGAGGTATTCACATTTAAATTAGTTAAAATTACACCAAACTAAAAATTCAGTTCCTTAAGTTGAAGTTCAGTTACATATCAAGTGCCCAGGGGCGCCCTGGGGAAGCCAGTGGCTCCTCTACAGGACAGCACAGATCATAGAACAAGTCAGTCCGTTGTGGTGGAAGGTTCTGTAGCGCTGTGCTGTTCTAGAGTTTACTGTGTGGACTGTAGAAGTTACTACGTGTACTCCTTTCTGGGTGTATAAAGACTTCTCTGTACATCACACCTTTTCAGAGAGATAAATTGCCAGCTCTCCTTACTGGATGACATCTGGAATTCTTCCATGGCAGGGTCACTTGTCTAACAAATTGTCCTGTTGTGCATTCCGTGGGCCAGGCCCTTTTCTAGGATTCTTGAGAATAAAATGGTAAGAAGGTTCCCTATTCGAATGGGCTTTCCATTTTAGTGGGTTTGTTGTGAGCACCCCAGATTTGCCAAACCTGTAAAATGCCGTTTCTCTTGTCAGGCAGCTGCATCTGTAACCCTAGCGGACAATCCCGCCCTTCCCCGATGGCCTGTGTGCGGGCACCACCATTGCCACCCGTGAGCTGGGCAGTCTGTGCAAGGCGGCCACGGGCTGCTGGCCCCAGGCCGTGCACCACGCCACCACACGCCACCGAGACAGTGGCTGGGGCCTTCCTGAGGCCGGGGCGTTGCCATTTGGCAGCATGGTTATTGTAACCCCTCCTGCCTCCTGACCCCTAAGGGTTACCCCAAATTGCCAATAGCAGTTTCTCGCTGACTGGAGTGTGCTTTCTTTGGCATTGGCCTCCCTTTTGGTAGTCATGACATAGTAGGGGGCAGAAGTGGCTGGAGTTTGCTGGTAAAAAGGCCTTGTGACAGAGCTCGCTAGAGGAGCGAGTTTGTGCGGCAGGACAGTGCGTCCGCTAACCGAGGTGGCACAGAGGGCTGGGTGGGCTCTCATCTCAGCCACTTCTCTGCCCCCAACCCTGCAGCATGTCCCATGGCTGCATCTTCCTATTGTGGAGGAGCACTTCATGACCCAGCACCCATGACAGAGCAGGACTCTATGCTGCACGCGGAGCCCTGCATAGGAGCTCAAGAGTGACATGGGCTCCCCCTGGCAGTGTAAGCAGGTGTTGCCACGGTGGGGTCCATATTCCTCTTGGCTCTGGAGAGAGACTCCTGGGGACACGTCATGTACAGGAGCCAGGAGGATGGGGCAGTTCCAGGGATGTCTGGTGCGTGTGGTGGTCCCGAGAGGGCTAGAGGGTACGGTCACACCAGCCTCCTCTGAGGTTTCTTCATAGCACTTAGCTCCCCCAAATGAGGCTTGCTGCCCTGCAGCCCAGCAGCCTGGCCCTGCCACCCACCTGTGCTCAGGCTCTGTCCCCTCTGCTTGAACTTTGCCTTCCCCCCGTCTTCCCTTCAGGCTGTTGTGCAGGGTCTCCTCCCAGACACTTGTCCTTGCTCCCTAGGAGAGTAGACGGTGCAGAGATGCCTGAACTCCTCTGCTAGCCGTGTGACCTTGAGCAAGTCACTTCCCTCTTAATTCCCACTTCCCCTGTGTGATAGGCAGGTGACAGAGGGAAGGCGCAGCGTTAGCGTCACGTGGCGTGTGCTGGCCACTGTGACAGACATGCCTGTGCCTCTGGCAGAACACGCCCAGGGAGGGAAAATGCAGAGCTGGGGCAGTGGTTCTCCCCTCTGCCCCAGCAGCCCGCTGGACGGAACAGAAACCTGAAGACCATGGGGGGTAGGTGGGGGTTCTATCTCATTGGCTGCCTTGGTTGGCCATTTCCTTCTTCACAGAGGCCTTTGGGTTGCAGCTCCTCATCCTGCATGTGTCTGTGGCATCTCAGGATTTGGGAGGCCTGGGAGCCTTGGGCTGACTTGGGAGGGGATCCTGAAGGCCTGAGAAGGGGAATATGTTTGCTGCCAACTGAATCAGGCATTTTTTCCAGAGGACTTGTCAGGTGTAAAGAGATCTGGATTGGATGTCAAAGGCCTAGGGGTTTCCTGTGGTAGCCTGGAGAGTGGCCGGGGGAGTCCGTGGCTAGACATAAGAGACAGGCTCGCAGGAGGGAGCAGAAGCACTGAGCTTGGGCCCCGGGCCTGGGCAGGCCGCTCTTGCCTGTGTCCGGCGGACTCTAATGCCCAGGGGAGCCATGTGTGTTCAGTGGCTCCATGGAACCCAGAAGCAGAGGGTGGGGGGAAAGTGTGCCCTGTTCCCCCGTGGTCAGAGTGCTGAGGGTGCCTTTTAAAATACAGCTTCAGACATTTAGATGGGAAGTGAACTGTGCAGTGGCCTTCCCGTTGCAGTGGCTTTGTCCTGGCCGTTGTGCCCTCACATGCCTCATTTCCCTTCAGAGAAGCACCAGCTTTAGACCACAGACAAGAGCCAAGCACCTTCTAGAAGGGACACCTGCCCCTAAGGCTGGGGCTCTTCCCTGGGGCAGGTGGGGGCCGTGCCATCAGGGAGAGGCCAGGGGAGGAAGTTTGAGCTCAGGCAGGAAGAGGGCGTGTCAAGAGGCAGCTTCAGGGAGTGGAGGGCAGTGTGTGGCAGCAGGTCGAGGAGACGGCAAAGGGAGGTGACAGCAGGGGCTTCGCCAGAAACCACTCCAGGGAGAGTTCCCAGGCCTAGCACACTGGGCCCAGGGTGTGGAGGCCCAAGGCCTGTAGTTCGCCCTCCTTGGCACTGTCTGCTTCTCGGCATGGGCTCTTCTGAGATGGCCTATTCACCTTCCTAGTGCCGGGAGTTTGTTGGTATTTGGGTGGATTCTAGAGCTACTCTTTTCCAGTGCAGGGGCATGCCGCCCACCCTGGGACTCCACGTAGCCCAGTACTGTGAAGGCAAGTCCTGCCGAGGAGAAGCCTGCTGTACTCACTTCGGCTCAGCAAACTAAGCTGCTGCAGGCCCCGTTTCTACCCTCGCTGGCATCAGTGTGAATCACCTGGGACCATTTTGCTTCACTTGGTAGAGCAACTGGGCCCAGCAGCTGGAGGCCTGAGCTTGCATGTTCCTGTCCCCCCCACCCCCACCCCTGCTCCCATGGCAGAGGAGTGTGTGGGAGGGAGGCATGAAGCCGTGGCCCCAGATGGCACCAGGGTCTGGAGTGCCCTGGGAGAAACGCTAGAGTTGGTCTGCAGAACTGCAGAACCCCTCAGGCACGGTCCAAGAGTTGGTGGGGGGAGGGGTGTGGGCTAGGCTCCAGGAAGCAGGCTCTGAGGGGGCGCTCAGCATGTAGGAGCTTGACTAGGGTGTGGGAGAAGCTGCCTCCGCTGACCCTTGGAAGCCCTGAAGCTGGCACGGCCGGTCCTGGCCAGGCCCTTACGGCACCATTGCCATGTCCTGGACGAGGCAGCTCTGTGGGGCTCACTCTGCCATTCGAGGGCAGGCTGCTCAGCCAGCAGACCAAGGATCCTCAGGCCCCACGTGCTGGCACGGGCTGACACAGAGGCCACTTTGCTCCCATTAGACATGAGACAGCCCCTCACTGTGGCCTGAGAGCTGAGGGGGCTCATGGAAGCATATGGAAAGATGGTCCCCTCTGTCACAGAGCGGGGTCCTCAGTGGCACACAGAGGAGAACAACACAGGCCGGGAAGGCCAGGCGGCACCATCCAAGGCCATAGGCCTTCTCTGGCTCCCCACCTGTCAAACAGAAACATGGGGATGTCCTGTCCCAGCCCAGAAGCCTGTGGACTTCATGGTCTCCCTGCCAAGGAGCAAGAGCTGCCCAGCCTGGCCTTCCTGCCAGCAGCTCAGTCATCACGGACTTGTGTGTGTGGATCCTCGGGGTGGGGGTCTTTGCCCGTGTTGGTATTTGTGGGGCAGGGTGTTCTGAAAGAAAGGGTGTTCAGGTGAGGCTGAGAGGGTGAGCGCGTGTCTGTGTGCAGATGGGGTCTGTGAGACGAGGGTGGGGCGGGGGGAGCCAGGCCGCCGCAGGAGTGAGAGCGTGTGGCAGGCGAGCAGGCTGAGCCCCCTCCACTTCCAGGTCAGCCAGAACAGCCTCACCATGCTGTCTTCGCCATCGCCGGGCCAGCAGGTGCAGACCCCACAGTCGATGCCCCCTCCCCCCCAGCCGTCCCCGCAGCCTGGCCAGCCCAGCTCACAGCCCAACTCCAATGTCAGGTAGGCCTGGCCGGGGTGGCCCTCCCCACCTGGCTCCTAGGGCGGGCCCCACCTTGTGCCCCAGCTCACAGGTGCACCTGCTTTTGCTTTGCTGCAGCTCCGGCCCTGCGCCTTCCCCCAGTAGCTTCCTGCCGAGCCCCTCACCACAGCCCTCCCAGAGTCCAGTGACAGCCCGCACCCCGCAGAACTTCAGCGTCCCCTCCCCGGGACCTTTAAACACCCCCGGTAAGTCAGGCTCAGAGTGGGTGTGATCCGAGCACCAGAACCCATCATGTGAGCCACACACAGCCCTGCAGGTCGAGGTGCTGAGGTTCGCCCCTCACCCTCTGGAGGCCTCCACTTGTAACGGGGTGGGTGAGCTCTAGATGCCCCCACCTTGAGGGTTTGCAGAGAGCCCGGCCTTGTGGGCTGGAGCCATGCTCACCATGTTGTATCCTGCAGTGAATCCCAGCTCGGTCATGAGCCCAGCTGGCTCTAGCCAGGCCGAGGAGCAGCAGTATCTAGACAAGCTGAAGCAGCTGTCCAAGTACATTGAGCCCCTGCGCCGTATGATCAACAAGATCGATAAGAACGAAGGTGCGGCCGGGGCAGGGGGCACAGCGTGTTTGGGTCCGGGGGCGGGGGTAGGGAATACCCCAGGCACGTGTCTTAGTGGCCCCTCTCTGCCCCAGACAGAAAAAAGGACCTGAGTAAGATGAAGAGCCTTCTGGACATCCTGACAGATCCCTCTAAGCGGTGAGCTTTGCCCCCAGGCTCCTGGGGGAAGGATGGTGCTGTGCCCACGTCCAGCTGCGTGGTTAGCCCAGCCTTGGACGGGCGTTTGGTGGTGATGTGGAGTTTAGAGAAGGGGCCTTAGGGCTCCACTTAGGTGTATCTGCTGGGGCTCCAAGCCCCTGGCCCCCTACCTTTGCCCCTCCCCTGACTTAACAGTGGCCTTGGGCCAGTGACCCCATATCAGTTACCCCATCTGCAAAAAGGGGCAGCTGTGGCTGAACCGGGTTGGCTGGGAAAATGAAACAAGATGATGCCCTGAGAAGCACTTGTAAGGCAGTGGCACACTGGCTTCTCAACACAGCACACACACCCATGCCTGCCAGTCTCGGGGCTGCTGTGAGCACCAGAGCTTGGTCAGCACTACAGAACTGTGCACGTGGACTGGCCTTTGGGTTGTGTTCCTCTCCCTGCCTCAGCTTAGGCTGTGCTCCCTTGAAGAAGATCTTCTCTGTTCCATTTACTGGGCAGAATGCTGGAAACTGCAGAATTCGGCCTCTTGGATCTGGACCACCCTCCAAGCCCTCTTGGATTGATCCCTCATTGGGATTATAGGGCTCGGGGGCAGGGGCCTGACCTCTGTCCCTCCCCCTGACCCATCACATTCATGCCCTATTCTGCCGACCAGGACTGGGCCACTCCTGGGGACGGGACGATCTTGCCTTATACTCTGGATCTAGGAACAGCTAGTCACTGGCTGGGGCTCCTGTGGAGGGTTCTGGTGGCCGAGGCTGGCTCCATCCACACCAGGGGAAGCCAGGCGGGCGGTGGTTGGAATCAGCACCCCATCCTCAAGCACGGAGGGTCAGTCACATCCCCTCTCCCCGCACAGGTGCCCCCTGAAAACACTGCAGAAGTGTGAGATTGCCCTGGAGAAGCTCAAGAATGACATGGCAGTGGTGAGTGGGGCACCATGGCCTGGTGGTTTTCAAAGGGCCGCAGGCATCTCTGGGGAGACTGGGACTCACCCCACAGCAACTCACAACCACAAGCTGGGAGAAGCCTTTACAGTCAGGCGTGGGTAGAGGGGGCACACCGCTCAGCCTGGGGACCTTGCCCTGGAGTCTTCCTTCCGGTCAGGTTGGCTGTGGGGAAGGAGAGCATGTGCGGGAACATGGGAGAAGTCACCCTCCGGCTGTGGTCTTGTGGGTGTTCCCTCCATCCCCCAGGTTCGCAGGCTTTGGTGTATACGCCCATTGCGCTTCCACCCGCCCGCGCCCAGCACAAGGCCAAGCCCTGGGGGTAGGGCTCTCTGGGGAAGGTCAGGGCTGCAGGAGGCAGGAGAATGCATGCAGGATCAGCTGTATTTGTCTCTAGGGGGCAGAGGTGGTGGGGAAGCTGTGGAAGTCTGGCTGTGAGGATGAGGACCTCGGGGTCTGGAAAGCCTCCCCAAGAGTGGGCTGCTGACCCCACTGTCCTGTCCCAGCCCACGCCCCCACCACCCCCGGTGCCGCCAACCAAACAGCAGTACCTGTGCCAGCCACTCCTTGATGCTGTCCTGGCCAATATCCGCTCACCCGTCTTTAACCATTCCCTGTACCGCACCTTCGTGCCGGCCATGACAGCCATCCACGGCCCACCCATCACGTACGTATAGCCCAGGGCTCAGCCTCACACTGGTGCTGGGCGGTGGGCCGTGGGCCATGGGCCACAGCCTAGCCCAGCGTGGTGACCACAGCTGCCTCCTCCAGAGCCCCGGTCATGTGCACCCGGAAGCGTAAGTTTGAAGACGATGAGCGGCAGAGCATCCCCAACGTGCTCCAGGGGGAGGTGGCCAGATTAGACCCTAAGTTCTTGGTGAATTTGGATCCTTCTCACTGCAGTAACAACGGCACCGTCCACCTGATATGCAAGTTGGGTGCGTACCGGAGAGGCGGGGCTGGTGCTGTGGGAGAGAGTCCTGAACTCCAGCCCCAGGGCTCTGCCGCCAGCCCCGACCCCAGAGCATGCCCTGGGCCTCCCATAAATAGGCACACTCACACCATACCCCGAAGCCCACCATCCCCACGTCCTCCTGGAACCTGACACATACCTGTCCTAGGATATGCCCTGAGGGCTGAGCCCCGAGCCCACACCCTCTCTTCTCTTACCACCTGCCGGGGAAGCCCCCTCCCTGCCATCCAGGTATGGAGCCTGAGGCCCAAGGGAGATGTGGAAGCCTGGGAGTCAGAGCGACCTCTAGACTTTGCAGCAAGCCTCACCAGAACCTTTTGGGATATGAAGGGCCCTGTTTGGAGCAGGGCTGTGAGGCAGGGCAGACTGGGGCCTTGGGCCAGGTCACAGGCACAGCCACGTGTGTTACAGATGACAAGGATCTCCCGAGTGTGCCGCCGCTGGAGCTCAGTGTCCCTGCCGACTACCCCGCCCAGAGCCCACTGTGGATCGACCGGCAGTGGCAGTACGGTGGGTGAGCCGAGAAGACAGCCGTGGCGAGGCCTTATGGCTGCTGTCTAGGGGCCCTGGTAGCGGGGGTCAGCTCCAGGCAACCCGGGTTTCCTCTGTGCTGCTGCAGCGGAGGCCCCTCCTCCACTTTCTCTGGCTGCCCCTTTGTGGACAGGAGTGGGGTTGCCCAGAAATCACTTGGAGAGAAAGGGGTCTCTGTACCTTTGGTCTTCTTCCGTCTGTCTTGCATCTGCAGGGCAGCCATGTCTAGTGGGTGAGGAGTGAGCAGGCCCAGCCGCCCCTGGAGGCCTCTGCAAGCTGATAGGGGAACACAGAAGGAGCTAGAGCTCCTGGAGACCCATCTGGGTGACATGGCTTCAAACCAGAGGCCCAGAGAGAGCCCTGTTGATGGGGACCAGTGACCCTGCAGCTCAGAGCTGGTGCATAGGGCTGGGATCCCAAGGCTGTCCCTTGGGAGAGTCCTGGGCTCCAGACCGGTCCACATTCTAGCTCTCCACTGACGCGTGGGCCTGGGAGGGGAGCCCGTCGGCTGTCCCGCTGTGTGTGGGAGATGGCACCCCTGGTCACGTTGGCTGGGTGGAATGCCCCACACGCCAGCCCTGTGTCTGGGGCAGCCTGTTCATAGAGAGTTGCTGTGTGGCCCAGTGGCAGGCCCAGCAGCACTAATGGCCCACTGCTCTGTTGCAGACGCCAACCCCTTCCTGCAGTCGGTGCACCGGTGCATGACCTCGAGGCTGCTGCAGCTCCCCGACAAGCACTCGGTCACAGCCCTGCTCAACACCTGGGCGCAGAGCATCCACCAGGCCTGCCTCTCAGCTGCCTAGCCACCCAGCCACTGGGGACCACGGGGAGAGCCGGCAGCCTTGTCAGGGCCACAGAGGACATGCACCCTCGTGTTGGACATTTCTAGGTGTTGGCTCCCTTAGAGAGCCTGGGCTTAGATTAGCTTTCCTGCTTTTATCTTCTGCCTTGGGGACCTGCCAAACATTCTCCCACACTTGTATATGACTGGGGCAGGTGGCTGTGGAGCTGGCTGCATCAGTGGTGGGGTTGGGACGTTCCCCAGGGGATTGGACATGCCACCAGCCCTGTGCACTCCTCCCTGGGCTGCTGTCCCCTCGGCCTCTCCAAGGCCCATGTCCTTCCTCAGTAGCACGGGGAAGAACTCAGGATCTTGCTAGAGCCTCGTGTGTGTGCACCAGAAAAATACTTCCTGTTTCTGTAGGGGAACGTGGAAAGCATAGGAAACCCTGAAAACACACACAGAATTCTCTGGTCATGGTTTTGGGTTCAGACCCAGCCACTCTGGCATTTGGGGCAAGCCACAGGGAAGCTCCTGGATCCAAGGGCGCTGGCCGAGTCTCAGAGGGGGAAGGTCGCCCTACAGGCAGTTGCAAATCCCCTGCCATCGCCTGGGCCTCATACCTCATGGCATTCTCCCTTTAAGCCATGGGGGTCTGCTCAGCACTGTGGGGGTGCCTGGGGAGCAGGGGCACCTGGGTGGACCCTGTCCCGGCACCATGCCCACTCCTGGGTCAGGGCGGTGTCCTCAGGATGTGGCGTCCTCAGAGCCACTCCAGAGAGTGAAGGCTCCCTGACAGGGCATCAGCCCACCAGCCCTCTGGCGATGAGAGGTTTCCCCTTTTCTATGTGCACTACCGTGTCATCTGTGGTTCTTACAATAAATTTATTATTCCTGTGTTTGTCGTGAATTTGTTACTGTGTCCCCTCCCTCCAAAAGTCTGGGGACCACTGGCCGGTGAGGAACGCTGTTGGGGCTGAGCCAGGTTCCCCACCTTGGAGATGGCCATGGACGCCCAGGCCTTAGTTCACCCTTTTTTGAGTGCTAGTGCCTCGGCCTCACCCAGGTTTCCGGCCAAACTCCTGCTGCTCGGAGCCAGAAGAGGCAGAGATGAGCACTGAGGAAATGGCCAGTGGGGCCCGGAGCACGGCCCTGCCAGGGGCGGTCCTGCCCACACCCATGAGCCTGAGAAGGCTACAGTTGTGAGGCCCTCGTGGGGTAGGAGTGTCACAGGGTGGAGGCCCAGAGCCTTGGAGAGACCTGCTCTCCCGCGGCCGAGGCCCTCTCCGGGGCGGGGGGGGGGGGAGGCAGGCTCGGCAGGATGGCTCATCAGCTGTTTGTCAGTGTGGAGGCCGGCCGGCGCCGACGGAGGGCGAAATGCGTCTCGCCCTGTGCCCAGGGCCAGGAAAGACCCCTGCACTCAGAAGGGAGAGCATGCCGGGCCCCAGACGAGCCCGAGCCCCGGGGACCGCCCTGGCAGGCCCCTCCCCCTTGCAGGGAGCAGAGCTGGGGGCGCAGAGCGGCGCAGTGATGCCGACAGCAGTGAGGGACGAGACGCACAAGTGGAGAAACGAGCTTTATTTCCAGTCTTCAACGGAGTAGGGTGATGCTTATTTCATAGTGTTTTCCTGTAAACGCAGAATAGCAAAATACCGAGCAAGAAAATAATTTCCCAGTTCTGAGACCAAGTACTTTATCTGCGATGAGTTTTGTTTATCTGGAATTTCGCTTGGCCTAAACGTATTAGAATTCTTTGGAAGTGCTATCTAGAGAGGGGGAGGGTCTCCAGCGGAGGGGTGCGGGGGAGGGGCACGGGCCCGGCTGAGACCTGCCGAGACCTGCCGAGACCTGCCGCGCAGACGCAGACGGGTGCCGCGGGCCTCAGAGCACAGAGCGGTGCAGCCGCCGGCTCTGCACCACCTGCAGCCTTTTCTGCCGCTTGGCGAAGTTACTCTTCAGGGTCTGCTTCAGCGCCGGCAGGATGGAGCGCTCCGCCACGGGCATCGGGCTCAGAATCAGGCTGCTCGGGCAGAGGGACGTCACTGCAGGCGCCATCGGGAGGAGGAGCAGGAGCCGAGACGTGGCTGGTAGTGCGGCCCCAGGCAAAGCACTGAGCTGTCCCGGTCCCTTCCGTCCGGGGCTCGGAGGCCACCCCACCCTCCCCCTGCCGGTGGGACTCACCATTTCTTGGGGACGCCCTTGGTGGGGACCTTGGGGAGCTGCGTGGCTCCCGAGTGAAGGGCCTCCTGGTCCCTTGAGGGAGGAGTCAGCAGTGAGCCCCAGAGGAGCAGACCTTGCTGTGGTGGGGTGGGGGGCCGCGAGGGGTCACTCACTTGGGAGAGCTGGGCCCAGCCTCCTCGGGGGCAGCCTTGGACCTCTGATTCTTTTCCAGAAGGGCCTTGAGGTGCTGCAACTGGAAGGCAGGGAGAAGAGGGGGCAGTGGGCGGGGCCCGCGGAGGCACTGCCCTCCCGCCCCGTAGCCCGAGCCTCACCTTTTGGGCCTGCAGGAGGTTGGCGTTCCACAGCTGGCGGATGACCACCTCACACTGCTGAAGCGTGGCGGGCTTGCGCAGGTAGGGGGGCAGGCTCATTGCGGGGGGCTGCTTGCCCTTGTGCTGGCTGCCTGCCGTCAAGGCGGCCACTGCCCTGGAGGCCTCCCCTTCTTCATCTCTGGAACAGTCACTGCAGCAGCCCAGAGCTAGCCTGCCAGGATTTGCTCTAACCACCCGCCACCTCTCTCCCGGGCAGCACCCGCACCAGTGTGAGACCGGTGTGGGGATGAGGGGTGTCCACGCAGCCTCCTCAGGGCCTGGTTCCCTTCTGCTGACCAGGGTGGTCCCGGCACCGGGTGGGGGGGCCCTCCAGTGCCACCTTGTGACCTGGGCCCACCCCTGCCTCCTCTCTCAAGGTGCACCTGAGGGTCAGATGTGGTTCAAGCTGCGTGGCTGCCCTCAGCCCTGACCCCCACACCTGTGGGGCTGGTTGAGAGAGAATCTAAGGACTGTGCTGAGAAGCGGGAGCCTGACCTGCTGGTTTCCCTACCCAGGGGACAACGGGGTCTCCGTTTCGGAGGCAAAGTCCAGGTTCCTTGCTGCTTTCCAGGGAAGTCCCAGAAACTCAGGTGTCAGCACCCCGGTCTTGCTCTGGCCTGCTGGCTCCATGCCTTGCAGAGGCCAAGCACCCTTCCCGGGGATGAGCCCAGGAACCCGACTTAACTGTTCTCTTGGTGAACAAGTTAATTGAAAGGCCAAATCACTTTGTTTCATTTCTGTGAGAAAATGTTTTCGGGGCTGCTTGTTGGCACCCACATGCGGGCTCAGGTCAGCACAGGGACCCTGCAGACCCTCGGGAAAGGGGCAAGGCATTGCCCACCAGATGGGCAAGCCTGGAGCGAGTCGGCTTTCACTCAGGAGAGTGGCCCATTTGGAAGGGCAAAGCAGCTGGCTGATTGCAGAATGTGAACCTACTAAATGGGCGCTGGGCCCACGGGGTCCAGGCGAGCCCCCTTACTTGGCCGGCCCCTTCGTCCCTGGGGCTTTGTCCAACTTGCTATTGTGAAACACGGTAGCAACTGGGCTCTCCTCTTCCAGGTCCGTCTTCTGGGGAACGTCAGCTTTCGAGTCTTGCTTCTTGGAGAAGCTAAGCTGGGTCCTGGCCTTGCCTTGAGAGCTGGCTGCAGCCAGGGCAGTCACTGCGGGCATCGAGAACCAGTGCCCAAGTCCGCCCAAGGAGCGCCCGCCCCCCGCCTCGGTTTCCGCCTCGTAAAGGAAAGCTGGTAGAAGCGAACGAGGGTCTGAGGGTCTGTGGGTGGTGCCTGCTGACTGCGGTAGAAGCTGGCTCCGTGAAGCAGGCCTGTCCCACGTGTACTCAGGGAAGGCCGGGGCTGAGGGTGGCCCCACAGCTGTTCCCGGACTCTGAAGCAGCACCCCATTTTGGGCAAAATGACACTGAATGAAAGCTCTGGGACCCAGCCCGCACAGGTTTCCTTTCCAAGGACAAGGCCCACTGCCTGCCTGGGCCCTGCGTAGAAAGGGCAAGGGCTGCCCCTGTGAGGATGCCCGGCCTCAGGAAGGCAGAGTGGGAAGAAGAGGCTATCAGCTCCCTCCCTCTGCAAAGGACACCACAAGCCCAGAACTCTAGGCAGGGCCATCCCACCTGCTTCCTGCCTCCTTGGGTGGGGTGGGGTGGGGAGACAAGATGAGCAGGGCTTCTGCCAGGCCACCTGTGTGTCACCTCTCCCTGGAAGACAGCTTAGGGAGGCTCAGAGGCTCCTCTGTATGTCGGGGTGCATCTGCTGTAGGGCCTTGTGCCCCACGTTGGCGTTCACTCCCTTTGTAGCCAAGCCCACCGGGCTTTTGTAGCCTCCCTCTGGCCAGCCCAAGGTCTTGTCACACCCTGCCTCAGCCCCTTCCTGCTGGTGTCAGCTCACGACACCTGGGGGTCACCCTCCTTGGCTCCCTTCAGCCACCCACAGAGCCTGGCAAAGGTGCTCCCCTGAGGTGTGTCCAGCAGAAGACCACCAGGGGTTTACAGCAACCTGGCCAGCGCCCCACACTGGCCATTGGGCCCTGGGCCCCAGTGGGGCATGTGCCCCTCCCCTGACCCTGCATTCACGGAGGGTGCGGGTGGGTGCTCACCTGACATCGAATTTGAGACGGACTTGATGGACTGAAAGCTGGAATTGGAAATGCTGCCTGTGGGAGAACGCACAGGGTCAGTTAGAGAGCCTTCCATCCTAGTGTCACCAGACACTTCTGCCGCCCCCCCCATGGGTGAGGGTCCGGCCACCTGTGCCCTCCTGCTGGCCTTGCAGGCCTGTGTATTCATGCAGGGCCCTCCCCTACTCTGGTGAGGCAGCGCCAAGGCCAGGGGAAAGGTGATTTCTTGAAGGGCCATCCAGAAAGCAGTGGGCTTGGGCCCTAAGAAGCCCCAAAGGAGGATGACCCCTTCTGATGTCCCACTAGGGACCTCTGGTGCCACAGAACTGGGACCACTAACAGGCCCTGCCACTTGCCAAGGACAGCTCACTGGAACTGCTCTTGCCCCGTCGGAGGAGGGCCCACCACCACCCCATTCTCTCTGTCCCCTAGGAAAGGAGCCCTGGACAGCCCCCAAGACTGGGGCATTCCAGGCTAGCACCACTCAGACTTGGCCCCAAAGGTAAGTGGGAGAGAAGGCCCAAGACAGCCTGAGTCTCCCTGGGCTGGACTGTGGGACACGCAAAGTGGATGGGCTACTATCAGGATGAGGTAGGGCCATGGGTAAGTGGCTGTAGGTCTCTGCGCCTCTACTTCCTTCCCCCAGCCTTCTTGGTCATTGTGGAGTAGCAGAGAGGCTCCCTGGAAGGACTGTGCCTAGAGCCTTCTGTGCCAGGAAGTGATGGACCAGAGGCACAGGGCTGGGGCCGCCCAAGGCTTGCCAGCGTTTTAGAGGGAGCCTGGGGCCTGCCATAGCAGCAATCCAAGGAAAAGAATCCCTCAGAGCAGCAAGGCTAGGGAGGGCAGCTGCTCTGCCGGCTTCCCACCTGCACAGACCTCAGGCCTTGGGATCCCCAAGAGCCCCACCTGCTGTGCTTGGGTGCACAGCCACCCAAACCATGGCTGGGGGCAGTGGCGTCTGTCCAGGTCCCCCAGGACCCCTCCCCACTGGGATAGGCCAGTGCGGCTAGCTGGATGGACTCAAGCAACCCAGGGTCTGCTCCAGACATCAGCAACTTCCCATCAGGCACCCGAGGGCCTCATTCTTACCTTTCTTTGGCTTCTGATTCATTATTAGCTTGTAATGGAGATCTGAAAGCAAACACATGCTCCGGTCATTTTTGAAGGTGCTGCCACTTTGAGAGAAGAGGTTTGCTTTGCCCTGGGCACTCCCTCCCTGCTGAACCCCTGAGAGACTTCACACATGACCTTGGCAGCCAGGACCCTGCCCATGGGCCAAGTCTTTGCCCTGGGTGCCCTAGGACCAGGAATACCTCTGGCTGTTCCAGAGCCGGAGCCTTTGGGTGAGAGCCTTGCCACAAGTCCACCCATCTGCCCATGACATCTACAAGGCACCCTCTGCTAGGTGGGGCCCCCGCTCCAGGAAGACAGAGGTGAATCAGGCTGACCCAGCCCTCCAGGAGCCCCTAGGCATGGATGGGCAAACGTGGTCAGAGCAATGATCAAGTGACCCCCAGGACATGGGCAGGCCACATCCAGCCTGGGCATCAGGGAGGGACAGGGGTGAGACTCAAAACTCCTTATGTCAAGAGAGGGGAGTCCTGACATAATGGATACCCCTTGATCTCACACTTAGCACTTCAAGCAAAGACAGCAGGAGAAAGGTGGGGAGAAACTGAGGCAGGACTCGGAGTGTGGCGGGAGGAGCTCCAGCTAAAACATAAGGGAGAAGAGAGAGGGAGGCAGAGTAAAAGGCCTCAGGTTCTGCTTCAGGCCTGGCCCATGGTGGTGAGGAGCCACCAGCCGGGCCAAGTTAGGAAGCCCCTGCCCTGAGGACACACGTCTGCACGGGAGATCTGGATAGTGCCCGGCATGTAAGCCCTTGATTTGGGTGCGTTTAGTTTGTGAAAATCACCGAGCTGTATGCTCGCACTTTTTACTTCCACAAAAAGTTTTTTTTTTTAAAACAGGCGGCACTGACTTGCCTAGACACAAGACTGCGGCCGGGCTCACTGCGGGGAAATGCCACAGACGTGATGGCCCTGACGCACCCCAACCCCCAGGACGACCCTGGTTTGGGGCCGGTGGCGGGGGAAGGGAGTCCGAGACCCGCGTGGCACGACCCGGGGTGGGGCTTGATGCCCTGTGTCCTTAAAACCCCGCGTGCTCTAGAGTCCGCGCGTGTTTCTGTGCTGGAGGCGCCAGGGGGCGGCAGGTTTGCGTCTCCCTCGGGCCCCAGCCGCGGTGGGCGCCCCACCCGCGGCCCCACCGCCCGGACTCACCCTTGTTCTCCCGCTTGAGGTACTCGATCTCCTCGTGGAGCTTGACCAGCGTCTCGGAGTGCTGCTGCTGCAGGAACTGCAGGCTCTTCTCCAGGTCCAGGACCCGCTTCTGTGCGTCGCTGTGCCCAGCCTGCGCGCCGCGCTGTCCCGGGTGCTGGAGGACCGTGGGCGGGCGGGGGCGCGGGCGCCACGCTCCCCGAGAGCCCGGGATCGGCCGCTGCCCGGCCGCCGCCACCCCAGCGCTCATGTAGCCGCTGCTGCCGCCGCCGCCGCTTCACGCCCACTCGGTGGCTTGGCTGCCCGGGCCTGGCGCCGCGTCGCCATGGAAACGGGCGCGCGCGAGGGGGCAGGGCTGCTTGTGGGGGCGGGGCCTGCGTCAAGTTCTACCCTGACTTAAAAGGCATTCTCTGAATTGAGATCATCGGCTGCCTTTACAGTAGGCCTTAATATCTTTGTATGCTTGTTTTTAATAGTTCACTTTTTGAATAGATGATACGGATTAAAGATTCAAAAATCAAAAAGGTTGAGTTTCCACTTCCAGTAATCACAAAGCCCTCTGCTTTATGAAATGTGGACAAAATACATGAAACAACTGCCTAAAAGCACTGGAGAAGAACAAGCACACAGAAAATGGACGAAGGCAGCTCTTGAAAGAAGAACTGCTTTTCCCCAAGGGCTCTCTCCGGTCAGCCGGACCTCAAACAGGAAGCCACAGGCCCACTGGCTGAAGAGGCAGAGGATGGGAAGGCCACTGCAGCTGGAAAGTGAGGGGGCAACACTGGGAAGTTTGGAGCCTCTGCGGATGAGGAGCCAGAAGCTATAAACTTCGAATATGTGGCTGGCCTGAACTAACCACGCGTGGGCACAATTCCAGGGCCTCCAGGGAAGCACAAAGAGCTGGAAGGCCAAAAGCTGAGAAGAAGCTACCAGTTCCAGGGGAGACCAAGTTTGGAGTCTGACAGAGGAGCCTGGTAAACGCCTCAGTTTTCCTTCTAAACCTCAAAAGGGCCACACCTTGGGAATGAAGACTATGTTCTAGAAATGAGATTTGCCCTAGAACTAAGGGCAAAATCAAATATCCGCCCTCATAAAACTTAAAGCCCAGGCTCCACAAGTTTGGAGTAATGTTCCATAATTCAACCATCTGAAGAACAAAACTCAACATTCTTCAGGGAATTATAATAGAACCCAGAGTCTCTGTGTCACATCATCCATGATGCCTGATATAAATAATAATTTCTGGACATGCAAAGAAACAGATAAATGTGACTGAGTCAAGAGAAAAAATTCAAAAATATATTCAGACTCAGTCAACAGAAATAGATCTGCAAATAATTCTAGATAATGCATTTATAGGAAAGTACTTTATAATAAATATGATTAAAATCTACAGAAAAAAGGTGGCTGTAGTGATTGTTCATGGAGAGTTTTTTTTTTAAGATTTTATTTATTTATTTGACAGAGAGAGAGAAGGAGAGTACAAGCAGGGGGAGTGGGAGAGGGAGAAGCAGGCTTCCCGCTGAGCAGAGAGCCCAACATGGGGCTCGATCCCAGGACCCTGGGATCATGACCTGAGCTGAAGGCAGATGCTTAACGACTGAGCCACCCAGGCACCCCATCATGGAGAGTTTTTTAAATGATTGATAAAGTATTGGGGGAAAAAAAAGGAAATCCTAGAATTACAAATGAATCCAGACTTCTGGTTTCCTGGTCTGGCATTGGAAATCAACACTCCCATCCAACACAAGAAAGAAAATAGCTGAGCAAGCTGAAAAGCAACAACTTTTCTCGGATCCATCAGAGACCTGAAATCACAGGACAAACTGCTGCCCCAAAATTGGAGAGACAGGCAGGCAAAAACAGAGTCACAACATGCTGGAGCAGAAACCTCTGTAGGAACCACTACCAAGGGGAGGAAGAGCTAAACTGTAATTGATGAATTGCTGGTGTGGCTCAGTGTGGACAAGTTCGAAAGTTTTAAAAAATCCAAGGTGGGGGGTGGTCCAATCTTAAAGGGCCCTCACACCTTTGTGAGTTTAACCTTCAGGAGTCCTATCAGATTCTCATGAGGAAGAATGGGGGGAAAAAATCCCTTTGTGATCCCAGCAGGAGGAGGGTGAAGGAGCCATTCTGAAATATTGCTCAGAGCATTCTGTTCTTCTTTACTTGGCTTGCCCTCAAAAGAAACTAGGATGGCCCCAAATGCCAAACCGGACCTGGAGGAAAAGAAATACCTCTCTAGCCCCCTCTAGCCTTCCCTCTCTCCACAGCTTTCCACCACATCAGTGGGGTTCCTGTATAAAAATGGGATACAAGTGAAAGAATTGCCCAACTGAGACCTAATTTAAAAAAGAAGTTTCTAAAAAAAACCCAAAGATAACAAGACAAATTGAAGGCACCAGGGGAATATTTTGCCTCTGACGCCTATGGCTATAGCAAACAGTAAACATGGACTAAATCCTAGCAAGATCAATATAAAATTTCAAACTAAAGGTCTATTTACCTCAGTTTCTTCCACACAATGCATCATGTCCAACTATCAACAAAAAATTACAAGGCATACTAAAAGAAGAAAAACACAGTTTGAAGAGACAGCAAGCATCCGAGCTAGACTTGGATCTGGCAGAGATGTTGGAATTACCAGATTGGGAATTTTAAACAACTATGATGAATATGCTAATGGCTCTAATGGGAAAAGTGGACAATATGAAAGAACAGATGGGTAATGTCAGCAGAGATGGAAACTCTAAGAATAAAAAGGAAATGTGAGAAATCAAAAACACTGTTAACACAAGTGAAGAATGCCTTTGATGGGCTCATCAGTAGACTGGACATGGCCGAGGAAAGAATCAATTAGTTTGAAGATATGTCAAAAGAAACTTCCAAAACTGAAATGTTAAGAGAAGAATGAATGCAAAAGAACAGAACATCCACAAATTTTGTGACTATTACAAAAGGTGTAGCATTTGCATACTGGGAATACCAGAAGGAAAAGAGAGAAAGGTACAAAAGAAATATTTAAAGCAATAATGACTGATAATTTCAAAATATTAATGGAAGACAACAAATCACAGATCCAGGAAGCTCAGGGAACACTAGGCAGAATAAACACACACACAAAAATCTACTCCAGGCATATCATCTTCCAACCGAAGAAAATTAAAGACGGAGAAAATCTTGAAAGAAACGAGAGGAGAAAAAACCATCCACCCAAACAAACCTTTATCTATAAAGAAGCAAAGACAGAATTACATTGGGCTTCCCCTTAGAAACCATGCAAGCAGTGAGAGAGCGGAAGAAGATATTTCATGTGGAAAGAAAAAAGCCACAAACCTAGAGTACTGTATCTAGCTACATTTTCCTTCAAAAGTGAAGAAGGAATAATGAAGACTTTCTCAAACAAACAAAAATTGAGGAACTTTGTTGCCAGTAGCTCTGCTTTGCAAGAAATGTTAAATTCTTCAGAAAGGAGAAAAATTACATAGGTCAGTAACGTGGATCTACGTAAAGAAGAGCATTAGAGAAGGAATAAAAGAAGGTAAAAAATATTTTCCTTTTCATATTCTTTTTTTTTTTAAGATTTTATTTGTTTGACAGAGAGAGACACAGTGAGAGAAGGAACACAAGCAGGGGGAGTGGGAGAGGGAGAAACAGGCTTCCCGCGGAGCAGGGAGCCCGATGCGGGGCTCGATCCCAGGAATCTGGGATCATGACCTGAGCCGAAGGCAGACGCTTAACAACTGAGCCACCCAGGCGCCCCCTTTTTCATATTCTTAAGACTTTTTAATTTTTACTCTTTTAAGTAGGCTCCACATCCAGTGTGGGTCTAAAACTCACGACCCCAAGATCAAGAGTCGCATGCTCCACCAACTGAGCCAGCCAGGCGCCCCTTCTTTTTCATATTCTTAATTAATCTAATAGATAACAGTTTGTTTAATCATAGCAACCACGCATTTGGTAATTATAGCTTATCAATAAGTGAAATGAATGACAGCAATATTATCAGAGATGGGAGAGAGAAATTGGAAATATCTTAAAGTCTTGCACGACCATGAAGTGGTATGTTATTCTAAAGAGAACTTGGATTCACTGTAAATGTATACTCAAGGGCAACCACTTAAAATAGTTTTAAATAAAGAGTATAATTGATATGCTAAGGGAAGAGAGAAATGGAATAATATAAAAGGCTCAGTTAAAGGAGCACCTGCCTGGCTCAGTTGGTAGAGCTTGCAACTCTTGCTCTCGGGGTCATGAGTTTGAGCTCCATATTGGGTGTAGAGATTACTTAAAAATAAATGAACTTAAAAAAAAAAAAAAAGGCTCAGTTAAAACCAGACAGGATGGGAAAAGAGTGGAAGACGAAAAGAGAAACAAAGAACAATGAACAGAAAACATTACCAAATATGGTAGATAGTAAGTAATACAACTGTTTAACAATCACATTAAATATCAATGCCATCACTACAGCAACTGAAAGACACAGGCCATTGGAGTAGAGAATAAAAATGAGGCTTCGGGTTGCCTCGGTGGCTCAGTTGGTTAAGCGTCTGACTTTATTTAAGATTTTATTTATTTATTTATTTGACAGAGAGACTGACAGCCAGAGAGGGAACACAAGCAGGGGAAGTGGGAGAGGGAGAAGCAGGCTTCCCGCTGAGCAGGGAGCCCGATATGGGGCTCGGTGCGGGGCTCGATGCGGGGCTCGATGTGGGGCTCGATTCCGGGACCCTGGGATCATGACCTGAGCTGAAGGCAGACACTTTACAACTGAACCACCCAGGCGCCCCTAAGCGTCTGACTCTTAATTTGGCTCAGGTCATGATCCCAGAGTCATGAGATCAAGCCCCACATTGGGCTCCCTGCTGGGCGTGGAGCCTGCTTAAGATTCTCCCTCTCGGGGCGCCTGGGTGGCTCAGATGGTTAAGCGTCTGCCTTCGGCTCAGGTCATGATTCCAGGGTCCTGGGATCGAGTCCATTGGGCTCCTGGCTCAGCGGGGAGCCTGCTTCTCCCTCTGCCTCCCCCGCTGCTCATGCTCTCTCTCTTTATTTCTGTGTCTCAAATGAATAAATAAAATCTTTAAAAAAAAAAGTCATGTGCTCTACCTACTGAGCCAGCCAGGTGCCAAGAAACCCACGTTAAATATAAAACAGATAAATAAAAAGAAAAGGGATGGAGAAAGATATACCATGCTAACACTTATCAAAAGTGTTATATAATTTCAGAGAAAGCCAACTTCTGAATAAAGAAAATTAACAGGGATAATGCCAACAGAGTGGCATTACATAATGATAATGATAAAGGAGTCATTTCTCCAAGAAGACATACTGTAACAGCACTCCAGCTGGTCTTAAGGTTAACACACTGGTTGCTTGCTGACTTAAGGCTGTTGGTCTGTAACAGAACTAATTTACTTTCTTTGAGATTTGCAGAAAACTGGCCTTGGGGAATAAGGGACCAGAACAGGGGACGTTCCCTTGGTAACAGAGGTTAGCAAGTCTGTTTGAAGCCCTCTTAGCTTTCTGGTCAGTACAGCAGTCTTTTAGCAAAATATTTTTTCTTTTTTAAGGTCACACAAATGACTTTACTGGCCCCTCTTTGAACATCTGTAGACCTTGCCCTCCTTTGCAATAAGAACAGAGTACTCTTACACAACCCCTGGGTACCAAGGAACCAGACCTTCTTTCACAACTCGGAGCACTAAGATAATTCTGTAGCTGACCTCATTGAGCCTGCACGGAATCAAGAAATGTCACAGACCACTGCTCTCCCTTAACTGATAAAAACTCCTTTCAAAATCTCTGGGACAGGCAGAAAACTCAGAGTTGACCTTTGGACAAGAGTCCACCTTCTCCCCAGGTGGCCAGGCTCCTAAATAAAGCTCATATTCTTTTCCAATCAAAACTCTTGAAAACAAACAAAAACAACAACAAAAACCCCTCATCTCTTGAGTTTTGGCCTTTCCAGTGATGGACAACTGAACTTGGGGTTCAGTAACAACACCAACCTTTAATATGTATGAGCCTAACAAGAGGACAGCAAAATATGTGAGGCAAAAACTGATAGAACTTCAAGGAGAAATCAATGAATCCACTCTTATGGTTGGAGATTTCTTTTTTTTTTTTTAAGATTTTATATATTTATTTGACAGAGAGAGAGGGAACACAAGCAGGGGGAGTGGGAGAGGGAGAAGCAGGCTTCCCGCTGAGCAGGGAGCCCGATGTGGGGCTCGATCCCAGGACCCTGGGATCATGACCTGAGCGGAAGGCAGACACTTAATGACTGAGCCACCCCGGCGCCCCATGATTGGAGATTTCAATGCCCATCTATCAGTAAGGACAGATCCAGCAGGCAGAAAATTAGTAAGGACATAGTTGAACTCAACAGCACCATAAATCAACTAATTGACACTGATAAAATACTTCATCCAACAACAGCATCCAAACATTCTTCTCAAGTTTATATATAACATTCACCAAGATAGATCACATTCTGGACTATAAAATACTCCTTAACAAATTTAAAAAGATAGAAATCATATGCCTTTGGCTCAGGTCATGATCCCAGCCTCCTGGGATCAAGCCCCACATCAGGCTCCTTTCTCAGCGGGAAGCCTGCTTCTCCCTCTCCCACTCCCCCTGCTTGTGTTCCTGCTCTCGCTGTGTCTCTCTCTGTCAAATAAATAAATAAAATCTTTAAAAAAATATTTTCAACTAAATGAAAATACAAGTTAATGAAATTTGGGGGAGGCAATTAAAGCAGTTTGCAGGGGGAGCTTTGTAGTACAGAAGGCATAAAATATTTTTAAAATTGTTCTTAACCTTCAGTTTAGGGAAGATCCTCTTAAATAAGATACAAAACCTGGGAAGCATAACAAAGAAGACTGATAATTCTGACTTTAAAAAAATTTCCTGTGCCTTAAAAAGATAAATAACAGACTTAGAAAAAAATATTTGCAACATACATAACAGAGAAAAAATTAATATCTAGAATACATCACTGATTCCTATATATTATTAAGAGACAAATAATATAATAACAGATAAAATTTAACCCCGTAAAGTGATTAAGGAACAAGTGAATGAAATCACATTCAAGAGAAGCAAGAAAAGAAATGGGGGGCGCCTGGGTGGCTCAGTGAGGAGTCTGCTTCTCCCTTTCCATCTCCCTCTACCCCTCCCCCCACTCCTGCTCTCTCTCTCTCTTTCTCTCAAATAAATAAAATCTTAAAAAAAAAAAAAAGATGGTACCAGACACCTGAGAAAAGTTACTTCTTATTGAAGCAACACAAACAGTTGACGGTTTTAATATGATAGTTTTTTAACAAGGCAAAAGGAAGTCATTGTGGAACAGAGTTTTCCTTATCTGGCAAAGGAAATATACACATTCTTCTTCAGAAAGAAATTTCTTGGCGCGCCTGGGTGGCTCAGTCGTTGGGCGTCTGCCTTTGGCTCAGGTCACGATCCCAGGGTCCTAGGATGGAGCCCCGCATCGGGCTCCCTGCTCCGTGGGAAGCCTGCTTCTCCCTCTCCCGCTCCCCCTGCTTGTGTTCCTGCTCTCACTGTTTCTCTCTCTGTCAAATAAATAAATAAAATCTTAAAAGAAAGAAAGAAAGAAAGAAAGAAATTTCTTTGGGACCAAATTGGAGGGATTTAGCCTTTTGGTGGTTTGGATACAAAACGATTTATTGAGTAGAATGGATGACGTCTTCAAGAATACTTTTCCTAAAAGACAGGCAAGCCAGATGGATGTTCATTTTATCCTTTTTCCTTTTAAATTTATATATTCCTTTAGTAAAATTAAGAGATAATGAAAATCTTTTAAAATCTACTACTACAGAGGGGCACCTGGGTGGCTAAGTCGGTTAAGCATCTGACCCTTGATTGTGGCTCAGGTCTCGATCTCAGGGTTGTGAGTTCAAGCCCTGCATTGGGCTCCAGGTTGGGCATGAAGCCTACTTAAAAAAAAAAATCGGGGCACCTGGGTGGCTCAGTCGGTTAAGCATCTTCCTTCAGCTCAGTTCATGATCTCAGGGTCCTGGGATGGAACCCCTCATCTGGCTCTCTGCTCTGCAGGGAGCCTGCTTCTCCCTCAGCCTGCCACTCACCCTGCTTGTGTTCTCTCTCTGTCAAATAAATAAATAATAATCTTTAAAAGGGGCACCTGGGTGCCTCAGATTGTTAAGCGTCTGCCTTCGGCTCAGGTCATGATCCCAGGGTCCTGGGATCAAGCCCCGCATCGGGCTCCTGGCTCAGCAGGGAGCCTGCTTCTCCCTCTCCCTCTGCCTCTCTCCCTGCTCATGCTTTCCATTCTCTCTCTCTGTATCTCTGTGTCTCAAATGAATAAATAAAATCCTTTAAAAAAAATAAAAAATAAAAAATCTGTTGTAGAAAGTCTTCCGTCTTCCCTGCCACTATTCACAACTCCCCAAACATAAACCCTACATATCCGGGGGCTCTTTCTTCTTGTTGTTACCTCCATAGCTTGTAATGATGTGCTTAGCTACCATTTCTTGACTTATCAAAATGAGCCACATTGACTGGCTCCCTGTTCTAACAGATGAGGATTTAACTCACTTTTATCACCAATTTCACATTCCAGTACAGTCCTATTATTATTCTTAGCTCCTCTATTATTTATATTTGTAATCTTACACCTTCATTTTTGGTTTTACCTTATTCTACAACAAATGAAGTGTAGCCATGGGCTCGTGAAAGCATGATGTTGCCAATGCCTCTGTTTGGAATTCACTGGTCTTACTATGTTCCCCATCGCTCTAAAGCTTGCCCTGATAGAATGGTGGAATGGGCTTTTGAAGAGTTGGTGCCCGCTGGGTGGAATCACTTTGTGGAGTTGGCATAATGTCCTGTGAGATGCCCGACATGCACTAACCAGGGAATAACGTAGAGTGAAATTTCCTCATAGGAAAGATATCCAAAGACTTTAGGAATCAAGGGGTAGAAATGGGAGAAGTTCCTTTCACTGTTACTAATCTAATGACCTACAGCAGAGTTTTGGCTTCCCATCCCCACAACTTTGGGTTCTGCTGGTTTCCAGGTCTTGGTTCCCAGGGATGGGAAAGGGCACACTGGTTCTACCGAACAGGAGGCTGAGACTGCCACCTGGTGACTTTGTCAGGCAAATAAGAGGGTTGCTCTACTGGTTGGGATGACTGGTCTTGATGATCAAGGGTAAATTGCCCCCATGATGGGAGCAAGGAGGAATACCTGGCACCCAGGAGATTCTCTTGGTAATCTTATTTAGCACTCCCACAATCTGTGGTAAAAGTTACGGAAAACTATAACAACCTAAAACAGGCAGGACCATGGAAGGCACAGAAACTTCAATAATAAAGATATGGCCACCCCACCATATTAACCCCATCACCATCACCAAAAATATGACTGGCTGAGGTGCTGGCTAGGGATAAATAGAATGGGTGGTGCAAGCATATGCAATCCTGTCATGTGACCAATCACAGAAGCAAGCATGGTAGTGGTTAAAGATGTCCTGTGTCTTTTGTACCTGATATTTTTCTTTTTCTCCGCTCTCATTCTCATGCTACCTGATAGTATTAATGTGTAAGTCATGATTATTTCTATATCTCAATAGTAGGTTATAAGGGGGCGCCTGGGTGGCTCAGTAGGTTAGGCGTCTGCCTTCGGCTCAGGTCATGATCCGGGGTCCTGGGATCGAGCCACATGTTGAGCTCCCCCTTCAGCAGGGAGTCTGTTCTCCCCTCTCCCTCTGCCCCTCCCCCCACTCATGCTCTCTCTCTCTCTCTCTCTCTCTCTCTCTCTCAAATAAATAAATAAAATCTTTAAAAAATTAGTAGGTTATAGGACAGCAGAATCAGGGGCGCCTGGGAGGCACAGTTGGTTGAGCGTCTGACTTTTGGTTTTGGCTCGAGGTGGTGGAATTAAGCTCCTCATTGGGCTCCGTACTCAGTGCAGAGTCTGCTTGAGTTTCTCTCTCCTCTGCCCCTCCCCCTCTCTCTAAAATAAATAAATACATCTTTTTAAAAATAAGGGGTAGCAGAATCAGAAAATAAAGGAAGATTTGTTCAGGGATGGATAAAGAGGAACTTTGGGTTCCTCTTTGGGTTTGGCTGTAGGAAGGATAGCTGAATCATATAATGTGAAAGCATGGTGTTCTGAATACCTTTACTTGGAAGTGAAATGTGAAAAGGAGTTATTTGGATGCTGAGCTGGCAAAAGAATAGATTGTGCTGGGTTGGTTGTTAGCACCACCACCATTCATTTTTAAGGCTGAGAAGTATATTTTCCAGAATATCCTTTCCCATATGTTTTTTTAAAAGATTTTATTTATTTATGAGAGGGGGTGGGGAGGGACAAGCAGACTCTGCACTGAGCGTGGAACCCGACACAGGGCTCAATCTCAGGACCCTGAGACTATGACCCAAGCTGAAACCAAGAGTCAGATGCTTAACCAACTGAGCCACCCAGGCACCCCTCCCCTATGGTTTTGGAGTAGAGTAGGCCAGGGAGGAAGTTGTATGTGCTTTGGAAGATGGAGGTGAATCAGTCACAGGTAAGTGTGTGGGTAAACAAGAGATTCACACTGGCTTCCTGGAGCACTACCCTCTTCATCACTGAATTCAGAGATGATCAGTAGAAGCTTCTCAGAGATTCTGAAGAACCTCAATGCTTCAGGCTGAAATCTTTAGCATAGCTCCTTTGAACTTGGAGACAGCTCCCATGACCTCTGCTCCTTCGGCTCTTCCAACACTCATGGAAGTTTCTAGTTCTATATTAAATTCCTGTCATGCACAGAATACATAATGCTCCTGACAGTACTCTGGTACAAGATTCTAAAAGCTTCCTGAGGGGCTCCTGGTGGCTCCGTCGCTTAAGCATCTACCTTTGGCTCAGGTCATGATCTCGGGGTCCCAGGATTGAGCCCCATGTTGAGCTCTGTGCTCAGCGGGGAGTCTGCTTCTCCTTCTGACCCTCCCCCCCGCTTATGCGTGCACTCTACCTCCCTAATAAAATCTTTAAAAAAATTTTTTTTAAATTAAAAAAGAAATAAAAGCTTCCTGAGAGGGCGCCTGGGTGGTTCAGTTGGTTAAGCGACAGCCTTCGGCTCAGGTCATAATCCTCGAGTCCTGGGATCGAGTCCCACATGGGGCTCCCTACTCTTCGGGGAGTCTGCTTCTCCCTCTGACCCTCTTCCTGCTCATGCTCTCTGTCTCTCATTCTCTCTCTCTCAAATAAATAAATAAAATTGAAAAAAAAAAGCTTCCTGAAAGAAAAGGATAGATTGCTTACAAAGAATGAGCAATCAGCATGGCATTGAATTTATCAACAGCCACATTGGATGCTAGAAGAAAATGGAGCAAAGCCTTCAAAATTTGAAGGGAAATTGATTTCCAGGTCAGAATTCTCTATCCAGCTAAATGATTAATCAATAGAGTAAAATAAAGACATTTTCAGACAAGCAAAGTTTCAAAATTTTACTTTTTGTCCATTTTTTCTCAGGATGCTGCTGAAGGATATGCAACATCAAAATTAGGAAATGGGGGGAAAATAAACAAACAAACAAAAAGAAACAGAAAGAGGACCTGGGAAACAAGGAAGCCAGTGCGGGAGAGAGGTGCCAAGCATTTACAGGCTGATGGTGGAGGAAATCCTAGCATGGCCATGTGCGAGAGGACTGGAGGCCAGGTTGGCCAGACTGGGCATGAGGATTGAAAGCTACAGGAGCGCCAAGGGGAAAATAAATGGAGTCAGCAGTTTGTCTGATGCATTTGTCCACATTGGGGGCATTCTTCCACTCTATGGGAAAGCTCAGGAAGATTTAGTAACAGTACGTAGAAAATGAAGCAAATGAAGGGGTGGGCCAATTACTAACTCCTAGAAGAACAAAATGTATAAAAAGGGAATATAATTGTACTACACTACATAGCTCATCAGCGAACAGTATTTACATCATCCTAGTAATATCAATACTAAATATCAGTTTCACCAGAAATTATAACACATTGTGGAGGAGGCAAGTGTGGGGGGAGACGGGGAGATGAGTGGGTATTTTTGTAAGAGTGCTCATTTCTTATGTTCCATCAGAAGTCAGTAAAGAATATTTAAAATAAGGAAGAAGTAGAAATGAAAGAACATTATTTAGAAATACGGAGATAGGGACTCCTGGCTGGCTCAGTTGGCAGAGCGTGCGACTCTTGATCTCAGGGTCATGAGTTTGAGCCCCATGATGGAGGTAGAGATTACTTAAAAAAATAAAAAAGAAACATGGAGATAAATATCAGAAGAAACACCTTAAAGAGTTGAAAGCATTGCTTGTAGGAAGCTGGACTGCTATTTTTTCCCTATAATCTCAGAGCACTATTTGACTTTTTTTTTAATTAAAAAATTGTTTTAAAATTTTAAAATTCCAATATAACTGAGATACAGTGT
The DNA here is from genome assembly GCF_009762305.2 of Zalophus californianus. NCBI lineage: Eukaryota > Metazoa > Chordata > Mammalia > Carnivora > Otariidae > Zalophus > Zalophus californianus. The sequence continues at coordinate 27,603,372 of NC_045608.1, read as the reverse complement.
TATATTCATTTCAGGTGTACAATATAGTGATTCAACAATTCTATACACTACTCAGTGCTCATCATGGTAAGTGTACTCTTAATCCCCTTCACCTATTTCATTCATCCCCCTACCCACCTCCCCTCTGGTGACCACCAGTTTGTTCTTTGTATTTAAGAGTCTGGTGTTTTGGGGTGGGTTTTTTTGGTCTCTTTTTTTCTTTGTTCGTTTGGGGGTTTTTTTGTTTGTTTGTTTTTCTTTTTCAGAGAGAGAAAGAGAGAGGGCGCTCGTGCTCAAGCAGGGGGGAGGGGCAGAGGGAGAGGGAGAAGCAGGCTCCCCACTGAGCAGGGAGCCCGATGCGGGGCTCCATCCCAGGACCCTGGGATCATGACCTGAGCCGAAGGCAGACGCTTAACAACTGAGCCACCCAGGGGCCCGAGATTTTTTTTTTTTAACTTACTTCTCTGCACCTTGTTTTCTCAGTAAATTGGAAATGTAATAATAACACCTGCCTGGCAGAATTTATTTCAAGGATGCAATGAGATGATGCATGAGAACACTTTACATGAATACAAAGGAATGAAAGATGATAAAGCTATCTCCACGTTACAACCCTGAGATATGGCTGAAAGGAGAGTGGCAATTTTCCCATTCGACATTCTTTTGTATAAATAAGTAGATAATTCCTATTATAAAAACATTCCCCCATGAGAGGCAACAGGCCTCTGACTGGCGGGACATTTTCCTGTTTCCTGACTCAGCCCTGTACGTAGATGTCCGATTTCCATTCATCTACCTGCTGATACTGGTGGAAAGGCGGTTGGAGAAAGAATATGTAATATGCATGCTAAACTCCTCATCAGAGGCTGGAAAGGCCCTGGGCCTCATTCAGGGTGACTGAACATCCTGGTTTGTCTGAAAAAGTCCCAGTTTTTGCCCGTTTTCTGGGGGTAATTACAAACAGCAGCTAGTTTTATTCTCAAAGTATTCTCATTTGGGTGATAAATTATATGGTTGACCTAGTCATAGTCCCTTAGATTGCAAGGATTCATTTAGGCTAAAAATACGGGACAAAATGCTTCAGGTACCACATGGGAAGAGGGTAAACTAGTTACACTACATGCATTTTAAGAGATTGGGTTATAGCGGTGCCTGGGTGGCTCTGTCAGTTAAGCGTCTGCTTTTGGCTCAGGTCATGATCTCAGGGTCCTGGGATCGAGCCCCTAATCCAGCTCCCTGCTCAGCGGGGAGCCTGCTTCTCCCTCTCCCTCTGCTGCTCCCCCTGCTTGTGCTCTCTTGCTCTCTCTGTCAAATAAATAAATAAAATCTTTTTAAAAAGAGAAGACTGAGTTATATTCTTGATGACACAAAAGACTTGGTGTGTGTGTGCCTAATGCAGGTAAATGAGTTTTTTCCTCCCCTCTCTCTCAAAAGATCATCAAATCTGTTCAAACAGCTGCCCAAATTCTTCATTGTGAGCCTTTATTCTCAGGGTGTTGACATAGAAGAAACAGCTTTATCCTGGAAAATATTAAAGTGAAATGTTGCAAAGAAACCTCATCTATAAAAGCACACTAATATCATTCCTGTGGGACTTATGTTTAGCAGAACGTTTCCTTTTGGTGCCATTCAATCTCCTGCAGAGTGTGCCACTCTTTTTTTTTTTTTTGGTAGATTATTTATTTGAGAGAGAGAAAGAGCACGGTGGGGAGGGACAGATGGAGAGGGAGAGAGAGTCTGAAGCAAACTCCACACTGAGAGTGGAGCCCGACGTGGGGCTCAATCTCACGACGCTGAGATCACAACCTGAGCAGAGATCAAGAGTTGGACGATTAACCAACTGAGCCCCCCCAGAACCCACCCCCCTGCTGATTTTATTTTTAAGTAATCTCTACACCAAACTTGGGATTCAAACTTACAACCCTGAGATCAAGAGTTGCATGCTCTACCAACTGAGCCAGCCAGGAGCCCCACTGATATCCTACTCTCAACAGGAAGTCTTACTGATAATTTAAATAGTCACATATAAACACATGTTTTGTGTGTTGTATATTTATTATAACCTATGTTTTTAAATTTTATGTATGATATATATAACATACAAAATATGTGTTTATATGTTCTCATTTGGGTGATATACTGTATTCTTACAATAAAGTAAATAACGGGCGCCTGGGCAAACTCAGTTGTTAAGCGTCTGCCTCCAGCTCAGGTCATGGTCCCAGGGTCCTGGGATCGAGCCCCGCATCGGGCTCCCTGCTCAGCGGGAAGCCTGCTTCTCCCTCTCCCACTCCCCCTGCTTGTGTTCCCTCTCTCGCTGTGTCTCTCTCTGTCAAATAAATAAATAAAATCTTTAAAAAAAATGTTAGTAAGAAAATCATAAGGAAGTGGTGCCTGGCTGGCTAGTCAGGAGAGCATGCGACTCGATAGCAGGTTGTGAGTTCGAGCCCCATGTTGGATGTAGAGCTTACTTAAAAATAAAATCTTAAAAAAAATAAAAAATCATAAGGAAGAGATAAGACATTTACTGTACTATATATATATATGTGTGTGTGTATATATATATATGTATATATGTATATATATAAATCCACGGGATGCCTGGGCAGCTCAGTTGGTTAAGTGTCTGCTTTCAGCTCAGGTCATGATCCCAGGATCCTGGGATCAAGTCCCGCCTTGGGCTCCCCGCTCAGCAGGGAGTCTGCTTCTCCCTCTGCCCCTCCACCCACCTGTGCTCTCTCTCTCTCTCTCTCAAATAAATAAATAAAATCTTTTTTAAAAATCCGCATGTAAGTGGACCCACACAGTTCAAACCGGTGTTGTTCAAAGATTAACAGTACTTCACTAAGCTATCAATGCACTGGACAGTGGGAAAGTGTCATCAGCACACTAGAAACTGAGAAATTCACCAAGGACGGAAAGCAGACAGCATTACATTTATAGAGTAATGAGTTTAGAGGGAACCTTACCCAAAATAGGTGCACGAGAGAACTTCTGCAGAAGTGGAGGATGTATATCCCCAAGGGGGATAAAAGGTGCCAGGAGAGGCTCCAGGGAGAATTACTGGGAGATTCGTTAGGGCGTTGCTCTTAGAGCGGCTTGGCCAGGTTCAGCTTGGGCTGAGCAACAGACAACTGGATGTAACAGACACTGTGGGCTCGGGATGGAGAGGTCAGTAAGTGCCCTGATAGCTAATAAACCCTGTATCTGTAACCTACCAGCACAACTTCTCTGACATAAAAATACTGCCTTCTCCCCCAGAGTTGTTGTCAGCAAGCTGCATCCACAAGTAAGCATCCTTAAAAACACAGAATACAGAGAATCACCCTGTATTTGAGGAAACACACCATGAAACTGGAAATGCAATAAAAAGAATGAACACACAAGGAAACAGAGCTAATAGAGCAACCAGGAAAAGACTTAAAAAATAAGCATAATAATATTTTCAAAAGTAGCTTTGCGCAGTGGCAGTATCGTAGCCATAATGTGGCTTTATCCGAGATTTATCCGAGGCGCGATTATTGCTAATTGAAAACTTTTCCCAATAATATTTTCAAAAGTATTCAAAAGGCTGTTTGTGTTCATGAGAAAGAAAGAAAACTTCCTGCAAATCAGAAGCAGTTCACTTTCCACCACCACGACCACCTCCTTCTGCTTCTGCCGCTGCCCCTGGCACTGCTTGGGTACTCAGCGTTACGTACGCTCTACTCTTTGTGACGGGCACTGTGCACACCCTGGCCAACAAAAGGCCCCAGGAAAGAATCAGAAGGCAGAGCGATATCTTCAAAGTAATATTTCATGTCATTAACCCCCTCATATAAAACTAAAAAATGGCTTCCTGGTGCTCTGAAGATGAACACCAAATTGCCAACATGGACTTCACAGTTCTGTGTAAGCCGGCTCCTCTCTACCTCTTGGTTTGCTCCAGGCTTCCTCTCATTCTCTCTGCCCCTCACACTCCCTCTTGGGCCACCTTGTGCTGTGTCTTCTACCTAAAACACATCCCCCTTTCTTGAGTGACGTGAGACATACTCTTCCTTTAAACCTTAGGTCAGTCATACTTCAGAAAATAATAGGGCTTTCTGACCTCCACGGTTGGGTCAGATCTTCCTATTATTTGCCTCATTTTACCTATTTTTGGAGCATTTGTCAAAGTTTCACTTTTACATTTATCATTTTCACTCTAAACTTTTGGAGGCCAGATATGGGGTAGGGTATTGTTCACCATCATATCCCAGCACTTGCTAGGGTATCTGGATATTTGTTGAATGAAGTAAAAAGTAACACTCTAAAATCTTTTTTTTTTTAAAGATTTTATTTATTTACTTGAGAGAGAGAGAGAGCACATGAGAGGGGGGAGGGTCAGAGGGAGAAGCAGACTCCCTGCTGAGCAGGGAGCCCGATGTGGGACTCGATTCCGGGACTCCAGGATCATGACCTGAGCCGGAGGCAGTCACTTAACCAACTGAGCCACCCAGGTGCCCAGTAACACTCTAAAATTTCTGTACAATAAAATTCACAGAATACAGTCTCAGAGTTAAAACACCCTAGGATTTGACTTGTTCCATGGTTTTAAAAATAGTTTTATTGAGATATAATTCACATACCTACAATTCATCCATTTAAAAGCATATTCAATTTTTTAAACATTTATCTTCTTTTTTTATTATTTATTTATTTATTTATTTGAGAGAGAGAGAATGAGAGATAGAGAGCACGAGAGGGAAGAGGGTCAGAGGGAGAAGCAGACCCCCCGCCAAGCAGGGAGCCCGAGGTGGGACTCGATCCCGGGACTCCAGGATCATGACCTGAGCCGAAGGCAGTCGCTTAACCAACTGAGCCACCCAGGCGCCCGCATATTCAATTTTTTGTATATTCACAAACTTGTGCAAACATCATTATAATCTAATTCTAACAAATTTTAAACGATTTTATTTATTTATTTATTTATTTATTTATTTATTTATTTATTTATAGTGTATGAGTGGGGGGGAGGGGCTGAGGGAGAAGGAGAAAGACAGTCCTCAAGCAGACTCCTCGCTGTGCATAGGGTCCGACACAGGGCTCAATCCTAGGACCCTGAGATCATGACCTGAGCCAAAATCAAGAATCGGACGTTCAACCAACTGAGCCACCCAGATGCCCATAAACAATTTTTTACAGTTTTTATTTATTTAGATAATCTCCACTCCTAGTGGGGCTCAAACTCACAACCCCGAGATCAAGAGTTGCATTCTCTTCCATCTGAGCCAGCCAGGCACTCCGCCAATCCAATTTTGGAACATTTTTTTCTTCCAAAGAAACCCTGTGCCCATTAACTGTCACTCCTCATTGCCTCTCTTTGCCCCAGTCCTGAGGAACCAGTAATCTACTTTCTGTCTTCATAGGTCTGCCTATTCTGGACATTTCATAGAAATAGAATTTCATAGGGGCGCCTGGGTGGCTCAGTCGTTAAGCGTCTGCCTTCGGCTCAGGTCATGATCCCAGGGTCCCGGGATCGAGCCCCGCATCGGGCTCCCTGCTCAGCGGGAAGTCTGCTTCTCCCTCTCCCTCTCCCTCTGCTGCTCCCCCCACCCCTTGTGCTCTCTCTCTCAAATATATAAATAAAATATTAAAAAATAGAGTCTCACAATATATGATCTTTTGTAAATGGCTTCTTTCACTTAGCATCATGTTCTCAAGATTTACTCATGCACATCTGGCTGGCTCAGTAGGTAGAGCATGTGACTCTTGATCTCAAGGTTGTGAGTTTGAGCCCCACATTGGGCATAGAGTTTATTAAATAAATAAATAGAAAAAATATTTACTCATATTATAGTATGTAGCAGTACTTCATTCCTTTCTACGGCCAAATAATATCCCATTGTATGGTTATACTGCATTTTGTTTATCCACTCATCACTTGGTGGACATTTGGGTTATTTCTGCTTTGGGGCTATTGTGAATAGGCTGCTATGAACACTTGTGTATACTTTTTGTGTGGACGTATGTTTTCACTTCTCTTGGGTTGTGTACCTAGGAGCAGAATTGCTGGGCCATATGTTTCCTTTTTGAGGAATTGCCAAAAAACGTTGCACCATTTTATATTCTCACCAGCAATGTGTGAGCGTTCCAGCTTCTCCACATGTCACCAACTCTTAACTATTGTCTTTTTGATTATGGCCATCCTAGTGACTGTGAAGTAGTATCTTATTGTGGTTTTGATTTGCATTTCCCTGATGACTGCTGGTGCTGAGTGTCTTTTCTTGTGCTTATTGGCCATCTGTATATCTTCTTTGGAGAAATATCTATTCAAATCCTTCACCCATTTTTAATTTGGATTATTTGCCTTTTCATTGTTGAATTGTAAGAACTCTTTATATATTTGTCAAATATATGATTTGGAAATATTTTCTCCCATTCTGTATGTTGTCTTTTCACTTTCAAAGTGTCGTTTTTTCAGCACAAAATTTTTTAGTTTTGATAAAATCCATTTACCTATGTTTTCTTTTGGCATTTATACTTTTGGTGTCATACCTAAAATACTATTGACTAATGCAAGGTTGTGAAGATTTATTTCTCTGTTTTCTCCTGACAGTTTTATAACTTTAGGTCTTCTATCTTGGTCTATGATCTGAATGATTGGAGAGGTCTTTCCCAGTGCCGTGATCACGTTTTTCCCCAGTGATTTTTGGTCAACCTTAGACTGAAGAGCCCCTCCCCCACCCCAATCCTTTTCTACTCATGTACAGATTAACTCATCCAAGTCATTTGTATTGTGATTCCTGAGGTTTTAGAGGCTGGATGTGTATATAATACATACAGTATTTGTTGGGGCGCCTGGGTGGCTCAGTTGCTTAAACATCTGACTCAATTTCGGTGCAGGTCATGATCTCAGAGTTGTGAGACTGAACTCCATGCTGGGCGTGGAGCCTGCTTAAGATTCTCTCTCTCCCTCTGCCCCTCCCCCCCTCAAAAAATAGGTATAGTATTTGTGAAACGTATTTATTGGGCAGCTGCTATGTACTTGCATAGTGCTGGAGCTAGAAAGATGAGTACAATATACTTGTCTTCAAGGAGCAAACACACTCAGGGCGCCTGGGTGGCTCAGTTGGTTGGGCATCTGCCTTCAGCTCAGGTCATGACCCCAGAGTCCCGGGATTGAGCCCCGCGTCTGTATCCCTGCTCAGCAGGGAGTCTGCTTCTCCCTCTGCCCCCCACCCCTTTTGTGCTCTCTCTCTCAAATAAATAAATAAAAATCTTTAGGGAAAAAAAGGAGCAAACACACTAGCTGGAGATTCATTTAGAAGTATTTATTCAGCACTTTGAAGTGTCCAGCACCAAGCAAGTGATAAATAAATAAATAAATCCCTCTTGACTTTTATCTGCCAAAAGGTGGTGATGAGTACCAAGGAGGGCACTGAATCCAGCCCAGGAGGAAGGGAGGTGGAGGCAAGGCAAGGTTTCCTAGAGGAAGTGATGACTGATGGTCTTCCGGGATGGGTGGGGGTCTGCTGGCTGAGGAAGGAGGTGGACCAAGCCGACCTTCAGAGACCTGGCCTGAGGAGCAGACTGTACATGTCAGCAGGGAGCACCGAGCTGTGGGGGGTGAAAACAGCCCTCCTCCCACCCGGAAAGGTAGGGTGCAGGGAGTAAGTGTGGGGCTGTCTGCAGCCACCCCAGGCAGAAGGCTCATTTCACCCACTTTACTGCATTGCCGGGAACATAGACCCTTAAACAATGAGATTTCAGATTTCAGAGTCAGAGCCTCCCAGATCATGTTCTGTTGAGCACAAGATGCACATGTCAATTGTGAGAAGTCCACAGTTCTCCAGAAGGTTTGGGCAGCTTTTCACCCGCATGCACATCACAAGAAATAAGTGCTTTGAGTTACACACCGGGAAATGCCATGTCAGCACTCAGGTGGCGTGGGTGCCAAGTGGCGGGTCTCATAGGCCCGATTCTCCCTAAAGAGGCTGTTCTCCGAGAGGTGAATACAGCTAGCTGAGGGAAGGCAGCTGCAGATGTGTAATGGTAAGAAGACCCAAAAGAGAAAGTGCAAGCCGTTGTCCAGTTGACTGATCACCTACCCCAATGCCTATTCGTTCCGGGTGCAGTAAGCCCTCAGCTCTCCCAAGTGCCAGCCTTATGCTATGGCTGGAAGACATTTGCTCCTTTCTCTGGCTTCTTTGCATTCTTCTGACCTCTTAAAGCCATGGTGGCTCACGGGGGCGCCTGGGTGGCTCAGTAGGTTAAGCCTCTTGGTTTTGGCTCAGGTTGTAAGAAAGAGCCCCTCGGCAGGTTCCACGCTCTGCTCGGAGTCTGCTTGACTCTCTCCTTCTCCCTGCCCCATCCCTGCTAAAGTAAGTAAATCTTTAAAAAAAAAAAAAAATGCAGGGCGCCTGGGTGGCTGTCAGGTCATGATCTCAGGGTCCTGGGATTGAGCCCCGGGTTGGGCTCCCTGCTCAGCAGGGAGTCTGCTTCTCCCCCTCCCTCTGCTCGTGTGCCTGTGGACTCTCTCAAATAAATCAAATCTTAAAAAGGCAGTAGCGACTTACGTGAATATTAAAGTCACTGGCTGTTCTCATAGCTGGAATACCAATTGGGAGAAAGTAGGAATTCTTGAAGGGGAGAGATTGGGAAATAGTTTGATCTATTTTGGTCACTAGATGTTTGAGAAAATTATGCTAGGAATTCTGGTTTTCAGAGTCAAACAAAGCTAGCTAAATTTTTTAAGCGAAAGCTACACGAGTCACCGCTCACCTCTATTGAGAACATCAGACTTATCACTGAGTGTTGGTCATCCAGAGAGTCTGAGCTACTCTTGGACATCAAAGGGGGGGAAGTAGTCCTTGGGTCACTTACACTGAGCAATCAGAGCCTGAGCCATCAGAGCCTGAGCCAGCTGGGGTCAGGGGTGGGGCTAGCTGAAGCCTCGGGGTCTGATGGATTTGGTGTAGAAAGGCAGTGGGGTCAGCATGGGCTCCTGGGAACAATGTCCCCTGAGGGGCTGGCAAGTGTCAGACGCACGAGGGGCTGAGCCAAGCCTCCAGAGCATCATGCGCTGTGCTTCCTGTGCCAAATGCCACCAAAAGACCCGGGCCATGCGGTCCGAGGGGTCTGGATCTGGCCCTCTGGCGGCAGTTGGGGTGGAAGGGTGAGCAGGAGCGGCGGGGGCAAGCCAGTTAGCGGGAGGTGAGGCTCCAGGAGGCAGGAGTGAATGGGCGGCAGGATCCCCGTCTGACCCCCCCAAGCCAGGCCCTGTAGCCTCTGCCCTCAGGTGTCATTTACCCTTTCCTTGTGCTGCGGACAGAACTGCTGCCTCCGCTGCCCCCCGAGCTGTGACTCTAGGGCTCCTGCACCTCTGCCCTTGTCCCCCAGCCCTTTCTCAAACTGCAGCGAGAGCTCCGCAAACTAATGGGGGTCATCGTGAAGGCAATGTCCACGTTACCCTCGCCTGGAAGAGCCACTGGCCAGCCAGCAGCTCTGCTCCTGCAGGGGGAGCCACGGGGCACGGTGGTCTCTCCAGACATCACCTCCCAGGTCCCGGCCACGGGAACCAGGCCCTCCCTGACCTTCCTTATGCCTGCTGGGCTGCACCACGAAGTCCCAGGCCAATGGGAACTCCGGCCTGTTCCCTCCAGGCGCCCAGCGCCACGCAGGCTGCACACAGCAGGACACTGCTTCAGAGTTCATGGATGCACGGGTGGAGCATTCCGTTTGTGCTTTTTAGGGTGTTGGAGGTTTTCTTTTTTTGAGATTTTATTTGACAGAGACACAGCGACAGAGGGAACACAAGCAGGGGGAGTGGGAGAGGGAGAAGCAGGCTTCCTGCTGAGCAGGGAGCCCGATGTGGGGCTCGATCCCAGGACCCTGGGATCATGACCTGAGCCGAAGGCAGACGCTTAACTGAACCACCCAGGCGCCCCAGGGTGTTGGAGGTTTTCAAGTGAAAACAGGGCACAAGAGAAACGTGGACAAGGGAAGCCATGGAAAAGTGGAGGGTGGGGGGACACCCCATCCCCGAGGGCAGGGTGGACGTCTGCCCCAGGAATCTGGGAAGGAGGACTCGTGGGCAGACGGTGCCACCGACGGGGGACCCCGGACCATCATCTCTGTGTGCTCACATCCCCTAACGAGTCTGGGGACAAAAGCCACTCATCTGTTACCACTGAACTTGTAGAAATAATGTCATCTTATTTCCATCAATCTGACAAAAGCAACCATCCTGTCTAGGGACAGGGGAACATGGGACACTGGCACCTGGCTAAGCACCCTAAACAAGGCGCTCACGTGGGGCTGGTGGGGGTGCACTTCAGTTCCCAGCGGCACACACAACCCTCCGAGCTTCTGGAAGCCACAGAAAATTGGACTCACATTCCAGCGTTGCTTTTTGTATCAAGGCGAACTCCGATAAGCCGAATGGAAGGCAAGATTCTCCCAGCTTCGACTCAGCTTGGGCCTGGCTTCTGGAGTTCCCAGGAGCTGCCCTGTCATTACGGCCACTTCACCGCTTCCATCTGCCTTGGTCTGTTGCCGCTGTAAACAAACCAACCTGCCGTCCCTCTGGGCAGGGGCTGTGACACCTCCCTGGTCGCTGCCATCCCCAACCATCTGGGGGAACCGTAAAGGCGACTGTGCTGGGGGCTGAGCCCCAGCACCAGAAGACTCAGGAGCCAAAACAGGTTTTATTCAGATCTGTGGTTGGTTACAAACTTGATGTTTGGTCACAGGTCCCAGAAGGCCATTATTCTGAGTTTACATGGAAATACAAAACTCGACATGTAAAATTTGAAAACTTAAAAACAGAAACAAAGGCTTGGTTTAAAATTGCTGTTGAAAGGTTTTCCCTGGTGCGTCACCCGGATGAACGAAGGTGCCTGAGACCCTGCGGGGAGGACTTCTGACCGTGAACGCGAGACTGAACGTTTAAACGTCATCAAAAAGTTAGGGCCTTTGCACCTCATTTTACTGAAGATACAAACAATGCCTGTGACCATCTTTGGTTGCAGCCCAGACGATGCCCAACTCCTGGCCGCGTCCCCTCCGCCCACAGAGTATGAGTGCCTATCCCAACGAGGCAGTGAGGCTGGGCCACCACCAAGCAACGTGCTTAATGGCTTGGGGACGGGGAGGGAGCCAGAGGTGAAGCACCATCCCACTGAGCATCTGTGCTCCCGGAGGATCTGTTCTCCTACAGAGTGGAATTGTATGGCCCAGCCTCGGAATTGCCGGGACCGCGTGGAGAATGACCTTCACTTTGCCAAATGTGATGGGAGGTTAGGAACCAGAGAACCACCCTCTAACTTTCTCAGGAAACTCCAGGGTTTTGGATTCTTCTCTGGAACCAGAGGCTGAGCTACTGTCCTGCTGTCGCCAGGGAGAGGAGACTCGCACCACTCTGCCAACCTGACGAACAGCGAGGCCCCACCTGGGGAGCACTGCCTCCCAAGCTTCACACAGCTGGACCCAGGATGGTCAGAGGAGAGAAAGGCCTCGAGAGCCATGTCACTGCAGGGCCCGGGGACAAGGGAAGCAGAGAGGAGCAAGCGGATGGGTCCAGGGCTGTCCTGTGAGACTAACAGTCCCGTGGATGCCATGCTCGTCCTTGCCAAGCCTGGACCACACGCCTCCTGTTTTAGCTTCTCTTACGCACACCTCTGTGGCTGCAGGAAAATGCCCCGTCACACAGAGGTAGCCCCAGGCTCAAGAGAGGGGCCGCGTGGCCCTCTTGCTGGCTGGGCCAGGGCAGCGCTGGGCCGAGGTCAGAGCTGATGCAGCTTGCTCCGCTCGGTCAGCAGCGTCATGGCCACAGCGTAGAGGAGGTAGCCCAGCACGAGGAGCAGGGCACAGGCCAGGGGCCCGACACAGAACAGGGAGGCCACGAAGAAGGCCAGAAGCAGCGAGAGCAGCGTCCGGTAGCTGCCCAGGAAGCGCAGGCTGAGCCTCGGGCCCCGGGCCCGGCTGACTGTGGACCCCCGCGCCACGGGGCTCAGCAGGTGCCTGCCCGTCAGCCCAGGCTCCATGAGGTGGTAGCGGCAAAAGCTGCCGAGGAAGTCGGCCCGGGAACACAGGGCTGCCATCCGGCCTGCAAACTGGGGCGCAGACAGAGGCACGGGCAGTGGGCACGGGCAGGGCCGCACGCTCACCCAGCCTCTCCCCGAGGGCCACCCGCCCCCCGGCACTCACCCTGTGGTTGATGGCGGACGACAGACGGAAGAGCATGCGGACCAGGCTGGCGATCTCGTAGCTCCGGATGGGCTGCAGCTCCAAGTCCCCCTGGTACTCGATGTCAAACCTCCGCAGCCCATTGATGATCTAGAAGCAGGATGAGAGGCGAGCCCCAGGGGAGCCTGGGCCGAGCGGGCAGGCCCGCAAACACACCCGTGTAGACACGTCCAAGACGACGGGGGATGGGAGGAGCCCTCCTGGACCTGGACCTTACCTGGTACCGGCCTAGGGGCGTGAGGATGAGCCCGTCCTCTCCCACGATGCAGTCTGGAAGCTGCTTCTTCCCGTTCTCATCTTGCGTTGTCCCCAAGGCGAGCGTGAGCTGGGCGAGCTGGGCCTCGCTGAGCTGTTGGGGGGTGGGGGTGGGGGAAAAGGCTCTGGGGAAGCTGCGCTGCTTCCTGCTTTCACTTTCCGGGTGAAGGGAGGAGATGGGGCTTCAGCCCTGGGCCTCGAACAGCGACCGCGAGGGGACCCAGACAGGACACCGCTGGTACAGGCTACACCTCCCACAGGCTCCCACGGTGGGGAGGGGGCGCGGGGGGCAGACACCGGGGAGGGGACGGCCCCCACGGCTCGTACTCGGAACATCTGGCACAGGTACTCCAGGGCCTTCTCTAGGTACTCGTCTGTCTTGCGGACACTGTCCTGCCCCATCTCGTCCAGGTCGTTGGCTGGGTAGCAGCCGTTCGTGTCTGTGGAGCAGAAGCCCAGCCACGACAGAAAGGGGCGGCCCGGCGTGCTCTCCCCACACTGGTCGGAGATGGACTTGGCGGTCTGCTTGGCCTGCGTGATGAGCTGAGCCAGGCGCAAGACCTGCGGGGCGCGCGGGCCGGTCAGCCAGCTCCGGTGGGCCGCTTCGTGCCACCCGGCCACCAGGAGACTGGCAGGTGGCCCTGGGGCAGCCCCCAGCAGGCCGGGACGGGCCAAGGAGTTTTTAAGACTAAGACATGTATATTCTAAATGTGAAAGCTTTCCAACAAATGTTGCCTTTAGTATCAGAAAAAAATTAAGACCTCAGTGAAAAAAAAAGGGTAGGAGCCGAGCAGCGTCCAGGTGACACCCAACCTTAGCTCCCCGCCGCAAGGCGTGTGCGCCACCCCCCCACCTGCAGTTCCCACAGCCTCCGGACGGCCGTGTGGCCCGGGGGAGCTGCAACTCACCAGCGTCCGGACCTCGGGCCCAAACATCGGGGTGTACTTGCAGTCCTGGCCCTCCAGGCTGTAGACGTGGCTCTTCACCTTGAAGGAGGTGTCGGTGACGGCCGGTGGCCACGTGGACAGGAAGCTGCCGGTGAAGGGGGGCGCCGTGAAGAGTCGGTGCTGGCGGTGTGGGATGACGAGCTCGGGCTCCAGGAACAGCTGCTCCCCTGGAGAGCACAACACGAGTCTGGCTTCAGCTTCCACGGCACCCAACACCCCGTCGCCACCGGCAGGCTTCCTGAGCGCCCGTGGAGGCTCCCGAGGCCCCTGCAGTCCCCACCAGTCTCCACGGGAAGGCCGACGTTCACAAACGAAAGCCAGAGAAGCTAACGCCCGAAAGAGCCACCTAAGACCTGACTGGAACCAAGACTGCTTTCTGACGCCACCACCGAGTCACCAGGGAGATGGAACTCTGCACTCTGCCTCCTCTCCCTCTGATACCCCCACACCTCCCGCCCGGCATGCCGGGCCTCAGACCTGCCCCCCGGCCACTGCGCACCAGGAGCCCCCACGCCACCTTGGCCAGGCCGCCGCAAGCCTGTGAGGCACACGCAGGGCCCGTGGGTCCCTCTCTACGTACCGCCCCCCTCTCGCGAAGGGCTTACCTTTCTGGATCATTTCAGCCAGGTTGGGCTGGGCAAAGACTTTGGCCACTCGGAACACCATGAGTGCGTTCTTGGGACTGACCAGGTCGGTGCGGAGCGCGCGGCTCAGAAAGCCCACGAAGAGCTTGGTGTACATGAGCAGGTTCTCCTGCACAAAGGGCGCCCTGGGGACCCAGGCGCTGCATCAGGGGCCACACCTCCCACTGCGCCCCACCCCCCTTCCTTGGCTTCCAGACTCTCCCTAGCCATGACCTCCTGGTGGCTGAGGGACCAGGGAGGCGGGGGAGAACCAGGTCTCCTGTGGATGACACAGTCCTCCCCAGGATGAGGCCCTTCCCAAGAAGACAAGGCCTCTATGGCAGAGCACTAGTGAAGAAGGGTGGCGGGGGTTGAGGGGCAGTTTGGGGGTGGGTGTGAATGGACCCCTGAGCGGACAAGAACAGCAAGGGGACAGCGCAGAGGGGAGAGCCACCAGCTGTTTCTGCGGGAGACCAACCCCGGGGCCCAGGCAACACAGCCCAGTCAGGGCTCAAGGAGGGGGTGGCCTGTCCCACCCGAAGAGGCCCCCCCCCCACCTGCCAGGAGGACAGCGTGCCAGGGCTCACCATCTCTCCGACACACACCGGGGCTGGCAGTCACTGGTCTGAGCCTGCTTCTCGGGTGCATACCTCCAGGGCTGCAGGTAGCTCAGCCACATCTCCAGGACCTGGTGAGACACGTGTGTGCTGAGGGCCTTGCAGCCGGCACTCTGGTAAGGCTGTGGGGCCGGGGTTTGGGGCCAAATCCTTGGGCGGCCTGGAGCCCAGCTCCCGGGAGGCAGCTCGGGTGAGCAGGGATGAGTCTAACTGTGGGACTTCCCCTGGGGGTGCCACCAGGTTCTGGCCTCTTCCCACCCGCTGCCCTCGGAGGGCCCAGGAGGGAACTCCACACACCTTCCCACGATGTTTATTTTTTTATTTGGTTAGAACGATTTTTTAACGTGCACGTAGCTGACACACAACACTACATTAGTACTAGCCCCTGTGACATCGAGGCCCTCCAGAAACACGGAACATGGAGTGCTTCCCCCCAATGAACGGGTCAGGTACAGCTCGGTGAGGCTGGGAACCCACCCGGCATGGACACCTGGGGTCAAAGTCAGGGCGCACAGAGTTTTTCTGTACCTGAGGGGTGGCTCTGGAAATTCAAACGAGCAGAACGTGAGCCCCCAAGGCCTCCTCACCAGGCCTTGGCAGTAACAGCTGATCCCTCCTGCGTTCACCCCCCGGGACCTCCCTCCTGGGGCACACACAGGGCAAGGGCGGCGAGATGGGGCTGACACTCACAGCTCTGAACGATGCATCCAGGGGCCAGTGGCCGAAGCAGTGCTGCAGGAAGAGGTAGAGCTTCTGTTGGACAAACCTCGGGACGGCGGCCCTGCAGGGGAGAGGAGGGGAGAGGGTCCCCTCATAGGCGAGCCCAGTGTCTCCCGTTTGCAAGGGCCAGCTCTGCCAGGGCGAGCGGGGGGGCACTCCCTGGAAGTAAGGTCTCCTACTTTCGGCCCATATTTCAGAAAAAGAAACCAAAGTTCAGAGAGGTTAGGTAATGTCCCAAGGTCACACAGCACACATGTGGATGATCTAGTGAGGCTCCTGTGACCACCTCTGCTTGGCTCTCCAGACACAAGTCACCTGCTCTGCTGGCCCCAGTCAGCCTAGGAATCAGACCACCATCCCGGCTCTTCTGACGGAGGGAGGGAGGAGCAGAAGGGAAGAGGGGGGGAGGGCGCAGCACAGAGCTCAGTCTCCAGTCACAAATGAGCCACTTTGCGGCGAAGGGGCTCCCAGCTCACGGGCTTTCCTGGGCGTTCCGAGGAACGTGGTCACTGTAGAGCTCCCACTTTGCCCACTACTGGGGAGGAGGGGACAAGACAGGGCAGCAAGATGAGGCCTCTCTGGCCAGTCTGGCTCTTTCTACCAAAGAGGGCAGGCCTCGAACGAGAGGCCTGAGTGGGGGTGGGGAGATAAACCCACGGTGATGTCCCACCTGCCCCACCCTGCAGAGGCCTCACAGGCCATCCCCTCACACCCCAGGGACAGGTCACTGCGGGCAACCTGTGTGCAGGACGAGGCAGCGGCAGCCAGGGGCACGGGAGCCCTGCACACGGCCCTGTACCCACCGTTTGAACTCCTCCAGGGGGCTGGTGGCGTGGGAGTGGGCGGAGGGAGAGACCTGCTCGGGCTTCAGGCTGTTGGAAAAGGCGTGCAGATGCTTTAACAGCAGGCGCACCACCAGCACGTGCTCCTCGGTGGGCGTGAACGACTCCTAACGTTGTGGGGGGGGGCAGCGTCAGGACCCAGGCCAGTCTGGGGTGGGGCCCCCAGGTCTGGCCATATCCCGCCCAGAACCGCTTCTCCCCCACAGGACGCGTGGGCCACCCCCAGGGCCCTCCCCGCACCTCATTCGCTGGCCCCGAGACCTGCTAAGAGCACCTGCAGGCCCAGGCAACACACCTGCGAAGGGCTTCACTGTGGGCTTCAAACCCTTTTGTACCCTCTGTGGCTGACTTGGGTCTCTGCTGCCCATCCAAGTCCTCAGGGGGCCCCACCTTCTGGCCAGCGAGAGGAGCAGCAGGGGGCGAGGTAGGCGGCATCCCCAGCCCCCCGCCCCCCAGATCTAGACTCCGGGTCTCCTGCCTGCCTCCCAGGTGTGTGGAGACAGCTCCCTGGGGCCCCTGGCTTCCCTTTTCAGGCAGAAACGTTCCCCAGTTCCTTCTCCCACTGCAACCCCGACGACTCCCCGTCCTAGACCCGCCAGCTGGGGACTCGGCCCAGGGTGGCCCTTCTATTGCTAACGGACCTGTGGTCAGCACGACCCCCAAGACAAGAGCACTCTCAATCTGGTGAGCTGAAGTTCCGATTCACCAAGTAGGCTCTTTAAAACTCAGACCTGAGAGGACAGCCTGCCTGCTGGCTGTGCCATGACGGAGAACAGGGTGGTCCCCTGACTGGCAGAGGATGGCACCAGCAGGCCCCAGATACCTGCCAGCTCTGGGGTGCCCAGGCATACTCCTCTCCCCACAGTCACCAGCCCCAGGCCCCTGGGGCCTCCACAGACTCGACAGAGGAGCTTTCGGAAGCCTAGTCCGGATCCCGACAATGTTGCGGCTGGCAGAGGCCATGCCTCCTGGCACGGCCCAGGCACCCAGCCACCGCCCCGCCACGGATCTACCTCCACGGGCCCAGGCAACGCACCCCACGCCCAGTGTGCCCACGCAGGGAGCTACAGGGCTTTGTGAGAGCGGCTGCTGCTTCTCTGTGTGTTTAAGTCTTTGTGTGATGAATTTGCATCATTTGCAGAAAAAAGTGTAAGATACTTTCACAATAACGAAATTTCAGAGGGCACTGATGCCAGGCTGTAATCTAGCCCCTGTGCCCCCAG
Organism: Zalophus californianus; assembly: GCF_009762305.2. Classification (NCBI taxonomy): domain Eukaryota; kingdom Metazoa; phylum Chordata; class Mammalia; order Carnivora; family Otariidae; genus Zalophus; species Zalophus californianus. The sequence goes on along the minus strand of NC_045608.1, from coordinate 27,585,959 downwards.
GGGCCTTCCCCTTTCTCATTCCTGGGCCCTTGCCGACCCCGCCACTGTCTCTGCGACAGAGGACAGAGCATCCGCGCTGAACCAGAACTGCACCCCCTCCTCGTCCGCACAGGCCCTTCCCGTCACGCTGGAAGCCCCTCGGGCTGTCTTCCCGCTGGGGGAAGCCAAACCTTTCTTCTGACCGCCTCCCCCCCCACCCCCGAGCCAAATCCCCACGGGAGCCTGGCCACAGCTGCACGTGGCCTCCTCCAGGTTCGTGCCCCTTAGGGACATGTTCCCAAAGCCTGGGCCATTTCTTACTGGGCCCAGCTCTTAGCTAAGCAACCTCCCCTGCCATGGACGTTTCTCCAGGGATCCTGCTCTGAGCCAGGTGAAACCTTCCCCAACATAGGATGGAGTACTACCCGCTTCTGTGCTCAGCCCGCCCCTGCCGGCCCTTCCGGGACCATTCTCTTCCTTCTTCCCAGCAGCTGCTGCTTCTGAGCGGGAACCCTGTGTGTGCTCACCACCCCATCCCAGCAAACTGATTTCTCATCTTGCGTTCAAGTATCCGGTTAAGTGTTATTGTGTGCTCCCACTGAGGGCAACTGGACAGACCCCTGGCCTTGAGCATGGATCTAGACGCATGCTTTCTGCCCAGACATCGTGGTGGTCACCTCGTGAATCGTGAGCTACCAGACTCCATCAGCCCTGAAACAGCCTGCAGGTCCGAACCCCATCAACCTCAAACCCGCACACACCGGTGGTCCCTGCCTAAAGCAGACCCGTCTCCACGAGGCTCTCACCCACTCTTGCCCGCCTCTAGAGGAGCGCCCAAGTCCACAAGAGGCCAGGGCCTGGTGTGCTCAGGAATCGACAGCCTCTCCAGGCTGGGGGGCCGAGCCCTTTCCTCCCCGCCCCTTGGCCTCACAGAGGCTTGGGGTCGGCAAAGCCGCACCACCATGAGCCGCGGGGTGTCCCTATGCTCAGTTAGGTCCTGAGCGCCAGGCCTGCACTGCAATGGGGAGGGCCGCTGCAAAGGCCGCACTATTTCCACTCCTCCGACCAGGGCCAAGCACAGAAGCCACCAACTCCCTAGAGCATGTGAACTCTGGTTGGCCTGGGGCTCGGCCAGGCCAATCTGGTGGCCCCACCCCCCAAACCTGGGCTAATCTGCCAAGCTGAGGGCCAAGGCAGGCCAAAGATGGCCACTCGCCACCATCCCCAACACACACTGGCCTTGCTCTGTCTGGAACTGGTCTGAGTCACCCCAGCCGGCCCCCGGCAGGCCCCTCGCTTTACCACTGCACTGCCATGCGCTCCATGGCTCACACCACAGGGCAGGGGTGAAACGGAACAATAGGAGAGCAGCCAGTACTTGGTAGGCGTGGAGGGCCTGGAGGCTGGGCTGGGCGGGGCTGTGGGGGGCGCTGGACACACTGAGTCGGTAGTGCAGAACCTCCAGCTGAGAGACAACAAAACAGAGAAGCCGAGAAGAGGCGGGGAGGGCAGAGGGCAGGGCAGAGGGCAGGGCAGGGGACAGGAGGGGAGAGACCGGGAAGGGGACAGCAGGGAGAGAAAGACAAAAATGAGCCCAGAAGTGAGGAGAGAAACAAAAAACAAAAACAAAACAAAAGCACATCAGTGACAATCCACACCATCAGAGCCCCGCAGCCTCAGGCCAGCGGGACGCCACCCTCTCAGCAGCCCAAAGGGGCCCTGCCTGGTGGGCAGACCAGAGCCAGGCCTGAGGGCCGCTCCTCCACCTGCCAGGCAGAGACGGATGCTCGAGGTCACTTGGGCAGCCTCCTCCACGTCACTGGGCCTGAAGGTCCCTCCAGCTCCCTGAAGTCGGCCTGACTCACTTTCCTGCCAGAGGGTCCTGCCCTCCCCGACCCCCGTGTGTGCGGCACGTGCATGCTGCACCCCGCCAGGACCCCGGGGGCCTTGCTGGGACACATGCCAGCCACCAAGGCCCTAAAGGCCCCGAGGCTCAGAAAAGAAACTTCTGAGGAGCCCATTCCTAATGGAGACCTCTCTGCTCAGGAAAAAAAAAATACGTCATTTATTGGACTTCCCTGGGTTGTCCCAAAAAGAAATTTACCAAATTGATATATGATGTGGTCACTTCCTAGGTATCAAAGATCCAATCAGTGGCCCCTCCTGAATGGTTCTCTCTGTGGGGGCTGATTCCCAGGGTGGCACGGAGGCGAGCAAGGCTCAGCCCACGAGGGCTAACGCCCTCCACACCCCACATTCCGGAAATCGTTACAGGTGGCGCAAACACTCATGGTTTCGAATTCTGAGAGATCCATCTCTCCCACCTCATCAGAACTCCCTAACTCCGGACACACAGAGCCCTTCACTAGTCCCAACAGGTCCCCGAGAATCTGGCCATGGCCACACACACCCAGAGGCAGCTAGAACCCTGAGGCTGGGACAGCCTGGGACATGGGCGACGACAGCTGAGTTGGCAAAGCTGTCCACTCCCAACCCACCGTCTGCCCTCCCCGCCTGCAGTGACAAGGCCTGCTAAAGCAGTCCCCCTTCAGCCAAGCACAGCCCAGAGCCGGCCCTGGCACACGTCCTGCCCGGTGAGGGCCACGCCTCCCACTGAGTACCATGCTGCGTGCAGGAGAGGTCAGCATGCGTGTGCCAGGCCTTGAGGAGACAGGCGCAACCAGAGACACGAAGAGCAAGGGCAGGAAGGAGCACAGTAAGGAGGGGTCTGCCCTTCAAGGTCTTCCTCTGGGCCAGACCCCGGGCTTAGCCGCAGCTCAGTGGGAATCGGGGAGCCCACGGTTCCCTGCTGGGGACCTGCCCAGTCTACAGGAACACTGGGCAGGCCCCACAGCGGCCTGCAGGAGTGTGCGGACTTCAGCGACCAACTGCCTTTCCAGAAGCCCTCCTCAGTAAGCTGGGGTGGAGGAGAGGCCCAGGCTCTATGGAGCAGGCATCCACTCTGGACCCAGGCTAGGCATGGAAGCACTGCGGGACCTCTCAGAGCTGCACTTCCTGCATCTCTAACATCAGGAAACAGTGACCCCAAGGCCAGAATCCCACACGGCACAGCACAGGCCTGGGTAGATAGTACGGAGCCTCAGAAGGAAGAAACCTCCGCAGCTGGCTTTCTCCACTTCCCACACACCAGGTTTACTAAGGTTTTGTTGTCAGCCTCAGCAGGAGGCAAAAAAAAAAAAAAACCCAAACAAACAACAAAAGACCACAAACCCTCTCCGGATGCCTGGTGGGGGTTTCCCAGTTGTCCCCCAATACCAGCCACTCTGAGCAGCTCTCACCTGCCCTCTGGTCTGGCCAAGAGGAAGCAAACGTGGGGAAGAAGGGGAAGGCCCCCCTGCCCCAGCACGTCCGGCCCGCCACTCCTCCCAGGTGACAGCCAGCCTAGAGGACCTTTGTGACTGGCAGGTCTGCTAAAGATTACAGCGAGCGTGCCCGCACTAGCTCAGAAGACAGAAGGAAGAGCCAGGAAGGTGATGCAGCAAAGCAGCCTCTGCCTCTGCAAGACCAAGCCACATGCACAGCGGCTGAGTGAGCCCCTCAGGACCCAAGGCGGAAGCCCGGCCCCCTGACCACCGTGCACCAGCCAGGAACATGCAAGTCCACTCTGGAAGCAGGAGTGGCAGCGCGGGTCCTCAGTGACGCAAGGGGCCCAAGGAGTCCCGGCTTCCCCTCCGTCCCAAGGTGCCAAGGACAGAGATTTGGGGTACTCTGCACTGCACTTTAAGAGAGCAGCAGTTGGGGGTGCTCCCCAAACCAGTACTCAGCAGAGAGCAGGGAAGCAGAGCTGGTTGCCGAGACTCTGCAGCGGGAAAAGAATTGCTCCATGCTGCAATCGCAGAGGGAAGGTTACAGGGCACCCATACAAATTTCAGGCCCAGGGAGTCTTAATTCTTAAGGAATCTCTCAAGCATTCTGTCTGGCATCAACAAAAGCAACATCTAAGAGGCAGCCCAGAAGCGCACAGAAGCCACGGATGGCGCAATGGGTCACAGGCTAAGGCTGCCCCCAGCAGGGCCCCGGTTCGCGTGTTTCAGGCTGTTTCATGGAGTGTGAACCTAGGTGCCCGCCCTGCCTCTTATTAAGCAGACAGAGCCGTTCTACCCTGACGAGTCCACGGGGCAGCCGGCCCCCGCGGGGGCAGCTTGGGCACCCAGGGGAGCGAGGGCTGCCGGATGCCACCTCAGCAGGAAAGCAGGAGGCGCTGTGACAGTAGAGGGGACAGACCCGGCTGTGACTCCCAGAGGCATCCGTGACTCTGCTGCCCCCCCCACAGTGCCACAACCTCATCCATTCCGGCTGCCAGGGAGGGGGCTCTGGAAGTAGCAAGGGGAGGACCCCAGAGAGGACAGGCCTCCAGCCCTCACCATGGAAGTCCACCACAGAACCAAACCCACCTGCTGTCCAGCACTGGAGTAAGGGGTGGTGGTGAGTTTCTGCCTCCCACCATCTAGCCCTTGAAAACTAGCTGAGACTAAGGACAAGAAGTAGCAGGTGGACTAGGGACACCCGGGCCAGAGCAGACAGGGACGAAAACGTTCGGCAACATACCTTGGCGTGAGGGGACTGCATTTTTTGGTACATCTCCAAGGAATAATGATGAAGCCACATTTCCACAAAAACCTGCAAGAGAGCATCGGGTGGTCAAATGATTTGCACCTATGGTGTTGTGACCATTCAAAGGGCAGTTCTTTTCAACAAACAGTGCTGGGAAAGCTGGGTATCTGCACGCAAAACGATGAACTTCCACCAGAAACAATAAATAACTCAAAACGGATCAGAGACCTACACGTAAGAGCTAAAACTATAAAACTCTTAGAAAAAAGCGTGAGGACAAAGCTTTATGACATTGGATTTGGCCACGATTTCTTAGCTAAGACTCGAAAAGCACAGGCAACAAAAGAAAAGAGATCAATCGGACTTCATGAAAATTAAAAAAATTTTGCATATAGAAGTCACTATCCAGAGTGAAAAAAGCCACCCACAGGATGGGGGAAAATATTTCCAAATCATGTATGTGAGGAGGAATGGATATCCAGAATACATAGACAACTCCTACAACCAATCCAACCACAAATAAATAAAGCCACTCAATTCAAAAATGGGCAACGGACTTGAACAGATATTTCACCCGACGACATACAAATGGCCAATAAGGACACAAAAAGATGCTCAACATCACCAACCAGGAGGGAAGTGCAAATCAAAACCACCGGGAGACACCACCTCACATCCATTAGGCGGGCTCTAATCAAAACCAGAACATCATGGGCGTCGGCACGGCCATGCACCCCTGGTCCCCTGGTGGGAACGTTTGACGGTGCAACCGCCAAGGAACACAGTACGGTGCTTCCTCAGAGCATTAAGCAGAATTACCACACGATCCAGCAGTTCCGCTTCAGGGTATATACCCAAAAGAATTGAAATCAGAGTATCTAAGAGATTTTTGTACATCCGTGTTCATAACAGAACTATTCACAATAGCTAAAACATGCGAGCAACCCAGTGGCCATCCACAGATGAGTGGAAACACAGGAAGTGGTAGAGCCATATGACACAGTATTATTGAGACTTAAAAAAAACTTGGCAACGTACTACCACATGGATGAACCTTGACGGCGCTCTGCTACACAAAACAAGTCAGTCACAAAAAGCATTAATTACCATATGATTCTGCTTCTGAGATCCTACAGGAGTCAAAATCATAGCCGCAGGAAGCAGAATGGAGGGGGCCGGGGGCTGGGAGGAGGGGGTATGGGAAACTTCTGTTTAATGGGTACAGTTTGTTTTACAAGATGAGGAAGTTCTGGAGATTCCTTCCCCAACAACATGAATATATGTAATTCTACTCAACTGCATACTTTGATGGTAAACTTTATGTTATGTGTATTTTACCTCAATTCAAAGAAATTTTTTCCTCAATAATTAAAAAAAAAGAGTGAGTATTAGCGTTCTGGTCCAGAAAGCAACCCTCCAGCATTTCTGCCCCATAAGCCCATGTCCTGGCCACAGGCCCTCCTCATGGGCTGGCACAGCCCAGAATCCACATTAGCTGGGGGCACCTGAAGCACCAGGGCCCCTCTGCGAACAGGGAGGCTGAGTCCAGCCATCCAATCTCCCGGTGCGGTCTCAACAGCGACACGGAGACCGCTGAAAGTGCAGCAGCCCATACACCAAGAGTTATGTACGAGGCAGGAGGGACAGAACCCCATCTTATCCATGTGTCAGGCTGTCAGTAAGTGATGCTCGTGGCTACCAATTCCGCCCCGGCGTCGAGAACCAGCTGAACCTCTCCAAGGTGCATTTGGAGAGACAGCCTGGCCTGGGAGGGAGCCAGCCCAAGCCTGCATGAGAGGCTGGAGCCTGCACGAGGGCAGACAAGGGGCCCTACCACCTCCCATGTGGATCTCCCAACCCGGAAGGGATAGGGGCTGCCAGCCAAGCAAGGTTAGAGGCTTTGTAAGCCTTTTCTGGCCAGTGTTATAAAAACACTACTGGGGCAGGGGCTCAATATCCACCCAAATGAGGAGGATCACAGGAAACCTTTCCAGCATTGTGGGAGCAGGTCGGAGACGTGCGGTGTGGGGCAAGCCTGCACGCACACGGGTCCAGTGGAAACTGAGCAGCACTCATACCACCACGAGACAAAACCCCACAGTGAATCCTGGGATGAACAGCACTGCCAATGACATCCAGGTTAGACAGGTGGGCACGTCACAGCAGGAGAACACCAACAATTTAGAAGCACTCTCAGGCTGAGGGCAGTGTTTAGGCCTCTGCCCCCTGGGGCGGAAGGTGATCGGGCAGTTTATTTTGAAACAGAAGACGAGAAGGGTTTCCTCACTCTCACCTGGAGTAGAGTTTCAGACCTCCAGATCTCATGGGATGCAGGGTCTGCGTTCACAGACGTCTGATGAGAGATGTGTCGCTTCAGGAGGCTGGTGTGGTGGAGGCCATAGGAAGCGAAGGGCATGGCTGGCGTCCTGAGGGACACACAGAAACAGGCCTCCGTTAGGGGGTCCTGCCGGCACAACCAGGGGCGATATGAACGGGAACATCGGTGGCAACTGTAACCATTACCACCTGCTGAATCACAGGACGGCCCCCAAATCCACCTCCCTACTGCAGAGCGTGCACTGGTCAACGTAAGGGATGAAAGCACACAACCACCCTTAGGCAACCATCCTATTAAAAACTGATTTGGCTGGCGATAATCAAGAGACACTAACACCACTGATAATTACATAGTCTCAATGTATCTTCCCAACAAATCCCTCTTGCTAATTAACTTGGCACAAAGTACCCATTTAATTTTACAGTAGGAAAACCTAGCCAACACCCCCCTGGCCCAGTGATCAAGACAATGTCACCAGCACACAGACTCCATGGCCGCTGGGCCTAATCGCTAGGAAACACCAGAGAACTCGCGATAAGGGCATTCTGCACACCCCTGGGCTGCACCAGTCCAAAGCATCAAGGTCAGGAAAGATGGGAACCCGGAGGGACTGTTCCACACTGAAGGGGGACCAGAGGTAACTGCACGCAGCGAGTGAGCCTGAGCTGGATCCCAGCCAGGTGGCAGACGTTAGTGGGGTAGCTAGGGCAGCCCGGGTGGGGTCTGAGGATGAGACGGTGGCCTGGCAGCGATACCGATTTCCTGATTCAGATAAAAGTGCAGTGGCTGTGTAGGAGAAGGCACTTGCTTTTAGGAAATACACTCCAAAACATTAAAAAATAGCAGGTGTTGTGTCCATAACCTACTCAAATGGCCTGGAAAAAACATGTACAGATAAACAGAATAAAACAATTCAGAAAAGTAGAAGAAGGATCTATGCAAGTTTTTTGTTATTCATGGCAAGTTTTAAGTCTGAAATTCTAGGTTAAAATAAGCCAACACAACTGGGCCCGGAAAACAGCCTGGCACCTGAAACCTGCCTCTGACAGGGCGTGAAGCTGGCCAGCCCGGGTCCTTCTCGGCCATAGCATTACCAATGTCTGTGCAGCCTCTCCCCACTTGCACGCCCCCACCTCCTCCTTTCAATCCCCTTTCCTCGGGGGCATTCCTGTGCCAGCAGGAAAGACCCCACCTCCCAGGGAAGAAGGTGCACCAGCAAGGTTGAGGAGGGTGAGGAACATGGGTGGCAGTTCCCGGGTCACAAGTGTCTCCTGGGGAGAGGCGGCCAATCGGCCCCTGGCTAAAGGCCTCAGTTCACCCTCAGGCTGAGGCTGGCTGCACACTCCCTTCCTGCACGGTCTAGCCACAGCCCAGCCTGCTTGGATTGGCACAAAAGGCTCTATACCCCAGGACCTCTGGCTCAGGCCAAGACCTCGTCCGGCAGCCTACACAGATTCCTCCTGCTCTTACTCCTCCTCACATCAGCCCTGCTGTGGCCTGCCTACAGGCCCTTTCCCTCCAGCACCACCTGCCCAGTGCGACCGATCAGCTCTGGTAACATCACTCTGAAACCCCCGCCACCGCTTCTGTGTGGGACTTGGATGCCACATGTAGGGAGGGCTGCTATGGGCAGAACACAGCCCACTCCCAAACCAAAGCCAGGCCTTGTCCATGGGGCCACAGGACCTGCTCACTGCAAACCCAGCCCCAGACATCCTCCTCACCCCCGCCCTCCGGTCTGTGCCAGGGCAGCTGGGGTTGGGGGATCTCAGGCCTAAGAAACATTGGGGCACCCGGGACAAAGAGTGGCACTACTGTCCCTGTGAGCAATGCCCACTGCCCAGGCCACTCCCCTGTGGAAGGGCCAGACTTTACAGGCTAGCTGCAGGGATGGGCCGCCCTAGGCCAAGAGCCAGGGCAGCCAGAGAGCCTTACCTGGGAGCTGGTGAGGGGCTGGGCCCCCCGGGACTGGAGGAGAGCGGCGGGAGCACACTGCCTTCTGTGGGCAGGAACCATGACAGGTACCTGTCCACGAGGATGAAATAGGCACAGTCTGAAGTTCGTATGTGGAGAGCCCCAGGGAGTGGCTGGAAAAGCAAATCCGCATCGGTGTGTGGCTCTGTGTGCCGTCCCCTGGCTGCAGACCCCAGCAGCCTCAGGGCTCAAATCAACGAGCCCTGGGACATGGGCCACATCCCAGGGGCCTGACCACAAGCACCCAGGGTAGTACCGGGAGACAAGTTCCCACCACAGGGGGCCTGACTAGATCCCAGAGTCCTTTTTAGCATGCAACCCCTTCCCACAGGAAGCCCCCCAACTACCACTCGGGGTGCCCAGGTCAAGTGTGCCCACCGGCCTGTCATCCTGAGTGAGGATGGCTTGAGCAGCAAAGGCTGGAAGAGGATGCAGAGGGCAAGCCAGAGAAATTCGAAAAGACATGGACGATAAAGGAAGTCCTAGGCCACAGCCCCCACCCTCCACAGGGGTTTTGGTAAAAAGCTGCTCAGGGGCACCCCTCCTGTACCTTTTGAGTGATGAGGCTCAAAGCAAAGAAGAACATGTAGTACTCGAACGGATCTGATGGCAGCGTCAGGGGGCAAACGGGCAGGGCTACTGGGCCACCCCCAGCACTGTGTCCCGGCCCCCCATGGCCTCCCCAGCCCCGCGGGGCTGACAAAGGATACTGAGGGCCAAGTTCAGGCCGAGGCCCCCCGTCGGGGGGAACTGGACCTTGTTGTGGTACAGAGGGCTGTCAGGGAGCACACGCTCCTGGATGGACGCCTTCACAGGGCCCTGTGGAGACAGGGAGTTGGGTTTGCGGGCAGGCTCCGCAGGGTGCCCCCGTGCGGTGCAGCCTTTGGGAAGGGCTGCTGCGGAGGCGACCAGCACACGGACCCTGCCTGGGGGAGCACTGCTGTCCTCTGGGTAGCGCTGGAGCAAGAGGGCCTCCACTCAGAATCGCTCACACTATCCTCAGGAAGATCCCCAAACAGCAAGGGCAGCAGCTGTGTGTTTCTGAGCCTCGTCAAGGGCTTCAGGCTCCCCCATCTCCTTTGCTTCCGATATCCACCAAGCAAATCACCCCTCAATTTACCACTGAAGGACTGGAAACTCAGAAAAACAGAGCAACTGGTCACACAGCCCTGCCTGCCACTCAGCCAGGAACAAACCAGGTCACATAGTGCCTTCTCCATGAGCAGAGTTGGGAATGATGCCTCCTGGACCCTGAGCAGACACCATGGCGTTCTCTTGCCCATGGCTGCAGCCCCCAAGCCCTGCCCAGCACCCACCACCGCAGCTGCTGTGCAGGGCGCTCTGCCCTGAGCACGACGCTCACCCCACGGCTTACTTACAGGCAGGTAGGAGACAGGAAAGTCAAACTTATAATCTTCAGCCTGAAGCTTATAAACCAACTTCATCATTGGGCCACTGAACATGAAATTAAATCAACAAAAACAAAGCAATGAACTGTAAACCATCTTGCTTTGACTGTTTCTTAACTTTGAGAAATATAGTGCTTTAAGAATGCGATCACCATGAGGAAACATCCAGCCCCTCTCAGGTGACAAACCTACCTACCCAGGGTCTAGAAATTCCATCGCAATGCTGTATTCCACAGGACTCATGCGTCCCTGTAAGTAGCGGAGGTTCCAGCCGACAAGGACACCGTCCAGGCTGCCAAAAATGCTCTCCACCAGCCATGGGAAGATGGCATGCAGCTCCTGAAACGGTGTTTGGGGGGATGGCTTTGACCAGTGCCCATTGCTGGGCTGTGTGCCATGGGGGCCTCCTGCCCAGTCCAGCGCTACACCCCAAGTTGTCCACCTCCTTCACTGAGTGTGTACACATGAACTGGAAATTTCCAGGGTGAGAATCTTTGTCCAGGCTGGCTTCCTGGGCTACACTTTACTACTTGATAATTCTGGGTATGGCTTAAATAAAATATATATTTTCAGTGTGAAAACCAGGGTTTCTCAATCTTTTGGGCTGGACACGTCTTTGTTGGGTTGGATTGTCCTGTGCAATTTGGGAAAGTTACCAGCATCACTGGCCTCTACCTACTCGATGCCTGTAACACCCTCTCCTGTGTGACAGCCAAAAATGTCTCTAGACATCGCCAAGTGTCCCATGCAGGACAGAAGCACCTGTGGCTGAGAACCCCTGGTTTACATGTTGACATGTTTAAATGTGTCCATAAATGTGTCCGACACTAGGTCAGGCCTCTTTGCAGGGCAGTGCTCAGAGTTGGGAATCAGGGGCTGTGAGAATGTTTTTCAAAGACTATGTGAGACATGCCCTAAAGAGATGCGAGCAGAACTGTACCTTTGCTGGAAAATCCTCTATGACTTTAACCAAGTCTTGGCACCGCTGTGCAAAGGGCTTATTTATAGAGTCAGCTTTCAGGCTAGCCTAGAAGATAGAACAAACCAAAAAAAAAAGTCATGAGCATATTTACCTGGCAGCTGTTTTCTGGCTCAAATCAAAACAGAAACCCAAGTGATAGGTAGGAGTCAGACACGCCATGGGCATGGCTCCCCAGCATCTCGTGCATCAGGTCATGCGTGTGTCAGTGGCCTAAAGGATGCAACTAGGAGAGGCGGGGGTCCTTTGCTCTCCAGACAGCCAACTCTCAGGCTTCTTCCCTGCACCCTCTGTCAGGCATCCCCAGTTACGGCAGGGTACTACACATTTTCACGACAGAAGTGACTTCCACCCAATCCAGAGCAGGGGGTCAGCTCCAGGGTCAGCCCCGCAGCCAGAAGAGGACCCTTATTGTGTGGGGCACCCCTCACAGACCACAGAGTACTCCCTGAGTGTATACACACGAACTGGAAATTTCCCTGTGATGACCACCCGTGATGACACCACTGTGATCATCAGTGAGGATGCCCAACAAAACAAGGGAGACAGCAGAAGCCCTCTTAACCAAGCTCTCCTCTGTTCAGGAGATAACGAGCCAAATGAATTCATTATCTCAAGAAACAAGGCAGGCTAGAAATGACAGATGGCTTTAACCAAATGTCGACACTAATCATGAAGGCGATGGATAAGCCAGGGAACATTCAAGACAAGAATGAAGGAAATCTACCCAAGGTCGTGGGGTGTGGATTAAGATCAGGAGGAAATGCCAGAATTTGAACCAAGAGGGCTTTGCCCAAGGCTATCTAAGGCCTCAGCCACCTCCAAATGAGGGTGGTGTCTCAAGCAGAGATAAAGATCTGGGCTGTTGCAGCCACGCACTGTGGGAAGGTTCCCTGCATGCCTGGCCTCTACCCACTGAATGCCAGTAGCACCGCATGTGTTGGCTCTAGAAGGGGCACCAAGGAAGGATGTCCTTCTGAATAAACGTTTACAAAAAGTATCTTCTGGGAACTGAAATAAAGAATCCTCACACCATGGCTATCTGCCTCACATGTAATTTCCCGGCATCATGTTTAATACTGAGAGTGCAGTCCTGCCAATTTCCAATGATGACAGTTACGATTATTAGAATACCCCGGGAAGTGTGTAAAGACATACAAGATGTGGAAATTCTGATGTATATCCTTTCAAAAGTAGTGAAAATGGATTTGAATCAACTTACCTTGTAGGTGAGAAACTCATCTTGTAGATGAGAAAACCAGGGCTCAGGGGTTCAAGTAAACCCAATGTCCTACACCGGAAGGGGCCAGGGTCAAGTCTAAGGATTCTAACCCCCAGGCCAACTTCCTTCACATGCCCTCAAAAAAACCCCAGCAGAGGGGCACCTGGGTGGCTCAGATGGTTAAGCGTCTACCTTCGGCTCAGGTCGTGATCTCAGGGTCCTGGGATCGAGTCCCACATCGGGCTCCTTGCTTAGCAAGAAGCCTGCTTCTCCCTCTGCCTGCCACTCCCCCCGCTTATACTCTCCCCCTCTCTCTCTCTGGCAAATAAATAAATAAATAAAATCTTTGAGGGGGGGGAAAAAAAACCCCAACAGAAAGTTCAGGTCAGGGGAAAGAACTCGCAAGTCCCTGAGCTGTAGACCAATCATCATGCTGACATTCCCACAGGCAGCTGGTACTTACCAGCAGAAAGCTGGGCTGCTGCAGGTGAGGGAACGCCATAGCAGCCTCCTGGGGGCCGCTGACAACGGCCGTCTTAGGAAACCACTGTGAAAAAACAAAGGCGACATCTCAACATCTGCCACACAGCGGATTATATTGCCTTACAACGCCCAGGGGAGTATTTGTATAATTCAATACACTCTGCACTGCCGAATTCCATGTTTTATAGAAATGCCGGTCTGATGCAGTCTGCAATGGCCAGCTTCAGAGCCAAGTGTGCAGTGGCGAATCCTTGGTAACGCTTGTACAGCACTTGCTGGGTGCCCGCTTCTAAGGACCCTCTGTATAGCTCCTCATTTAATCCTCAGGGGTAGGCAGAATTTTAAAGATAGCCCTCCAAGATTCCTATCCTTGGGTATTCAATCAAATGCTCATCTAGGTATTATGAAGGAATTTTGCAGATATGACTGAAGTCTCAAGGGGGCGGACCATAAGATACAGAGCAGTTCCAGCTGCCGGCCAGTAAGGAAACGGGGACCTTAGTTCTACAACCCGAAGGAACTGGATTCTGCCAGCAACTTGAATAAACTTGGAAAAAGATTCTTTCCGAGGGCTTCTAGGTAAGAACAAAGCCAACCAACACCTTGATTTCAGTCTTGTGATATCCTAAGCAGAGAACCCACTGGAGCCTGCGTAGACTTCTGGACTATAAACTCTGAAATAATAAGTGGATGCAGTTTTAAGCTGCTAAGTTTGTTAAGGAAAAATAGAAAACATATATCCTCACAACAATCCTGTGAGGTCAATACAGATAAAAAGAAGTGGAAGCAGAGAGGAGATAAGCACTTGCCCTCACTTGGCTGGTAAATGGCAGAGCCAAGATCCTAATACACAGACCTCTGAACACATCTTCCAGAGAGACAGGTATGTCACCTGTGCTCTATGAGAATGAATGGAATGAATGGAGGGGATGAGCAAGCTCAGCCGAGGGAGCTTTTGAACAAGCCATCAGAAAATCAGGAGCAACTCTCTAGATTCCTCTCTCTCTCTCCACCCAGGTCAGAAACTGAAAATAGCCAGATGTGGACTGAACAGAAAGGGAGCCTGCCTAGTCCCACTGACGATGCCTTCCTGGCACAGCTCTGCCCACAGCATGAGTAAGGGTGCTGAGGTGGCAAACAGAAGTGTATGTGGATGAGGAAAGACTAGGCGCAAGGAAGCTGTGAGGCAGTGGAGGAGTTGAGAGGAGATGTGAATCCCTGCCTCTTGACAATAGAAACACCTCCAGGGTTTTTTCAATTCTCTGCATGACACTAGCTATCAAATTCAGTTTTAAGGAAGACCTCAAAGGCCTCAGTCCTGAACCACTGTGATTAAAATGACCAAAGCAAAATAACCAAAGCAGCATAAAATCCTGGCCTGTTTGCAAAGGGCAAAGCTTTAGAGATGATGAGGTGGAAGTACCTCCTTGTTCAGAGGAAGCCTGCACTGGCATCAGCTCAGGACTGAGGCCCAGAGGCGCCAAAGCAAAGAGTCTTTCCGAGAGAGGGCAGTGTCTCCTAAGGCCCTGTTCTCTAATCCTACCCCAGCCAGGCTCCTCCATCACACCCTTCTCCACTATGTACACCAAGTGTTCCCTTCATCCGCCACTTTACAGCCACTTTCTTCAGTGGGTCCTTCGGATCTTTTGAGGTTTCTTCTCAGAGTAGCAACGCCAATCATGCCAAGCAAATCACATTACTGCCAAGGCCTCCCTCTGGCTGCGCTCTGAGAAGCAGAGAATGCTCCCATTTGCTGCTCACAACTGCCCTGTAAGTGAGCATCGGGATCTCCATATTACAGATGAAGAAACTGAGGCTCAGGAAGGTCGGCCCACACAGGGAAGATGAGTCGGGTGAGAATCCACACCCGGCTCTTCCTCCCACACAGCTTGTTGAGCCTAAGGCCCAACTTCAACTCGAATCTCTCCTTCCGCCAACTCGTTCAACGAACGTAAACCGGGCACCCACCAGGACGGGGTGTGCGAGGCGCGCGAGAGGGTGGCATGAAGGCGCAGTCGGGCCCTCGGTTTCCCAGCCGGCCGGCCAGACAAGGGGCACACACACCAACGCCCGGCCCGAGGCCTGGCTCGTTCAGGAACGGAGATGGCTTCGGCGGAGGTTCGGGGGGACATAAGACCGTCCCGCACACGGCTCCCAACACTCACCTGTGGGACCCATGAAGTCGCTCGCCTAAGGGACGAAGACCGCCATTCGGCTACCCGGCACCGAAATGTCGTCATCAAGCTGCGCCTGGCGTCACGCCTCCCCTGGCCTGGCGGGAAACACACCACCAACTCGGCCCGCAATTATCTCAAAAGGCGCGTGCGCAAAGTGAAGGCCGGCCGGGTTTATGGGTTACATCTCTGAAGGCGCGTGCGCAGTGGGGGCAGCAGCGTCCCTTAACCCTGAGTTCTTGGACTGTAGGAACTGTAAGAAGCGCGCGTGCGCATAAAGAGAATGTTTAGTAGGGTCCTGGAGGCGCGCCCCCTAATGGGGAACGGGCGCAGAATAATTGTACGCTGCAATGACCTTCTTCTGACAGGCCTTTATTGAGCGCCTACTATATGCCAGGCACTGCGCTGGGGCTGCTGCCCAAGTGAGAATGACCAATGCAGTCTGACCCTGATCGCCCAGAAACGTGCCTCTGCGGTCAGCCTCGGTATCCCCCACGCCTAACACATCTCCCTATTGTGGGATCACTGAGTGCAACCGTCAGGAAAGAATTCTTGAGACTCTTGGTGCAACTTAGTAAGTTCATTGAAGTAGCACAGGGACAGGGCCTGTAGGCAGAGACTGCTGCACTTTTGCTGTATGAAGCTGGTGGTTATATGCTTAGTGTTCGATAGGCGGAGGAGCCGTGCAGGGAGTATTGGATCATAAATGTCTTCTCGGAATTTCTAGTCCTAAAGCTACTTTCGCAAGATTTCTCTGGTGCTTATCGTTCAGCTCGATATTAACTGGCAGTCATGAGACCCTTTAAGAATGTAGCAGCCAGTACTTATTGATCCTTATCAAAACTATTCAGGTTATAGGTCAGCCTTCGGGGCTAAAGATGAACATTTTTCTGCTTTTATCACGTCTCATGCCGCAGGCAAATGCGGATCAAACGGCGGAGAGGAGACAAACCGGTCCCTGAAGGGCCGCGCGGGGCCAGTAGAGGGCGCTGTGGAAGCGGCGGAGGGGCGCGGCGGAGGGGCAGAGGCGCGCGCGCAGCGCTCATCTTCTCGCCGGGCGCGTATATGGCGGCGCCGGGGGCAGGCCCCGGGCCGGGAGCGCCCCCGGGGCTGGAGGCGGCCCTGCAGAAGCTCGCGCTGCGGCGGAAGAAGGTGCTGAGTGCCGAGGAGATGGAACTGTACGAGCTGGCGCAGGCGGCGGGTGGCGCCATCGACCCCGACGTGTTCAAGTGAGCGCGCGCTCGTCCTACCCCCAGACGCCCCTGCTCTCCCGCTCCCCTGCCCCGGCCTTTGGTCTGGAGGGGCCCTCCCGCCCTTTTCGGACGCCTTTGGGCGCCCAGAGTAGAGCTGGGGTCCTGAGGGAGGTGGCCGTCCTAGGCCCGGGCAAGGAGGGCTCACTGTCCACCGCCTGTGTTCTCTCCAGGATCCTGGTGGACCTGCTGAAGCTGAACGTGGCGCCCCTCGCCGTCTTCCAGATGCTCAAGTCCATGTGTGCTGGCCAGAGGCTGGCGGGCGAGGCCCAGGACCCCGCGGCCGTGTCTCTGCCCACATCGAGCGTGCCAGAGACCCGAGGTCAGAGCTGAGCCCGGTGCGCCCTGCCCCTGCGGCTCAGGCGGTGGGTGGCGGGGGAGGGAAGTGGGCAGCGCCAGGCACAAGGCAGGCTTGGCCCTGAGTGGCCCGGTCCTACTGTGGGTCTTCTCCCCGGGACCTGCAGGGACCATCCAAGGGCTCCCCTCTTGGTTTCCAGTCCCCAGCTTTGGCTTCGTTGCTACCATTGAGAGTGCACATGTGCAAGTCCAGATCAGGCGGATGCAAAATGGGTGTCCAGGGTGGCCCAAGTAGGCTAGGCCTCATCTAGGATTCTGCCTACCTTCTTGGGTAGAAGTGCTTTCATTCCACAAAGACAGGAACAAGGTGGTTTTGGTTCCTGTTCTCACGGTGTGTACAGCGTCCAGGAAAGTGCTCAGGGAGTGGGCCAGGCAGAGGCCCTCCTGCCCCCTCTTCGTCTCTTCCCCACCAGGGCCCAGGTGCTGCTCGGGAACATAGCCAGCCGAGCTTCCTTCCTCAGATTGCAGGACAGGGGTCAGTGTGGCAGCCCCGGGCTACCCTAGACACACGGGGTGCAGAGGCCTGAGTGGGCACAGCACTGGGCTCAAGTTTCAGGGGCCTCCTCACTCTTGAGAGTCACGACTGGGGGATGAGCGGGTGCTGCTACGAGGGTGTCCAGTAGAGTTCCGACTGCGGCCTTCTGGTGTGTCGCATCTGCTCCCAATTTCAGAAACGCGCTGAATGCTTGGCCAGAAGCGCTCAGGCACTCACGGACATCCTGAGAAGGGGCTGGTGTTGGGGTTGGGCGCAGGCTGGGCCCCCGTGGGTGGGAGTGCCAGGGCCCTGGGTACCCACGCCCCCTGTCCTGAGAGGCCCTGGGCACTGGAGCGCAGGCTTCCTAACTGATCCACACTCTGTCTACTCTCTTTGTGTCTCTCTCTGACCTCCAGAGGCCTCCTTTCTCTCTGCCAAGAACTGTAGTCCCCCTGCAAGGCCCTCCTTTTCCTCGGCCCCGCGGCCTGCGGCCTCTCCGGTTCTGCTCCACGGCCCAGCTGCCACGCACTCGCCTCTCTCTCCAGGGCCCCCCGGTTCCCTCCGGTTCTCTTGCTGCCTGTTCTCTCCTTTCGCAGGTTGCGTTTATTGGTTTATCTCTGGGGGTTGGTGCTCTTTCTTGTTTCTGTGGAAACTGCTGTGGCCCCCAGAAAGTCAGCAGCTTCGAGATGAGCTGCAAGGGCAGGACCTTACAGGTCATTTCTGCCACACAGCTTAGAGGTCGGGACACGATTTCATGGCTCAGTTTATTAGAGACAACCTGCAGTTCTTCTAGAATGGGACCGACACCCTCTGCTACGCAGAGGCCGGCTCTACTAGGTGAGACTTGTACTCTGTGGAGGTGCCCTCGCCCCAGAAGAGGACAGTAGGCAGAGGGACGGGAGAGCCTTTACTTTGATGTTGAGGATAAAGCCTTAGGTATGAGATATGCCTTGGCCCCTTAAATGCTGTCACCCACCTGGACGGGTAGCCTAGAGGATAAGCTGTGGTTACCCTTTCCTGCCTGCCTCCTGTACCAAGGGTACCTTCCATGGATTGCCATGTGTGATGAGGCTGGAGCCCCAGAACCAGCTGGGTGTGTGAGGGCCTGAGATCCCGCAGGTGCCCTGGCTGCCCTCTCCATGTCCCTCCCCACATCACCTACCTCGCTGTTCTGGGTGCCACCTGGAGCTCAGGCCGGCTGGGTGGGGGAGGGCTAAGGGGGCAGGTCAGGGCAGAGGTGGGTAGACTACAAGGCTGAATTGAATCAATGGGCAGAAGGGGAGAGAAACTGGGCATAGCCCCCCTCGTTTGAGGCGGCGTTGCCGCTTGCTCACCCAGTGACTGGGTACCCAGCTGGCTCTCAGGGCTGAGGACTCAGGGGCGCTCTGAGGTGGACACGTCCTCCTTCCGGGGAGGGAGATGGCTAGATCAATCAGTGGTGACAGAGACGGGAGGTAGCCAGTGTAGCCAGCCTTTCTGGAGCAGCAAGTGTTAATCGGGCTCAGAGTCCTGTTGCCCTGCAGCCCTTTGAGGTAGGGGGAGTGGGGAGGGCTCCAGCCAGAGATGCAGGCCCACGCCCCTGGTGGGAGCAGACCCAAGTTTGGAGGGGGGAAAAGGGGAGGGGAGGGTAGAGAGTCAAGAGGAAATGTGGGTTTGGCGCTGGGAGCACTGGCAGAGAGGGGCTCTGACAGAGGTGGGAAGGAAGCCCCAAGCACAGGGATAGAAGTGGCATGGAGTGCTGGGCCCCATGAGGTTTTCCCAAGTGCTTAGGCCTTGGGTCTGCTGGGTTGGGCAGCCAGCAACCAGGATATGAGGACATGGAGGCCCTGGGGAGATGCCCAGTGAGGGTAGAGGGCAGCCTGGAAAGAGGGTTTGGTGGGCAGGCACTGAAGGGGAGCGGGGCACATGAGCGGGGCACGTGAGGGGCCAGGCCAGCCAGGAGTGTGCGGTGGCCAAGAGGCAGAGGCTGTCAGAGACCAAGAGCTCTGAGGCCACATGTGCAGAATCTGTCCACACAGAGCTTGGGCAGGGTCTAGGATGGAGAAAACAAGGAGAGTTGTCAGAGTGATCAGTTGGGGGACTGTGGTAGTACTAGGATTGTGATGGGGGCTTGGGGCTGTTGGGGCTAACTGGCCTTAGGTTTCCCATGGAATCGGGGTGTGGAACTGCTGCAGACCGAGGGCTAGATGCCCCCCCCAGGAGTTTGATCTGGTAAGCTGCAGCAGGCACAGCGGGTCATTTGGGTTCCTGTCCCCTGGCCATCCGGGTGGCCTGTGGGGACTGTCACTAATAAGCTCACTCATTTCTGCCTTTACCAGGCAGAAAATGGAGAAACAGAAGACCCTAAGAGCACAGAGGGGGTAAATGCTTGTCTTGGTGGGGATGTGGTCACTGAGGAAAAATAAAATTCAGTTGAGTGTTCTCTGTTAAAGTTTAGGGAAACTGCATACCTTTTTTTTAAAGAATTTATTTATTTGAGAGAGAGAGAGAGAGCACGAGCGTGGGGAGGTGCAGAGGGAGAAGCCGACTCCCCACCCAGCAGGGAGCCCGACATGGGGCTTGATCCCAGGACTCTGGGATCATGATCCTAGCCGAAGGCAGACGCTTAACCAACTGAGCCACTCAGGCGCCTGGGAAACCGTATACTTTATTTATTTATTTATTTTTAAAGATTTTATTTATTTATTTGAGAGAGAGAGAATGAGAGATAGAGAGCACGAGAGGGAAGAGGGTCAGAGGGAGAAGCAGACTCCCTGCGGAGCAGGAAGCCCGATGTGGGACTCGATCCCGGGACTCCAGGATCGTGACCTGAGCCGAAGGCAGTCGCTTAACCAACTGAGCCACCCAGGCGCCTGGAAACTGTATACTTTAAAAAGATGTTCCTCCAGAACATGTAAGATGAAGTTTGGTGTGCAGACGCTGTGAGCCTGACACAGAGCTGTGTTGTCCAATATGGAAGCCATGGGCCCCCCAGGGCTGGTGCAGCTGAGACTCACTGCAAGGTTAAGTACACATCAGATGGCCAGATGCCAGAGAACTGGCACAAAAAGAGAATACCTCACAAGTAATTTTTATACTGATCACATGTTGAAATGATAATGTTGCACATTTGGGCTAATTAAAATACATTATTTAAATTTCCTGTTTCTTTTTACTTTTTAACGTGGCTACTAGAAAATGAGTGACACATGTGGCTCACATCATATTTCTGTTGGACAACGCTGCTCAAGAACAATCACAACGACACTTTGCCCGGAACACTGAGTCAGGGCTGTATGTACACATGTAGGAGGGGTCACACCCCCCAAGAAGCATAGGCTACAGTAAGGGTTAAAGATGCATGGGTGCATGTCCACGGTGCACGAGTCCTCGTCGTTACGTCTGTATGTGTTCTGGAAGCACTGAATAAGCCCCTCCGGTGTACTCAGCCAGAAAGGGCAGCAGGACTGGCTGGGTGGGTGTAGACCTGCCCATGGTAGCAGTGATGGACCGTCCTGGCCACTCCCTCATCCTGGCCACCAACCTTGCCAGCCAGCCTTGCGGATATCGGGGCACCTGCTGTGCTGCTTCAACCCCCTGTTCTTTTCCTTCCTCACACAACATGCATCTGGTGTGCGCTCATGGTCACTAATATTTGGCCTTGGCAGCCCCACCAGCCCATTTGAGCACTAGGGAGCACGGGCACCATGAAGGAGAAAGGCCGCTCCTGGGCACCATAGACAGGATGGGAGCAGCAACCCGCACTCAGGCTTTCTGTCAACCCTTGATCCCCCCAGCCCTGCCAGCAGGGCTCGCGGGGATGGGGAGTCAGGATCACACAGGCCACACCAGAGGTACATGGCACAGTAGGTCCCACTGGGGTCAGCCACCTCCCCAGCTGTAGGGTGTGTGTTTGAGGTTGCACTTGGGGTTTTGTTTCGGGGCAGGGGAGGGGAGACAGACTTTTTAACCTTCAGTGGTCATTGTCTTCAACTGTTTGAGGGCCGCTCAGGTATTGGGCCTGAGGGCATATCACCCCTCCCACCTTTGGCTCAGCTCCATCCTCCGTTCCCTCTGACCCTAATTACCCCACGCAGGGACCTGGGGCAGATAGGACCTGCTCCAGAAAGTCTCTTGCAGGGTCCAGGGGCGCATGGCTGAGCCAGGCTTAACAGAGCCGGTCTGACCACTGATAGGCTGTGCACACCATTCTCCTGAGACCAGAATGTCACTCTCCTCAACCTCCCCAGCTCTGCACAAAATGAGGCCTGCCTGAGTCTCCCCACTAACTGAGAGCACACGATTCCTGAAGGTTCTAAGAATTGCACAGAGCTGGATAAATGGTCTACTTTCATTGTTAGATGGTGCTCTTAATGCTTTTTATGGCTCAAAGTTACATTGGTGTCTTATTTCCAGGGATTATCAGCCTGATCAAGGTTAAAGATGAACATTATTTGCTGTTTTCTCCTTT
Organism: Zalophus californianus; assembly: GCF_009762305.2. NCBI lineage: Eukaryota > Metazoa > Chordata > Mammalia > Carnivora > Otariidae > Zalophus > Zalophus californianus. Next base: position 27,564,294 of record NC_045608.1, on the reverse strand, counting down.
CCTCTCATCCTTGAGTTTCCGGAAGGGCCCTGGTCACTATACTGAGAGGGAGAGGAAATTCCAGTGCGTGGCATGCTGAAGAAAAGCTACATTCAGACTCAGGCCCACATCTGAGATCCACGCTGCCATTTGCTGGGGTTGAGCTGTACTTGCAAGTCCTTCAGAAGTGCCCTGAGCTGAGTTTGTGGGGCACCTAAGTACCCCGGATTAGGCCAGGTGCTACAGATGAGTTCTGTCAGCCTGGCCCAGCCTGGAGAGGGACATGGCCTCAGAGTGGGCAAGAGCATGTTGGGAGCTGCAAGGCGGTGGGGCGCATGCACTCATACGAGACAGGATCCTTGCCCACTGACCAGTCAGTGGGCACCAGAATATCAGCATTTGTAACAGGAAAAAGGAAATGTGTGGTGACAGCTCTCTACTTTGTGTCTGTCTTTTCCATGAGTCACTGGCAGGCTGAGTTGGCCCAGCTTCACCCCACCACATGTCCTCTGCCCTGGGTAACCTGTTATTACATCTTTGTTGAGTCAACTGTACGCAAGCACTTGAGTGTGAAGCCCAGGGTGGCAAAGCAAGGGAAAATCTGAGCTATCAGAATTTCAAGTGTGCCACCACTGTCACCCTTTCCATCCCACTGGGCAGCAGAGACCCCCTGTTCTCTGGAGAGGAGCTGTTCAGAAATGCTCTGTAGGAGGTCTGTCCTAGCTCTGCAGGAATCCTGGGAGAATGTAGTTGTATCAGAGGGCCTGGACAGCAGGTCTGATGCCCTGGAGGGCCCAGGGTCTGCAGTACTGCAAATGCAGGTGCCTCCCCTTGTTCAAGATGACAGATGGGAAAACAGGAATGACTTAACATGCCCCCCAAGAAACCTCATGGTGTCTTTTCTCCAAAAACCTACAAGTCCCCAGTGCAGGCTACTTGACTAATGGACTTTGAGGCTAAGGGTCAAACACAGGACACATACCCTGGTCAGAGTCTGCAGGGTGGACCCTGCCAGGCTGGAGAAGAGCCCTGGCCAAGGGAGGCCCAATGGGGAGGGACTGTGACCCAGTGGGTGAGCCTGCTCCCTGAGTACGTTTTGTCCACTGTGGTGTCCTCTGTCAGTCTTATGAATGCTGTCAACACCCTGAGTCCAGGGAAGCCATTCCTTTAAAATAAAGCTCTGGCCTAGGTGTGGTTGCATTTTCCTGTCTTCACAGAAAGAGGGTAAGGTAAGTAACTTACAAGTCAAGGGATATCTGCACCAGTGGTCTCCATCTAAATGTGACTGCCTGTGGTCAGGGCAAGTCTCGTTGAGCACTCAAGCCTTGGCAGGAACCCAATCACAGGATCTGGAAGCTGAACTTGAGGGCAAGAGGCCTGACCACCAAATGGTTGCAAAATACTTTTGAGGTGGGTAGGGAAACACCTGTGAGAAAGAGCGTCCCAAGACCCAAATCCAAAAGCCTGACTTCCATTCCTGATGGTTGTGCCTCCTGCACCATCAGTGCACGCAGTTCAATTGTGGGCAATCTGGAGCGGGGAATGCCGGGGGAGGCAGGAGGTAGCAGCCCAGCTGGTGAGCCCTCCTGCACTGCTGGTGGTCGGCTGAGTCCTTTACCTTTCCAGGGCAGGAGTCAACCAGCTGAGCTCACCTTTCCCGAAATGGGCCTTGTGGACTTTCCCCATTGCTCCTTGCACTGCTCCTGTCCTAGGACCCATGCTTGAGGGCCTCCTGACTCTGCCCAGGATTTCTCTTGGATGTGCCATCTCCAGGCAGCTCTCAGCCTCAGGGCTCAGGGCTGACAGAGGGTTCCTGGCTGCAAAGGTCGGACAGAGATGTGCTAGACGTAATGTGCAAGGAACATAAATGTAGTCGACGTGCCAACTGTGGAGTCAGCCCTGGTTCCTAATGGTTGTATTCTGTGTCTGCTCAGGGAGAAACAAAGGCAGCATGGCTCTGAGTGGAGGCCCAGCACTGGCAGAGCGCAGTGGCCGGGAAGGATCCAGCCAAAGGATGCCCCGACAACCCAGTGCCACCAGGCTGCCCAAGGCGGGCGGGCCGGGGAAGAGCCCCACTCGGAGCAGCACCTGAGATGGGCAGACTTCTCACGCCGTCCAGCTCTGGCCTTCGCCAGTCTCCTAGCAGAGGCTACCTGGGCTTTCCCCCAGTTGGTAGTAAAGCTTTGTGAAAAACCGAGGGTCCATCCAAGCTGTTTTCTATCACCTTTTGAATATATTAAGACACAAAGATTTAGAATCAGATCTGCCTGGTGGGCCTGGCTGTGCTACAGCTGAACTAACTGACTTAAACCAGTGATTTCACCCTCCTGTACCTTATTTTCATGTTGGAGAGAAAATATCTGTACAGTTGGCCCTTGAACGACACAAGGGTAAGGGGCACCAACCTCCTGCATAGTTGAAAATCCAAGTATAACTTTTGAATCCTCAAAGCTTACCTACTAGTAGCCTATTGTTAACAGGAAGCCTTACCGATAATATAAAGCCAATTAATACATACTTCATATATGTATTACATACTGTATTTCTTACCATAAGAAGATGCTAAAGAAAGGAAAATCATAAGGAAAATACATTTACACTACCATACTGTAAAAAATCCATACAGTTGACCCTGCACCATTGAAACTCCTGTTGTTCGAGGGTCAACTGTATTCCTAGATCTTTTATAAACGGACATCAACGTGTTTTGCTGAAGGGAAAGTTGCAGTGCTTTGCCGAGACTGTTCCTAGGGTGCTCAGCTGTAAGGGCCTGAGTGTGGAGGGGGGATGCTGTCATACAGGGTACGTGCACAGCGAAGTCAGAGATGAACTGTTGTAACCTAGAGCTCACCCTGTGGGTTGTGAATGCCATGCAAAATACAGTAAGATCTTTCCCCCCTAAAAATGTCCTCACCCTACACATGTGGCCCACAGTGTTAGGGACTTTGTCAACAGCCCCCTTCCACGGACCTCAGATGTTCAAACTTCGTTCCAAACTCTTACCATGTGCCATTAACAGAGAAGCCTGAAAAATGACAAACACAACTGAAAACCTAACTAGGTTTCCTAGAATCTAGGGAAATCTTTGTGCCTTGAAACCTTGATCTGGAAACACTGTTTCCCCCAGGTCATGTCACATCAACAGTGGCTCCTTAAGATATAAGTAGTGCTGCACCGAACTCCTACAGTACAGCCCAGGACAGCCTTCCATGTGGCCCAGCAGGCCTTGGGGTCCTACCCCTCCCTGCCGGCAGAGACCTGTGTCCCACTGTGCATCACAATAGACAGAGGCTTCATGGAGAAACTTTAATTGTAAACAACTGGAAACAAGATGTGCTGCAAGGTGGCAGGAGGGGGTGAGGGGGTCGGGGGGAGAGGAACCCCTGCCAGCCCCGCTCCCATTCAGTATTCTTCCCCTTCTTCGGCCTCTGCTTCCACGGAATCCACACCCACCTCTTCATAATCTTTCTCCAGAGCTGCCAGGTCCTCCCGGGCCTCAGAGAACTCCCCTTCCTCCATGCCTTCCCCCACGTACCAGTGCACAAAGGCCCTCTTTGCGTACATGAGGTCAAACTTATGGTCCAGGCGGGCCCAGGCCTCGGCAATGGCGGTAGTGTTGCTCAGCATGCACACAGCCCGCTGCACCTTGGCCAGGTCACCCCCGGGGACGACGGTGGGGGGCTGGTAGTTGATGCCCACCTGCCAGAGAACGGGAAGAAAAAAAGTCTGTGAAGCTTCAGTCAAACCCAGAAATGGAGGATGCTTTCATGGAAACGGAAGACATGCAGGCGCCTTCTTCATGCCAGGCGAGGTGTCAGGTGAGCAGGCTGCTGGTTTCTAGACAAGGACAATGGGGAAAAAGAAGCCCTGGAGCCGGCCAGCCTGGCTCGGGCCCAAGCTGCCGGAAGGGCTGTGTCCCAGCACCTGAGCCATGTGAGGTGCTCAGGTAACAGGACTGTTTCTTCTAAAAAGGGATATTACCGGAATAAATGGCACTTAAAGGTAATCCTAAAAATAGAAAAAGAAGAAGAAAGAGAAAAAAAAAGAAAGAGAAAGAAAAAAAGGGAAGGAAGGAAGGAAGAAAGGGATACTACTTTCTATTCTTCAGATATTATTTTCCCCATAGGCTTCCACAGATGGGGATTCATTTCTGTAGCTGAAACCTCTTGCACTCGAGTCAGAGCACTATGGTTTTATCACGAGGGGAGATCATACCCCCGTCTCCCATCAAGTGAGCCAGCGTGTGCGTCACCGGATGACAGGAATGCTGTCAGAGGTCCGAAGACTGTTGCTACTGCTGCAACAGGAGATGGCCTATGTGTGTGCTAAGTAGAAGAAAGGGGGTGATGTTCAAGGGCTGGGACCAAAGGGGAGGCATTCCAGGGTAGTTTCCAAATCAGGGGACAATGTGACCAGAGATTTGGGCAGCAGTACATAGGGTCAATTAGAACCGGGCTCAGCAAACATTGTCTATAAAAGGGCAAGACAGCACATATCCGAGGCTGGGCAGGCCACACGGTCTCGGTCACAATTACTAATTCTCTCTTTGTAGCACAAAAGCAGCCACAATGACACGCCAATTAACAGGTGTGGCTGTGTTCACATAACATTTTATTTACAAAACTAGGTAGGTGGCTGGTCTGCCAACCGTGCTGACCCCTGAACCCAGAGTAGAAAGTGCTAGTTAAGGACCCAGTGCAGCGAGCCCACCAGAAGCGGTGAGTTCTGAGCCCACAGAGATGGCATGAAAAGCAAGGCAGAGAGAAGCCCATTTTCCCAGATGGAAAGCACTGATAGAGTTTAGTACTCAAGTATTGGACAAAGCTGCAAAGCGACAGCAAGTTTCCTATACTGTATCGAATGGAAGGTTGGTATGAACTACGTTGGAGGCAAACTCAGGCCAAAATTGTTGAGCTTACCAAATGAGAAATAAATATGTTGCCATTTTTTCCCAAAAATATTCATGAAAGTTTTTCTTTAAATCAAACACTGCATGGGACATTTAAATTGGGTTTAATTTCTAAATGTCTGTGGAATAAAGTGGGTTTTCGTGACAACAATGTTTATAATAATGCCCCAATTTCAAATATCCACATAAATTGTTAAAATGCTTTGAAAATTTCTACATTTCTAAATCCAAACTACATTTCCCCACACTCATTCACCACCCAAAGGAAGGAACAAAAATCGTTCCAAAAATTTCCTGTTCTGTTAAAAAAAAATTCTCACCACAGGTATATAGTGTGATTCCTCAGGAAGGAAGTTCAAAAGGCACCAATGAATAAATTATCACTCTGGCTCCCTAATTTATAACCAAGGGGCTGGCTGCCAAGGAACGGGGGTATTCTCCACAAAGGGCATTCTGTGTTGGGCTGCTGCTGCTGACAGATAAAACCACACCACATTACCCAGTCCTACCTTAAATCCAGTCGGGCACCAATCCACAAACTGGATGGTGCGCTTGGTCTTGATGGTGGCGATGGCCGCGTTGACATCTTTTGGGACCACATCCCCCCTGTACAACATGCAGCAGGCCATGTACTTGCCGTGCCGAGGGTCACACTTGACCATCTGGTTGGCCGGCTCAAAGCAGGCATTGGTGATCTCGGCCACGGACAGCTGCTCGTGGTAGGCCTTCTCGGCAGAGATGACCGGGGCGTACGTGGCCAGGGGAAAGTGGATGCGGGGGTACGGGACCAGGTTGGTCTGGAATTCCGTCAAGTCCACGTTCAGGGCCCCATCGAATCGCAGGGAGGCCGTGATGGAGGACACGATCTGCCCGATCAGACGATTGAGGTTGGTGTACGTGGGCCGCTCGATATCCAGGTTGCGCCGACATATGTCGTAGATGGCTTCGTTGTCCACCATGAAGGCACAGTCGGAATGCTCCAGGGTCGTGTGGGTGGTCAGGATGGAGTTGTAGGGCTCCACCACGGCCGTGGACACCTGGGGGGCTGGGTAAATGGCAAATTCCAGCTTGGACTTCTTGCCGTAGTCCACCGACAGCCGCTCCATGAGCAGAGACGCGAAGCCAGAGCCGGTGCCGCCCCCGAAACTGTGGAAGATGAGGAAGCCCTGCAGCCCCGTGCACAGATCCGCCTGAAAGCAAGCACACACCGTGGGTCAGTGCCTGCAGAAGCCACACCGCCGACCTCCAACGAGCCACGGTCACTCCTCTTTTCCTCTGCAGGACGCTACGCGTTCGAATCGGCCGCAGCGCACACGCGTGACACTCAGAAGCAAAGCAAGGCAGACGTGAAGATGGGTGGACGATGGATGCACTGAAGCCACCCGTGAAGGAAGACGTGGACTCAAGATTCCGGCCTGGGGTTTGGCCAAAGTGACCTCCCGGTCCCCATCCCCGCCACCTTCCCGTCCAGGGCAGCGTCCACAGGAAGCCCTCTCGGCGCCCCCTTACCAGTTTCCGGATCCGGTCCAGGACCAGGTCGACGATCTCCTTGCCGATGGTATAATGGCCTCTGGCGTAATTATTGGCTGCGTCCTCCTTCCCGGTGATCAGCTGCTCTGGGTGGAAGAGCTGCCTGTAGGTCCCCGTGCGCACTTCATCTACAAAGAGGACGCGTGGGCTGCGGGTCTTTAAGGCCTGTTGTTAACTCACCGAGGGGGAGGGATTCGGGGACCCTCTGCATCTACCACGCACAGGCCGTGCCTTGGGGGTCGGCAGCATCGGTGTCTCACAGGAAACGTCTCTGTGTGACGTGCAGACCACAACTGCGGTCTGTGGATCTAGCAGGGGAAGTCCACTGGAGGTACAAAGTCCAATCTGACTGGTCCCCAAAGAAGGGAAAGAGCTCACACCTGCACACACACGATTATTTCTTCCCATCTGTAGCTACACACAAGGAGTGTGACTAAAAAGCCCTGACATACTAGACAGTCACCAGGTCAGCATGACCTCTGCCAGGCAGTCCCGTCAGGGCATCCCAGGTGGCCTGCAGTTCACATGCTTCAGGCTGACGTTCTGTCTTCTCCTGGGTGGCCCCTGAACGGTGCCCTCTCTTTGCAGCTCTCCCTGGCCACCACCTCAGGCTTCTCAGCTGCAGGATCCCAAGGAATGTTCTCTACTTACCTTCCGTGTCTAAGACGCAGGTCATGACTCTTGTGCACCAGCATCTCCATGTGTGCAGCGTTAAGGAGGGACCCGAGACCCGGCACCCTGAAGGTGGGGTCCACGCAACCACCTGCCTGGGTATGAGGCAGCCACGAATGAATCTGTTACCAGTCCCTCTTTTCTGTACATTAGGTTCTCCTAAATTAGGAGCCTCGGTGCCAAGGACACTTGAAGCACTAACCCTGTAGTTTCTCACGTAACACAGCCACAGGCATATACTTGCACGTCCCATCCTTTCTGTGGAAGGAGTCAAGGGAGCACAGGGAGGCCCTCCCACTGTCCCAGGAAAGCCACCCAAGTGCCCCAGTACCTACCGACCACGGTGGGTTCCAGGTCCACAAATACCGCTCTGGGCACATGCTTGCCAGCCCCAGTCTCGCTGAAGAACGTGTTGAACGAGTCATCCCCACCGCCGATGGTTTTGTCACTTGGCATCTGACCATCAGGCTGAATTCCATGTTCAAGGCAGTACAGTTCCCAGCAGGCATTGCCGATCTGGACACCTGCCTGCCCCACGTGGATAGAGATGCACTCGCGCTGGGAACCAGAACATAAACATTGAGACCTCCTTGTTTTCAAGGCAATCGACACTATATAGCATGCAAAACATAACATATATAGGTATATTTCAGTGTCTAACGCTTTTACAAGTCTTTCCCAGAAGCCTCATGTGACTCTTTTGTCACTGTGAAAACTGAGGTGCTCTAAACCACCCTAGCTATAAGTGCCAGACTTAGCCCCTATACAAACGTATTTGCTACTATACATGTACTGTCAATAGTAAACTTCGCATTATGGCTAGTCATAGTTATTCTCTAAATACTAGTTTTTGATGGTGTCCTGTCCAATAACAGGGTAACAGGTAATATAGACTCAGGGAAGGAAAACTGTACTAGGACCCAGTGCACCACAGCTCAGGTGTCACTGTATGTGTGTCTTCTATCTACCCATCTACATCTACCCTCTATTTTTCTCCGTCTATGTTTGTGTTCGTGGAGGCTGACCCATGTGGACTGCATTAAAAGGGCTTCCTTGCCCCTGGCTTCTGGTTGCTTTAGCCAATGGCAGGCATCAGCAGGAGACTGGGAGGTTGGAGGACAATGTGGTCAGCGTGCTCACTCCCTGCTACCCCCTGCCATACTGCCATGGGTTCCTTGAGTGTAAAGACAAGGCCACAAACTTTCAGCAGTCAGTGCTCTTCATAAAGCTACCTTCTCAACTTCTAGTAACTACTCCCTCACTTCACCTTCAAAGCTAGGAGTTAAAGGCTACCAGACATCACAAATGTTACAACACTGCTCTGTCCCTTGGTGGTTTCCTTAGACCCTGCCCATAGCTTTATAGATAGTACCTTTTTAAAGATTTCCCTCAAAGTACATATTTTGCATCATACCTTTCCTGCCAGGAACCTAACTGCAATCATTAATCATTTGTTCTGTTTTAGACACATTATCCTTACAAATACATAGAGGAAATCAAAGAAAATTCAAGATGTCCCATCTACCCTAAATCCTAATGTATATAATACACCAAGAACCTGAAGTCCTGTTTTCTATTACACAAGCATCGTCTCAAATTAGGGGCACAGAGATTCACACTATGCTGCAATCCCCCAAGAATCTACCCCAGAAGGACGCATTCAGTTCCAGAAAGAACTTCTCCGATGACAAGGAACTCACTCCTTCAGAGAATGATGTCAACACTCTGGGAAGTCTTGGAATCCACCCAATCACACCATTTGCAAATCCATATTGTTCAGTTTGGCTTACTTAAATCCAAGCAGCCTGTACTTCACAGAATGCCTGATTTGGTTTTCTACTCACTCAGTCCCACTCTGATCACTGCAAGCTCTGTACCGAGCAAATCCCTCAATTTCTTCTTTTACAAAATGGGGACTGACGTGGGATGCCTGCATGGCTCAGTCAGTTAAGTGGCTGCCTTCGGCTCAGGTCATGATCCCAGGGTGCTGGGATGGAGTCCCACATCGCTTCTCTCCCTCTCCCTCTGCTGCTGCTCACACTCTCTCTGACAAATAAATAAATAAAATCTTTAAAAAAAATGGGGACTGACATGCTAGGTGATCTGCAAGGCCACTTTCATCTGATTATGTAACCAATGAAACAAAGCAAAAGCGGTCAGGAAAATCATTCCTAGCTTTCAACAGAAAGCCATTATAAATTCATTGCCAACCTCACCTGGGTCATTAAAATCTTACATTTCTTTAGTCAGCTTTATCTCCTCTCTGAAAAATTATTTGAAACTTCCTCTGTTCTTTTCAAGCTCCAGTCCAACTGCTCTCTTCATATTTGTGGCAGATAACCTTGTTCCCTACTACCCAGAAGCTTCAACTTCCAGCCAGCAAATGTGCAGACTTTCTGCTCTCCTCATTCTTTTACAATAAAGCTATGCTTCCTGTCGACGATCTATTGTTTCTATTGATCCCCTACCCAGCAACAGTTCTCAAAGTTATCTGGAGTTCCCAGGCCACTAGAGATCCATACACCTGTTCAGGATACACGGAAATTAAAGCAATTTCAGTCAGGACTGCTGAGGTGACCAGTCCTTCTCACCATGTTCACAATTGCATCGATGGTGAATAATTAGATGGGTAAAACTGGGGTGCTTGAGCACAAATCAAGGTAGTGGCACCAAACTGTACCAGTGTTCATTAGATTCTCCACATTTATGCACTCACAGTAAAAAGACAAAAGAAAAAAAAAGGTCAATTTCATTTAAGAATGTTCATAATGAAGCAAAAATGATTACTGATTTTATAAAATCTCCAACCTCGGGGCGCCTGGGTGGCTGAGTCAGTTAAGCGACTGACTTTTTTTTTTTTAAAGCAGATTTTTAAATTTTTTAAAATTTGTTTTAAAAGATTTTATTTGTCAGAGAGAGAAAAAGCATACAAGCAGGGGGAGTGGCAGGCAGAGCTGGCAGAGGGAGAAGCGGGCTCCCCACTGAGCAAGGAGCCCAATGTGGGACTCCACCCCTGAACCCTGGGATCATGACCTGAGCCAAAGGCAGCCGCTTAACCGACTGAGCCACCCAGGTGTCCCAAGCGTCTCTCTCTCTCTTCTTTAAAGATTTTATTTATTTGACAGAGACACAGCGAGAGAGAGGGAACACAAGCGGGGGAGTGGGAGAGGGAGAAGCAGGCTTCCCGAAGAGCAGGGAGCCTGATGCAGGGCTCGATCCCAGGACCCTGGGACCATGAGCTGAGCCGAAGGCAGACGCTTAACGACTGAGCCACCCAGGTGCCCCCCAAGCATCTGACTCTTTGATTCCAACTCAGGTCATGATCTCAGGGTCCTGGGATCAAGTCCTGCGTTCATCGGGGAGTCTGCTTGAGGATTTGCTCTCTCCCTCTCCCCCACCCCCAACTCGCTCACATGTCGTCTCTCTCTAAAAATAAATAAATATATCTTAAAAAGAATAAAATCTCCACCCTCAAGAACTGTGACAAAATGGAAAATATTCATGAAGTACTTGTGTACCTGCTAAAATACAGCTGTCTCGAGAAACGGCACTTGTGTTTTGAGTTGCCAACTGAACTAGCTGCTTTTGTCATGGCATGTTATTTTCCTACAAAGAGTTGACAAACTATGGCTATTCTGACTTGGATATTTGTTATTTATATTAACACGTGTTGCCTTAAAGTGAACAAATATTTTTTTAAAGTTTCTCGTTTTAAATTTCTAACATGACAAATGCCTATAGATGTAACCCACATAAACAAAAGCTTCTTGGAGTCCTGGATAATTTGTAATACTGTAGGGATGTCCTGGGACCCGGAAGTTTGAGAACCACCCTCGTCTTCAGGAACCCAACACTGTGGCTGGTCTTCTCAGAGACTGAGTCGAGGCCACCCAACAACCCAGTTGCCAGCCTGGCTCGTTAAAGGCACAATTTCTGAGAAGCCGCCTGCACCTGCCAACCCCCCACCCCCTTCACCTCAGCCACTCCCACGATGCAGGTCGCCACACACCCAGAGGACAAGCGAGAGGACGACCATCTGCTCGTCCCCGCAGCCCCGGGCCTCCCGTGCCCACCCCGGCCCCCTCTTCCAGCTGATGCCTGCCCCCCACGGAACCCTGGTCCCGGCGTCCGTCACAGTCTTGCCCCATCCTGTCGCCTCACGTGGCGGGCTTCGCCCACCCTCCCGCCTGGGCGTCCACGGAGCAAGAGTGGCCGGGTCCTGCCAATGCGGGCCAGGCCCCGGGGCCTTACCATGGTGAGCTCAGCTGCTGCCCAACGCCGCTACTTGACCTCAACTGCCGCCGCAGACACCACGCGCCCAGCTGCCGCCGCTGCACTGCGCACACGGCCAGCAATTGGCCCGCTGCTGCCCAGGCGCCTATTGGTCCTCAGTACCTCGGGGCGGACCGAGGCCTGGAATCCCACTTCCGACTGGCCATTGCTTGACTCTCGGAGTGTGGCGGTTTCTGATTGGATGCGGCTTTGGCGGGAAGGCGGCCGCCTAGCCAAAGGCGGAGCATTCTGGTGCATCCTCCGCCTTTAGAAAGCTGGAGTGTCCGCGGTTTTCTCTGCCTGGGGCACGGGACATTTTCATGCATGTAAGTCCCCAGTGTGCGAATGGCCTCAAGTCAAGATTGTGTCGTCTTCTCGCTTCGAGCCTCAAGCCCACTCATCTGCCTGTTCCTGATTTAGGTCTTTGCAAACATGACTACCTCTCAGAGGGCTGCCAATCATCTACCTGTAACCGATCCAAAGGAGAGTTGCTCCACCCCATGCCCAGCAAGCCAGTAGAAGACTGGCACCGAGCTTTTGCCGTGAAGATAGAATATTTATTGGTGTGGTGCCACACAGAAGAACGGGAAACGAATGCTCAAAGTCCCGAACTTCCTGATGCCTTACAAGTGAGGATTTTTAAGGGCAAAATTTGGGTCAGGGGTCTCCTGACGCTGTTGATCGGAGGCCTTTGAAATCATGTTCACAGATGATGCTTTGTTACTTGAGGTGGCTTCCTCTGGTCCATGCAATTGCACTCTATCTTGGGAGACTTGGAATCTGAAAAACATATTTCTTAGGGTAGAAATTTCATTAGGTACATCTGGTGATTTTGTGCTTGGGATAGTGCTGATCAGCTGCTTTTAAGTGCCTGTTTGTTCCGTGGGTAAACTACTGGGGTCATGATCCTTTGAATAACTATGCATTCCTATCTCTTGGGCCTACTCCATTCCCTAGCAGGTCGAGCTGTGCTTGCGGAGGGTATGACCTCTAGTGTTCATTCTTTCATCCGAACTAACAAGATGGATGCCAGCTTTATACCCAAAGTCTGCACCCCCTTTCTCGTCCACCCCTTTTCTGGAGCAGAAAGGCCTTTGCCATCCGGCACCTGGGAACCAGGCAGGATTTGATTACTTCTTTAATGTGAACTGGATTTCTGGAGATAAGGGAGTGGAAGGGTATACCCCAGCCTCCCCACACCCCCCAAGAGCTGGGTCGGAGCTCAGTGTCCATTTTGGGGGACTTTGGAACAATTACCCGATTCTTCCGTTCTGTAAAGATTGACTCAACTTTCTTTAGGGTCCAATGTGTATTTATTTCTGAGAAAAGCCGGGTAAGAGGAATTCTGGCATACCCCCCGTTTATCACCCCAATGCAACACCCTTTCTAGTGGTTCCCTAGAGTGTGTTGGAGCAGACTCTTACCTTCTCCTTGGAGAAGAATGGAGAACTCAACCCCTGCAATGGGACACACCAGATAGAGGAGCTGGAATTTTTCTGTAGGCCTTGGGAACATATGAATGGCATGATTAGGTCTGCCCTTAGGCAGCTTTGGCAGCAGGGAGGAGGGAGATGGAAGGAGGTCAGGGGAGAGCCAGGGAAACCAGGAGAAACCTTCCCTGCTTCTTCTCTCCAGGAGAGTGAATCCTTCTATCTTAGCTAAACTGCCATAACAAAACACCACGGACTGGGTAGCTTAAGCACAGACGTTTATTTTTTTCACAGTTCTGAAGGCTAGAAGTGCAAGGTCAAGTTCTGGATGGGTCGATTTCAAGCGAGGGCTCTCTTCTTGACTTGCAGAAGGCCACCTTCTTGCTGTGTCTGCCTACAGGGGCAGGAAGAGAGAGCAAGTTCTCTGGTGTCTCTTCCTATAAGGACACTAATCCTATCAGATCAGGGCCCCACTCTTATGAGCTCATTTAACCTCAATTACCTCCTATCTCCAAATAGGTGGTTAGGGCTTCAACAGAGGAGTTGGGGGGGGTACCCAATTCAGTCTATGGCACCCTCCTTTCTCAGGGCTCCAAACATACCACATGCATAATTTAATTGAAGCCTGCATCACATTTTTATTTTTCAAAGAGATTTATTATTTTAGAGAGAGAGAGAGACCACAAGCAGGGGGAGGGAGACAAGCAGACTTCCCACTGAGCAGGAGTCTGACGTGGGCCTTGATCCCAGGACCCTGAGATCATGACCTGAGCCAAAATCAAGAGTCAGATGTTCAACTGACTGAGCCACCCAGGCACCTCTCACATTTTAAAGTACTATTTATTTTTCTGGTTATGAAAGTAACACATATTCAGAGTAGAAAATGTGGAAAATGAAGAATAACAGGAAAAAAATTAAAATCATTCCCAAACCCACAACTTAGCTAAACATTATTAGCTAAACATTATTAATATGTCAGGTTTTTTTTAGTCTTTTCTCCTGCATACATATACTTATACATGTTTTTTTTACACGATTTGGATCCAACAATATGATTTGTTTTGGTAACAGCTTTCTTGAGATATAATTCACATACTATACAATTCACCCATTTTAAAAAATATTTTTTTTTTATTTTTAAGTAATCTCTGCACCCGATATGCGGCTTGAACTCACAACCCAGAAATCAAGAGTCACATGTTCTACTGACTGAGCCAGCCAGTCACCCCACAATTCACCCATTTAAAGTGGTATACAATCCACTGGCTTGTAGTTTATTCACAGTTGTGCAACCATCACCATAATCAATTTTAGAACATTTTTGTCACCTCCCAAAGAAACCCATGCCCTTTTGCTGTCAACTCCCAGTCCCTCCCATCTCCCCAGCCCTAGGCAACTTTTTTATTTTTTTTTAATTCTTTTTATTTTTTTACGTAATCTCTACACCCAACATAGGGCTCAAACTTACAACCTTGAGATCAAGAGTCACATACTCTACGGACTGAGCCAGCCATGCGCCCCTGCCTTAGACAACTTCTAATCTACTTTCTGTCTCTATAGATTTGCCTATTCTGGACATTTCATATAAACAGAATCATACAATATGTGGTCTTTTGTGAATGCTTTCATTTAGCATAATGTTTTCAAGGTTCTTTCATGTTGTAGCATGATACATTCCTCCTGATACATGATACATTCCTGTAGTAGCATGATACCTTATTCCTTTTTCTCTTTTTTTAGTTTTTTTTTTTTCTTTTTAAGGATTTTATTTATTTGAGAGAGAGAGAATGAGAGACAGAGCATGAGAGAGGGGAGGGTCAGAGGGAGAAGCAGACTCCCCACTGAGCTGGGAGCCAAATGCGGGACTCGATCCCAGGACTCCAGGATCATGACCTGAGCCGAAGGCAGTCGCTTAACCAACCGAGTCCCCCAGGCGCCCCCTTATTCCTTTTTCTTGTAAACAGCCTTATTGAGCTATAATTCACATACTATACAGTTCACCTATTTAAACTGTACAATTCAGGGGCACCTGGGTGGCTCAGTCAGTTGAGCGTCTGACTCTTATTTTTAGTTCAGGTCATGATCTCAAGGTCGTGAGATCAAGCCCCATGCCTGGCTGCGCGCTCAGCAGGGAGTCTGCTTGAGATTCTCTCTCCCTCTCCCTGTGTCCCTCCCCACCTCTAAAATAAATAAACAAATCTTTAAAAAAAAAACCAGTGTACAATAACTAATTTTGGTATATTCAGATTTGTGCAACCATTACCACAATCAATTTTAGAACACTTTCATCACCCCAAATTTCATGCCTTTTTATGGCCAAATTGTACGGGGTGTTCCATTGTATGGGTATACCATATTTTATTTATCCATTTATCAGTTGGTGGACATTTGTACTTTGTGGATATTATGAATAAAGCTGTGAACATCTGTGTGCAAGTTTTTGTGTGAACATATGTTTTCATTTCTCTATGACCGGAATTGCTGGGTCTATGATAAACTACATGTTTAATCTTTTGAGGAACTACTAACCAAACCATGTGATTTTTTTATCTTGATTTTCTCACTTAACATTAATCATGTGCATTTTCATAAATTATTAAATGTTCTTTGAACACTTGGCTTTTAATGTTTGCAGACTTCCAAATCTTAGTTAACCCCTGTTAGTGGGCATTTAGATTATTTCCAATTTTCATGTTATAAACAGCATTTCGGTGAACATCTTTGGGCATTAATCTTTTTATGCAGCTCTGGTTATTTCTGCAGATCAGATGAATTAGACCATTGAATCAAAGAGCACAGGCAGTTTTAAGGCTTTTGGTGCATAATGATAAATTGCCTCCCAGAAAAGTTGTGTCAGTTTGCATTCTGGCAAGTTGAGTTTGTACTTTCATTGTCTCCTGAGGTCACCAAAGCTGGGACTTTGGACATTTCTGACCCCAATTTGTAGCACATAGTAGAAGTTACACAAGTTAGTGTGAGCGAAGGAAGACCCAGTCTCTGCATTAACAGGAGCCATGGGATGGAGAGGAGGGTACAGGGTCTGAGACTCCATCAAGACAGGTTCCATAGGACTTACCACCCGGTTGACATGGGGACTCACTGCAGACTCAAGTGATAATAAGGCATCGTGAGGCCAAGAACCCTCGACGTCGAAGTGGCCAATGTGAGATGAGGAAGCCACCCACCACAGTCACTTAGGGACAGACGCTGGTAGGGATGGGGTGAAGACTGGCAGTAACTCTTTTCTATACTCTACTCTGTGGGCAGCAGTCTTTACATGGAGTGCTGGAAGAAGTACCTTCACTGAGCTGGCGAGGTCATCAAACTCTCCGTCCACTTGGATCTCCTGAGGAGAAACCCATTACAAGGCAGTACATTATCACTGTCTGAGAACGTCACTGTTTTTCACTTATACACACAAGGTTTTGAAGAACACCTTAGGGCCACTTCTCTCCTATGGATGACAATGTCATTACTCCCAAACCATTAAAATAGAGAAGAGAAGTGACTCCAGGGGAGCTCCTTGGGGCCTGCACTATTTCTTGATCTGGGGGCTGGTTGCATAGGTGTGTTCTGTCTGTGGAAATTCACAGCCCTAACCCATGTGCACTTTTCAGCATAGACGTTATTCCTCAATAATAGGAGTCAGGGGAAGAATGCTAGCACTAATGGGATCTTTCTCTACACAGGCCTTTCCTGTGGGGTCTGCTAGCTCATCCCCTCTTTGCAATGAGCCTGGCTGGAAGATTTTAGCCCCGTTTCACCTGAAGACAAAGCTGAAACCTGGGAAGGGTTTTACATGAACTGTCAGGATTCAGAAGCATTTCCCTTAGGGGTGCCTAGGTGGCTCAGTCGCTTAAGCGTTTGCTTTCAGCTCAGGTCATGATCCCAGAGTCCTGGATCAAAGCCTGAGTTGGGCTCCCTGCTCCGCGGAGAGACTGCTTTTCCCTCTCCCTCTGCCTGCTGCTCCACCTGCTTGTGCTCTCTCTCTCTCTGTCAAATAAATAAACAAAATCTTTAAAAAAAAAAAAAGTATTTCCCTTAAAGCTGAGGAGAAAATCTAGGCTGGGGAGATTAGACTAATAACAGCTAAGGAACAGGAAATTAGTACATTGCATCTAGTGTTATTCTTGAATTCAGAAGATGCCATGTTGATGACTCAGGATTTGGTCCCAGGCCTGTCTGATTCTCACCTCTGTTTCCACTAGATTAAAAGCTCCTGATAATAACCATAGGTCATATTGAATAAGCACATAGTTTTGCAGAAGAGTTTTATATATCATTCCTTTATTTTTTAAAAATATTTAAGTAATTTCTGCACCCAATGTGGGACTCAAACCCACAACTCTGAGATCAAGAGTCACATGCTCTTCCCACTGAGCCAGCCAGGTGCCCCCCCCCCCCCCGCCCACCTTTTTTAATGATAGAAGCCAATGTTAACAGGAATTCTCAGAGCAGGAGGAACAAGGTCAAGGCAAACTAATCTCTAGCTTTGGAGCTGTAGAAACTGGGCAGGCAGAAGGAAGCAATAAGCCTGAAGGATTGGAACTGTAAAAAACATGTCTCTGGAAGGGTTTTGACTTAAATCTGGGTTGACATCGACCAGGGTTAGAATAAGCAGTGATTTGTGACTAGACTTCCTTTCAATAACTCATATTTGGGGATTCTCTCCTTAATGTTTAACTGCTTTTAATTTTCTATATCAAAAAGGCACAATTGAATGAAAAGGAGTCTTAATCTCCCTCAAGGCCACATGAGTGAATCTTCCAGCACCATGATCCGCCTGCAGACAGAACAGGCCAGGGGGTGGGGCGGGGCCGCCTTGCAAGTACTGAACCTGCAAATCCAAACATCAGTGAACAGCGAGCTTTGTGTCCTCTGAGCCACCTAGTCTCTCTCAGCCAATGAAGAACCCAGGCAGGGGTTGGAGGTGAGACCATGGCGGGACCCCCCAGTCAGGAGTGGGAATAGAGCCAGAGTGGCCCTGTGACCTTACAGTCCGGCCTGGGGTGGGACTCAGACTCAGCCATGTTAAGTATCTGGGCAGGGCACTCTATTTCTCTCATCCCCACTTTCTTCCTCTAACTGATAACTCATGGAGCTGTGGGGAGGATCACAGATGAGATTTATGAAGAGCTCTTACAGAGAAATCTAGGAGTTCTAGGGCAGACATTGGATTATCCCGGACAGACTTTAGAACTCCAAAGCAGCCTTCGCCTCGCATGGGATTCCTGGACATCTGAGAAACACACACACAATTGAGAAAAACCGAGCCCCAGGGAGGCTCATGGAACATCTCCAAAGGGAGGGAGGGATTCTTCATGTCTGCTGAGTGGCTCGGGACAGCCCCACTGTCTCAGCTCAGAAGTTGTCTCCACTGACAGAATGCCCTTGGTGAGCCTGTGGGGCCAGGGAAGAGAGGAAGAGAAGAAACACTGGCTGAGCACCCCACCACCACCATGCCCAACTCTGTGCTGGGTGCCAAAGATACAGACACACAGGGCACATCCCTGTCCTTAAAGAGCCCACCCATCATGGGGAAGAGAGGGAAAGGAAACATCATGAAAATGCAGTGCAATGAGAGTGTGCATCAGCTCTCCTTGGGAGGTAAAAGTTAGGCAGGGGATAAAATACCGGCCCTGAGCTTTACAGGTGAGGTGCGCAGAGCTGGGTATTTCCGCAAGAAGAGCAGGAGAAGCAAAACAGAGAAGAGAGAATGCACCATGTGCAGAAAATTCAGAGCAGCTTGGGGTGACAGAATGAGCTTCACAGGTGGCAGGCAGAGGGATTATGGCAGAGCCCGGAGCCCAATGTGTAGTGAATGACATACTACTAAGCTTGGATTTATCCAGAGGGGAGCCTCTGACAGGTTTAAAGCAAGGGGGGACATGAGCATGTTTCTGGTTTAGAAAGATCACCTGGTAGGTAGGAAAGAAGGGCCAGAGATGGGAAACTAGCAGGTCCACAGAACTTGAGGGGAAGTGAGAAGGAGGAGCAGGAAGCCTGCAAACTCTGCAGGAAGTCAGATGAAGGATGGAAGGCATGGGAAAGAGAGGGAGGGGTGACTCCATGAGGAGGTCCCCCCGCCCCCCACCCACGGGGACAGCCCTTAGAGAGAGATGATGTCTTCAGGTTGTGCTTTGTGCCCATGGGACATCCAGGGGACCATCCAACAGGTGGCTGGAAATGGGGATCCAAAGCTTAAGAGAGGTCTGGGTTGCAGCAAGGGGCAGGGGTGGAGGAGTGGGTGGGAGAGGAGCGAGCCTCAGGCTGGGGATGGGAGGGCTACACGAGGCTCCCCTGCCAGTTGAAGGAGCTGAGAGCCAGGCAGGGCTGGATGCCCCTGGACCTGGCAGTACTGTCCTCTGAGCACTTGCTGTTGGCACAGTGGCCCTCACAGGCCTGCTCCACCCCCGGTTGCACCCTCCCTTCTCTGTCCTCTGCTCTCAGCCTAGCCCACTGGCAACCCTGAAGGAAGGGAACTCCTAGTGTGCACACGAGACCTCGGGTAGGTCTGAGAATGGCCAACAGTACACCTGGGCTGACCGGGTGGTCTGAGAAAAAGGAAGGACAGCTGGGAGGTGGGGTGACGCTGCTGGGAGAGAAGGAAGGGTAAGGGAGGAGTCTGAAGTATATGGGTCAGGCCAGAGATGGGTGAGTGAATGGCAAGGGAAAGAAGTGGTCACAAGAGGAAGCAGGAGGCCCCCGCCCTTATCTGGGCTCCAGAATCTGTGTACCCCACTGCCACTGGAGTGATGTGGCGGGGGAGGGATCTGTGTGGATATGTACAGGGGTGCCTCTCCCATCAGGCTAGCACTCACAACTAGAATCCTCAGCGTCTGGTTGACCCGGAGGCCCAGGCCCAGGCTCAAGGCTCCCACTGCAGAGATGCGGTTGTTGCTGCAACAGAGAGACAGGAGCATTTTGCTACCTTCCGAGCAGCTGTGCAGGTGCATCCACCTGGGTGGGCTTCATGTTCCAGCCTCCACTGATGCTCCAGGGACCCTGGGCAGGTCAGTATGTAAAGGTTGGACAGTGACCCTGGAGGGTCCCGGCGTTCAGGGAGAACACTCGGCAAACATACCTAGAGCACCCCTACCCCCAGTGGAGGCCAGCTGCTGTTCCCAGGCCCTCCCACATGTTCCACGTCAGCAGCACCCCATTCCTATCACCATGACAGCATCTGTTCTGGAAACCACCCAGCTCCATCCTCATGTCCTCTCCTCCTGCTTCTCTAGATGGACCTAAACTCTGGCCCCAGTACCTCTCTTGGCCACTTTATCTCAGAGCCATTAAACTTCTGTTTAATGGGTAGTTTGTTTTACAAGATGAGGAAGTTCTGGAGATTCCTTCCCCAACAACATGAATATATGTAATTCTACTCAACTGCATACTTTGATGGTAAACTTTATGTTATGTGTATTTTACCTCAATTCAAAGAAATTTTTTCCTCAATAATTAAAAAAAAAGAGTGAGCATTAGCGTTCTGGTCCAGAAAGCAACCCTCCAGCATTTCTGCCCCATAAGCCCATGTCCTGGCCACAGGCCCTCCTCATGGGCTGGCACAGCCCAGAATCCACATTAGCTGGGGGCACCTGAAGCACCAGGGCCCCTCTGCGAACAGGGAGGCTGAGTCCAGCCATCCAATCTCCCGGTGCGGTCTCAACAACGACACGGAGACCGCTGAAAGTGCAACAGCCCATACACCAAGAGTTATGTACGAGGCACGAGGGACAGAACCCCATCTTATCCATGTGTCAGGCTGTCAGTAAGTGATGCTCGTGGCTACCAATTCCGCCCCGGCGTCGAGAACCAGCTGAACCTCTCCAAGGTGCATTTGGAGAGACAGCCTGGCCTGGGAGGGAGCCAGCCCAAGCCTGCATGAGAGGCTGGAGCCTGCACGAGGGCAGACAAGGGGCCCTACCACCTCCCATGTGGATCCCCCAACCCGGAAGGGATAGGGGCTGCCAGCCAAGCAAGGTTAGAGGCTTTGTAAGCCTTTTCTGGCCAGTGTTATAAAAACACTACTGGGGCAGGGGCTCAATATCCACCCAAATGAGGAGGATCACAGGAAACCTTTCCAGCATTGTGGGAGCAGGTCGGAGACGTGCGGTGTGGGGCAAGCCTGCACGCACACGGGTCCAGTGGAAACTGAGCAGCACTCACACCACCACGACACAAAACCCCACAGTGAATCCTGGGATGAACAGCACTGCCAATGACATCAGGTTAGACAGGAGGGCACGTCACAGCAGGAAAACACCAACAATTTAGAAGCACTCTCAGGCTGAGGGCAGTGTTTAGGCCTCTGCCCCCTGGGGCGGAAGGTGATCGGGCAGTTTATTTTGAAACAGAAGACGAGAAGGGTTTCCTCACTCTCACCTGGAGTAGAGTTTCAGACCTCCAGATCTCATGGGATGCAGGGTCTGCGTTCACAGACGTCTGATGAGAGATGTGTCGCTTCAGGAGGCTGGTGTGGTGGAGGCCATAGGAAGCGAAGGGCATGGCTGGCGTCCTGAGGGACACACAGAAACAGGCCTCCGTTAGGGGGTCCTGCCGGCACAACCAGGGGCAATATGAACGGGAACATCGGTGGCAACTGTAACCATTACCACCTGCTGAATCACAGGACCGCCCCCAAATCCACCTCCCTACTGCAGAGCGTGCACTGGTCAACGTAAGGGATGAAAGCACACAACCACCCTTAGGCAACCATCCTATTAATAACTGATTTGGCTGGCGATAATCAAGAGACACTAACACCACTGATAATTACATAGTTTCAATGTATCTTCCCAAAAAATCCCTCTTGCTAATTAACTTGGCACAAAGTACCCATTTAATTTTACAGTAGGAAAACCTAGCCAACACCCCCCTGGCCCAGTGATCAAGACAATGTCACCAGCACACAGACTCCATGGCCGCTGGGCCTAATCGCTAGGAAACACCAGAGAACTCGCGATAAGGGCATTCTGCACACCCCTGGGCTGCACCAGTCCAAAGCATCAAGGTCAGGAAAGATGGGAACCCGGAGGGACTGTTCCACACTGAAGGGGGACCAGAGGTAACTGCACGCAGCGAGTGAGCCTGAGCTGGATCCCAGCCAGGTGGCAGACGTTAGTGGGGTAGCTAGGGCAGCCCGGGTGGGGTCTGAGGATGAGACGGTGGCCTGGCAGCGATACCGATTTCCTGATTCAGATAAAAGTGCAGTGGCTGTGTAGGAGAAGGCACTTGCTTTTAGGAAATACACTCCAAAACATTAAAAAATAGCAGGTGTTGTGTCCATAACCTACTCAAATGGCCTGGAAAAAACATGTACAGATAAACAGAATAAAACAATTCAGAAAAGTAGAAGAAGGATCTATGCAAGTTTTTTGTTATTCATGGCAAGTTTTAAGTCTGAAATTCTAGGTTAAAATAAGCCAACACAACTGGGCCCGGAAAACAGCCTGGCACCTGAAACCTGCCTCTGACAGGGCGTGAAGCTGGCCAGCCCGGGTCCTTCTCGGCCATAGCATTACCAATGTCTGTGCAGCCTCTCCCCACTTGCACGCCCCCACCTCCTCCTTTCAATCCCCTTTCCTCGGGGGCATTCCTGTGCCAGCAGGAAAGACCCCACCTCCCAGGGAAGAAGGTGCACCAGCAAGGTTGAGGAGGGTGAGGAACATGGGTGGCAGTTCCCGGGTCACAAGTGTCTCCTGGGGAGAGGCGGCCAATCGGCCCCTGGCTAAAGGCCTCAGTTCACCCTCAGGCTGAGGCTGGCTGCACACTCCCTTCCTGCACGGTCTAGCCACAGCCCAGCCTGCTTGGATTGGCACAAAAGGCTCTATACCCCAGGACCTCTGGCTCAGGCCAAGACCTCGTCCGGCAGCCTACACAGATTCCTCCTGCTCTTACTCCTCCTCACATCAGCCCTGCTGTGGCCTGCCTACAGGCCCTTTCCCTCCAGCACCACCTGCCCAGTGCGACCGATCAGCTCTGGTAACATCACTCTGAAACCCCCGCCACCGCTTCTGTGTGGGACTTGGATGCCACATGTAGGGAGGGCTGCTATGGGCAGAACACAGCCCACTCCCAAACCAAAGCCAGGCCTTGTCCATGGGGCCACAGGACCTGCTCACTGCAAACCCAGCCCCAGACATCCTCCTCACCCCCGCCCTCCGGTCTGTGCCAGGGCAGCTGGGGTTGGGGGATCTCAGGCCTAAGAAACATTGGGGCACCCGGGACAAAGAGTGGCACTACTGTCCCTGTGAGCAATGCCCACTGCCCAGGCCACTCCCCTGTGGAAGGGCCAGACTTTACAGGCTAGCTGCAGGGATGGGCCGCCCTAGGCCAAGAGCCAGGGCAGCCAGAGAGCCTTACCTGGGAGCTGGTGAGGGGCTGGGCCCCCCGGGACTGGAGGAGAGCGGCGGGAGCACACTGCCTTCTGTGGGCAGGAACCATGACAGGTACCTGTCCACGAGGATGAAATAGGCACAGTCTGAAGTTCGTATGTGGAGAGCCCCAGGGAGTGGCTGGAAAAGCAAATCCGCATCGGTGTGTGGCTCTGTGTGCCGTCCCCTGGCTGCAGACCCCAGCAGCCTCAGGGCTCAAATCAACGAGCCCTGGGACATGGGCCACATCCCAGGGGCCTGACCACAAGCACCCAGGGTAGTACCGGGAGACAAGTTCCCACCACAGGGGGCCTGACTAGATCCCAGAGTCCTTTTTAGCATGCAACCCCTTCCCACAGGAAGCCCCCCAACTACCACTCGGGGTGCCCAGGTCAAGTGTGCCCACCGGCCTGTCATCCTGAGTGAGGATGGCTTGAGCAGCAAAGGCTGGAAGAGGATGCAGAGGGCAAGCCAGAGAAATTCGAAAAGACATGGACGATAAAGGAAGTCCTAGGCCACAGCCCCCACCCTCCACAGGGGTTTTGGTAAAAAGCTGCTCAGGGGCACCCCTCCTGTACCTTTTGAGTGATGAGGCTCAAAGCAAAGAAGAACATGTAGTACTCGAACGGATCTGATGGCAGCGTCAGGGGGCAAACGGGCAGGGCTACTGGGCCACCCCCAGCACTGTGTCCCGGCCCCCCATGGCCTCCCCAGCCCCGCGGGGCTGACAAAGGATACTGAGGGCCAAGTTCAGGCCGAGGCCCCCCGTCGGGGGGAACTGGACCTTGTTGTGGTACAGAGGGCTGTCAGGGAGCACACGCTCCTGGATGGACGCCTTCACAGGGCCCTGTGGAGACAGGGAGTTGGGTTTGCGGGCAGGCTCCGCAGGGTGCCCCCGTGCGGTGCAGCCTTTGGGAAGGGCTGCTGCGGAGGCGACCAGCACACGGACCCTGCCTGGGGGAGCACTGCTGTCCTCTGGGTAGCGCTGGAGCAAGAGGGCCTCCACTCAGAATCGCTCACACTATCCTCAGGAAGATCCCCAAACAGCAAGGGCAGCAGCTGTGTGTTTCTGAGCCTCGTCAAGGGCTTCAGGCTCCCCCATCTCCTTTGCTTCCGATATCCACCAAGCAAATCACCCCTCAATTTACCACTGAAGGACTGGAAACTCAGAAAAACAGAGCAACTGGTCACACAGCCCTGCCTGCCACTCAGCCAGGAACAAACCAGGTCACATAGTGCCTTCTCCATGAGCAGAGTTGGGAATGATGCCTCCTGGACCCTGAGCAGACACCATGGCGTTCTCTTGCCCATGGCTGCAGCCCCCAAGCCCTGCCCAGCACCCACCACCGCAGCTGCTGTGCAGGGCGCTCTGCCCTGAGCACGACGCTCACCCCACGGCTTACTTACAGGCAGGTAGGAGACAGGAAAGTCAAACTTATAATCTTCAGCCTGAAGCTTATAAACCAACTTCATCATTGGGCCACTGAACATGAAATTAAATCAACAAAAACAAAGCAATGAACTGTAAACCATCTTGCTTTGACTGTTTCTTAACTTTGAGAAATATAGTGCTTTAAGAATGCGATCACCATGAGGAAACATCCAGCCCCTCTCAGGTGACAAACCTACCTACCCAGGGTCTAGAAATTCCATCGCAATGCTGTATTCCACAGGACTCATGCGTCCCTGTAAGTAGCGGAGGTTCCAGCCGACAAGGACACCGTCCAGGCTGCCAAAAATGCTCTCCACCAGCCATGGGAAGATGGCATGCAGCTCCTGAAACGGTGTTTGGGGGGATGGCTTTGACCAGTGCCCATTGCTGGGCTGTGTGCCATGGGGGCCTCCTGCCCAGTCCAGCGCTACACCCCAAGTTGTCCACCTCCTTCACTGAGTGTGTACACATGAACTGGAAATTTCCAGGGTGAGAATCTTTGTCCAGGCTGGCTTCCTGGGCTACACTTTACTACTTGATAATTCTGGGTATGGCTTAAATAAAATATATATTTTCAGTGTGAAAACCAGGGTTTCTCAATCTTTTGGGCTGGACACGTCTTTGTTGGGTTGGATTGTCCTGTGCAATTTGGGAAAGTTACCAGCATCACTGGCCTCTACCTACTCGATGCCTGTAACACCCTCTCCTGTGTGACAGCCAAAAATGTCTCTAGACATCGCCAAGTGTCCCATGCAGGACAGAAGCACCTGTGGCTGAGAACCCCTGGTTTACATGTTGACATGTTTAAATGTGTCCATAAATGTGTCCGACACTAGGTCAGGCCTCTTTGCAGGGCAGTGCTCAGAGTTGGGAATCAGGGGCTGTGAGAATGTTTTTCAAAGACTATGTGAGACATGCCCTAAAGAGATGCGAGCAGAACTGTACCTTTGCTGGAAAATCCTCTATGACTTTAACCAAGTCTTGGCACCGCTGTGCAAAGGGCTTATTTATAGAGTCAGCTTTCAGGCTAGCCTAGAAGATAGAACAAACCAAAAAAAAAAGTCATGAGCATATTTACCTGGCAGCTGTTTTCTGGCTCAAATCAAAACAGAAACCCAAGTGATAGGTAGGAGTCAGACACGCCATGGGCATGGCTCCCCAGCATCTCGTGCATCAGGTCATGCGTGTGTCAGTGGCCTAAAGGATGCAACTAGGAGAGGCGGGGGTCCTTTGCTCTCCAGACAGCCAACTCTCAGGCTTCTTCCCTGCACCCTCTGTCAGGCATCCCCAGTTACGGCAGGGTACTACACATTTTCACGACAGAAGTGACTTCCACCCAATCCAGAGCAGGGGGTCAGCTCCAGGGTCAGCCCCGCAGCCAGAAGAGGACCCTTATTGTGTGGGGCACCCCTCACAGACCACAGAGTACTCCCTGAGTGTATACACACGAACTGGAAATTTCCCTGTGATGACCACCCGTGATGACACCACTGTGATCATCAGTGAGGATGCCCAACAAAACAAGGGAGACAGCAGAAGCCCTCTTAACCAAGCTCTCCTCTGTTCAGGAGATAACGAGCCAAATGAATTCATTATCTCAAGAAACAAGGCAGGCTAGAAATGACAGATGGCTTTAACCAAATGTCGACACTAATCATGAAGGCGATGGATAAGCCAGGGAACATTCAAGACAAGAATGAAGGAAATCTACCCAAGGTCGTGGGGTGTGGATTAAGATCAGGAGGAAATGCCAGAATTTGAACCAAGAGGGCTTTGCCCAAGGCTATCTAAGGCCTCAGCCACCTCCAAATGAGGGTGGTGTCTCAAGCAGAGATAAAGATCTGGGCTGTTGCAGCCACGCACTGTGGGAAGGTTCCCTGCATGCCTGGCCTCTACCCACTGAATGCCAGTAGCACCGCATGTGTTGGCTCTAGAAGGGGCACCAAGGAAGGATGTCCTTCTGAATAAACGTTTACAAAAAGTATCTTCTGGGAACTGAAATAAAGAATCCTCACACCATGGCTATCTGCCTCACATGTAATTTCCCGGCATCATGTTTAATACTGAGAGTGCAGTCCTGCCAATTTCCAATGATGACAGTTACGATTATTAGAATACCCCGGGAAGTGTGTAAAGACATACAAGATGTGGAAATTCTGATGTATATCCTTTCAAAAGTAGTGAAAATGGATTTGAATCAACTTACCTTGTAGGTGAGAAACTCATCTTGTAGATGAGAAAACCAGGGCTCAGGGGTTCAAGTAAACCCAATGTCCTACACCGGAAGGGGCCAGGGTCAAGTCTAAGGATTCTAACCCCCAGGCCAACTTCCTTCACATGCCCTCAAAAAAACCCCAGCAGAGGGGCACCTGGGTGGCTCAGATGGTTAAGCGTCTACCTTCGGCTCAGGTCGTGATCTCAGGGTCCTGGGATCGAGTCCCACATCGGGCTCCTTGCTTAGCAAGAAGCCTGCTTCTCCCTCTGCCTGCCACTCCCCCCGCTTATACTCTCCCCCTCTCTCTCTCTGGCAAATAAATAAATAAATAAAATCTTTGAGGGGGGGGAAAAAAAACCCCAACAGAAAGTTCAGGTCAGGGGAAAGAACTCGCAAGTCCCTGAGCTGTAGACCAATCATCATGCTGACATTCCCACAGGCAGCTGGTACTTACCAGCAGAAAGCTGGGCTGCTGCAGGTGAGGGAACGCCATAGCAGCCTCCTGGGGGCCGCTGACAACGGCCGTCTTAGGAAACCACTGTGAAAAAACAAAGGCGACATCTCAACATCTGCCACACAGCGGATTATATTGCCTTACAACGCCCAGGGGAGTATTTGTATAATTCAATACACTCTGCACTGCCGAATTCCATGTTTTATAGAAATGCCGGTCTGATGCAGTCTGCAATGGCCAGCTTCAGAGCCAAGTGTGCAGTGGCGAATCCTTGGTAACGCTTGTACAGCACTTGCTGGGTGCCCGCTTCTAAGGACCCTCTGTATAGCTCCTCATTTAATCCTCAGGGGTAGGCAGAATTTTAAAGATAGCCCTCCAAGATTCCTATCCTTGGGTATTCAATCAAATGCTCATCTAGGTATTATGAAGGAATTTTGCAGATATGACTGAAGTCTCAAGGGGGCGGACCATAAGATACAGAGCAGTTCCAGCTGCCGGCCAGTAAGGAAACGGGGACCTTAGTTCTACAACCCGAAGGAACTGGATTCTGCCAGCAACTTGAATAAACTTGGAAAAAGATTCTTTCCGAGGGCTTCTAGGTAAGAACAAAGCCAACCAACACCTTGATTTCAGTCTTGTGATATCCTAAGCAGAGAACCCACTGGAGCCTGCGTAGACTTCTGGACTATAAACTCTGAAATAATAAGTGGATGCAGTTTTAAGCTGCTAAGTTTGTTAAGGAAAAATAGAAAACATATATCCTCACAACAATCCTGTGAGGTCAATACAGATAAAAAGAAGTGGAAGCAGAGAGGAGATAAGCACTTGCCCTCACTTGGCTGGTAAATGGCAGAGCCAAGATCCTAATACACAGACCTCTGAACACATCTTCCAGAGAGACAGGTATGTCACCTGTGCTCTATGAGAATGAATGGAATGAATGGAGGGGATGAGCAAGCTCAGCCGAGGGAGCTTTTGAACAAGCCATCAGAAAATCAGGAGCAACTCTCTAGATTCCTCTCTCTCTCTCCACCCAGGTCAGAAACTGAAAATAGCCAGATGTGGACTGAACAGAAAGGGAGCCTGCCTAGTCCCACTGACGATGCCTTCCTGGCACAGCTCTGCCCACAGCATGAGTAAGGGTGCTGAGGTGGCAAACAGAAGTGTATGTGGATGAGGAAAGACTAGGCGCAAGGAAGCTGTGAGGCAGTGGAGGAGTTGAGAGGAGATGTGAATCCCTGCCTCTTGACAATAGAAACACCTCCAGGGTTTTTTCAATTCTCTGCATGACACTAGCTATCAAATTCAGTTTTAAGGAAGACCTCAAAGGCCTCAGTCCTGAACCACTGTGATTAAAATGACCAAAGCAAAATAACCAAAGCAGCATAAAATCCTGGCCTGTTTGCAAAGGGCAAAGCTTTAGAGATGATGAGGTGGAAGTACCTCCTTGTTCAGAGGAAGCCTGCACTGGCATCAGCTCAGGACTGAGGCCCAGAGGCGCCAAAGCAAAGAGTCTTTCCGAGAGAGGGCAGTGTCTCCTAAGGCCCTGTTCTCTAATCCTACCCCAGCCAGGCTCCTCCATCACACCCTTCTCCACTATGTACACCAAGTGTTCCCTTCATCCGCCACTTTACAGCCACTTTCTTCAGTGGGTCCTTCGGATCTTTTGAGGTTTCTTCTCAGAGTAGCAACGCCAATCATGCCAAGCAAATCACATTACTGCCAAGGCCTCCCTCTGGCTGCGCTCTGAGAAGCAGAGAATGCTCCCATTTGCTGCTCACAACTGCCCTGTAAGTGAGCATCGGGATCTCCATATTACAGATGAAGAAACTGAGGCTCAGGAAGGTCGGCCCACACAGGGAAGATGAGTCGGGTGAGAATCCACACCCGGCTCTTCCTCCCACACAGCTTGTTGAGCCTAAGGCCCAACTTCAACTCGAATCTCTCCTTCCGCCAACTCGTTCAACGAACGTAAACCGGGCACCCACCAGGACGGGGTGTGCGAGGCGCGCGAGAGGGTGGCATGAAGGCGCAGTCGGGCCCTCGGTTTCCCAGCCGGCCGGCCAGACAAGGGGCACACACACCAACGCCCGGCCCGAGGCCTGGCTCGTTCAGGAACGGAGATGGCTTCGGCGGAGGTTCGGGGGGACATAAGACCGTCCCGCACACGGCTCCCAACACTCACCTGTGGGACCCATGAAGTCGCTCGCCTAAGGGACGAAGACCGCCATTCGGCTACCCGGCACCGAAATGTCGTCATCAAGCTGCGCCTGGCGTCACGCCTCCCC
The DNA here is from genome assembly GCF_009762305.2 of Zalophus californianus. Classification (NCBI taxonomy): domain Eukaryota; kingdom Metazoa; phylum Chordata; class Mammalia; order Carnivora; family Otariidae; genus Zalophus; species Zalophus californianus. The sequence continues at coordinate 27,534,740 of NC_045608.1, read as the reverse complement.
TGGCCTGGCGGGAAACACACCACCAACTCGGCCCGCAATTATCTCAAAAGGCGCGTGCGCAAAGTGAAGGCCGGCCGGGTTTATGGGTTACATCTCTGAAGGCGCGTGCGCAGTGGGGGCAGCAGCGTCCCTTAACCCTGAGTTCTTGGACTGTAGGAACTGTAAGAAGCGCGCGTGCGCATAAAGAGAATGTTTAGTAGGGTCCTGGAGGCGCGCCCCCTAATGGGGAACGGGCGCAGAATAATTGTACGCTGCAATGACCTTCTTCTGACAGGCCTTTATTGAGCGCCTACTATATGCCAGGCACTGCGCTGGGGCTGCTGCCCAAGTGAGAATGACCAATGCAGTCTGACCCTGATCGCCCAGAAACGTGCCTCTGCGGTCAGCCTCGGTATCCCCCACGCCTAACACATCTCCCTATTGTGGGATCACTGAGTGCAACCGTCAGGAAAGAATTCTTGAGACTCTTGGTGCAACTTAGTAAGTTCATTGAAGTAGCACAGGGACAGGGCCTGTAGGCAGAGACTGCTGCACTTTTGCTGTATGAAGCTGGTGGTTATATGCTTAGTGTTCGATAGGCGGAGGAGCCGTGCAGGGAGTATTGGATCATAAATGTCTTCTCGGAATTTCTAGTCCTAAAGCTACTTTCGCAAGATTTCTCAGGTGCTTATCGTTCAGCTCGATATTAACTGACAGTCATGAGACCCTTTAAGAATGTAGCAGCCAGTACTTATTGATCCTTATCAAAACTATTCAGGTTATAGGTCAGCCTTCGGGGCTAAAGATGAACATTTTTCTGCTTTTATCACGTCTCATGCCGCAGGCAAATGCGGATCAAACGGCGGAGAGGAGACAAACCGGTCCCTGAAGGGCCGCGCGGGGCCAGTAGAAGGCGCTGTGGAAGCGACGGAGGGGCGCGGCGGAGGGGCGGAGGCGCGCGCGCAGCGCTCATCTTCTCGCCGCGCGCGTATATGGCGGCGCCGGGGGCAGGCCCCGGGCCGGGAGCGCCCCCGGGGCTGGAGGCGGCCCTGCAGAAGCTCGCGCTGCGGCGGAAGAAGGTGCTGAGTGCCGAGGAGATGGAACTGTACGAGCTGGCGCAGGCGGCGGGTGGCGCCATCGACCCCGACGTGTTCAAGTGAGCGCGCGCTCGTCCTACCCCCAGACGCCCCTGCTCTCCCGCTCCCCTGCCCCGGCCTTTGGTCTGGAGGGGCCCTCCCGCCCTTTTCGGACGCCTTTGGGCGCCCAGAGTAGAGCTGGGGTCCTGAGGGAGGTGGCCGTCCTAGGCCCGGGCAGGGAGGGCTCACTGTCCACCGCCTGTGTTCTCTCCAGGATCCTGGTGGACCTGCTGAAGCTGAACGTGGCGCCCCTCGCCGTCTTCCAGATGCTCAAGTCCATGTGTGCTGGCCAGAGGCTGGCGGGCGAGGCCCAGGACCCCGCGGCCGTGTCTCTGCCCACATCGAGCGTGCCAGAGACCCGAGGTCAGAGCTGAGCCCGGTGCGCCCTGCCCCTGCGGCTCAGGCGGTGGGTGGCGGGGGAGGGAAGTGGGCAGCGCCAGGCACAAGGCAGGCTTGGCCCTGAGTGGCCCGGTCCTACTGTGGGTCTTCTCCCCGGGACCTGCAGGGACCATCCAAGGGCTCCCCTCTTGGTTTCCAGTCCCCAGCTTTGGCTTCGTTGCTACCATTGAGAGTGCACATGTGCAAGTCCAGATCAGGCGGATGCAAAATGGGTGTCCAGGGTGGCCCAAGTAGGCTAGGCCTCATCTAGGATTCTGCCTACCTTCTTGGGTAGAAGTGCTTTCATTCCACAAAGACAGGAACAAGGTGGTTTTGGTTCCTGTTCTCACGGTGTGTACAGCGTCCAGGAAAGTGCTCAGGGAGTGGGCCAGGCAGAGGCCCTCCTGCCCCCTCTTCGTCTCTTCCCCACCAGGGCCCAGGTGCTGCTCGGGAACATAGCCAGCCGAGCTTCCTTCCTCAGATTGCAGGACAGGGGTCAGTGTGGCAGCCCCGGGCTACCCTAGACACACGGGGTGCAGAGGCCTGAGTGGGCACAGCACTGGGCTCAAGTTTCAGGGGCCTCCTCACTCTTGAGAGTCACGACTGGGGGATGAGCGGGTGCTGCTACGAGGGTGTCCAGTAGAGTTCCGACTGCGGCCTTCTGGTGTGTCGCATCTGCTCCCAATTTCAGAAACGCGCTGAATGCTTGGCCAGAAGCGCTCAGGCACTCACGGACATCCTGAGAAGGGGCTGGTGTTGGGGTTGGGCGCAGGCTGGGCCCCCGTGGGTGGGAGTGCCAGGGCCCTGGGTACCCACGCCCCCTGTCCTGAGAGGCCCTGGGCACTGGAGCGCAGGCTTCCTAACTGATCCACACTCTGTCTACTCTCTTTGTGTCTCTCTCTGACCTCCAGAGGCCTCCTTTCTCTCTGCCAAGAACTGTAGTCCCCCTGCAAGGCCCTCCTTTTCCTCGGCCCCGCGGCCTGCGGCCTCTCCGGTTCTGCTCCACGGCCCAGCTGCCACGCACTCGCCTCTCTCTCCAGGGCCCCCCGGTTCCCTCCGGTTCTCTTGCTGCCTGTTCTCTCCTTTCGCAGGTTGCGTTTATTGGTTTATCTCTGGGGGTTGGTGCTCTTTCTTGTTTCTGTGGAAACTGCTGTGGCCCCCAGAAAGTCAGCAGCTTCGAGATGAGCTGCAAGGGCAGGACCTTACAGGTCATTTCTGCCACACAGCTTAGAGGTCGGGACACGATTTCATGGCTCAGTTTATTAGAGACAACCTGCAGTTCTTCTAGAATGGGACCGACACCCTCTGCTACGCAGAGGCCGGCTCTACTAGGTGAGACTTGTACTCTGTGGAGGTGCCCTCGCCCCAGAAGAGGACAGTAGGCAGAGGGACGGGAGAGCCTTTACTTTGATGTTGAGGATAAAGCCTTAGGTATGAGATATGCCTTGGCCCCTTAAATGCTGTCACCCACCTGGACGGGTAGCCTAGAGGATAAGCTGTGGTTACCCTTTCCTGCCTGCCTCCTGTACCAAGGGTACCTTCCATGGATTGCCATGTGTGATGAGGCTGGAGCCCCAGAACCAGCTGGGTGTGTGAGGGCCTGAGATCCCGCAGGTGCCCTGGCTGCCCTCTCCATGTCCCTCCCCACATCACCTACCTCGCTGTTCTGGGTGCCACCTGGAGCTCAGGCCGGCTGGGTGGGGGAGGGCTAAGGGGGCAGGTCAGGGCAGAGGTGGGTAGACTACAAGGCTGAATTGAATCAATGGGCAGAAGGGGAGAGAAACTGGGCATAGCCCCCCTCGTTTGAGGCGGCGTTGCCGCTTGCTCACCCAGTGACTGGGTACCCAGCTGGCTCTCAGGGCTGAGGACTCAGGGGCGCTCTGAGGTGGACACGTCCTCCTTCCGGGGAGGGAGATGGCTAGATCAATCAGTGGTGACAGAGACGGGAGGTAGCCAGTGTAGCCAGCCTTTCTGGAGCAGCAAGTGTTAATCGGGCTCAGAGTCCTGTTGCCCTGCAGCCCTTTGAGGTAGGGGGAGTGGGGAGGGCTCCAGCCAGAGATGCAGGCCCACGCCCCTGGTGGGAGCAGACCCAAGTTTGGAGGGGGGAAAAGGGGAGGGGAGGGTAGAGAGTCAAGAGGAAATGTGGGTTTGGCGCTGGGAGCACTGGCAGAGAGGGGCTCTGACAGAGGTGGGAAGGAAGCCCCAAGCACAGGGATAGAAGTGGCATGGAGTGCTGGGCCCCATGAGGTTTTCCCAAGTGCTTAGGCCTTGGGTCTGCTGGGTTGGGCAGCCAGCAACCAGGATATGAGGACATGGAGGCCCTGGGGAGATGCCCAGTGAGGGTAGAGGGCAGCCTGGAAAGAGGGTTTGGTGGGCAGGCACTGAAGGGGAGCGGGGCACATGAGCGGGGCACGTGAGGGGCCAGGCCAGCCAGGAGTGTGCGGTGGCCAAGAGGCAGAGGCTGTCAGAGACCAAGAGCTCTGAGGCCACATGTGCAGAATCTGTCCACACAGAGCTTGGGCAGGGTCTAGGATGGAGAAAACAAGGAGAGTTGTCAGAGTGATCAGTTGGGGGACTGTGGTAGTACTAGGATTGTGATGGGGGCTTGGGGCTGTTGGGGCTAACTGGCCTTAGGTTTCCCATGGAATCGGGGTGTGGAACTGCTGCAGACCGAGGGCTAGATGCCCCCCCCAGGAGTTTGATCTGGTAAGCTGCAGCAGGCACAGCGGGTCATTTGGGTTCCTGTCCCCTGGCCATCCGGGTGGCCTGTGGGGACTGTCACTAATAAGCTCACTCATTTCTGCCTTTACCAGGCAGAAAATGGAGAAACAGAAGACCCTAAGAGCACAGAGGGGGTAAATGCTTGTCTTGGTGGGGATGTGGTCACTGAGGAAAAATAAAATTCAGTTGAGTGTTCTCTGTTAAAGTTTAGGGAAACTGCATACCTTTTTTTTAAAGAATTTATTTATTTGAGAGAGAGAGAGAGAGCACGAGCGTGGGGAGGTGCAGAGGGAGAAGCCGACTCCCCACCCAGCAGGGAGCCCGACATGGGGCTTGATCCCAGGACTCTGGGATCATGATCCTAGCCGAAGGCAGACGCTTAACCAACTGAGCCACTCAGGCGCCTGGGAAACCGTATACTTTATTTATTTATTTATTTTTAAAGATTTTATTTATTTATTTGAGAGAGAGAGAATGAGAGATAGAGAGCACGAGAGGGAAGAGGGTCAGAGGGAGAAGCAGACTCCCTGCGGAGCAGGAAGCCCGATGTGGGACTCGATCCCGGGACTCCAGGATCGTGACCTGAGCCGAAGGCAGTCGCTTAACCAACTGAGCCACCCAGGCGCCTGGAAACTGTATACTTTAAAAAGATGTTCCTCCAGAACATGTAAGATGAAGTTTGGTGTGCAGACGCTGTGAGCCTGACACAGAGCTGTGTTGTCCAATATGGAAGCCATGGGCCCCCCCAGGGCTGGTGCAGCTGAGACTCACTGCAAGGTTAAGTACACATCAGATGGCCAGATGCCAGAGAACTGGCACAAAAAGAGAATACCTCACAAGTAATTTTTATACTGATCACATGTTGAAATGATAATGTTGCACATTTGGGCTAATTAAAATACATTATTTAAATTTCCTGTTTCTTTTTACTTTTTAACGTGGCTACTAGAAAATGAGTGACACATGTGGCTCACATCATATTTCTGTTGGACAACGCTGCTCAAGAACAATCACAACGACACTTTGCCCGGAACACTGAGTCAGGGCTGTATGTACACATGTAGGAGGGGTCACACCCCCCAAGAAGCATAGGCTACAGTAAGGGTTAAAGATGCATGGGTGCATGTCCACGGTGCACGAGTCCTCGTCGTTACGTCTGTATGTGTTCTGGAAGCACTGAATAAGCCCCTCCGGTGTACTCAGCCAGAAAGGGCAGCAGGACTGGCTGGGTGGGTGTAGACCTGCCCATGGTAGCAGTGATGGACCGTCCTGGCCACTCCCTCATCCTGGCCACCAACCTTGCCAGCCAGCCTTGCGGATATCGGGGCACCTGCTGTGCTGCTTCAACCCCCTGTTCTTTTCCTTCCTCACACAACATGCATCTGGTGTGCGCTCATGGTCACTAATATTTGGCCTTGGCAGCCCCACCAGCCCATTTGAGCACTAGGGAGCACGGGCACCATGAAGGAGAAAGGCCGCTCCTGGGCACCATAGACAGGATGGGAGCAGCAACCCGCACTCAGGCTTTCTGTCAACCCTTGATCCCCCCAGCCCTGCCAGCAGGGCTCGCGGGGATGGGGAGTCAGGATCACACAGGCCACACCAGAGGTACATGGCACAGTAGGTCCCACTGGGGTCAGCCACCTCCCCAGCTGTAGGGTGTGTGTTTGAGGTTGCACTTGGGGTTTTGTTTCGGGGCAGGGGAGGGGAGACAGACTTTTTAACCTTCAGTGGTCATTGTCTTCAACTGTTTGAGGGCCGCTCAGGTATTGGGCCTGAGGGCATATCACCCCTCCCACCTTTGGCTCAGCTCCATCCTCCGTTCCCTCTGACCCTAATTACCCCACGCAGGGACCTGGGGCAGATAGGACCTGCTCCAGAAAGTCTCTTGCAGGGTCCAGGGGCGCATGGCTGAGCCAGGCTTAACAGAGCCGGTCTGACCACTGATAGGCTGTGCACACCATTCTCCTGAGACCAGAATGTCACTCTCCTCAACCTCCCCAGCTCTGCACAAAATGAGGCCTGCCTGAGTCTCCCCACTAACTGAGAGCACACGATTCCTGAAGGTTCTAAGAATTGCACAGAGCTGGATAAATGGTCTACTTTCATTGTTAGATGGTGCTCTTAATGCTTTTTATGGCTCAAAGTTACATTGGTGTCTTATTTCCAGGGATTATCAGCCTGATCAAGGTTAAAGATGAACATTATTTGCTGTTTTCTCCTTTCCTCTCATCCTTGAGTTTCCGGAAGGGCCCTGGTCACTATACTGAGAGGGAGAGGAAATTCCAGTGCGTGGCATGCTGAAGAAAAGCTACATTCAGACTCAGGCCCACATCTGAGATCCACGCTGCCATTTGCTGGGGTTGAGCTGTACTTGCAAGTCCTTCAGAAGTGCCCTGAGCTGAGTTTGTGGGGCACCTAAGTACCCCGGATTAGGCCAGGTGCTACAGATGAGTTCTGTCAGCCTGGCCCAGCCTGGAGAGGGACATGGCCTCAGAGTGGGCAAGAGCATGTTGGGAGCTGCAAGGCGGTGGGGCGCATGCACTCGTACGAGACAGGATCCTTGCCCACTGACCAGTCAGTGGGCACCAGAATATCAGCATTTGTAACAGGAAAAAGGAAATGTGTGGTGACAGCTCTCTACTTTGTGTCTGTCTTTTCCATGAGTCACTGGCAGGCTGAGTTGGCCCAGCTTCACCCCACCACATGTCCTCTGCCCTGGGTAACCTGTTATTACATCTTTGTTGAGTCAACTGTACGCAAGCACTTGAGTGTGAAGCCCAGGGTGGCAAAGCAAGGGAAAATCTGAGCTATCAGAATTTCAAGTGTGCCACCACTGTCACCCTTTCCATCCCACTGGGCAGCAGAGACCCCCTGTTCTCTGGAGAGGAGCTGTTCAGAAATGCTCTGTAGGAGGTCTGTCCTAGCTCTGCAGGAATCCTGGGAGAATGTAGTTGTATCAGAGGGCCTGGACAGCAGGTCTGATGCCCTGGAGGGCCCAGGGTCTGCAGTACTGCAAATGCAGGTGCCTCCCCTTGTTCAAGATGACAGATGGGAAAACAGGAATGACTTAACATGCCCCCCAAGAAACCTCATGGTGTCTTTTCTCCAAAAACCTACAAGTCCCCAGTGCAGGCTATTTGACTAATGGACTTTGAGGCTAAGGGTCAAACACAGGACACATACCCTGGTCAGAGTCTGCAGGGTGGACCCTGCCAGGCTGGAGAAGAGCCCTGGCCAAGGGAGGCCCAATGGGGAGGGACTGTGACCCAGTGGGTGAGCCTGCTCCCTGAGTACGTTTTGTCCACTGTGGTGTCCTCTGTCAGTCTTATGAATGCTGTCAACACCCTGAGTCCAGGGAAGCCATTCCTTTAAAATAAAGCTCTGGCCTAGGTGTGGTTGCATTTTCCTGTCTTCACAGAAAGAGGGTAAGGTAAGTAACTTACAAGTCAAGGGATATCTGCACCAGTGGTCTCCATCTAAATGTGACTGCCTGTGGTCAGGGCAAGTCTCGTTGAGCACTCAAGCCTTGGCAGGAACCCAATCACAGGATCTGGAAGCTGAACTTGAGGGCAAGAGGCCTGACCACCAAATGGTTGCAAAATACTTTTGAGGTGGGTAGGGAAACACCTGTGAGAAAGAGCGTCCCAAGACCCAAATCCAAAAGCCTGACTTCCATTCCTGATGGTTGTGCCTCCTGCACCATCAGTGCACGCAGTTCAATTGTGGGCAATCTGGAGCGGGGAATGCCGGGGGAGGCAGGAGGTAGCAGCCCAGCTGGTGAGCCCTCCTGCACTGCTGGTGGTCGGCTGAGTCCTTTACCTTTCCAGGGCAGGAGTCAACCAGCTGAGCTCACCTTTCCCGAAATGGGCCTTGTGGACTTTCCCCATTGCTCCTTGCACTGCTCCTGTCCTAGGACCCATGCTTGAGGGCCTCCTGACTCTGCCCAGGATTTCTCTTGGATGTGCCATCTCCAGGCAGCTCTCAGCCTCAGGGCTCAGGGCTGACAGAGGGTTCCTGGCTGCAAAGGTCGGACAGAGATGTGCTAGACGTAATGTGCAAGGAACATAAATGTAGTCGACGTGCCAACTGTGGAGTCAGCCCTGGTTCCTAATGGTTGTATTCTGTGTCTGCTCAGGGAGAAACAAAGGCAGCATGGCTCTGAGTGGAGGCCCAGCACTGGCAGAGCGCAGTGGCCGGGAAGGATCCAGCCAAAGGATGCCCCGACAACCCAGTGCCACCAGGCTGCCCAAGGCGGGCGGGCCGGGGAAGAGCCCCACTCGGAGCAGCACCTGAGATGGGCAGACTTCTCACGCCGTCCAGCTCTGGCCTTCGCCAGTCTCCTAGCAGAGGCTACCTGGGCTTTCCCCCAGTTGGTAGTAAAGCTTTGTGAAAAACCGAGGGTCCATCCAAGCTGTTTTCTATCACCTTTTGAATATATTAAGACACAAAGATTTAGAATCAGATCTGCCTGGTGGGCCTGGCTGTGCTACAGCTGAACTAACTGACTTAAACCAGTGATTTCACCCTCCTGTACCTTATTTTCATGTTGGAGAGAAAATATCTGTACAGTTGGCCCTTGAACGACACAAGGGTAAGGGGCACCAACCTCCTGCATAGTTGAAAATCCAAGTATAACTTTTGAATCCTCAAAGCTTACCTACTAGTAGCCTATTGTTAACAGGAAGCCTTACCGATAATATAAAGCCAATTAATACATACTTCATATATGTATTACATACTGTATTTCTTACCATAAGAAGATGCTAAAGAAAGGAAAATCATAAGGAAAATACATTTACACTACCATACTGTAAAAAATCCATACAGTTGACCCTGCACCATTGAAACTCCTGTTGTTCGAGGGTCAACTGTATTCCTAGATCTTTTATAAACGGACATCAACGTGTTTTGCTGAAGGGAAAGTTGCAGTGCTTTGCCGAGACTGTTCCTAGGGTGCTCAGCTGTAAGGGCCTGAGTGTGGAGGGGGGATGCTGTCATACAGGGTACGTGCACAGCGAAGTCAGAGATGAACTGTTGTAACCTAGAGCTCACCCTGTGGGTTGTGAATGCCATGCAAAATACAGTAAGATCTTTCCCCCCTAAAAATGTCCTCACCCTACACATGTGGCCCACAGTGTTAGGGACTTTGTCAACAGCCCCCTTCCACGGACCTCAGATGTTCAAACTTCGTTCCAAACTCTTACCATGTGCCATTAACAGAGAAGCCTGAAAAATGACAAACACAACTGAAAACCTAACTAGGTTTCCTAGAATCTAGGGAAATCTTTGTGCCTTGAAACCTTGATCTGGAAACACTGTTTCCCCCAGGTCATGTCACATCAACAGTGGCTCCTTAAGATATAAGTAGTGCTGCACCGAACTCCTACAGTACAGCCCAGGACAGCCTTCCATGTGGCCCAGCAGGCCTTGGGGTCCTACCCCTCCCTGCCGGCAGAGACCTGTGTCCCACTGTGCATCACAATAGACAGAGGCTTCATGGAGAAACTTTAATTGTAAACAACTGGAAACAAGATGTGCTGCAAGGTGGCAGGAGGGGGTGAGGGGGTCGGGGGGAGAGGAACCCCTGCCAGCCCCGCTCCCATTCAGTATTCTTCCCCTTCTTCGGCCTCTGCTTCCACGGAATCCACACCCACCTCTTCATAATCTTTCTCCAGAGCTGCCAGGTCCTCCCGGGCCTCAGAGAACTCCCCTTCCTCCATGCCTTCCCCCACGTACCAGTGCACAAAGGCCCTCTTTGCGTACATGAGGTCAAACTTATGGTCCAGGCGGGCCCAGGCCTCGGCAATGGCGGTAGTGTTGCTCAGCATGCACACAGCCCGCTGCACCTTGGCCAGGTCACCCCCGGGGACGACGGTGGGGGGCTGGTAGTTGATGCCCACCTGCCAGAGAACGGGAAGAAAAAAAGTCTGTGAAGCTTCAGTCAAACCCAGAAATGGAGGATGCTTTCATGGAAACGGAAGACATGCAGGCGCCTTCTTCATGCCAGGCGAGGTGTCAGGTGAGCAGGCTGCTGGTTTCTAGACAAGGACAATGGGGAAAAAGAAGCCCTGGAGCCGGCCAGCCTGGCTCGGGCCCAAGCTGCCGGAAGGGCTGTGTCCCAGCACCTGAGCCATGTGAGGTGCTCAGGTAACAGGACTGTTTCTTCTAAAAAGGGATATTACCGGAATAAATGGCACTTAAAGGTAATCCTAAAAATAGAAAAAGAAGAAGAAAGAGAAAAAAAAAGAAAGAGAAAGAAAAAAAGGGAAGGAAGGAAGGAAGAAAGGGATACTACTTTCTATTCTTCAGATATTATTTTCCCCATAGGCTTCCACAGATGGGGATTCATTTCTGTAGCTGAAACCTCTTGCACTCGAGTCAGAGCACTATGGTTTTATCACGAGGGGAGATCATACCCCCGTCTCCCATCAAGTGAGCCAGCGTGTGCGTCACCGGATGACAGGAATGCTGTCAGAGGTCCGAAGACTGTTGCTACTGCTGCAACAGGAGATGGCCTATGTGTGTGCTAAGTAGAAGAAAGGGGGTGATGTTCAAGGGCTGGGACCAAAGGGGAGGCATTCCAGGGTAGTTTCCAAATCAGGGGACAATGTGACCAGAGATTTGGGCAGCAGTACATAGGGTCAATTAGAACCGGGCTCAGCAAACATTGTCTATAAAAGGGCAAGACAGCACATATCCGAGGCTGGGCAGGCCACACGGTCTCGGTCACAATTACTAATTCTCTCTTTGTAGCACAAAAGCAGCCACAATGACACGCCAATTAACAGGTGTGGCTGTGTTCACATAACATTTTATTTACAAAACTAGGTAGGTGGCTGGTCTGCCAACCGTGCTGACCCCTGAACCCAGAGTAGAAAGTGCTAGTTAAGGACCCAGTGCAGCGAGCCCACCAGAAGCGGTGAGTTCTGAGCCCACAGAGATGGCATGAAAAGCAAGGCAGAGAGAAGCCCATTTTCCCAGATGGAAAGCACTGATAGAGTTTAGTACTCAAGTATTGGACAAAGCTGCAAAGCGACAGCAAGTTTCCTATACTGTATCGAATGGAAGGTTGGTATGAACTACGTTGGAGGCAAACTCAGGCCAAAATTGTTGAGCTTACCAAATGAGAAATAAATATGTTGCCATTTTTTCCCAAAAATATTCATGAAAGTTTTTCTTTAAATCAAACACTGCATGGGACATTTAAATTGGGTTTAATTTCTAAATGTCTGTGGAATAAAGTGGGTTTTCGTGACAACAATGTTTATAATAATGCCCCAATTTCAAATATCCACATAAATTGTTAAAATGCTTTGAAAATTTCTACATTTCTAAATCCAAACTACATTTCCCCACACTCATTCACCACCCAAAGGAAGGAACAAAAATCGTTCCAAAAATTTCCTGTTCTGTTAAAAAAAAATTCTCACCACAGGTATATAGTGTGATTCCTCAGGAAGGAAGTTCAAAAGGCACCAATGAATAAATTATCACTCTGGCTCCCTAATTTATAACCAAGGGGCTGGCTGCCAAGGAACGGGGGTATTCTCCACAAAGGGCATTCTGTGTTGGGCTGCTGCTGCTGACAGATAAAACCACACCACATTACCCAGTCCTACCTTAAATCCAGTCGGGCACCAATCCACAAACTGGATGGTGCGCTTGGTCTTGATGGTGGCGATGGCCGCGTTGACATCTTTTGGGACCACATCCCCCCTGTACAACATGCAGCAGGCCATGTACTTGCCGTGCCGAGGGTCACACTTGACCATCTGGTTGGCCGGCTCAAAGCAGGCATTGGTGATCTCGGCCACGGACAGCTGCTCGTGGTAGGCCTTCTCGGCAGAGATGACCGGGGCGTACGTGGCCAGGGGAAAGTGGATGCGGGGGTACGGGACCAGGTTGGTCTGGAATTCCGTCAAGTCCACGTTCAGGGCCCCATCGAATCGCAGGGAGGCCGTGATGGAGGACACGATCTGCCCGATCAGACGATTGAGGTTGGTGTACGTGGGCCGCTCGATATCCAGGTTGCGCCGACATATGTCGTAGATGGCTTCGTTGTCCACCATGAAGGCACAGTCGGAATGCTCCAGGGTCGTGTGGGTGGTCAGGATGGAGTTGTAGGGCTCCACCACGGCCGTGGACACCTGGGGGGCTGGGTAAATGGCAAATTCCAGCTTGGACTTCTTGCCGTAGTCCACCGACAGCCGCTCCATGAGCAGAGACGCGAAGCCAGAGCCGGTGCCGCCCCCGAAACTGTGGAAGATGAGGAAGCCCTGCAGCCCCGTGCACAGATCCGCCTGAAAGCAAGCACACACCGTGGGTCAGTGCCTGCAGAAGCCACACCGCCGACCTCCAACGAGCCACGGTCACTCCTCTTTTCCTCTGCAGGACGCTACGCGTTCGAATCGGCCGCAGCGCACACGCGTGACACTCAGAAGCAAAGCAAGGCAGACGTGAAGATGGGTGGACGATGGATGCACTGAAGCCACCCGTGAAGGAAGACGTGGACTCAAGATTCCGGCCTGGGGTTTGGCCAAAGTGACCTCCCGGTCCCCATCCCCGCCACCTTCCCGTCCAGGGCAGCGTCCACAGGAAGCCCTCTCGGCGCCCCCTTACCAGTTTCCGGATCCGGTCCAGGACCAGGTCGACGATCTCCTTGCCGATGGTATAATGGCCTCTGGCGTAATTATTGGCTGCGTCCTCCTTCCCGGTGATCAGCTGCTCTGGGTGGAAGAGCTGCCTGTAGGTCCCCGTGCGCACTTCATCTACAAAGAGGACGCGTGGGCTGCGGGTCTTTAAGGCCTGTTGTTAACTCACCGAGGGGGAGGGATTCGGGGACCCTCTGCATCTACCACGCACAGGCCGTGCCTTGGGGGTCGGCAGCATCGGTGTCTCACAGGAAACGTCTCTGTGTGACGTGCAGACCACAACTGCGGTCTGTGGATCTAGCAGGGGAAGTCCACTGGAGGTACAAAGTCCAATCTGACTGGTCCCCAAAGAAGGGAAAGAGCTCACACCTGCACACACACGATTATTTCTTCCCATCTGTAGCTACACACAAGGAGTGTGACTAAAAAGCCCTGACATACTAGACAGTCACCAGGTCAGCATGACCTCTGCCAGGCAGTCCCGTCAGGGCATCCCAGGTGGCCTGCAGTTCACATGCTTCAGGCTGACGTTCTGTCTTCTCCTGGGTGGCCCCTGAACGGTGCCCTCTCTTTGCAGCTCTCCCTGGCCACCACCTCAGGCTTCTCAGCTGCAGGATCCCAAGGAATGTTCTCTACTTACCTTCCGTGTCTAAGACGCAGGTCATGACTCTTGTGCACCAGCATCTCCATGTGTGCAGCGTTAAGGAGGGACCCGAGACCCGGCACCCTGAAGGTGGGGTCCACGCAACCACCTGCCTGGGTATGAGGCAGCCACGAATGAATCTGTTACCAGTCCCTCTTTTCTGTACATTAGGTTCTCCTAAATTAGGAGCCTCGGTGCCAAGGACACTTGAAGCACTAACCCTGTAGTTTCTCACCTAACACAGCCACAGGCATATACTTGCACGTCCCATCCTTTCTGTGGAAGGAGTCAAGGGAGCACAGGGAGGCCCTCCCACTGTCCCAGGAAAGCCACCCAAGTGCCCCAGTACCTACCGACCACGGTGGGTTCCAGGTCCACAAATACCGCTCTGGGCACATGCTTGCCAGCCCCAGTCTCGCTGAAGAACGTGTTGAACGAGTCATCCCCACCGCCGATGGTTTTGTCACTTGGCATCTGACCATCAGGCTGAATTCCATGTTCAAGGCAGTACAGTTCCCAGCAGGCATTGCCGATCTGGACACCTGCCTGCCCCACGTGGATAGAGATGCACTCGCGCTGGGAACCAGAACATAAACATTGAGACCTCCTTGTTTTCAAGGCAATCAGCATTATGTGGCATGCAAATGAGACCCAAAATCATAAGTTAATATTTGTAAAATATTTTGTTGTCTTAAGATCTCCTCAGACATTACATCTCATGAGCTTCCATGATAATTTTATATCTGAACACTTATCTATCCAACATGGATGTATATACACTTAAACTATGAATAGTAATAGAATCACTATAAATTAGTCTTCCAAGCCATTAGTAAGTAATGTTAAAAATTTACAAAATAATGGCTTAGCAAAAATCAGACAAAATATATAAAATAACAGTTTATAGTCATTGGAAAACAGGCAGCACAAGACAGTGATTCAAACAATGTAAGCCTTAGCATTGTCCCAGAAGACTGCTGGGAAGTTTCCAGGCTGCATGGGGTGGGCGGGGACCCAAAGCCCAGGGACCTCCCCGAGTTGAGAGAGAATTCAGTGTTCAGGGAGGCCAAAGCATATAGAAACTATGGTACTAATAGTGGAGGGGAGAGAGTTGCAAAGAAAGAACCCCGTGGACATCAGCAGAGTCCCACTTGAGTCTACAGTGGAGAAGCACTCAGCACCCATGTGTGAAGGACTCCTGACCTCACATCAGTCATGAAGGAAAGGCCTCCTAACTCACAAAGCACTAAAGGGAGTCCTCTGTAGTGGGGCCAAATGAGACCTACACTAAAGGCTGTTTGGAACTCACCTAAAGCTTAAAAACAAGCCTCAACAGGATCAAATTATTTCCAGGTATTTAACAGCATCCCAGAAGAAAGCCTAAAAATAGTTAAGGCAATACCAAAAAAAACACCCCAAAACAAAAAACAAACCCTAGCACCCAACAATTTAAAATTCATAATGTCGGGGCACCTGGGTGGCTCAGTCGTTGAGCGTCTGCCTTCGGCTCAGTTCATGATCCCAGGGTCCTGGGACTGTGCCCCACATCGGGCTCCCTGCTTGGCGGGGAGCCTGCCTCTCCCTCTCCCACTCCCCCTGCTTGTGTTCCCTCTTTCGCTGTCTCTCTCACTGTCGAATAAATAAAATCTTTAAAGAAAAAAAAATAAAAAATAAAATTCATAATGTCAATCTAAACTTAACAGGTATAAACACATACACACAGAATATATGACCATATGAAAAGAAAAAGTAATCAGTACAAACTAACTGAACTAGTTGATGACAGAACTAGTAGACGAGGACATTAAAATAGTATTATGTATCCATATCTCAGGAAGGTAGAAGAGAAAATGAGGAGAGATATAAGAAAGACCTATATCAAACTGCTTATGATAAAAGAATGCCTGGGGGCGCCTGGGTGGCTCAGTCGTTAAATGTCTGCCTTCGGCTCAGGTCATGATCTCAGGGTCCTGGGATCGAGCCCCGCATCGGGCTCCCTGCTCGGCGGGAAGCCTGCATCTCCCTCTCCCACTCCCCCTGCTTGTGTTCCCTCTCTCGCTGTGTCTCTCTCTGTCAAATAAATAAAATCTTTAAAAAAAATATGAGGATGACAGAAAAGTTCTAGAATAGAAGCGGTGATATTTATGGAACATATGACTATACTTAATGTGACTGAATTATACTTAAATGGTTAAAATGGTAAATTTGGTACCATGTGTATTTTGCCACAAAAAAGTTGATACTCAGCAGCATGGATGAATCTCAAAGCAATTTTAGTATATGAATGAATTCAAACAACAAAAAATAAACTCAATAATCCCATATTATAAAATTCTAGAGAATACACTTAAGAAGGTTATTAGTGGGGCAGGAGTGGCAAGAGGGAGTATTTTCAAAGGAGTAGGAGGAAATTTTGGGGGTAACAGGAGTTCTATTAGCTTTATTGAGGTGATGGTTTCATGAATTATCAATATGTTAGTGAATGTGAAACCTTAAAAAAAAAAAAAACTAACCAAGGGAGAGCCTCTGTACTGCTAAAAGATCAGTGTTTTAAAAGACCTGTTCTTTTTTTTTTTTTAAGATTTTATTTATTTGACAGAGAGAGACACAGCGAGAGAGGGAACACAAGCAGGGGGAGTGGGAGAGAGAGAAGCAGGCCTCCTGCTGAGCAGGGAGCCCAATGCGGGATTCTATCCCAGGACCCTGGGATCATGACCTGAGCAGAAGGCAGCAGCTTAACGATTGAGCCACCCAGGCGCCCTGAAAGACCTGTTCTAATTCTGTCTAGATTTTACTGCATTCAGAAGTTTAATCATGTAATTGGCAGTTTTCTAAATTAAAAACTTTACAGAAATACTAACTGGTAAATAATTATAACACAATAGATTTGATTGAATTAAAAATACATAAATGTTAAACCTTGTCAAATTATACAATTTATTTTTACTTCATGACAGTGATAGCTCAATAAAACTAAAAAAATGAGGCAAAATAAAGACTTTGTCAGACATTCAAAAACTGAGGGACTTAATAATCAGCAGATCACTACTACAAGAAATGCTAAGAGAATTACACGAGACAGAAGGAAAACACTAGATGGAAAATTGGAACTACACAAAGCAATGAAGAATACCAAAACAGCTAAACATGTGGGCAAACATAAAAGACTTTTTATTGTATTTTTAAAATATAATTGAAGGTTAAAGCAAAAACAATGATTTACTGCGGGGTTTATAGCTCGTATAAAATTAACACACAACCAACAGTAGCACAGAGGCCAAGAAGGAGAAATGGAAGTATACTGCTGGGACATGGTATAATATCACCTGAGAGCAGACTGTGACTAACTGAAGATGTGCTCTATAATCCCCAGAGTAACCACAAAAAAATAAAACAAAGTGGTACAGCCACAAAACTAATAAAAAAAGATAAAAAGGAATCATAAAAATAATCCAAAAGAGTATATATATACAATGGAATATTATGCAGCCATCAAAAGGAATGAGATCTTGCCATTTGCAATGACGTGGATGGAACTGGAGGGTGTTATGCTTAGTGAAATAAGTCAATCAGAGAAAGACATGTATCATATGACCTCACTGATATGAGGAATTCTTAATCTCAGGAACAAACTGAGGGTTGCTGGAGTGGTCGGGGGTGGGAGGGATGGCTGGGTGATAGACATTGGGGAGGGTATGTGCTACGGTGAGCGCTGTGAATTGTGTAAGACTGTTGAATCACAGATCTGTACTTCTGAAACAAATAACGCAACATATTTTAAGAAAAAAGAAAAAGAAGAAGATAGCAGGAGAGGAAGAATGAAGGGGAGTAAGTCAGAGGGGGAGACGAACCAGGAGAGATGATGGACTCTGAAAAACAAACAGGTTTCTAGAGGGGAGGAGGGTAGGGGGATGGGTTAGCCTGGTGATGGGTATTAAAGAGGGCACATTCTGCATGGAGCACTGGGTGTTATGAACAAACAATGAATCATGGAACACTACACCAAAACAAATGATGTAATATATGGTGATTAACATAACAATAAAAATTTAAAAAAAAATAATCCAAAAGAGGAAAGAGGGAACAAACAGGAGATAAACAGAAAACAAATAGCAACCTGGTAGATTTAAACCCAACCATACCAATAATCACATTAAACATCATTACAAATTAAATGAAAATATCTAATTAAC
Organism: Zalophus californianus; assembly: GCF_009762305.2. Classification (NCBI taxonomy): domain Eukaryota; kingdom Metazoa; phylum Chordata; class Mammalia; order Carnivora; family Otariidae; genus Zalophus; species Zalophus californianus. The sequence continues at coordinate 27,517,036 of NC_045608.1, read as the reverse complement.
AGGCAGATTGTCAGAGAAAAAGCAAGACCTAACTATAAGCTAACTATAAGAAGCCCAGAGATAGGTTCAAAAGTAAAGGATAGAAAATGATATACCATGCTAAGGCTAAACCAAAGGCAAACTAGAGTGGCTAGATGAACAGTATGGTTTTGATTTCATTTTCTTTTCTGCTGACACTGGCTTGCTATTAGCATACAGACTGACCTTGGTCTAGCAGAAGGGAGTTGAAATGGATGGGATGGGCCCATCAGGTGTTCCTCCAAGCCGGTTTAGAGGAAACACCACCCTGGATGAGGCAGGGCAGAAGGGCTGGGAGGAGTGCACCAGCACACGGCAGGGCAGTGACGTCACTTGGGCACATAGGGACAAGGTGGTGAGCCTGGAGCCTCCCACTCCGCCACTTGTCTCTCACTTCTCCAAGAGCACCACAGTGGGCGGGAATACAGAGTGTCTAAGTTCCAGGCATTGTCCTTGGTGAGGGGGCTGCCTGGGTCACACCTGGCTGACAGCACACGGCTCACAGGAAGGCCAGGTGGAAGAGGGTACTCAGCCTGGTAGGGGACAGTGTGGGATAGAGCAGGCCAGGACCAACACTGTTGCTTTCAAAGCAAAGTATTTTACTAAGGAAGTGGGGTCATTTCATAATGGTAAAGGGACCAATTCAACAGGAAGCCATAACAATCCGTAATGGTTATATATCATTAAAGTCACAGCTAAGAAGTTCAAAATATACAAAGAAAAACAGAACTGAAAGGTGAGATAGACAATCTACAATCAACAACTTCAACATTCTCTCAATAATTGAGTCAACCAGATGGAAATCAGTCAGGGCACAGAAGACCTGGACAACAGACTTCAACATTCTCTCAATAACTGAATCAACTAGATGGAAATCAGTCAGGGCACTGAAGACCTGGACAACACTATCAACCACACTGACCTAAATTACATTAGAAAATACTCCACCCCACACAGCAGAATACACATTCTTCTCATATGCACAGGGAACATTTGCCAAGCAGGCCATATTCTCCACCAAAATGAATTCCAAATTATTCGAGTAAGAGTTTGATCTGTAGTGGGAGGGAAAAGTGGATCCCAGAGCCCTGAGCAGCCCTGCTCCTGCCACCATCACCACAGCCCTGAACAACAAGGCCAAGACCCTCAGCTGCCTCGACCTCCAGCACTCCTGACAACAAGCCCAGACCATTTTAACCATGGGTATTATTTTCCCATTATCTAATTATGATCACATAACAGTTCAGAAATCTCAAACTAGGGGCACCTGGATGGCTCAGTCGGTTAAGCGTCTACCTTCAGCTCAGGTCATGATCCCGGGGTCCTGGGATCGGCCGGCCTCCGAGTTGGGCTCTCTGCTCAGCAGGAGCCTGCTTTTCCCTCTCCCTGCCACTCCCCCTGCTTGTACTCTCCCTCTCTCTCTCTCTGTCAAATAAATAAATAAAATCTCAAAAAAAAAAAAAAAAAAAGAAAAGAAAAAGAAATCTCAAACTACTTCAAGTTGTTTCTAATTTCCTAACCCCACGCTGTAATCTCCTAGCTTTTAGGACTGATGGTCTGAAGCCCCAAAATTCGGCTTCTGGTCTTGTTTTTAGTAAGTGAAAGACAAGGGACTAAATCACAGCTGATAGTCTAATTCTGATTCAACCAGACTGCAATACTGAGTGCCCCCCCCCAAAAAAAATTACCTTTAGAGGCAGGGACAAATTCTCCAGAAGGTACTCAACTTTATGATAAGGCTTAGGGATGCACAAAGTTGGATTTTAAGCAAAATTTCTGCTGCTGGGATTCACTTTAAATTCATCCTCAGGGCGCCTGGGTGGCTCAGTCGTTAAGCGTCTGCCTTCGGTTCAGGTCATGATCCCAGGGTCCTGGGATCGAGCCCCGCATCGGGCTCCCTGCTCTGCGGGAAGCCTGCTTCTCCCTCTCCCACTTCCCCTGCTTGTGTTCCTGCTCTCGCTGTCTCTCTCTGTCAAATAAATAAATAAAATCTTTAAAAAATAAAAATAAAAATAAATAAATTCATCCTCAGACACAAACCCCTCTAACAAAGACAAAGTACCTAGAATGGCCAACATATATTCACACCAACTTGTCACCACCTCCCCCTCCCCAGAAGTTTCCTAATTTAGTTTGTTCAACTAAGCACTATGAACTTTAAAAATCAAAATTTAGGCATTTCAACTTGAGAAGAACCTATCATATCAAGCAGCAATGGTGGAACAACTCTTCCAAAAGGATAAATCATGGTGTTTTGGGGTGCCTGGGTGGCTCAGTGGTTAAGTGTCTGCCTTTGGCTCAGGTCATGATCCCAGGGTCCTGGGATCAAGCCCCGCATCGGGCTCCCTGCTCAGCGGGAAGCCTGCTTCTCACTCTCCCACTCCCCCTGCTTGTGTTCCCTCTCTCCCTGTGTCTTTCTCTGTCAAATAAATAAATAAAATATTTTTTAAAAATCATGGTGTTTTTTTTCTTAAGATGAAAACTTTGCTAAAAATAACAGCTCCTAAAAATGATGAAATGCACAAATATCTTCTAATCTTGAAGCTTCCTTTTACCTGTATGGTAACAGAAGATACCTTTCCTTTATACTTGGAATAACTCACCTCTACAAGTGATTTATTTGAGCAGCTTGATTTCATGCTGTGCAATGACCAATAAGAGAAGCCTCAAAACCAACTTTTACAAAGGGAGAATGCAGAGGTTAGTATGAATTATTATATAGTGAATTATTATATAGTTTGTGTGTATATATCTATACATACACACACACACACACACACACACATTTAAAGTTTGGAAGCTACCACAGTAATCAGCAGAGGAAACAGGATGAGCTCTCAGCCTCAGTTAAGTGGGAACAAGTGAAACTTGAACTGGACCATGTGCAGTCCTGTCAGAAGATTGTTCTGGTTGCTCTCCACTGAAGGCTGTCCTCTTGGGCACTGCTTGTTTAGAAATGCACAATGACAGAGGTGTTGGCTAGGTTCAACTGATGTTTAAACTATTAATGTGTTAATTCAACCAACTACGTAGTAGATCTATGAGCTGAGGATATAAAAATGCATGACTTAAAGGCAGAAGCCTAGCCTGCTGTGGGAAGACAGGAATTATCGTATGTTGCCAATAAAAGGGAATCTGACAATATCTACAAAATCACAGCCATCCACTCCTGGCATCGCATATACACCTACACCAGTAACAAAGGGCACACGCACAGATTACTCATTGCAGCTTCATGTACAAAAGACTGGAAAAAAATCCAAGTATCCACCGACCCCGAAAAGGTTGAATAATCTACAGCCATACACTAGAATACTAGGCAGTGGTAAACAACAATGCAGATCTTTGCAGATATGGAGGGCGCTGGATTTTTCATACAATGCAAAAACAAGGTGCAAGAGTGTATACTGTGTGCTACTTTTGTTTTTGTTTTTTAAGATTTTATTTATTTATTTAATTGACAGAGAGAGACAGTGAGAAAGGGAACACAAGCAGGGGGAGTGGGAGAGGGAGAAGCAGGCTTCCCGCCAAGCAGGGAGCCCGATGCGGGGCTCGATCCCAGGACCCTGGAATCATGACCTGAGCTGAAGGCAGTTGCTTAACCGACTGAGCCACCCAGGCCCCCCGTGTGTGCTACTTTTGGTGCAAGAAAGGGGACTATAAGCATATCTACTGTTTGGTTTAGCGCTAAGAAAACTCTAAGTATAAACCAACGCAAATCAATCAATCAATCAATCAATCAATAAATAAATAAATAAATTCACACACACCTTATCTAATGAAGGAAGCAAGATTTTTCTGCATATATATGCGTTTTCTACCATTCTTAATTAAAGACGCTGTAAATATTGCCTATCTATATATAAGCGCCCTCATGACCCCACAGAGTAACAGAGAAGTCGGAGAGAATTCGAGTGCAGCACCTGGTGTTGCTTAGGTAAGGAAGAGTCTGGAAGGGCGAGGGCAGCGGGCGCCAACCCCTGCCCCGCACACTCCTGGGTGGCACAAGCATCCCGGAGCTGCGGAGTCAGGGACACCCTCGCGCCCCCCACTGCCACCTGGGTCTGCCCCCCATGGCCCCACCACCCCCCGAGACCTCCCGTCGTACCATGGCGGTCGCCTCCCGGTCGCACGCCGGATTTCACCTCCTCTCAGTGCAATGCCACGCGCCCAACTGCCTGCCCGCCACGCCGCGTCCCGCGTCCTGATTGGCTTGCTGCTCTCGCGAATGCCATTGGCTCTGACCGCTTCAGGGGGCGGGTCCCAGGTCGGGACCTAAATCGTGATTGGCTATTTTCTTGACCGGCGAACTCGTCTTTGATTGGTCATCACTTTGGGCGGGAAGTGGCGACCTGGTGGCGGGAATGCAGTGGCTGAGCGTCTCTTGGAACGTTGGCAGGAAGCTGTGGGACTAATGCCCGCTTAGGGACTGTGAAGGGGTTGCCGTGGGGCGCCCCTGATTAGGGGTGAGGCCATGCTACCATAGCTTACGCCACCCGAGCCCCATATGTTCGTCTGTAAAGTGTAGTCTTCCTACATTTTTAGTTTTTACTTGTACAGGTGTATTGGAAGTGACAAGGGCTATTAACGGTGAAAGGGTTTTGCAGACTTAAGCTTGAGCAGATACATTTAAGGGTTATTTCGTTAGTAGCCTTTTACTGGTTCTGATGTTAGTATCCTGGGCTGGTAAGAATTTTAAAGTCCTGGGTCTCTCAGGGCCAGATGTAACAGGACTTCTGCAAGAAGATAGGATGTGGACCACATGACAGGTTCTCTGCTGGAAGTGGCTGGGGAGCTCTAGGAAAGCAGGAAAGGTTAGTTCTGCCTTCTAGGAGACAGGATTTACGTAGGTCTCAAAGATAAGTATTGCGAGTTTTCCAAGCAGCAAAGAGGCATAGGTGGCGTGGGCAGAGCGGGCCTGCGGACAGGAAGGACTGAGAGGTGCAAGATTCATCCAGGAGCACACAGACTGCGGAGAAGAAGTTGACATTGAAGGTTCTGGGTGGGGCCGGCATGACCGTGGCCAGACTAAGGAGTTTGGCTTTACTGGGTGGGTTGGAAACCAGCCACAGATGCAAATTGGATTGGCCGGTTAGGGAGTGCATACGGCCGCAGGGTGAGGATCGGGGCAAGAGACCCCACATTGCAGAAAGCCAAAGAATTACCCACCTGCCCACTCACACACCTTGGTTAAAGGAAACACAGAATTTGCAAGGTTCCTGGAAGGGAGTTTGATGACCTCCATTCACTACCCCATTCCTGCTGCTGGTCCATGGGAGAGTCTATGTTTACCCTACAGAAGAAAAGAGCCCCTTCTCTTGGCTCTTTTTTTTTTTTAAAGATTTTATTTATTTATTTGAGAGAGAGAATGAGAGATAGAGAGCACGAGAGGGAAGAGGGTCAGAGGGAGAAGCAGACTCCCTGCCGAGCAGGAAGCCCGATGTGGGACTCGATCCCGGGACTCAAGGATCATGACCGGAGCTGAAGGCAGTCGCTCAACCAACTGAGCCACCCAGGCGCTCTTCTCTTGGCTCTTCTAAGTACTACCTGAATGAACTAGAATTTTCATATAGAAGGCAGGACCAAAAAGGAGTTAAATATTGAGAATATAATAAATAAATACAAAATATATATAATAATATAAACATAAATTCCATTATAATAATTTATAAATATAATGTAAAAAATTTCAAAAACACAGATGCAAAATGCAGATTTCCTGCCCTACCTACCACTTCTACGTCAATTGAAGTATGAGGTAATGTTCACAGGGGCAGTTCAAATGGTCTGGGTTTGAGCAAAACATCCACCATGCATTCGGTAGGAACAATTTTCTGGCTCCACACTCCTCCCTTGCTTTGGCAGATTTCAGATGAGTGTGGTCTGGAGGTAAGAAGAATTAGTGTGTTGAGAAAAGTGTATTGACATAAGAATATGTGGGGGTGCATGGCTAGCTCAGTCAGTGGAGCATGTAACTCTTGATCTCAGGGTGGTGAGTTTGAGCCCCACATTGGGCAGGGAGCCTACTTAAAAATAAATAAATAAATAAATTTATTTATTTATTTATTACTACTTGCAGATTCCAGAAGTGCAGAGGTGCAATTGAGTGGTGGCAGGGTCAGGGTGTGGGGTGAGGAAGGACAAGTCTTCTGTCTAGGGTCACAAAACAACAGGAGATAGAGAGCAGGGTAGCAAGCACCTATTATTCATAAGGTGGTTAGGGTGGAGGTCACTAACTTTTCCCGGACTTAACTCTCAGTAAATATTTCTATGTTTTATACATATTTTTTAAAGATGTATTTATTTATTTTCACTAATAGCTAATGATGACAGGAATCTTTCCATGTGCTTATTGGATGTTTGTATATTTTCTTTGGGGGAATGCCTACCTAGATCCTTTACCCATCTATATTTATATATACATTTTTTTTATTATTTGAGTAGAGTTGACATACAATGTTACATTAGTTTCAGGTGTACAACTGAGTGATTTGACAAGTTTGTATATTATGCTATGTTCACCACAAGTATATCTACCATCTATCTGTTCCATTACTGATCCTTTACCCATTTTTTTACCCCTCCTCCCATGCTTTTTTTTTTTTTAAGATTTTATTTAGGGGGTCCTGGGTGGCTCAGTCAGTTAGGCATCAGCCTTCTGCTCAGGTCATGATCCCAGGGTCCTGGGATCAAGTCCCACATCAGGCTCCTTGCTCAGCAGGGAGCCTGCTTCTCCCTCTCCCTCTGCCTGCCATTCCCCACAGCTTGCACTCTCTCTCCCTCTGTCAAATAAATAAATAAAACATTTTAAAAAAAGATTTTATTTATTTATTTGAATGAGAGAGTGAGTGAGAGAGAGAGCACAAGCGGTGGGGGGGAGACTTCGAAGGAGAGGGAGAAGCAGACTTCTTGCTGAGCAGGCAGCACACGGGCTTGATCCCAGGACCCTGGGATCATGACTGAGCAGAAGGCAGATGCTTAACTGAGCCACCCAAGTGGCCCTCTCCCCCCAAGTTAGGCTACTTATCTTTTTATTGTTGGGTTGTAGGAGTTCTTTATATATTCTGGATACAACCCCCTTATCATATATATGATTTGCAAATATTTTCTCCCATTCTGTGGATTATTGCCTTTTCGCTTTCTTGATGGTATCCTCTGAAGCACAAAAGTTTTAAATTTCAATGAAGTCCAGTTTATCTATACTTTTCTTAGGTTGCTTGAATTTTTTGTGTTGTATTTTTAAAAATCATTGCCTAACCTATGGTCATGAAGATGTACTCCTATGTTTTCTTCTAAGAGTTTGTTGAGAGTTTATCTAAACTAGTCCATAATGTTGCTGCCTCAGCAACTATTTTGTGTGGCTAAGGAGCCTGCAGGGGCCTTAAACTGATACTGATCCCTCCCAAGAGTATATGCTCTAGATAACAGCCCACAGAGTCACAAGTAAATGTAAGTTCCTAATACAACTCTCTTAATTGTCCTTGTGATAAGCATTCTCTGGGCATCACCCAGGGCCTTCCCTTTGTGCACTCTTTAGATAAGACCTCTGCAAAGTTTGCCAAAACCTGATTGACCAATCCAGCCTTAGCCTGGGAACCTCAAAGCACTCCACCTATAGACCTTAATAAAGACCTGTACCCTGGGTTCTGCCGAGCTCTCTGCCTGCACCCTGCCTTAACCTCCTGGTGTGGCCCTTCAAGGTATGCTGTGTACTCCCTCTAGGACCTATGAGTAATAAACTTCTCTATTTCAATTTTTTATGATCTTCTTGAACCTAGGCTCACCATCCAGTGCCTCCAGGGCTCTATTTAACAAATGTTAAGGGGTGCCTCGGTGGTGCAGCCAGTTAAGTGTCCGGCTTTGCACTCAGCACAGAGTCTGCTTAAGTTTCTCTCTCCCTTTCTTCTGCCCCTCTCCCTGCCCCACGCTCATGCACCCACTGTCTCTCTCTCCCTCTCAAATAAATAATCTTTTTTTAAAAATGTAGTTTAACAAAGTCACAATAGAGTTTTATAATTTCAGCTTTTACATTTAGATCTTCGGTCCATTTTGAGTTAATTTATGTGTGTGGTGTGAGGTAAGGGTCCAACTTCATTCGTTTGCATGTGGATAACCAGTTGTCCTAGCACAGTTTTGTTGAAAAGACTACTCTTTTCCCACATTGAATTGGCTTGCAACGATTGTCAAAAATCAATTAGCCATCAAAAGAATGAGAAGACAAGCCATAGACTAGGAGAAAATATTTGCAAAAGACATATCTGATAAAGGACTGTTATCCAAAATATACAAAGAACTCTTAAACTCAACAATAAGAAAACCAACAACCCAACTAAAAATGGGCAAAAAACCTGAACGGACACCTACCAAAGAAGATATACAAATGACAAATAAGCATATGAAAAGAAGCTCAACATCATATGTCATTAGGGAATTGCAGATTAAAACAACAATGACATACCACTATACACCTATTAAAATGGCAAAAATCAAAATACTGACATTACCAAATGTTGCTGAGGATACTGAGCAATAGGAACTCTCATTCATTGCTGGTGGGAATGCAAAATGTTACAGCTTGGCAGCTGCTGCTGCTGCTGCTGCTGCTGCTGCTGCTTCTTCTTCTTCTTCTTCTTCTTCTTTTCTTCTTCTTCTTCTTCTTTGCAAGTCTCAGGGCACTTTTTATTAGCAGCCATGCTTGAAGGGAACTCCAAGCTGTAATACTTGCTATCATCTTACACTGGTTTCCCCTTCTGTTTCCTTTCTCCTCCCTAACATAGCATGATTGCATTTTACATCAGTTTGAATTATACAAATCTAAAATAACATATCAAACCCTCACTTTGCAAAAAATGTGAAAATTAGTTGAATGTCACAAATCTTAAAAATCCATAAAATGTTTAATTACAAAACTAGAAGGCCAAGTCCCTGCAAACAGCTGCAGCAACTTTTAGCTGGTAAACAGGACACCCAGGCTTCTTTGACCAATTCAGCCAAAAAACACGTGGGGAGTGAATTTCACGGCATCTTCGGGGAAGCCTCTGGCATACAAGGCAGTCTGATGCAGCACATTGCTCCTGAGGCCCATCCCCAGCTCCTGCCGACGAGAGTTCACAGGATGGTGTGGCGGCAGACAGGTGCATCCCGGTCATCCACCTGCCGACGGCATCACAGGGCTGCACCATGGTGACAGCAGGAGCCGCAGCCTGAGTCTGTCTGTCCCTGCTCTGTGAAGCTAAGATGCCTGGGGCTCTGGCCACACCCAGGGTCACAGAGCTGACCTCTGTGAGGGAGGGCCGGCAGTACACATACCAAGTTTTCACTGCTAGTTTCATTCAAACCCCATTCCAGTTCAGAAAGGTTCAACTTTGCTTCAAGTTATTTCATGATTTCGTGTGGGCTGCGGAATTCTCATGGTGTTTGTCCCAGCTTGGCAACTTCTTAAAAGAGATTAAGCATATTCTTACCATATGATTCAAGAATCACACTCCTTGGTACAGGCATATCTTGTTTTATTTTGCTTCATTTTATTGAGTTTTTTTATAAATCTTATAAATTGCATTGAGCATTGCCACCCTTCATTGAGCAAGTCTATCAGTGCCATTTTTCCAACAGTATTTACTCACTTTGTGTCTTTTGCCACATTTTGGAAATTCTCATAACACTTCAAACTTTTTATTTTTTATTTTTTTTAAAGATTTTATTTATTTATTCATGAAAGACAGAGAGAGAGAGAGAGAGAGAGAGGCAGAGGGAGAAGCAGGCTCCCAAGGAGCAGGGAGCCCAACACGGGACTCGATCCCAGGACCCTGGGATCATGACCTGAGCCGAAGGCAGACGCCTAATGACTGAGCCACCCAGGCGCCCCACTTCAAACTTTTTAATTATTGCATCTGTTATGGTGATTTGTGATCAGTGATCTTTGATGTTACTATTGTAATTGTTATGGGGTGCCACAAACCATGGCCATATAAAATGGCAAACTTAATCGATAAATGTGTGTGTTCTGATTGTTCCACCAACTGGCTGTTTCCCTATCTCTCTCCCTCTCATCAGGCCTCCCTATTCCGTAAGACACAACAATATTGAAATTAGGCCAATTAAAACCCTGCAATGGCCTCTAAGTGTTCAAGTGAAAGGAAGAGTCATGTATCTCACTTTAAATCAAAAGGAAGGAATGAGTAAGCTTAGTAAGCAAGGCATGCCCAAGGCCAAGATAGGCCAAAACCTAGTCTCTTGCACCATACAGTTAGCCAAGCTGAGAATGCGAAAGAAAAGTTCTTGAAGAAAGTTGAAAGTACTACTCCAGGGGCATTTGGGTGGCTCAGTTAAGTGTCTGCCTTCGGATCAGGTCATGATCCCAGGGTCCTGGGATTCAGCCATGCATTGGGCTCCCCACTCAGCTGGGAGTCTGCTTATCCCTCTCCCTCTGCCCTTCCCCCTCTCATGCTCTTGCGAGTGTGCGTGCTCTTTCTCTCTCAAATAAATAAATAAAAATCTTTTTAAAAAGTGCTACTCCAGGGCGCTTGGGTGGCTCAGTTGGTTAAGCGACGGCCTTCGGCTCAGGTCATGATCCTGGAGTCCCTGGATCGAGTCCCGCATCGGGCTCCCTGCTCGGAGGGGAGTCTGCTTCTCCCTCTGACCCTCCCCCCTCTCGTGTGCTCTCTCTCTCTCTCTCTCTCTCCCAAATAAATAAATAAAATCTTTTTAAAAAAGTGCTACTCCAGTGAACACACGAATGATAGAGAAATGAAAAGACACAGCTTTATTGCTGATCTAGAGAAAGTTTTAGTGGTCTGGATAGAAAATCAAACCAGCGACAACATTCCCTTAAGCCAAAGCCTAATCCGGAGCAATCCCCTAACTCTCTTCAATTCCATGAAGGCTGAGAGAGGTGAGGAAGCTGCAGAAGAAAAGTTTAAAGCCAACAGAGGTTGCTTCATGCAGTTTAAGGAAAGAAGTCAGCTCCATAATTTAAAGTGCAAGGAGAAGCTGCAGCAAGTTTTCTAGAAGATTACCTAAGATAATTCATGAAGGTGGCTACACTAAACAACAAGGAACAGCTTTTTTTTGGAAAAAGATGACCTCTAGGACTTTCATAGCTAGAGAGGTGAAGTCAATGCCTGGCTTCAAAGCTTCAAAGGACAGGCTGACTCTCTTATTAGGGGCTAATGCAGCTGGTGACTTTATTTTTTTTTAAAGATTTTATTTATTTATTTGCCAGAGAGAGAGAGTGAGAGCACAAGCAGGGGGAGCAGCAGACAGAGGGAGAAGCAGGCCTCCTGCTGAGCAGGGAGCCCGATGTGGGACTCAATCCCAGGACCCTGGGATCATGACCTGAGCTGAAGGCAGACACCTAACCAACTGAGCCACCCAGGCGTCCCGCAGTTGGTGACTTTAAATGGAAGCCATTGCTCATTTACTATTTCAGAAATCCTACGGCCCTTAAGAATTACATTAAAAGGAAGGAAGGAAGGAAGGAAGGAAGGAAGGAAGGAAGGAAGGAAGGAAGGAAGGAAGGAGAGGAAAGAAAGAAAGAAACAAACAAAGAAAGAAAGAAAGAAAGACAGAAAGAAAGACAGACAGAAAGAAAGAAAGGAAAGACAGAAAGAAAGAAAGAAAGAAAGAAAGACAGAAAGAAAGAAAGAAAGAAAGACAGAAAGAAAATGGAGCACTTGGGTGGCTTAGTCAGTTAAGCATCTGACTCTTGGTTTCGGTTCAGGTCATGGTCTCACAAGTTGTGAGATCGGGCCCCACATCGGGTTCTGCACTCAGTGGGGGGTCTTCTTGAAGATTCTCTCCCTCTGCCCCCCCATCCCTCTCAAATAAATAAATAAATCTTAAAAAAAAAGAATTATGCTAAATCTGTTCTACCTGTGCTCTATAAATGCAACAACAAAGCCTGGATAACAGCGCAGCTGTTTACAACGTGGTATACTGAATACTTTAAGCTTACAGTTGAGACCTCCTGCTCAGAAAAAAAGAATTCCTTTCAAAATATTACTGCTCATTGACAATGCACCTGGTTACCCAACAGCTCTGATGGAGATGTACAATGAGATTAAAGTTGATTTCATGCCTGCTAAGACAACATCCATTCTGCAACCCATGGATCAAGGAGTCATTTCAATTTTCAAGTCTTATTATTTAAGAAATACATTTCATAAGGGAGCCTGGGTGGCTCAGTTGGTTAAGCATCTGACTTTGGCTCAGGTCATGATCTCAGCGTCCTGGGATCAAGCCCTGCATTGGGCTCCCTGCTCAGCGGGGAGTCTGCTTGTCCGTCTCCCTCTCCCTCTGCCTCTCTCCCTGCTCATGCTCTCTCTCAAATAAATAAATAAAATCTTAAAAAAAAGAAATACATTTCATAAAGCTATAACTGCCATAGATGGTGAGTCCTTTGATGGACCTAGGCAAAGTAAATGGAAAACCTTGTGGAAAGGATCCACCATCCAAGATATCATTAAGAACATTTCTGATTCATGGGAAGAGGTCAGTATCAACAGTAGTTTAGAAGAAGTACATTCCAACCTTCATGCACAACATTGAGGGGTCCGAGACTTCAGTGGAGGAAGTAATTGTAGATGTGGTAGAAATAGCAACAGAACTAGAATTAGAAATGGAGCCTGAAGACATGACTAAATTGCTACAATTTCATGATAGAACTTGAATGGATGAGGAGTTGCTACTTACGGATAAGCAAAGAAAGTGGTTCTTGAGGTGGAATCTACTCCTGGTGAAGATGTTGTGAAAATTCTTGAAATGACAGGGCGCCTGGGTAGCTCAGTTGGTTGGGTAGCTGACTCCGTTTTGGCTGGGGTCATGATCTCTGGGTCATGGGATTGAACATCATGTTGGGCTCTGAGCTCAGTTTGGAGTCTGCTTGTCCCTCTCCCTCTGCTTCCCCCCCCAACTTTCTCTCTCTCTCAAATAAATAAATAAAATCTTAAAAAAAAAGAAATTGTTGAAATAAGAACTAAAGATTTAGAATATATCATTAACTTAGTTGATAAGACAGTGGCAGGGTTTGAGAGGATTGACTCCAATTATGAAAGAAGTTCTAGTGGGGATAAAATGCTATCAAACAGCATTGCACATTACAGATAAATTGTGGAAGGAAGAGTCTATCGATGTGGCAAACTTCATGTCTTATTTTAAGAAACTGCCACAGCCACCCCAACCTTCAGCAACCACCACCCTGATCAGTCAGCAGCCATCAACATCAAGGCAAGACCCTCTCCTCCAGCAAAAAGATTGACTCACTGAAAGTTCATATGATATTTAGCATTTTTTAGTAATAAAGTACTTTTTCTTTTTTTCATTTTTTAAAAAGATTTTATTTGTTTAACTGACAGAGAGAGAGAGCACAAGCAGGGGGAACAGCAGGCAGAGGGAGAAGCAGACTCCCCACCAAACAAGGAGCCCAGTGTGGGGCTCAATCCCAGGACCCTGGGATCATGACCTGAGCCAAAGGCAGACGCTTAACCAACTGAGCCACCCAGGCGCCCCTAGTACCTTTTCATTAAGGTATGTACATTGTTGCTGCTACACACTTAATATAACTTAACATAACGTTTATATGCACTGGGAAACCAAAAATTTCATTTGACTTGCTTTATTGCACTATTTGCTTTATTCAGTGGCATCAACCTGCAATATCTCCAAGATATGCCCATATTTACCCAAATGAGTTGACAGCTTATGTCCACACCAAAACTTGGTCATGGATATTTATAGTAGCTTAATTCATAATTGCCAAAACTGGGAAGCAACCAAGATGTCCTTCAGTACATGCACGAATAAATAAACTATGGTTCACCCAGATAATGTAATATTACTCAGCAGTGAAAAGAAATGAGTTATCAAGCCATGAAAAGATATGGAGGAATCTTAAATGCATAGTACTAAATGAAAAAACTAATAATCTAAAAAGGCTGCATACCATAAGATTCCAACTACATGACATTCTGGAAAAGGCAAAACCATGGAGACAGAAACAATCAGTGGTTGCCAGGGGTTAGCGTGGAGCAAAGGGGGAATAAGCAAAGCACAGAGGAGTTTTAGGACAGTGAAACAATTGTGTATGATACAATAATGGTGGATACACATTATACATTTGTCAAAACCCATAAAATGTAGGACATCAAGGGTGAACCCTAATGTAGACTATGGACCCTGAGTGATAATGGTGTGTCAATGTAGGCTCACCGATTATAACACACGTACCACTCTGTAGGGGGTATGGATTGTTGAGGGGGTGGGTTGTACATGTGTGATGATATGGGGTGTATGGGAACTCCACCATCTGCTCAATTTTGTTATGAACCTAAAACTGCTCTAAAAAATAAAGTCTATTTTTTAAAAACCAATTTGCCATAGATTTAAATTGGACAGAAATTTTTAAAAATTAATTAGTCGTGTTTCTGGATTCTCAATCCTATTCCATCGATTCATAGGTCTATCCTTTTTTCTGTAATACACTGTATAGAATACTGTAGCTTTGTAGTCGGTTTAGAAATCAAGAAATGTGAGTACTCCAACTTTGTTCTCTTTTTTTAAAGATTATTTTATTTTATTTTTAGATTTTATTTATTTGACAGAAAGAGAGAGAGCACAAGCAGGGGGAGGGGCAGGCAGGGGGAAAGGGAGAAACAGGTTCCCCGCTGAGCAGGGAGCCAAATTCGGGGCTCAATCCCAGGACCCTGAGACCATGACCTGAGCAAAAGGCAGACACTTAACTGAATGAGCCACACAGGTGCCCCAGATTCTTTTATTTTTTTAAGTAATCTCTCCACCCAACATGAGGCTCCAATTCACAACCCTGAGATTAAGAGTCACATGCTCCACAAACTGAACCAGCCAAGCACCCCTCCAACTTTTCTTTTTCAGCATTGTTTTGGCTATTCTGGGTCCCTTGCATTTCCATATAAATTTTAGGATCAGCTTGATAATTTCTGCAAAACAGGCCATTGGGCTTTTGACAGGCATTACATTGCATCTGCAGACAGATTTGGGGAGTACTGTCATCTTAACAATACTATCTTCCAGGGGCACCTGGATGGCTCAGATGGTTGGGCATCTGCCTTCAGCTCGGGTCATGGTCTCCAGGTCCTGGAATCGAGCCCCATGTCGGGCTCCCAGCTCGGCGGGGGATTTGCTTCTCCCTCTCCCTATGCCTCTCCCCCTGCTTATGCTCTCTCTCTCCCTCTCAAATGAATAAATAAAATCTTTAAAAATATATATATATTGTCTTCCAGTCTATGAACATGGGATGTCTTTCCACTTATTTAGGTCTTCTTTACTTTCTTTCAATGATGTTTAGTAGTTCTCAGTGTCCAAGTCTTGCATTTCTTTTGTTAAATTTATTCTAAGCATCCCTTTTCCCAGCTTTTTTGAGATATAATTGACATATTATTCTAAATGTCTTTATAAATATATTTATTCTTTTTGAGACTATTCAGGCAGAGTTATTTTCTTAATTTCATTCTGGAGATTCATTGCTAGTGTATAGGAATACACTTGACTTCGGAATTTTTTTCCAGCTTTATTGAGCTATAATTAACAAAAATGTAAGATATTTAAGGCAGACATCACAATGATTTGATTTACTTAAACACCGTGAAAGGACTCTTCCCATCTAGTTCATTAACACATCCATCACATCACATATTTACTTTTTTTGTGTGAGAACATTTCGGGTCCACTCTCTTAGAAAATTTCAATTATGTAATACAGTGCTGTCAAATATAGTTACCACGTTATACATTAGATCCTCTGATTTATGTATATTGCTCTTGTAACCTGCACTTTTCCTGGACTTGTTTATTAGTTATTTCACTGGGTGGATTCCTCAGGATTTTCTATACATGAGATCATGTATCATCTGTGACTAGAGATAGTTTTACTTCTTTTCCAATTTGGATTCCTTTCATAGCATGTCCTTGCCTAATTGCTATGGCTACTACCTCCAGTAAAATGTTGAGTACAAGTGGTGAGAGTAGACATCCTTATGTTGTTCTTTTTTTTTTTAAAGATTTTATTTATTTATTTGACAGAGAGAGACACAGCGAGAGAGGGAACACAAGCAGGGGGAGTGGGAGAGGGAGAAGCAGGCCTCCCGCCGAGCAGGGAGCCCGATGCGGGGCTCGATCCCAGGACCCTGGGATCATGACCTGAGCCGAAGGCAGACGCTTAACCGACTGAGCCACCCAGGCGCCCCGACATCCTTATGTTGTTTTTTTATCATAAGGGAAAGCTTTCAGTTTTTCACCATTGAGTATATAAGCCAAAGGTTGTTTGTTTGTTTGTTTAAGATTTATTTATTTATGTGACAGAGAGACACAGCAAGAGAAGGAACACAAGCAGGGGGGGTGGAAGAGGGAGAAGCAGGCTTCCCGCTGAGCAGGGAGCCCGATGCGGGGCTCAATCCCAGGACCCGGGATCATGACCCCAGCCGAAGGCAGACCCTTAACGACTGAGCCACCCAGGCGTCCCACCAAAGGTTTTTCATAGCAGGCTGCGGATGTTCTTTTATTCCTCATGTGTTGAGTGCTTTTTTTCTGTATATGTTAAGATGATCATGTGGTTTGGTTCTTTATTCTATTAGTATGGCATGTTACATTGCTTGATTTTCCTATGTTAACTTGCATTCCTGGGATAAATTCCACTTGGCCCTTTTTATATGTTGCTGGATTCAATTTGCTAGTATTTTGTTGAGAAAGTCTGCGTCTATATACATAACAGGTAGTAGTCTGTAGTTCTTCTTTGGTGTGATGCCTTTGGCTTTGTAGAGTAAGTGAGGAGGTATTCCCTCCCGTGCTCCCCCCCTCCTTCTCTTCCTTCTTCTTTTTTCTTTTTGGTGCTTTAGTTTCACTGCATCTTCATCAGGTTGCTCTTTGTAACTGCCTTGTTCAATGGGGTCCCAGAACTTGGCCCAGTCATATCCCCGAAAGTTACAATTCACTGTGTCAACCATGTCTGCCCCCAAATATGTACTCATATATGTGGCGAGAGCCTTCTCTGGATGGATAAAACATCAGTTCTCTGAAACACCGCATACCAGCTTTGAGGTGGTGGTTAAGGCCTTGGGGGAGCTTCTGTTACAAACCTGCCCCAGTCTCTTGGGTTGAAATGCATTTTTCTAGATTTTTGTGGAGGCATCTCAGGACAAGAAACATCTGCTCAGTTATGTTCAGGCCAAGGGGGAGCAAGGTAAGGGAGATGTCATCCCTGTAGGAAGTGGGAGCCCATCTGAAGCTCTTCAAGACAACATCAGCCGAATTTCAGAAGGGATCAAGGGGGCTGGACAAGGCAGAGTGTTCCAAGTGGCACCATCTTGTCTGGGAGTCAACCATCCTGTCACTAGCTCATTGATCCAGAGTGGCTGCAGGTACCCCTAAAATCCGTTTTGGTTTTGCTTTGCTTGCATGGATTGTCATCATTTTGCTGACAAGTTAACACCATGTCACACCAACTTTTTCACTTTCAAAAAGTAGAAAGAGCAGAAGGACAAAGACCCCTCAGCCCCAGGAATAAGTAAGCCTGAGGGGGAATTTGCAATGGCTATATGATGGGACATGGGGACTGTCTGTGGTGTGGGGACTGGCATGGAGTAGGTGCTCAGCATATGACCTCTCATGGATACCTACAAGTGGGAAGCTGCTGTTGGGGTCCCCCAGGGTTCTCTAAGCCTGACAGGAGCTCCTAGGCCAGGAGGGGCTGTCACTGGCATCTGAAGGGCCCCAGGGGTACCCTGAGCTGGAAGGCTGTATTTTGCCACCTTTTAGGACAAGGCTCAGAGCAGCCAGTATGAATTTTTCCAACTCACAGAACACTCCCGAAAGCTCTGCACTCCCTCACCAATGTATGAAGGTGGCTTACTGCCACCTGTACAGGACAGGTCAGGGATTGCCTGGGGCCACTCAGCCAGACCCACACCCTCATCTTACCAGAGGTCTGTCTGACTCCCTGCAGCCCCCCAAACGCCCCAATGTTGGGGGAGGGGAACTTGGATGGTGACCAGCTGTGCGGAGGTGAAGAATCAAGGAGGGTTACTGCAGCAGTGGCAAGCAGGTGGGTTCCAGATCCCTCCAGATCCCGTCCTTAAACTTGCCTGCCTCCCAAGGCCACCCCAGTGATCTGGATTAGTCACTTACCTGGTGGCCTGGGCTCCCTCATCTGTGAACCAGATACAGTAACAGGACTTCCCTAGATCTGGGAAACGTTCAGGTCTCCGTCGTGGGAGGTATGGGTACGGTGGGCTATCTGGGTGCTTGTGTGACAGCGAGGTGGGTGGGGCCTCGTTCTGGCTCCGGCGCAGAAGGGCTGGGGGCGGGCTCTGCGCGCAGGCGGCGTCAGCCAGGCAGGACCTCTACAGCGTGTGCAGCGGCGTCCGCAGTGACAGCAGGTGAGTCTCAGCGACTACTGCAGGGACATGCTCCAGCCGGAGAGGAGGCAAAACCTCGGATCCCCGGGTGGAACTGGCACCGCCGGCCGGAGGGTGGCGGTGACCGTGGCGGCGGTGGCCTGTCGGGGCGGGGGCAGGGCACGGAGCTTTGGCTTCGGGGTGCTGGGCCAAGAGCGCCTGCCTCCTGGCCGCCGGGTACGCAGATACCCAAGTCCCTCGGGGCGGTGTGTGCGTGTGTGCGTGTGTGTGTGTGGTGGTGAGTGCCACTGTCTGAGGCCAGGTGGCCACCTGGTTCACGTCCAGGACAGCAGAGCCCCTCCTGTTCCGGGTCCTGGAGGGCCGGCCCAGCTCCCGGGAAGCCTGGGGTTTCCACCTTGCTCTCGGATGCCGGATGCCGGGCCGGACCGAGGAGCGCCGGACCGAGGAGCGTTTCCCAACCGCGCTTCCTGGAGCTGCGCGCTTTTCACCCTCAGCTACCACCCCCCTCCCCCAGAAGCGCCCAGGTCCAGCTGCACAAGCCTCCCTCACCTGCCCAGAGGCAGACAGGATTGCCATTCTTCCCTGTGACCTCCTGCCCACTCCTGACTGATCCCAGCCCTCAGGCAAGCTAGCTATGCAGGCACTTGGGTCCCCAGGGGGATGAACAGAGCAGACTGAAGCCTGGTTAATACCTGGTTGGGCAACCTGTCATTCCCCTCTGGCCCTGGTAGGTGCCGGCAGCTGGTGTGGTGCTCCTCTCAGCTGCCCATCATGGTCAGGGGGCTGCCCAGCACTGCCAGCCTGGCGCGCTTCTGCCAGAGGCTGAACCGGCTGAAGCCACTGGAGGAGTCTACCATGGAGACGTCACTGCGGCGCTGCCTGTCCACGCTGGACCTGACCCTGCTGGGCGTGGGTGGCATGGTGGGCTCCGGCCTCTATGTGCTCACAGGCACTGTGGCAAAGGAGATGGCCGGCCCCGCGGTGCTCTTGTCCTTCGCGGTGGCCGCCGTGGCCTCCCTGCTGTCAGCCCTGTGTTATGCAGAGTTTGGGGCCCGGTTGCCCCGCACGGGCTCTGCCTACCTGTTCACCTATGTGTCCATGGGTGAGCTGTGGGCCTTCCTCATCGGCTGGAACGTGCTCCTCGAGTACCTCATTGGTGGTGCAGCTGTGGCCCGTGCCTGGAGTGGCTACCTGGACTCCATGTTCAACCACCGCATCCACAACTTCACCCAGGCCCACATTGGAACCTGGCAGGTGCCGCTGCTGGCCCACTACCCAGACTTCCTGGCTGCTGGGATCATACTTCTGGCCTCCGCCTTCATCTCCTGTGGAGCCCGAGTTTCCTCCTGGCTCAACCACGCCTTCTCCGTGGTCAGCCTGGTCCTCATCCTCTTCATC
Source organism: Zalophus californianus (assembly GCF_009762305.2). NCBI lineage: Eukaryota > Metazoa > Chordata > Mammalia > Carnivora > Otariidae > Zalophus > Zalophus californianus. The sequence goes on along the minus strand of NC_045608.1, from coordinate 27,497,238 downwards.
ATCATCCTGGGTTTTATCCTGGCCCGCCCGCACAACTGGAGTGCTGAGGAGGGGGGCTTTGCGCCTTTCGGCTTCTCCGGCATCATGGCTGGCACCGCCACCTGCTTCTACGCCTTCGTGGGCTTTGATGTCATTGCCGCCTCCAGCGAGGAGGCCAGGAACCCGAAGCGAGCTGTGCCGATAGCCATTTCCATCTCGCTCGGCCTGGCAGCTGGTGCCTACATCCTTGTCTCCACCGTGCTCACCCTCATGGTGCCGTGGCACAGCCTGAACCCTGATTCCGCACTCGCTGACGCCTTCTATCGGCGGGGCTACAGCTGGGCAGGCTTCATCGTGGCAGCCGGCTCCATCTGCGGTAAGGGGCCTTTCAGGCGTGGTGGGAGTGAACAGGGCAGTGGTGCCCTGCCCTAAGCTTCCTGGGGAACACGTCCCCATCTGGGTCTGTTACTAGTTACGTAATGGGTCCAGGAAGGGGCTAATCATTTGACTCTCCACCCAGGCTTGTTGGGAGGGCCCTACTCACTGCCCCCTCCCAATGGTACCTAAAATGTCAGTTCTGAAAGTGCGCTTCCGGGTCCTTTCCTGGGAGAAGGACTCAGCCCTCATCAGATTCTCTGATGGGCCTGTCACCTAAACTAGGGTGTCCCATTCCTTGTGGAGGGGGTGGGGGTGGTGGGGTAACAATCCAACACCCACATACACTCAGGCTCACTCTGAGATCCCAGACAAACTCATGCCCATGTTCCCAAGGGGTTGTGCATGCTCTGCCTCCCAGCAGGGACCCCTGGTGGGCCTCTCCACCATGCTGACCAGTCCCCCACCCTCTGCCACAGCCATGAACACTGTCCTGCTCAGCAGCCTCTTCTCCCTGCCACGCATCGTCTATGCCATGGCCGTCGACGGGCTCTTCTTCCAGGTGTTTGCCCGAGTGCACCCCCGGACACAGGTGCCCTTGGCGGGCATCATTGTGTTCGGGAGCCTCATGAGTTTCCTGGCGCTGCTGCTGGACCTTGAGGCACTGGTCCAATTCCTGTCCATTGGCACGCTGCTGGCCTACACTTTCGTGGCCACCAGTATTCTTGTGCTACGCTTCCAGAAGGCCCCTGCATCCAGTTCCCCAGGCCCAGCCAGCCCTGGCTCCAGGGTCAAAGAGTACCACTCTTTCTCAGACCACATACAGTTGGTGGGCACCGAGCAGGCCTCAGCCCCCGAGCCTGGGCAGCTGCGGCCAGCTCTGAGGCCCTACCTGGGCTTCCTAGGTAGGTGCAGCCCTGGAGCTGCTGTGGCGTGGGCACTAAGCATCCTGGTGGCCTCGGCCATCACCCTGGACTGTGTACTGGTCTTCGGGGACTCAGCCCTGCACCTCCCATACTGGGGCTACATCCTGCTGCTTCTGCTTAGCTCCGTCGCATTTCTGCTCAGCCTCCTCGTCCTGGGGGCCCACCAGCAACAGCGCCAGCAAGACACCTTCCAGGTACCTCCCCCAGCCAATGCCCACTGGCTATCAGCCCAGCTAGGTCTCTTTGCCCTTTCCTCCTCTGCTGTGCCAGGATGAACCAGGGTTCACAGGGTGGGGGAGGCCCATACACCCATCCCCCTCTCTTTTTCTGCATGGCAAGTGGGCTCTTGTTTCCCAAATCTCCAGAGATGGAGAAAGGCTCTGTGGACTCTTGAGAAATCAGACCCTGAGCCAGCAGACCTTCCCTGTAGTCCAGCCCACCCCCGTTCTTGCCCCCTCAGATCCCCATGGTGCCCCTGACTCCAGCCCTGAGCATCCTCCTCAACATCTGCCTCATGCTGAAGCTAAGCTACCTGACTTGGCTGCGCTTCTCCATCTGGCTGCTGATCGGTGAGTGGGGGCCAGGCTTGGGGCCCTGGGTGGGCCACAGGAAGAAGACAGGCAAGGAGGGCAAGCAGGGCTGGGACCCGGCCCTCAGTCTCTCACAACTCCTGCAGGACTTGCCGTGTATTTTGGCTATGGCATCTGGCACAGCAAAGAGAACGAGCGGGAGCCGCCAGAGCTGACCACCACACGCTACGTGGTGTTCCCCAGCACCAGCCTGGAGGAGACGGTGCAGACGGTGCAGCCCACCAGCCAGGTGCCTACCCAGGAGCCCAGCCCCACAGAGCAGCCCACCAGTCCATGAATCGAGCTGGAGGCCTGTCCGTGCGCCTTCTGCCCTCCCCCATGTCCTCAGGAGCCCAGAGGGGCTGGGAGTCCCTTCTATCTGAACCAGCTCAGGTTTGTAGGCCTGCTCATGCTGAGGGGTCCTCAAGACCTGGGGGCCTTAGCCCAAGTGCCTAGTTTTGGGTTTGGGGGAGTGGGCCATGGCCAGTGCTGGTGGGGTGAATATTTTGTCCAGCGCCTTCCTGTTCATGAGCAACTCCAGCTATTTGGGCAGGTGGGGTGGGCTGGGGTGGGTGAGGGTGGGCAGGGGAGAGGCCCACAGCCCCCAGATATCCACAATAATAACGTCTTGGCCAGCCATGTGCCCTGCTGCTGTGTCCACCATTTCATTCCTTGTGGAGCTGAGTGCTTTCCTGCCCCCCCCCCAAGAACCAGAGGATTGTCCCCAAACCACAGTAAAGATGCTAAGTTTTGGCAAGAGGGAGGCACCAGCTCTGGGACAACCCTGAATCAGAGACACCACCGGCCTGGGCCCTGGAGTCCTGCCCTCAGGCTGGTGCCCTCTGCCCAGCTCAGAGCGGAGCTATGTACACACCCACACACACACCAGGAGAGGAGGGGACCATGAAAAGGGCAGAGTCAGGCTCCCCCCATCACAGGCTCCCCACATGTCCCTTGGAGGGGGAGATCCAGAGAGCAGAACCTGGGCCCCAAAAAGGTCGCCTACAAAGGGCAGTGGAGTTCCAGGGTCCTCCTGGGTTCCCAAGGCTCCCAGAAAGCATAGCATGTCCCCGAGGCCTGCCCAGGGCTCCTCTGGGGCACGTGCCTGCATGGCCATCTTGACGATGCACACCCACATGCAGACTGAGGCAACGTGTTGCTGCTTCCAGCCTCAGGCCCTGGCCACAGCTTTCTAGCTGTCACAGCTGGTACTCTCCCCCTTCCCTCAAGGGCTTTGCGATAAAGGCTTAGGATATTACACACATGTATGGTATACACTCCTGCGTACGGATGCACAAGGCCTGGGCCTGCTCCAAGTACCGCTGAGCCCAGCTGGTGGCTGTGAGGTGGGGGTCCGCAGGCCCATCCTTCCCCTTTCCCCACTGGTCTCCCTAAAGCCATGCTATGTCCATCATAGATGCTTCCAACTCCCCGTTCTTGCCTATAAGGACTACACAGGAAGCTGCTGGTTTGAGCAGGCTTTACTCCTTGACTTTCTGCAGCTATGACCACTTAGAGCCCTGAGCACAACCAGGTACATGTGACCCCACTCCAATAACCAGGCCTCAGAGCCATGTTCTCTCACCTTGGCTCTCCTGAACCTGCCTCCCCATGGACACGTCTCTGGGGATTGAGAAGCAGTGGAGACCCCAAGGCTTTGCTGAGGCTCCAGGTGCCAGATGATTCCAGATGCTAGCCCAGCCTGAGCCCCAGCCCTGGCCCTCCCCAACTGGTCTTTGTGGCTCCGCTGCCAAGCTGCCAGCTCACCCTTGGTCACCAGGGACCCATGAGAGAGAAGGCCCTTGCCTCCCTCGGGTGGGTTCTCCCAAATTCCTGCCTCTGCCCTGGGACCACAGGGAGTTTGGCTCTTGCAGCCCCTGTTCCTCCCCTCCTGACTGTGGGACTCTGGGGCAGGGGAAATTCTCCAGCAGGCAGGAATCAGACTCCAGAAAGATACCAAGCCAGCCTGCGGGGCACCTTTGTGTCCTTTGTGAGGGACATTCCTTCCAGCCACTGGGCTCTACCTAGGGTTATGTTCAAGGTCTCCTGCATGCAGTTGCCTCAGGCTGGGACAAGCAGATGCCCTGACAGGTTCTTAGCTATGACCTTGGGTAGCAGTGAATTCCAGATGTACAGCCTCCCTACTCCCATGGCTCCAGTGAGCAGGTTCTAGGGGTTGGGCTGGGGAGGGGTGGTTAATGAGGAGCCTTACAGAAGATCCCAAAGGACCCAGTGACCACCATCTCAGGCCCTCCAGTCTCTCCTCCCTATCCCAAACCCCATAGCCTGAGGGCCACCACCAGGGAGGGGCTGATGCTCATCAACTGGGCCAGTGTGAGACCAAAGGGTGCCTGTGTCCTTGCCTGGGGGTCCGTAGGGGTTGGATTATCTGCCTACTCACTCTTCATTCAGAGTTGGGTAGGTTGCCCCAGGCAATCCAACACCGGAGCAGCCTGACCCCTCTTGTCAGGCTTCTTTCTACCTTGCTTCAGACTCTGGTTGCACAGCCCCCGGTGCAGCACAGCTGAGACGGAGGGGCTCTACCTACGATAGAGGTGCTGGCGGATGGAGGGGGGCTGGAGGCTGGAGTCTGCCACAGCCAGTGGGAGGGCTGCTGCTGACAGCTGGTGAGCAGGCCACCGCTGGGAACACTGCTGACGGGGACTGGGAGAGAGTTCTCTAGACCCAGACACAGCAGGAGCCCCACTGGCCCACTACCCTGCCACATGGGTGCCCCAGGGTCTCCCCTTCTCCGTGGCTCCTGTTCTGCTGCAGGTCTCTACAAAACTGGCTTCTGTGGCCCCCCCCAGGCAGCACCCTGCTGAAGCTGGAGTCAGGAAAGGGTCAGTCTGTCTGGGAGTGGAAGGGTGTAATTCTCCCCCCACCCCCGACCCTGGTCCTGCTGGGGCTTTATCCAGCAGCTCCCCAAGATGGGGTCCCCACCCGGCAACCAGCAGGAAACAGCCTCAGGAACAGGCCAGTGAGTGGGGGCCAGAGCCTGGGCATGGGCCACTCTGGTGTTGGTGTCTGGTTCCCAGACTGGGCCCCCTCTAAGACACCTGGGCAGCCACGTGCGGGGGTGTAGAAGCTGGCTCTGTCTGCTCAGGGTTGGTGGTCACCTTCGGGGCCTTTGCCTGCAGATGAGAACATCCGATCAGGGCTCTGGTCAGTATCCTCCAAAATGTAGCCGAGCCCAGGGTCCGGACAGGCCCGCAGCCTACCTCCTCATACTTGGTACTCCAGTAGAAATGGGCTTCTTCATCCACGTACAACAGTAGCAGGTCACAGAAGAAGGTGATCTGGGAGAGGCGGGGCAGACCTGTGTCTTGGCCCTCAGCCTGCCCTTCGGCCACCTCCCCAGCCCTCACCCCCAGACTCAACATCATGCATGGTGGGGGTCGGGGTGCTTGGAGTGCACTTGGGCCATCCTGGGTACACAGTCGCTGTAGCCAGAGGGAGCCCACATTGGCCAGACTCACCACACCCAGCCAAGCTGCTCCAGTGCCCAGAGTGATGATCGTGGGGATGAGCCCGAACTTCCCTGCCTGAGACCAACCCGGACTGAGCCTCTAGGGCTGTGACTATCTCCCCCTCCCACCCCCACCCCCCATTGCCTTCACGCAGCACCTCCTACCTGCCCAGTGACGAGGATGTCGAAGCGGATCCCATAGAGCTTGAGCAGACTCCGGGCCTCCACACCTGAGGCCTTCCACCAGTGAGTGGCTGTCCTGAGGGCAGGAAAGAAAATGTGGTGTCTTGCTCTGCTGCCGCTCCTGGGCTGGCCCGGCCCTTCCAGGCCTCCTGCCTGGATGGGTAACGTCCACTGACTCTATAAACCCCCAGCCCCAGCTGTCTCAACCCTGTGTCATTGCTGGGAACACAGGGGAAAAGCAAACTGGGACCTCCGGCCTCTTGGAAGCTCCTTGTCTGCTCAGGCGACAGAGGGGACAGAAGGGTCCCTACACAGACAGAAGGGTCCCTACACAGGCATTGGTCGGGGGGGTGAGGGCAGGGAGGGAGGCAAGCCCTGAGCTGTGTGAGTCTAAAGGGTAAAGGGGACATCAAGGGGCATCACCTCTAGGCCTGGTGGTTGTTGTGTGCATATTCGTGACAATGACCAGGGGACAGGAAGTGACAGGAGGATACTGGCAGGGTGGGGGGGAGGTCTGTTTAGCAGACTCAGAGATGCGACAGTAAATGCAATGCAAGGTCCCTGAGTGCATCCCCAGATTGGAAGATAAAAAGATACAGGACTATTACTGGCACAGTTGGGGAAATTTAAATATTAGATTTCTTCTGCCAATGTTAAATTTCTTGAGTGTGACAAGGCGACAGCAGTCACGTGGGGAAGGTCCTCATTCTTCTGGCACTCACTTTCAAATAGTTCCCTTTGAAATCTGTCTGCATTTATCCAGCTGGAAGCAATCTCATTCTTGATCTCCTAAAGCACTTTTCTTTTGACTGCTGTGATTCAGAGACCCCCTACACTTGGCTCTCTATGATGTGTGCATTTGCCTCACCTCTTTGACAAAGTTTTAATCACTTTTAATCACAATAAATATTTTAATGAATCTAAATAAATAAATAAATAAATAAATCCGGCTTACTCTAGAGAGGGAGAGAGAAAGCAAATGTGGCAAAATGGTAAAAAATAAATTCAAAACAAAACAAAACAAAAACCCCTTAGAGAACCCAGATAAAGGGTGTATGGGTACGGGTGTTCACAGTACTAATCTTTGAACTTTTCTATAGGTTTCTGAGAATTTTTAGATAAGACCTAAGGCAAAAGTAAAAAAGAAACCCCCCTGTGCCGAGGAGGGAGATGCTAGAGGTGGGGGGGAGTGGGGGAGGGGCTGGGGGGCAGGAGTGTCAGGGGACAGAGGGGGACCGGATAAGGAGAGAGGCTGAGAACACCCCTCCTGGCCCTGGGGCCCCCCTTGCACACACAGTGGAGTGCCCGGAGGGGTGGGCCGCCGTGTGGTGGGTCCTGGCTGCCACAGGAGGACACGGGTGGAGGGGTGACCTGGCCAAGGAGCAGCTAGAGGGCAGTGGGGGCCGCACCTGAAGTTGTAGCTCCTCTCCTGAAGCTGGAAGGAGTAGTGGGGCTGGCAGTCGGAACCCCCAGCATCCAGGTCACAATCCCAGTGGACTCGGATGCCCACGGCACCTCCCTGCACACGGCACATCGCTGCTTCACCAGCACATAGGCTCCGGACCCTCTCCCTGAGCCCTCCTGGAACCCGTGGACCCACCAGCAATGCCAGGTCCTCAAAGACCCCTCCAGCCGCAGCCACGAGGTCCCCAATGCGGAACACAGGGCAGAAGGGGCTGTAGCGTGAGTCATAGCGGCAGCGCTTGAAGTAAGTGGCGTCCCAGGTGTCCAAGGCATTGGACCTGGGGGGTGGGGGATGGGACGGGGGTCAGGCCAGGTAGGAGACCAGGAGGGTCTGGGGCCAGGAGGACCCACCCACGCTTACTTGGAGAAGTTGAACTTGCTGAAGGTGACAGTGTTTTTGATGAACAGGGTGAAGTTCTCTGCCTGGACCAGTAGGGGCTTCCTGCGGGCAGAGCGGAAGTGAAGGGCAGGCTCTGCGGTTCTGGGGCCCTGTCCTGGAGGGGGCGTGGGGGACACACTTACATGGGCACGGTGCTGCTCTCCACAGGGCACCAGCCCTGGATCTCACAGGTCCTGTGGGTCCCATTGAATTCCACACATTGGCCTGTTTTTATGCCTTGAAAAAAAGACAAACTCCAGGCCCTCAAATTTCCACAGGGCCAGGGGAGGGGCGGGGGTAGGGCTAGGGGGCCGTTGACAGAAAGGAGAGACGCAGAGGCACCACCAGGCCTGCCCTCAAGAGCCACCCAGGGTCCCAGCCCAGCCCCTGGACACCCCACCCAGGGGAGGCACTGGAAGACAGGGCCCACAGTTACCGTGGCTGTGCGTCCCTGTCTCCCCTTCGGGACAGTCCTCATCGGCCCAGCAATTAGCCAGCGGGATGGAGGGGTGCTGAGGTGGGGAAAGCAGAGTTGCCAAGGGCCCGGGGTATGGCTCCCCTCTGTGACCCAGCCTTGAAGCCTGCAGGGACACAGGTGTGGCCCCCACTGCCTCAGCCCCATAGAGATGCCTGAGTTTGGGGGGCACATGGGAAAGCTGGAGGGTACAAATGAAAGGAGGTGGTCAGAGGAGGGTAGCGAGCAGCCCCCCGACCAGCTAGGGATTCAGGTGCTGTATTCCAAGGCACAGCAAGCTTCCTTCCTTCCTGATAGTTCTCTCCCTGCCGGAGGCCCAGATCCTCTGGTCCGACTCAGATGACAGAACAGGGAAGGTGAAGGGACTCTGGGAAGGTCAAGTTCATGCCAGGGTGGAGGCACTGGGTGTGGGGAACAGAGGCCAGGGCCCTGGTTGGAGGGGTCTGGGTAGGGAAGTGGGTAGGACCACACACACTGCTTGTTCTTCCATAAAACAGGGACATTAGCACCTGCACGCTCACAGTATTCTAGGGGTCCGTCAGAAGGGGGAGGTAGCAAGCTTTCTGGGGGCCCTAGAGCCTGGAGAGGAAAGCACACTCTCACAGATACATTCTGCCCTAGGCCGACAATGAACGCCATGGTTCGGGTCACCTGGCTCACAAGCCCAGTGCCACGGTGGCAAGAAGGTTTCGGGGACCCTAGGCCAAATGAGACAGTGGGACCGTGAGGGGTGGGGACTGTGATAAGTGGGCAGAGGACAGAGTAGGGCCACCTGTGTCCTGAGTCCACCCCTCCTCTCCCCCACCGGCTGGGCTGCCATCTCCTCCAATCGGACCCCATGGTGACCACCACAGGGCCTGGTCTCTGCGTCATCTGCCTCCATTCATTCAGCAGAGACCATCTCAGCCTCCGCCACACTCCTGTGATCAAGTTCAGCTCCTTAGCAGAATTCACAGGGCCCCTGAGATCTCGGGTTACCTCCTTGCCACCTCAATCCAAATCTAGGCTCCAACCCCACTCTGAAGCAGGTGACCCCGGAGGTGCCTCATCTCACATAGCTTGGGGCCTTTGCTCACACAGCTCCCTCTGCTTGGACATTCTCAAGATCCCACTTGAGTCTCCTCCTGTGGGAAACCCTTCCTGAGGCCCTGGGCCGGCAGACATGCCTCGCTGGGTCTCCAGCTATGGGCTCTGCCCGCATCCCAGGAACTGCCTCCTTGGCTGGGCTGCCTAGGCAGGAGCTGCTTGAGATACAAGCAGTGGAGTTTTGCATCCCCAGCATCGGGCCTGCCCCCTACCCACCCACCCACACACACAACCCGCCCCGAGGCTCAGCAGGTATTTGCTGGAGGCTGGGCTCTCCAAGAAGAACAGTGCATGTGTTGGGAGGGACTGGATGACCAGGACCCCCAAGAGGAGATGGCAGGAACGCTGTCTAGTCTCAGGAAGTCATGTTGTCAGATCTGATGAATTCCTTCCCAGCCCTGGAAGTTTCATGGGAAGAGCTCAAAGCCAGGACATGAGGCAAAGAGGAATCACATGGATTCCAGAAAACGCAGAATGATGGCTTCAGCAAAATTTCAGGACAGCCTACACACTCAACATTAATTAGATGTCTTCTGAACGTTTAGGAAAAGAAAGACATCATGTGCATTTGCACATCCTTTGTGCACATGCTTTACCTCCTTTGCGGATGGGGCCAGCCTGGGACATGTGACACCCCCGGCATCTGTGGTGATACCAACAACCAGGACATAGGGGACAGGTGACCACACAGGTACTCTCCAGCCCCGTAAGCAATTAAATGTTAGCCTGGATTTTAAAAAGAGGTCACCATAGAGGTAGGCTTCCAGGGCTATGTCTTGGGTGCCAACTGCTCAAACAAAATCCACAGCTGGAAACCATACACTTAAAAATGGGTAAGAAGGTAAATTTTATGTCACATGTATTTTATCACAGTAAAAATATTTTTGGAAAAAAACCCACAGCAGGAGAGAAGAGTAAGTGTGCTCTGTGACAGACACTGGATCTGTGGGACACCCTCAGGCAAGGGGAAAAGTTGAGATTTCAGGCGGAAAACCTGTGATTCTGGATGAGAAATAGACAAGAATAGGGAGTGAGAGACTCTGGTGTGACCACAGTTGTAGTGAAAAATATCCAGAGATCATAAGTGACCCTGAGCTCAGCATCAGCAGGAGTATGCTGTTTGGCCACAAAAACGGAAGCTGACTTGGGACACATTAATAGAGACTGAGCATAGAAAAGAGGAGGTGATCGGGGCGCCTGGGTGGCTCAGTTTGTTAAGAGGCTGGCTCTTGATTTTGGCTCGGGTCATGATCTCAGGGTCCTTGAATCGAGCCCCACATGGGGTTCCTCGCTCAGCAGGGAGCCTGCTTCAGGATTCTTTCTCTCCCTCTGCACCAGTTACCCCCCACACACACCCCTGCTCACACTTGCTCACGCTCTTTCTCTCTAAAAATAAATAAATAAATCTTACAAAAAAAAAAAAGAGGAAAAAAGAAGGTGATCTAGCCTCTTGCTATTAGAGCTCACCTGAGCCTTGTACCCAATTCTGTGTGTTACACTGACAACCTGAAGGGTGCCCAGAGGTGGGACCAGGATGGGAAGGGCCAGGACATCTCACAGAGGGCTATGGTGGAAGGCTCCAGAAAACAGCTCAGAGGTCCAGAGGCTGGACAGCCTTGAGCACGTGAGTCTACCTTGCTGGGATCACAGTAATTCCTACCAGGCAGGGTATTTGTGAAGATTAAGTGGAATGATTCACGAAAAGGTTTTAGCTCAGTGCCTGAGATATAGGAGCACATACTGAACCCTCAGTTATGTGGGAAGGAGAACGGGGGACATGGCTGGTGATCCAGGGCTGGCACAGGAACTAGGGACCTGCTGGGAAGCTCCTGGGCAGCCTTACCTCTGGGCATCTGTCCTGAACTTGTTCTGGCGTCACGAGAAAATTGGTCACCAAGAAGAACACATTCTCTCCCTAGAAAGCAAGCGTCAGGGTTGGTCCCTGCTTCCCTCCCCCAAAGGGAGAGGCCAGAACTGGCAGCTTGGCTGGTGGGGAAAAGAGTCCTGGCCCGATCAAGTCAGGAAAGTGCCTCCAGTGAAGCCAGCTGGAGTAGAGATAAGAGGCTGGCCAGGTTTCTGGCCATTTCGAGAAGCCCACAGCTGCCTCTTTGAGACAAGTGTATTTTTCATGTTCATACTCATTCTCTCAACCAGAATTGTCCAAGCACCTCCTGCTCCTAGGCACTGAAGATCCAGAGCTGAGTTGGACTGGGGACCTGCCCAAGGTAAGGGGGAGGTGGACCCCTCAATTGCATGCATGGTCAGGGGCGAGAGGAGCAGGTGATGAGCTCCACCTGGGCAAAGGGAGGGTGAGGACAGGCCGGGTGGCTGACACCCAAGTGCTGCATGTGTAAGCTCTGCAAGTTTGGGGCAATGCACACCCAGGAAGGAGAGAAGGCAGCGGGTGTGACAGTGGCGAAGATCTGGACTTGGTGGCCACCACCATGGAAAGGGAGTCTTCCCAGAGTGGAAACAAGGTTCGGCAGGCTCTGATTGATATCACATAGGAAAGCTCAGGCTGGCTGCTGGGCAGCGCGCACCGGGGACCCACTAGAAGCTCACAGCCTCATCCAGGTATGACCCAGGCAGCAGTGAACACTGCTAGGAGACAGAATATGCACAGAAGGGAGGCACAGGTCCAGCTTTGGCCCTCACTGGATGAAAAGAGGCCACCCCGGGAGAGGGAGATGATTTCTCTTTGGACGTGGTGTGTGTGAACCCAGGAGGCAGGTGGCACTTGGGGCAGGCAGTCGCTGGGGCTACAGTTTTGGCATTGGCAGGATAAAGGTAGAAACCAAAGCTGTGGACAATCTGGGTGGGGGAAGAAGGAGCTGGAAATGCTGTGTGGGAGGGGCAGAGGAGGAGCACCTGGGAGCCGTGCCCCAGGTCAGGGAGGGGAGCATTCCAAAAGCTCCAGACCCTGGTCCGCTCCACTTCTCCTGCCCCATCCTCAAGCTCCAGCCTTGAGTTCCTAAGCATTCCACTCTTCCAGGGGCAGCCCTTATAAAGACAGTTCCTCTGGCCTGGCTTCCTGTTCTGTTTCCTTGTCCACCTGGAAACCTCTTACACATCCCGGAAAGCCCCATCCAGGCTCTACTCCTCTGTAAGGCCCTTCCCAAGCCCGACCCTATGCGGTGCCAGCACCCCGCTCGGGCCTCACATGCCCCTCACACACACACTCGCCGCAAAGGTCGTGTCAGAGGTGCTACTGCCTGGCAGCAGGACCAAGGCACCTACCTGTGGTGGCTTCACAAAGTCCGCCACGTCCCACAGCTGGTTACCCAACTCCTTGATCTGGGTCACCGAAACCCCTTTGAGTTTGGTGATGACGGAAATCTGGGGGTCCGGATCTCGCTCCTGGTATCCTTTTTTGGCGAGGAGAGCCCACCTTAGGAAGAAGCGGTGGGCAGTGTGGCCTGTCTCTGGTCCATGGTGAGCAGTGGCAGAGCGGGCCCCGCCCTCTCGGCCTCTCTCCTCACACACCCTCCAGGCTCCCAGCCCAGCATTCAGGGCCCCTGCCTCCCCTCCAGCCTCATTTCCCACCCCAAACACCCTGCACAGGCCAGAAGCTCCAACCATGATCAGACAGCCAGTGCCTTTCATGGGTGTCCCCTATCAGGCACTCATGGGCTTGGAGATGCCCACCACCACCTCCTTCACCAGCCAACACCCTCCCCCTGCCCTGGCTAGGCCCAAGTCCTCCTTAAAGACTCCTCTGACCCAGTTAAAACTGGTGGTCTCCCAGCTCTCCCAAGCATCAGGGACTATACCTCCTGCCCCACCAGGGGCCTCGTGGGTACTCTGTGCCCAGAGATCAATATGGACCCGGAAACAAGGCCCAGGAAAGGAAGCAGGTGGGCACACAGGAGGACCCAGGCCCACAGCTTGCTCTTGTAGCCACTGGCTTCTAGACAGACAAAGATCCTCCCTCTGCCTACTTCCTCCCTGTCCCAACCTGCTCCCCTCTGCTACCACCAGCTCAGCCCCTGAAGAGTCAGACCGTCAACCCTCCGCCCAGCAGGCCCAGTCATTATCCCCCCAGCCAAGTGTGGCCCAGGAGTCTTTCTCTTACCCTGCCACGTAAGCCATAACCCCAAGCTGCAGCAGCCTCTGCAGGGCGCCCACCCGCCAATTCCTGGTTATCACATACTTCTCCGTTTTGTAATCCAGAAGCCCCCAGCCTGCCAAGGCCCCTGGGGAGCCCATGCTTCCAGCTCCTGCGGGCAGCTGGGGCGCATGAGTCAGCACAGTGGCAGCAACCACAGCTGAATGGGAGGTAAAGCAGGCACCCTAGCCGGCCCAGGCCAGCAAGCTATTAAAGGGACACTTCCACTGGGGACAGGATCCAGCCGCCACCCCCCAGCCCTGGGTTCAGAGTCAACCCCTGGCTGCCCAGGACCTCCCACCCTCTCCTTCTGAGGGGGCCCAGGGCCCCAGCAGAGAGGAGAAGCCTCTGCAACCCTACTCTCTGGCTTCACTTCGTTGGGGGAGAGAGGGAGGAGGAGATGACAAGTGTCATAGGTGATGCAGTTTTGGAATATAGGTGAGGTTCAGTGGGGTGGAGTCTGGAGCCGACGACCAAGAAAGAATTCTTGAGGCGTCTTTGGTGCAAAGTGGAGGTTTATTAAAGCACGGGGACAGGCCCTGTGGGCAGAAAGAGGGGCTGCCCTGTGGTCTTGAGGAGGGGCTGATTACATACTCAGGAGTTGCGGCGGTGAGGACAAAGGGGGTGTCCAGAAGGACTGTCACTTGCTAAAGACTCTCAGGATACTAGAGGCTTGGTTATTGTCAAGCCACTGCTGTTTTTCCCTCTAATGAGGCACTAACATGAAGACAGTTGGGAGTTTCCTGGAGGAATGTTACATTCCTCCTATCACATGTCCTTGTCAGTGCGCTTTAGGTTCAGAAGAAACTCAATTTTATTTACATTTCCTTGCGCCTCAGCCTCCCTTAAGTTTATGGAGGGGAGGGTGATGTTAGGGCTTCAGGAAACTGAGTTATGGGTCTCTTGGAAGTTAGGCTATTGAAAGCTTCTTCCTTGTAAATCACTAGGACATTTGTAAACTGAGGGAGACTCCTGTCCTGCAAGACTGTGATCTCTATCAGTTAACCATTTGTTTTTAAAGGGCAGCTAGGAGTGCCTGAGGAATGTCACATATATCCCAAAGGGGGGTGGGGGGTTGTAGGGTACTAGCTTCGGCTTGGTCGTCAGCTTGCCTTCTGTTCCCCCATCAATAGGTACTGTGAGAGGGCAGCTTGGGGGCTGCAGGAGCCCCGGGGGCGGGGGGTCAGGGAAAGCTTCAAGAAGAAGTGACCTCTGAGCTGACACTTGCAGATTCTGAAATTCAACAAGCACAGTTGGAGAGGAATGTTCCTGGTGGAGGAAGCAGTATATGCGACGCTAGAGCATGAGAGAGAATTGGCAGCCACGGAGTGAGAGCGTGACTCTGGTTCCAGAGGGGAGGGTGACCGGGCTTTGCAAGGTTCCCCAGGCTCTCTTGCGCAGTGCGCCCGCAGGCCGTAGGGACAAAAAGCACAGGCTTTGGAGTCAGCCATGTTCCCCAGTCGGTGGAAGGTGTGGGGGCGATGCTGGAACCCTGGCGCACGCTCTCCTATCTGCCCAGACTGAGTAAGCTAAAGGTCGGCCCACGCCAGCGGCGGTTTCTGTAGCAACCAACAACACCGGGTTGCCCGGGCGACTGCAACGGAGGCACGTCTCTATTGGTTGTAGCGGGCGCCTGTTCGCTGTGCGCCACATTCGATTGGTCAACTCAGCCGGAGGGTCCGCCCATATCCCCGGGCAACGCTCTAGGTGCTGGCCGCCCTGTTCCCGCCTCAGTGCTGGCGACTGAGAAATGGGCGTAACGATGAGGGCTCCCTGCAAGAGGTCCGGGGAGAAGGAAGAGCAGGAGGAAGGGGTGGCAGCGGCCGCTGGGCGTCTTGCAGGGGCCCCGGAGGCCGAGGAGTGTTCGGACGTTGATTCAGACTCCGACCGGGAGATGGAAGGTGCTGTCTCCTCACCTAGGGCGCTTCTCCCGCAGGGCTGGAGGGGGCAGGCTGGGGCCAAGCGGGCTAGGGAACCCTGTCCAGCAGGGAGCGCACCCCTCCGTGGGACACCTTCGGGACAGCGGGCGGCCCCTCCAGCTGACCCCGTGCCCTCCCCATAATGCTCCTGGCGGCATCAGGAGCTGCACCTTTAGAAAACGCCTCCAAAGTGAGTGATGTTAAACTCCGCCAAACAATGTAAGAAGGGGTGTCCCACCCCGAAATAGGATCAGGGCTGGGTTTCCCAACCCACAGGAACAACTAAGCTAATAAATGTATAGAACTTAGAATTGTTTAGAGGGGAACATAGGCTGCACGGTGACACAGGGCAGGGGAGTAGGCGACTGTGTCTGGAGAGGGATCCACATTCATCATCTCCCTTTCTCCTATCAGGTATCCATGGGCCTGGAGGACTGGTCAAGGACACCCTCTACCTGAGGTCTTGCCAGGCCCATAGTGTTGTGCCTGCCTCCTGCTTTCTGCGCCAAGTGAGCACCCCAGAGCTGAACCTGAGGCACCATGGCCTGGGGCCCCAGGTAACCCTGGAGAGACCCCTGGAGAGAGGCAGCAGCCATAGGAGTGGCCCCTTCCTGAGCCCATACCACATACTCCCTGGCCTTGCTCTGTGTCAGACATGTCCCATCCCCACTTCTGGGTGACAGGTGGGATCAGGGCTATGACAAAATTCAGTGTAAGGGTTGGAGGGTCTGCAGGGGGCCCCTAACCTGCTGGGGGGGGGCGGTCAGGGAAGGTTCCAGGAGGTAAGATCTGGGTGGAGCCTAGAGGGATAAGGTGTCCCCTGGGCATGTGGGAAGGGGAGGGCCTTCTAGTTGGAGGGCACTGGGTGGGGTGAGTCCTGGAAATGAACCAGGGTACTGGCCAGCTGTGTCTGGGGCCTTCACCCCTGGGAAGGACCGGGTCCCTCAGTCCCCTCTTTGTCCCAGGGTGCCCGGGCTCTGGCTTCAGCATTGACCTCCAATCCCTATGTCAAGCGGCTGGACCTTCGAGACAATGGGCTCTGTGGGGCCGGCGTGGAGGCTCTGGCAGGTGCCCTGAGCAAAAGCAGCACTATCTGTGGTAGGTGCTGAGCGTGGGGCAGGTGGGCAGATTTGAGTCCTCCCTTTCCTGAGGGGTGTGGGCTCCCCCACAGCTGGGTCTTCTCACCCGGGGCCTGTTGGTGTTGCTGGGGCAGGGGCCTCATCACAGGGTGGGGTGGGTGCAGGTGGAGGTAGACTCTCTGTGGTGCCCCCAACGCTGGATACTACTCCTCTCCTCACCCGGCCCTCCCCCCACTCCCTTTCTCTTCTGGCCAGCAACCCCCTGCATATGGTGGCCTCCTATTGCCTAAATGCTGGATGAGAGAGTCCTCCAACAGAGAGGCAGGGGATAAGCGATGTGAGACAGTGGAGGGCTGGGTGGAAATGAAGTGGGGCTGGATGCAAACGCCACCTCTACCACTGATGAGCAAGGGGGCCCCAGGCAAGCTGCTCCACCTTGCTGAGCCTTAGTTTTCAATCTGTGAAATGGCCCCAACAGTAGCACTTAGCCCTTGGGGCTGTGCTAAGTATGAAATGAAACCGCATATGAAGGGCTCACCAAGGTGCCCGGCTCACATACGTGCTCTGTGCATGGCCACCTGGGCTGTCATTGCTAGTTCCCAGAAATTCACTGGTGAAGACTTCTGTGGGTGTGTTATATTGCTGCCAGGCATGAATCATCCACGGGGTGGCTGCCTCGCCATCACAGGTATCCTATACAGCACCATGAAGTAGGCGGTTTGAGCCCCTAGACAAAGAAGCTCGTGGATGCATGGAGAGGGTGTGGGCATCAGAGAAGCTGCCTGGGGCCTGCGGGGATGGGTGCAGCTGATGAGAGGCAGAGTCACCGTGCAACCCCAGGATAGTCCAGCTGTATCGCCTCCTCCGCTGCCTCAGGCCTGGAGGTTTAGGGGATAGAGGAAGGTGGAAGAAGGTGGTACCTGGCTCTGGACCCCACTGATGGAGGAGTGCTGCCGAACCCTAGATGTGGACCTGTCGGAGAACCAGATGGGAGTGGTGGGAGTGCAGGCGATCTGTGCTGCCCTCACGGTGAACCCAACCATGCAGAAGGTACAACTGGCAGGGAACAGCCTGGAGGAACACGCAGCCCAGTACCTTGCTGAACTCCTGCTGGCCCACACGGGACTGAAATCCCTGGACCTGAGCTACAACCAGCTGACTGACCACGCAGGTAACATCCAGCCAGGGCCACCATGGGGCACTCAAGCCCATCTTCCTGGGGCAGGGGCGGGTGGAGGTTGGCAGCACCACTCTGAACATTTGTACTCTGGCTCCTGTTTCCCATGTCCCACTTTGGCCTGCCCCTCTCCCATTCCTTCCACACAGAACTCTTAATCTGTTCCACAGATTGCCCTTGCCTGCTACTGCATGTGCTGGGTGCTCATTTCGCCACTAGTGACCTGGTTGTGAACAAAACAGAGTCCCTGGCCTCAAGGAAACACCTATTAACAAGATAATTCTCCATAATTATTGGTGCCACAAAATAAACAAATAGGGCATGATTCTAGAGATGAATGGGGACCCTTGCCTAAGACGGGTGGCTGGGGAGGGCTCTGTGAGATGACATTTAAGCTGAAATGCGCAGGGTGGGAAGGAATAAGCCATAGTAAGACCAGGGAGAGAGCATTTCAAGCAGAGGAACAGTGAACATGCAGGCTTATTTCCCAGACTGATAGACATCGATGTGGCTGGGCTAGTGAGCCAGGAGAGAGGGGCTATGCTGTGAGCTGAAGAGGCAGCGGAGGGCTGTAGGCCTACAAATCTTGGCAAAAGGCATGAAGATTTTATTGCTAGCACTGTGGAAGACATTGATGGGATTCCTTGATCTCACCACTTTCTTGTCCCAGGACCTTTGCACAGGCTATCTGCTTTGCTAGGAGCATGCACTTCTACCTGTCTGACCTCAACGACTCCAATCAATTATAGGAATCACCTGGGACCCTGGGTTAGGAACACAGATTCCTGGGCCCTGGACCTGCTGAACCAGAATGGTTCAGCGAGCGAGGTGGAGCGAAGTGGAGCTTGGTGGAGCGAGGCCCATGCATCTACATTTTAATGGGTGCCCTAGGAGATTTGTCTGATCAAGAAAGTTTGGGAATCACTGTCCTGTCTCAAGCAGCTTAGAGTGGGGGTGGTACCAACCTTGGTCTTTGAGGATCAGCCTTAGAATTTAACTGCCAGAGAACCCGTTTACCTTTTAAGAAAATTATTATGAGAGAGTGTGAAATTAAAAGAGAAGTTCAGGGGCACGCCTGGGTGGCTCAGTCAGTTAAGCACCTGACTTCAGCTCAGGTCATGATCCCAGGGTCCTGGGATAGAGCCCCTCGTCAGGCTCCCTGCTCAGTGGGGAGTCTGCTTCTCCCTCTCCCTCTGCTCCTCGCTCTGCTCATTCTCTCTCTCCTTCTCTCTAATAAATAAATAATATCATTTCAGACTTCCAACAAACTGAGTATAGATGTCCCCCTGGGCCTTCATGGTGAAAAGGCAAACACCAGAGAGGCAGCCAGGATGGAGAGGGCAGGACGCTAAGGCCCCATGAAAGCTGTGCAAATATGTGTTAGGGAGGTCTTCAGCTCAGAAAAGGACAAACTCAGCAGGATCATTTTGTTTCCTCAAGTGGGAATCTTTGGGTGGGCCTGACTCCCTTGAAGGGTAAAGAGCTTGGGTTTCAATCTCCCCATCTGACCTAAGGTGAAGGTAGCACCTGCCTCGTAGTTGGCCACAGAGGTCATGAAGTCCAAGCATTGGAATTTCAAGAGGCCAATTCATGTACGGAGAGAAACCTTCTCACCCTCAAGTTGTTCAGCAAAGAAGGGACTTCCCTACAAAGTGGGGA
Organism: Zalophus californianus; assembly: GCF_009762305.2. Taxonomy (NCBI): domain Eukaryota; kingdom Metazoa; phylum Chordata; class Mammalia; order Carnivora; family Otariidae; genus Zalophus; species Zalophus californianus. The sequence continues at coordinate 27,478,394 of NC_045608.1, read as the reverse complement.
CCACCACCCTCTCCTCCCAGACCTAGAAGTGTCTGAGGAAGGGGGAAAGTACATACCTGTGCCTGATAATCTTTGGGTGTCAGACCCAGGGCTGGGTTTGGAATCCAGAGGGGAGGTAGCACAGAGAGTTGCCGCTGCCTTGCAGGGAGCTCTCCAAGGTGCTAAAAGCATCCTGCTGCAGTGGGTTCTGGCCAAGCAGGCTAGTTTGTTCTTTCCTCCCTTCCTCCCTTCCTCCCTTCCTCCCCTCCTTCCTTCCTTCCTTCCTTCCTTCCTTCCTTCCTTCCTTCCTTCCCTCCTTCCTTCCTTCCTTCCTTCCTTCCTTCCTTCCTTCCTTCCTTCCTTCCTTCCTTCCTTCCTTCCTTCCTCTTTCTTTCTTTCTTTCTTTTTCTTTTCTTTCTTCTCTTTCTCTCTTTCTCTCTCTCTCTTTCTTTCTTTCTTCTTCCTTCCTTCCTTCCTCTCTTTCTCTCTTTCTTTCTCTCTCTCTTTTTTCCTTCTTTTTTTTCTAAAGAATTTATTTTTAGGCAATCTCTGCATCCAAGGTGGGCCTTGAACTCACAACCCCGAGATCAAGAGTGGCATGCTCCCCTGACTGAGCCAGCCAGGTGCCCCCAAGCAAGCTAGTTCTGCTCAGTTAGAGCATCTGTTTTTCCTCTGTGCCTTTCTTCAAATAGCCTTAGTAAACCACATGAGGAGTTGAGACCATGGAGAGGGGTCCAATTCAGATCCTTGAGGTACTCCTGGGCTGGTGGGAGAGACTGACCAGGCAAAGAGAGGTCATTAGACCAGGGCCTGGAAGGATGGAAGCACAGTGGACATGGGGCCAGAGGCAGCACAGCCCAGCTGGGCAGGCAAGGCTTTCTGACGCTGTGAACCCAGGTTAGAAGGATGAGGAGCTGTTACCCAGGTGAGGAAGGGGGTCAACAGTTCTATCCAGGGGGACAGCCCAGAGTCATGTTGGTGCTGGTGCTTTTGAGCACTGGGAGCAAGTCAGACTGGCTGAATGCTGACGGAGTGGAGAACATGATGGGTGGGTGGGGCTTCTGTCCATTTTTACATGCTAAAACTCTCTCCAGGTTTCTTACCGTGCACTGCTCCCTCCTTCCTTTCTCTGCCACAGGTGCCTTCTCTCCACACAGCTGCACCAGCCTCGTCACCTCTTGCCTATAAACTATGGCACAAGCCTTCCAACTGGTCCAATGGGTTCTCATCTATGCCCCTGCTCACCTCAGTCCATAACCTACACCTGTCGCTAAGGAGCCCAGCTTTGCCGTTTCTTTTTTTTTTTTTTTTTAAGATTTTATTCATTTATTTAACAGAGAGAGACAGTGAGAGAGAGAACACAAGCAGGGGGAGTGGGAGAGGGAGAAGCAGGCTTCCCGCAGAGCAGAGAGCCCGATGCGGGGCTCGATCCCAGGACCCTGGGATCATGACCTGAGCCGAAGGCCGACGCTTAACGACTGAGCCACCCAGGCACCTCCCAGCTTTGCCATTTCTTAAAGCCCTCCCTGGCTACTCACCACTAACTGGTTGGTGCCCCAAAGCCTTGGCCCAGCTTTGAAGGCCTCTCAGCATCTCTCCAGTGCCCATCACTCCTACCTCATTTCAGTGGCTTCCCTCCACTCACCAGGTCTGTGGGCATTTCCACAAGGGCTCCATGCTCCCTCGTGCCTCCACACATTTGCTCTTTCCTGTGTGTGTTCTCCGCTGTGCGTGCATATACAGGTGGTGAGTCCCTCAGTCTTCGAGGTTATCTCTCTCTCCTCACTTTCCTGGCACCCCCTCCTAAGGCAGGGTTTGTCCCTACCCTGTTCCAACACATCCCTGTTTGTAATCTATAATAGCTCATATCCCATTAATTTGTATTTACAGTTGGACATGGATTTGAATTGCATGGGTCCACTTATCCGCTATTTTTAAAATAAATACAGTACAGTAGTATACGTGTATTTTCTCTTATGATTTTCTTTTTTTAAGATTTATTTATTTTAGAGAGAGAGAGAAATTGGGAGCACATGGAGGGGGAGGGGGAGGGGCAGAGGGAGAGAGAGAATCTCAAGCAGGTTCCACACTGGCGGAGCTTGATCTCATGATGCCAAGATCATGACCTGAGCCGAAATCAAGGGTCAGACACTCAACCCACTGAGCCACCCAGGTGCCCCATGATTTTCTCAATAATATTTTCTTTAGCTTACTTTATTGTAAGAATACAGTATCTAATTGAATTTAAATTAAAAATTACATTAAATTAGAAATAAAAAAGAATCCAGTATCTAATATATATAACTTACAAAATGTGTTAATCAACACTTTATGTTCTTGGTAAGGCCTTCTTTCTGGTCAACAGTAGGCTATCAGTCGTTGAGGTTTGGGGGAGTCAAAGTTACAAGCAGATTTTCGACTGCACCAGGGTTTGGTGCCCCTAAGCCCCATGTTGTTCACAGATCAACTGTATCTCCCCCATTAAATGTGAATCCCTTGAGGACTGGGCAGGCCCATATTGGGTTCAACTTGGTGACCCTGGAGCCCAGCAGAGACCCTCGCACACTGTGGTCATAGTATCATTTTTTGAAGGAATGAACAGACTAAATAAAGCTTGTCTTGGTGTTTCTGAAGGGGAGATCCTTGGACCAGCTCTGGCAGAAAATACAGGACTCACTGAGCTTAATATAAGCTGGAATCACCTTCGAGGACCAGGAGCTGTAGCCTTTGCCAGGGGACTGGAGGTATGAACAGCTCTGCAGCCTGTCTACCCATCCAGCTTGTCCTGTGGGGACAGGTCTCCCAGGTGCCAGCTCCCTGACTTTACAGCTTTTCAGAAATGAGCCTTGGATCTTTTAAGAAGAGCTTAAAAAAATATTTTGTTTGGTGACTTTAATTTTCCCAGCCCCATTTCATGACTAAAACACCATGCTCACTCTCGAGATGCTTCCTGAAGGATCTACAGTTGAATGCTGCATAACTTCTCTGGATATTATAGATATTATAGGCATATGGCTGGTGGGGGACATCATGCGTTCTGGTGAAGCATGCTCACTAAATGAGCGTTTGCAGATTTTTTTTCCCTGAGGTGACACCCTGCACCCTTGGGTCCCAGCACACACTCTAAAACATCCCACTTGCTTCCTTGGATATTGTGGTTCGTAGGCCTCGGGAATGGGTGGCTCCTAGCCCCTGCCAGGATGCCCCTGGTGCCGGCTACCTTTGTGGAGTTCTCCTCAGGAAATGTCAGCAGCTGCTTTGCTTGGCCCACTCCCCCGGGGCTGACCTAGGGATCCTGCTCCAGAAGTCGTAGGTCAGCCTTTGTCTTCCCAGTGCAGCCACAAGCTCCTGCCCTTCTCCCCATCACAGACTCCCAACAACCCTTCCTTGGAGCCCCTTTGGAGTCTTGCTCTGTGCCTCAGAGTACCTGCCTTTGGGTCTCCAAGTGGGCGTGAGCCAGATCACTGCATCAGTCTCTGAGGGTCATCCACACCCACACCCACCCTTGGTGCTATGCTTCCACTCATTCAGTTCTCCTGGTCGCCATCATTCGAGCCACAAGATTGTTTTTTTTTTTAAAGATTGATTGATTTGGCAGAGAGAGAGAGACACAGCAAGAGAGGGAACACAAGCAGAGGGAGTGGGAGAGGGAGAAGCAGGCTTCCCACTGAGCACGGAGCCCGATGTGGGGCTCTATCCCCAGGATCATGACCTGAGCCGAAGGCAGACACTTAACAACTGAGCCACCCAGGCGCCCCAAGCCACAAAATTCTTACCTGGGACCTCTGACCTTCTACTCTCAGTCTGTGTTTTTTGCATCTCGGGCCTCCTGGGCTCTGAGGCTCTGGTCCCTGGCCACCTTCATGGGAGGTCTCCTGGATTCACTCTTTTGTATTCCAGGCAAACATCTTCCTCAGAGTCCTGGACATCTCATACAATGGCTTTGGAGATCCTGGAGCATCCGCGGTAGGTGAGGCACTTAAGACCAACAACGTGTTGGAGGAACTCAACATGAGGTAAGGTGCATAGGGTGTCCCCTCTGTCACAGCCTCCACATCCAAAGTCACCTGAGGGATCAGGGACTCCACGATCCTCCTGCTGTTTACTACCTTAGCTCCCAAACCTACCACAGTCTACCCATGATGGGGCTTGAGCCACAATCCAGGAGCACCCAGCTCCATCCTCCTCACTCAAGTTCAGCATTATACCTTGGATCTCATAATTCCTGCTGCATAGGGGGGTGACTGGGAATTGAAAACACATATGTAAAACATCTTCAGTAGAGGGATACCTAGGTGGCTCAGTCAGTTAAGTGTCTGATTCTTGATCTCAGCTTGGCTCAGGTCTCAGTCTCAGGGTGGTGAGTTCAGGCCACACATTGGGCTCCTTGCTGGATGTAGAGCCTACTTCCAAACAAAACAAAACAAACAAACAAGAAACATCTTCAGCAGAGCCTGGTGCGGGGTGAGTGCTCATGCTCTGCTCAGCATATGACTGCTGGGTGCTTGCCGTGTGTGATTTGCTGTTCCAAGCTCAGGCAGCATCCCAGCCCTCAGCAAGTAACCAGAGCAGAGGCCACAAACCAGAGGGAAAGAAAGAGGCAGAAGCCCAACAGGTCTTGGACTGCTGTGGCTGAGCACTTCCCCCAGGGGCCTGCTGGAGAGAGCAGGGTCAGCCTGCTGCAATTCTGTCCTTCCCATGGAAGAAGCTAAGGCCAGAAGAGGCTATGCGACGTGCTAGAATTTGAGGCCAGAGCTGGGGTCTGAGAGGTCAGAGGGAAGTGGGACTGGCTCTGAGATAAAGTGGCCAAGAGAGGTGCTGGGGCCAGAGTTTAGGTCCATCTAGAGAAGCAGGAGGAGAGGACATGAGGATGGAGCTGGGTGGTTTCCAGAACAGATGCTGTCATGGTGATAGGAATGGGGTGCTGCTGACGTGGAACATGTGGGAGGGCCTGGGAACAGCAGCTGGCCTCCACTGGGGGTAGGGGTGCTCTAGGTATGTTTGCCGAGTGTTCTCCCTGAACGCCGGGACCCTCCAGGGTCACTGTCCAACCTTTACATACTGACCTGCCCAGGGTCCCTGGAGCATCAGTGGAGGCTGGAACATGAAGCCCACCCAGGTGGATGCACCTGCACAGCTGCTCGGAAGGTAGCAAAATGCTCCTGTCTCTCTGTTGCAGCAACAACCGCATCTCTGCAGTGGGAGCCTTGAGCCTGGGCCTGGGCCTCCGGGTCAACCAGACGCTGAGGATTCTAGTTGTGAGTGCTAGCCTGATGGGAGAGGCACCCCTGTACATATCCACACAGATCCCTCCCCCGCCACATCACTCCAGTGGCAGTGGGGTACACAGATTCTGGAGCCCAGATAAGGGCGGGGGCCTCCTGCTTCCTCTTGTGACCACTTCTTTCCCTTGCCATTCACTCACCCATCTCTGGCCTGACCCATATACTTCAGACTCCTCCCTTACCCTTCCTTCTCTCCCAGCAGTGTCACCCCACCTCCCAGCTGTCCTTCCTTTTTCTCAGACCACCCGGTCAGCCCAGGTGTACTGTTGGCCATTCTCAGACCTACCCGAGGTCTCGTGTGCACACTAGGAGTTCCCTTCCTTCAGGGTTGCCAGTGGGCTAGGCTGAGAGCAGAGGACAGAGAAGGGAGGGTGCAACCGGGGGTGGAGCAGGCCTGTGAGGGCCACTGTGCCAACAGCAAGTGCTCAGAGGACAGTACTGCCAGGTCCAGGGGCATCCAGCCCTGCCTGGCTCTCAGCTCCTTCAACTGGCAGGGGAGCCTCGTGTAGCCCTCCCATCCCCAGCCTGAGGCTCGCTCCTCTCCCACCCACTCCTCCACCCCTGCCCCTTGCTGCAACCCAGACCTCTCTTAAGCTTTGGATCCCCATTTCCAGCCACCTGTTGGATGGTCCCCTGGATGTCCCATGGGCACAAAGCACAACCTGAAGACATCATCTCTCTCTAAGGGCTGTCCCCGTGGGTGGGGGGCGGGGGGGCCTCCTCATGGAGTCACCCCTCCCTCTCTTTCCCATGCCTTCCATCCTTCATCTGACTTCCTGCAGAGTTCGCAGGCTTCCTGCTCCTCCTTTTCACTTCCCCTCAAGTTCTGTGGACCTGCTAGTTTCCCATCTCTGGCCCTTCTTTCCTACCTACCAGGTGATCTTTCTAAACCAGAAACATGCTCATGTCCCCCCTTGCTTTAAACCTGTCAGAGGCTCCCCTCTGGATAAATCCAAGCTTAGTAGTATGTCATTCACTACACATTGGGCTCCGGGCTCTGCCATAATCCCTCTGCCTGCCACCTGTGAAGCTCATTCTGTCACCCCAAGCTGCTCTGAATTTTCTGCACATGGTGCATTCTCTCTTCTCTGTTTTGCTTCTCCTGCTCTTCTTGCGGAAATACCCAGCTCTGCGCACCTCACCTGTAAAGCTCAGGGCCGGTATTTTATCCCCTGCCTAACTTTTACCTCCCAAGGAGAGCTGATGCACACTCTCATTGCACTGCATTTTCATGATGTTTCCTTTCCCTCTCTTCCCCATGATGGGTGGGCTCTTTAAGGACAGGGATGTGCCCTGTGTGTCTGTATCTTTGGCACCCAGCACAGAGTTGGGCATGGTGGTGGTGGGGTGCTCAGCCAGTGTTTCTTCTCTTCCTCTCTTCCCTGGCCCCACAGGCTCACCAAGGGCATTCTGTCAGTGGAGACAACTTCTGAGCTGAGACAGTGGGGCTGTCCCGAGCCACTCAGCAGACATGAAGAATCCCTCCCTCCCTTTGGAGATGTTCCATGAGCCTCCCTGGGGCTCGGTTTTTCTCAATTGTGTGTGTGTTTCTCAGATGTCCAGGAATCCCATGCGAGGCGAAGGCTGCTTTGGAGTTCTAAAGTCTGTCCGGGATAATCCAATGTCTGCCCTAGAACTCCTAGATTTCTCTGTAAGAGCTTTTCATAAATCTCATCTGTGATCCTCCCCACAGCTCCATGAGTTATCAGTTAGAGGAAGAAAGTGGGGATGAGAGAAATAGAGTGCCCTGCCCAGATACTTAACATGGCTGAGTCTGAGTCCCACCCCAGGCCGGACTGTAAGGTCACAGGGCCACTCTGGCTCTATTCCCACTCCTGACTGGGGGGTCCCGCCATGGTCTCACCTCCAACCCCTGCCTGGGTTCTTCATTGGCTGAGAGAGACTAGGTGGCTCAGAGGACACAAAGCTCGCTGTTCACTGATGTTTGGATTTGCAGGTTCAGTACTTGCAAGGCGGCCCCGCCCCACCCCCTGGCCTGTTCTGTCTGCAGGCGGATCATGGTGCTGGAAGATTCACTCATGTGGCCTTGAGGGAGATTAAGACTCCTTTTCATTCAATTGTGCCTTTTTGATATAGAAAATTAAAAGCAGTTAAACATTAAGGAGAGAATCCCCAAATATGAGTTATTGAAAGGAAGTCTAGTCACAAATCACTGCTTATTCTAACCCTGGTCGATGTCAACCCAGATTTAAGTCAAAACCCTTCCAGAGACATGTTTTTTACAGTTCCAATCCTTCAGGCTTATTGCTTCCTTCTGCCTGCCCAGTTTCTACAGCTCCAAAGCTAGAGATTAGTTTGCCTTGACCTTGTTCCTCCTGCTCTGAGAATTCCTGTTAACATTGGCTTCTATCATTAAAAAAGGTGGGCGGGGGGGGGGGGGCACCTGGCTGGCTCAGTGGGAAGAGCATGTGACTCTTGATCTCAGAGTTGTGGGTTTGAGTCCCACATTGGGTGCAGAAATTACTTAAATATTTTTAAAAAATAAAGGAATGATATATAAAACTCTTCTGCAAAACTATGTGCTTATTCAATATGACCTATGGTTATTATCAGGAGCTTTTAATCTAGTGGAAACAGAGGTGAGAATCAGACAGGCCTGGGACCAAATCCTGAGTCATCAACATGGCATCTTCTGAATTCAAGAATAACACTAGATGCAATGTACTAATTTCCTGTTCCTTAGCTGTTATTAGTCTAATCTCCCCAGCCTAGATTTTCTCCTCAGCTTTAAGGGAAATACTTTTTTTTTTTTTAAAGATTTTGTTTATTTATTTGACAGAGAGAGAGAGAGCACAAGCAGGTGGAGCAGCAGGCAGAGGGAGAGGGAGAAGCAGTCTCTCCGCGGAGCAGGGAGCCCAACTCAGGCTTTGATCCAGGACTCTGGGATCATGACCTGAGCTGAAAGCAAACGCTTAAGCGACTGAGCCACCTAGGCACCCCTAAGGGAAATGCTTCTGAATCCTGACAGTTCATGTAAAACCCTTCCCAGGTTTCAGCTTTGTCTTCAGGTGAAACGGGGCTAAAATCTTCCAGCCAGGCTCATTGCAAAGAGGGGATGAGCTAGCAGACCCCACAGGAAAGGCCTGTGTAGAGAAAGATCCCATTAGTGCTAGCATTCTTCCCCTGACTCCTATTATTGAGGAATAACGTCTATGCTGAAAAGTGCACATGGGTTAGGGCTGTGAATTTCCACAGACAGAACACACCTATGCAACCAGCCCCCAGATCAAGAAATAGTGCAGGCCCCAAGGAGCTCCCCTGGAGTCACTTCTCTTCTCTATTTTAATGGTTTGGGAGTAATGACATTGTCATCCATAGGAGAGAAGTGGCCCTAAGGTGTTCTTCAAAACCTTGTGTGTATAAGTGAAAAACAGTGACGTTCTCAGACAGTGATAATGTACTGCCTTGTAATGGGTTTCTCCTCAGGAGATCCAAGTGGACGGAGAGTTTGATGACCTCGCCAGCTCAGTGAAGGTACTTCTTCCAGCACTCCATGTAAAGACTGCTGCCCACAGAGTAGAGTATAGAAAAGAGTTACTGCCAGTCTTCACCCCATCCCTACCAGCGTCTGTCCCTAAGTGACTGTGGTGGGTGGCTTCCTCATCTCACATTGGCCACTTCGACGTCGAGGGTTCTTGGCCTCACGATGCCTTATTATCACTTGAGTCTGCAGTGAGTCCCCATGTCAACCGGGTGGTAAGTCCTATGGAACCTGTCTTGATGGAGTCTCAGACCCTGTACCCTCCTCTCCATCCCATGGCTCCTGTTAATGCAGAGACTGGGTCTTCCTTCGCTCACACTAACTTGTGTAACTTCTACTATGTGCTACAAATTGGGGTCAGAAATGTCCAAAGTCCCAGCTTTGGTGACCTCAGGAGACAATGAAAGTACAAACTCAACTTGCCAGAATGCAAACTGACACAACTTTTCTGGGAGGCAATTTATCATTATGCACCAAAAGCCTTAAAACTGCCTGTGCTCTTTGATTCAATGGTCTAATTCATCTGATCTGCAGAAATAACCAGAGCTGCATAAAAAGATTAATGCCCAAAGATGTTCACCGAAATGCTGTTTATAACATGAAAATTGGAAATAATCTAAATGCCCACTAACAGGGGTTAACTAAGATTTGGAAGTCTGCAAACATTAAAAGCCAAGTGTTCAAAGAACATTTAATAATTTATGAAAATGCACATGATTAATGTTAAGTGAGAAAATCAAGATAAAAAAATCACATGGTTTGGTTAGTAGTTCCTCAAAAGATTAAACATGTAGTTTATCATAGACCCAGCAATTCCGGTCATAGAGAAATGAAAACATATGTTCACACAAAAACTTGCACACAGATGTTCACAGCTTTATTCATAATATCCACAAAGTACAAATGTCCACCAACTGATAAATGGATAAATAAAATATGGTATACCCATACAATGGAACACCCCGTACAATTTGGCCATAAAAAGGCATGAAATTTGGGGTGATGAAAGTGTTCTAAAATTGATTGTGGTAATGGTTGCACAAATCTGAATATACCAAAATTAGTTATTGTACACTGGTTTTTTTTTTAAAGATTTGTTTATTTATTTTAGAGGTGGGGAGGGACACAGGGAGAGGGAGAGAGAATCTCAAGCAGACTCCCTGCTGAGCGCGCAGCCAGGCATGGGGCTTGATCTCACGACCTTGAGATCATGACCTGAACTAAAAATAAGAGTCAGACGCTCAACTGACTGAGCCACCCAGGTGCCCCTGAATTGTACAGTTTAAATAGGTGAACTGTATAGTATGTGAATTATAGCTCAATAAGGCTGTTTACAAGAAAAAGGAATAAGGGGGCGCCTGGGGGACTCGGTTGGTTAAGCGACTGCCTTCGGCTCAGGTCATGATCCTGGAGTCCTGGGATTGAGTCCCGCATTTGGCTCCCAGCTCAGTGGGGAGTCTGCTTCTCCCTCTGACCCTCCCCTCTCTCATTCTCTGTCTCTCATTCTCTCTCTCTCAAATAAATAAAATCCTTAAAAAGAAAAAAAAAACTAAAAAAAGAGAAAAAGGAATAAGGTATCATGCTACTACAGGAATGTATCATGTATCAGGAGGAATGTATCATGCTACAACATGAAAGAACCTTGAAAACATTATGCTAAATGAAAGCATTCACAAAAGACCACATATTGTATGATTCTGTTTATATGAAATGTCCAGAATAGGCAAATCTATAGAGACAGAAAGTAGATTAGAAGTTGTCTAAGGCAGGGGCGCATGGCTGGCTCAGTCCGTAGAGTATGTGACTCTTGATCTCAAGGTTGTAAGTTTGAGCCCTATGTTGGGTGTAGAGATTACGTAAAAAAATAAAAAGAATTAAAAAAAAATAAAAAAGTTGCCTAGGGCTGGGGAGATGGGAGGGACTGGGAGTTGACAGCAAAAGGGCATGGGTTTCTTTGGGAGGTGACAAAAATGTTCTAAAATTGATTATGGTGATGGTTGCACAACTGTGAATAAACTACAAGCCAGTGGATTGTATACCACTTTAAATGGGTGAATTGTGGGGTGACTGGCTGGCTCAGTCAGTAGAACATGTGACTCTTGATTTCTGGGTTGTGAGTTCAAGCCGCATATCGGGTGCAGAGATTACTTAAAAATAAAAAAAAAATATTTTTTAAAATGGGTGAATTGTATAGTATGTGAATTATATCTCAAGAAAGCTGTTACCAAAACAAATCATATTGTTGGATCCAAATCGTGTAAAAAAAACATGTATAAGTATATGTATGCAGGAGAAAAGACTAAAAAAAACCTGACATATTAATAATGTTTAGCTAATAATGTTTAGCTAAGTTGTGGGTTTGGGAATGATTTTAATTTTTTTCCTGTTATTCTTCATTTTCCACATTTTCTACTCTGAATATGTGTTACTTTCATAACCAGAAAAATAAATAGTACTTTAAAATGTGAGAGGTGCCTGGGTGGCTCAGTCAGTTGAACATCTGACTCTTGATTTTGGCTCAGGTCATGATCTCAGGGTCCTGGGATCAAGGCCCACGTCAGACTCCTGCTCAGTGGGAAGTCTGCTTGTCTCCCTCCCCCTGCTTGTGGTCTCTCTCTCTCTCTAAAATAATAAATCTCTTTGAAAAATAAAACTGTGATGCAGGCTTCAATTAAATTATGCATGTGGTATGTTTGGAGCCCTGAGAAAGGAGGGTGCCATAGACTGAATTGGGTACCCCCCCCAACTCCTCTGTTGAAGCCCTAACCACCTATTTGGAGATAGGAGGTAATTGAGGTTAAATGAGCTCATAAGAGTGGGGCCCTGATCTGATAGGATTAGTGTCCTTATAGGAAGAGACACCAGAGAACTTGCTCTCTCTTCCTGCCCCTGTAGGCAGACACAGCAAGAAGGTGGCCTTCTGCAAGTCAAGAAGAGAGCCCTCGCTTGAAATCGACCCATCCAGAACTTGACCTTGCACTTCTAGCCTTCAGAACTGTGAAAAAAATAAACGTCTGTGCTTAAGCTACCCAGTCCGTGGTGTTTTGTTATGGCAGTTTAGCTAAGATAGAAGGATTCACTCTCCTGGAGAGAAGAAGCAGGGAAGGTTTCTCCTGGTTTCCCTGGCTCTCCCCTGACCTCCTTCCATCTCCCTCCTCCCTGCTGCCAAAGCTGCCTAAGGGCAGACCTAATCATGCCATTCATATGTTCCCAAGGCCTACAGAAAAATTCCAGCTCCTCTATCTGGTGTGTCCCATTGCAGGGGTTGAGTTCTCCATTCTTCTCCAAGGAGAAGGTAAGAGTCTGCTCCAACACACTCTAGGGAACCACTAGAAAGGGTGTTGCATTGGGGTGATAAACGGGGGGTATGCCAGAATTCCTCTTACCCGGCTTTTCTCAGAAATAAATACACATTGGACCCTAAAGAAAGTTGAGTCAATCTTTACAGAACGGAAGAATCGGGTAATTGTTCCAAAGTCCCCCAAAATGGACACTGAGCTCCGACCCAGCTCTTGGGGGGTGTGGGGAGGCTGGGGTATACCCTTCCACTCCCTTATCTCCAGAAATCCAGTTCACATTAAAGAAGTAATCAAATCGTGCCTGGTTCCCAGGTGCCGGATGGCAAAGGCCTTTCTGCTCCAGAAAAGGGGTGGACGAGAAAGGGGGTGCAGACTTTGGGTATAAAGCTGGCATCCATCTTGTTAGTTCGGATGAAAGAATGAACACTAGAGGTCATACCCTCCGCAAGCACAGCTCGACCTGCTAGGGAAGGGAGTAGGCCCAAGAGATAGGAATGCATAGTTATTCAAAGGATCATGACCCCAGTAGTTTACCCACGGAACAAACAGGCACTTAAAAGCAGCTGATCAGCACTATCCCAAGCACACAATCACCAGATGTACCTAATGAAATTTCTACCCTAAGAAATATGTTTTTCAGATTCCAAGTCTCCCAAGATAGAGCGCAATTGCATGGACCAGAGGAAGCCACCTCAAGTAACAAAGCATCATCTGTGAACATGATTTCAAAGGCCTCCGATCAACAGCGTCAGGAGACCCCTGACCCAAATTTTGCCCTTAAAAATCCTCACTTGTAAGGCATCAGGAAGTTCGGGACTTTGAGCATTCGTTTCCCGTTCTTCTGTGTGGCACCACACCAATAAATATTCTATCTTCACGGCAAAAGCTCGGTGCCAGTCTTCTACTGGCTTGCTGGGCATGGGGTGGAGCAACTCTCCTTTGGATCGGTTACAGGTAGATGATTGGCAGCCCTCTGAGAGGTAGTCATGTTTGCAAAGACCTAAATCAGGAACAGGCAGATGAGTGGGCTTGAGGCTCGAAGCGAGAAGACGACACAATCTTGACTTGAGGCCATTCGCACACTGGGGACTTACATGCATGAAAATGTCCCGTGCCCCAGGCAGAGAAAACCGCGGACACTCCAGCTTTCTAAAGGCGGAGGATGCACCAGAATGCTCCGCCTTTGGCTAGGCGGCCGCCTTCCCGCCAAAGCCGCATCCAATCAGAAACCGCCACACTCCGAGAGTCAAGCAATGGCCAGTCGGAAGTGGGATTCCAGGCCTCGGTCCGCCCCGAGGCACTGAGGACCAATAGGCGCCTGGGCAGCAGCGGGCCAATTGCTGGCAGTGTGCGCAGTGCAGCGGCGGCAGCTGGGCGCGTGGTGTCTGCGGCGGCAGTTGAGGTCAAGTAGCGGCGTTGGGCAGCAGCTGAGCTCACCATGGTAAGGCCCCGGGGCCTGGCCCGCATTGGCAGGACCCGGCCACTCTTGCTCCGTGGACGCCCAGGCGGGAGGGTGGGCGAAGCCCGCCACGTGAGGCGACAGGATGGGGCAAGACTGTGACGGACGCCGGGACCAGGGTTCCGTGGGGGGCAGGCATCAGCTGGAAGAGGGGGCCGGGGTGGGCACGGGAGGCCCGGGGCTGCGGGGACGAGCAGATGGTCGTCCTCTCGCTTGTCCTCTGGGTGTGTGGCGACCTGCATCGTGGGAGTGGCTGAGGTGAAGGGGGTGGGGGGTTGGCAGGTGCAGGCGGCTTCTCAGAAATTGTGCCTTTAACGAGCCAGGCTGGCAACTGGGTTGTTGGGTGGCCTCGACTCAGTCTCTGAGAAGACCAGCCACAGTGTTGGGTTCCTGAAGACGAGGGTGGTTCTCAAACTTCCGGGTCCCAGGACATCCCTACAGTATTACAAATTATCCAGGACTCCAAGAAGCTTTTGTTTATGTGGGTTACATCTATAGGCATTTGTCATGTTAGAAATTTAAAACGAGAAACTTTAAAAAAATATTTGTTCACTTTAAGGCAACACGTGTTAATATAAATAACAAATATCCAAGTCAGAATAGCCATAGTTTGTCAACTCTTTGTAGGAAAATAACATGCCATGACAAAAGCAGCTAGTTCAGTTGGCAACTCAAAACACAAGTGCCGTTTCTCGAGACAGCTGTATTTTAGCAGGTACACAAGTACTTCATGAATATTTTCCATTTTGTCACAGTTCTTGAGGGTGGAGATTTTATTCTTTTTAAGATATATTTATTTATTTTTAGAGAGAGACGACATGTGAGCGAGTTGGGGGTGGGGGAGAGGGAGAGAGCAAATCCTCAAGCAGACTCCCCGATGAACGCAGGACTTGATCCCAGGACCCTGAGATCATGACCTGAGTTGGAATCAAAGAGTCAGATGCTTGGGGGGCACCTGGGTGGCTCAGTCGTTAAGCGTCTGCCTTCGGCTCAGCTCATGGTCCCAGGGTCCTGGGATCGAGCCCTGCATCAGGCTCCCTGCTCTTCGGGAAGCCTGCTTCTCCCTCTCCCACTCCCCCGCTTGTGTTCCCTCTCTCTCGCTGTGTCTCTGTCAAATAAATAAAATCTTTAAAGAAGAGAGAGAGAGACGCTTGGGACACCTGGGTGGCTCAGTCGGTTAAGCGGCTGCCTTTGGCTCAGGTCATGATCCCAGGGTTCAGGGGTGGAGTCCCACATTGGGCTCCTTGCTCAGTGGGGAGCCCGCTTCTCCCTCTGCCAGCTCTGCCTGCCACTCCCCCTGCTTGTATGCTTTTTCTCTCTCTGACAAATAAAATCTTTTAAAACAAATTTTAAAAAATTTAAAAATCTGCTTTAAAAAAAAAAAGTCAGTCGCTTAACTGACTCAGCCACCCAGGCGCCCCGAGGTTGGAGATTTTATAAAATCAGTAATCATTTTTGCTTCATTATGAACATTCTTAAATGAAATTGACCTTTTTTTTTCTTTTGTCTTTTTACTGTGAGTGCATAAATGTGGAGAATCTAATGAACACTGGTACAGTTTGGTGCCACTACCTTGATTTGTGCTCAAGCACCCCAGTTTTACCCATCTAATTATTCACCATCGATGCAATTGTGAACATGGTGAGAAGGACTGGTCACCTCAGCAGTCCTGACTGAAATTGCTTTAATTTCCGTGTATCCTGAACAGGTGTATGGATCTCTAGTGGCCTGGGAACTCCAGATAACTTTGAGAACTGTTGCTGGGTAGGGGATCAATAGAAACAATAGATCGTCGACAGGAAGCATAGCTTTATTGTAAAAGAATGAGGAGAGCAGAAAGTCTGCACATTTGCTGGCTGGAAGTTGAAGCTTCTGGGTAGTAGGGAACAAGGTTATCTGCCACAAATATGAAGAGAGCAGTTGGACTGGAGCTTGAAAAGAACAGAGGAAGTTTCAAATAATTTTTCAGAGAGGAGATAAAGCTGACTAAAGAAATGTAAGATTTTAATGACCCAGGTGAGGTTGGCAATGAATTTATAATGGCTTTCTGTTGAAAGCTAGGAATGATTTTCCTGACCGCTTTTGCTTTGTTTCATTGGTTACATAATCAGATGAAAGTGGCCTTGCAGATCACCTAGCATGTCAGTCCCCATTTTTTTTAAAGATTTTATTTATTTATTTGTCAGAGAGAGTGTGAGCAGCAGCAGAGGGAGAGGGAGAGAAGCGATGTGGGACTCCATCCCAGCACCCTGGGATCATGACCTGAGCCGAAGGCAGCCACTTAACTGACTGAGCCATGCAGGCATCCCACGTCAGTCCCCATTTTGTAAAAGAAGAAATTGAGGGATTTGCTCGGTACAGAGCTTGCAGTGATCAGAGTGGGACTGAGTGAGTAGAAAACCAAATCAGGCATTCTGTGAAGTACAGGCTGCTTGGATTTAAGTAAGCCAAACTGAACAATATGGATTTGCAAATGGTGTGATTGGGTGGATTCCAAGACTTCCCAGAGTGTTGACATCATTCTCTGAAGGAGTGAGTTCCTTGTCATCGGAGAAGTTCTTTCTGGAACTGAATGCGTCCTTCTGGGGTAGATTCTTGGGGGATTGCAGCATAGTGTGAATCTCTGTGCCCCTAATTTGAGACGATGCTTGTGTAATAGAAAACAGGACTTCAGGTTCTTGGTGTATTATATACATTAGGATTTAGGGTAGATGGGACATCTTGAATTTTCTTTGATTTCCTCTATGTATTTGTAAGGATAATGTGTCTAAAACAGAACAAATGATTAATGATTGCAGTTAGGTTCCTGGCAGGAAAGGTATGATGCAAAATATGTACTTTGAGGGAAATCTTTAAAAAGGTACTATCTATAAAGCTATGGGCAGGGTCTAAGGAAACCACCAAGGGACAGAGCAGTGTTGTAACATTTGTGATGTCTGGTAGCCTTTAACTCCTAGCTTTGAAGGTGAAGTGAGGGAGTAGTTACTAGAAGTTGAGAAGGTAGCTTTATGAAGAGCACTGACTGCTGAAAGTTTGTGGCCTTGTCTTTACACTCAAGGAACCCATGGCAGTATGGCAGGGGGTAGCAGGGAGTGAGCACGCTGACCACATTGTCCTCCAACCTCCCAGTCTCCTGCTGATGCCTGCCATTGGCTAAAGCAACCAGAAGCCAGGGGCAAGGAAGCCCTTTTAATGCAGTCCACATGGGTCAGCCTCCACGAACACAAACATAGACGGAGAAAAATAGAGGGTAGATGTAGATGGGTAGATAGAAGACACACATACAGTGACACCTGAGCTGTGGTGCACTGGGTCCTAGTACAGTTTTCCTTCCCTGAGTCTATATTACCTGTTACCCTGTTATTGGACAGGACACCATCAAAAACTAGTATTTAGAGAATAACTATGACTAGCCATAATGCGAAGTTTACTATTGACAGTACATGTATAGTAGCAAATACGTTTGTATAGGGGCTAAGTCTGGCACTTATAGCTAGGGTGGTTAGAGCACCTCAGTTTTCACAGTGACAAAAGAGTCACATGAGGCTTCTGGGAAAGACTTGTAAAAGCGTTAGACACTGAAATATACCTATATATGTTATGTTTTGCATGCTATATAGTGTCGATTGCCTTGAAAACAAGGAGGTCTCAATGTTTATGTTCTGGTTCCCAGCGCGAGTGCATCTCTATCCACGTGGGGCAGGCAGGTGTCCAGATCGGCAATGCCTGCTGGGAACTGTACTGCCTTGAACATGGAATTCAGCCTGATGGTCAGATGCCAAGTGACAAAACCATCGGCGGTGGGGATGACTCGTTCAACACGTTCTTCAGCGAGACTGGGGCTGGCAAGCATGTGCCCAGAGCGGTATTTGTGGACCTGGAACCCACCGTGGTCGGTAGGTACTGGGGCACTTGGGTGGCTTTCCTGGGACAGTGGGAGGGCCTCCCTGTGCTCCCTTGACTCCTTCCACAGAAAGGATGGGACGTGCAAGTATACGCCTGTGGCTGTGTTAGGTGAGAAACTACAGGGTTAGTGCTTCAAGTGTCCTTGGCACCGAGGCTCCTAATTTAGGAGAACCTAATGTACAGAAAAGAGGGACTGGTAACAGATTCACTCGTGGCCGCCTCAGACCCAGGCAGGTGGTTGCGTGGACCCCACCTTCAGGGTGCCGGGTCTCGGGTCCCTCCTTAACGCTGCACACATGGAGATGCTGGTGCACAAGAGTCATGACCTGCGTCTTAGACACGGAAGGTAAGTAGAGAACATTCCTTGGGATCCTCCAGCTGAGAAGCCTGAGGTGGTGGCCAGGGAGAGCTGCAAAGAGAGGGCACCGTTCAGGGCCCACCCAGGAGAAGACAGAACGTCAGCCTGAAGCGTGTGAACCGCAGGCCACCTGGGATGCCCTGACGGGACTGCCTGGCAGAGGTCATGCTGACCTGGTGACTGTCTAGTATGTCAGGGCTTTTTAGTCACACTCCTTGTGTGTAGCTACAGATGGGAAGAAATAATCGTGTGTGTGCAGGTGTGAGCTCTTTCCCTTCTTTGGGGACCAGTCAGATTGGACTTTGTACCTCCAGTGGACTTCCCCTGCTAGATCCACAGACCGCAGTTGTGGTCTGCACGTCACACAGGGACGTTTCCCGTGAGACACCGATGCTGCCGACCCCCAAGGCACGGCCTGTGCGTGGTAGATGCAGAGGGTCCCCGAATCCCTCCCCCTCGGTGAGTTAACAACAGGCCTTAAAGACCCGCGGCCCACGCGTCCTCTTTGTAGATGAAGTGCGCACGGGGACCTACAGGCAGCTCTTCCACCCAGAGCAGCTGATCACCGGGAAGGAGGACGCAGCCAATAATTACGCCAGAGGCCATTATACCATCGGCAAGGAGATCGTCGACCTGGTCCTGGACCGGATCCGGAAACTGGTAAGGGGGCGCCGAGAGGGCTTCCTGTGGACGCTGCCCTGGACGGGAAGGTGGCGGGGATGGGGACCGGGAGGTCACTTTGGCCAAACCCCAGGCCGGAATCTTGAGTCCACGTCTTCCTTCACGGGTGGCTTCAGTGCATCCATCGTCCACCCATCTTCACGTCTGCCTTGCTTTGCTTCTGAGTGTCACGCGTGTGCGCTGCGGCCGATTCGAACGCGTAGCGTCCTGCAGAGGAAAAGAGGAGTGACCGTGGCTCGTTGGAGGTCGGCGGTGTGGCTTCTGCAGGCACTGACCCACGGTGTGTGCTTGCTTTCAGGCGGATCTGTGCACGGGGCTGCAGGGCTTCCTCATCTTCCACAGTTTTGGGGGCGGCACCGGCTCTGGCTTCGCGTCTCTGCTCATGGAGCGGCTGTCGGTGGACTACGGCAAGAAGTCCAAGCTGGAATTTGCCATTTACCCAGCCCCCCAGGTGTCCACGGCCGTGGTGGAGCCCTACAACTCCATCCTGACCACCCACACGACCCTGGAGCATTCCGACTGTGCCTTCATGGTGGACAACGAAGCCATCTACGACATATGTCGGCGCAACCTGGATATCGAGCGGCCCACGTACACCAACCTCAATCGTCTGATCGGGCAGATCGTATCCTCCATCACGGCCTCCCTGCGATTCGATGGGGCCCTGAACGTGGACTTGACGGAATTCCAGACCAACCTGGTCCCGTACCCCCGCATCCACTTTCCCCTGGCCACATACGCCCCGGTCATCTCTGCCGAGAAGGCCTACCACGAGCAGCTGTCCGTGGCCGAGATCACCAATGCCTGCTTCGAGCCGGCCAACCAGATGGTCAAGTGTGACCCTCGGCACGGCAAGTACATGGCCTGCTGCATGTTGTACAGGGGGGACGTGGTCCCGAAAGATGTCAACGCGGCCATCGCCACCATCAAGACCAAGCGCACCATCCAGTTTGTGGATTGGTGCCCGACTGGATTTAAGGTAGGACTGGGTAATGTGGTGTGGTTTTACCTGTCAGCAGCAGCAGCCCAACACAGAATGCCCTTTGTGGAGAATACCCCCGTTCCTTGGCAGCCAGCCCCTTGGTTATAAATTAGGGAGCCAGAGTGATAATTTATTCATTGGTGCCTTTTGAACTTCCTTCCTGAGGAATCACACTATATATCTGTGGTGAGAATTTTTTTTTAACAGAACAGGAAATTTTTGGAACGATTTTTGTTCCTTCTTTTAGGTGGTGAATGAGTGTGGGGAAATGTAGTTTGGATTTAGAAATGTAGAAATTTTCAAAGCATTTTAACAGTTTATGTGGATATTTGAAATTGGGACATTATTATAAACATTGTTGTCACGAAAACCCACTTTATTCCACAGACATTTAGAAATTAAACCCAATTTACGGGCGCCTGGGTGGCTCAGATGGTTAAGCGTCTGCCTTCGGCTCAGGTCATGATCCCAGGGTCCTGGGATCGAGTCCCGCATCGGGCTCCCTGCTCCTTGGGAGCCTGCTTCTCCCTCTGCCATTCTCTCTCTCTCTCTCTCTCTCTCTCTCTCTCTGTCTCTCATGAATAAATAAATAAAATCTTTAAAAAAAAAAAGAATTAAAAAAAAAAAGAAATTAAACCTAATTTAAATGTCCCATGCAGTGTTTGATTTAAAGAAAAACTTTCATGAATATTTTTGGGAAAAAATGGCAACATATTTATTTCTCATTTGGTAAGCTCAACAATTTTGGCCTGAGTTTGCCTCCAACGTAGTTCATACCAACCTTCCATTCGATACAGTATAGGAAACTTGCTGTCGCTTTGCAGCTTTGTCCAATACTTGAATACTAAACTCTATCAGTGCTTTCCATCTGGGAAAATGGGCTTCTCTCTGCCTTGCTTTTCATGCCATCTCTGTGGGCTCAGAACTCACCGCTTCTGGTGGGCTCGCTGCACTGGGTCCTTAACTAGCACTTTCTACTCTGGGTTCAGGGGTCAGCACGGTTGGCAGACCAGCCACCTACCTAGTTTTGTAAATAAAATGTTATGTGAACACAGCCACACCTGTTAATTGGCGTGTCATTGTGGCTGCTTTTGTGCTACAAAGAGAGAATTAGTAATTGTGACCGAGACCGTGTGGCCTGCCCAGCCTCGGATATGTGCTGTCTTGCCCTTTTATAGACAATGTTTGCTGAGCCCGGTTCTAATTGACCCTATGTACTGCTGCCCAAATCTCTGGTCACATTGTCCCCTGATTTGGAAACTACCCTGGAATGCCTCCCCTTTGGTCCCAGCCCTTGAACATCACCCCCTTTCTTCTACTTAGCACACACATAGGCCATCTCCTGTTGCAGCAGTAGCAACAGTCTTCGGACCTCTGACAGCATTCCTGTCATCCGGTGACGCACACGCTGGCTCACTTGATGGGAGACGGGGGTATGATCTCCCCTCGTGATAAAACCATAGTGCTCTGACTCGAGTGCAAGAGGTTTCAGCTACAGAAATGAATCCCCATCTGTGGAAGCCTATGGGGAAAATAATATCTGAAGAATAGAAAGTAGTATCCCTTTCTTCCTTCCTTCCTTCCCTTTTTTTCTTTCTTTCTTTTTTTTTCTCTTTCTTCTTCTTTTTCTATTTTTAGGATTACCTTTAAGTGCCATTTATTCCGGTAATATCCCTTTTTAGAAGAAACAGTCCTGTTACCTGAGCACCTCACATGGCTCAGGTGCTGGGACACAGCCCTTCCGGCAGCTTGGGCCCGAGCCAGGCTGGCCGGCTCCAGGGCTTCTTTTTCCCCATTGTCCTTGTCTAGAAACCAGCAGCCTGCTCACCTGACACCTCGCCTGGCATGAAGAAGGCGCCTGCATGTCTTCCGTTTCCATGAAAGCATCCTCCATTTCTGGGTTTGACTGAAGCTTCACAGACTTTTTTTCTTCCCGTTCTCTGGCAGGTGGGCATCAACTACCAGCCCCCCACCGTCGTCCCCGGGGGTGACCTGGCCAAGGTGCAGCGGGCTGTGTGCATGCTGAGCAACACTACCGCCATTGCCGAGGCCTGGGCCCGCCTGGACCATAAGTTTGACCTCATGTACGCAAAGAGGGCCTTTGTGCACTGGTACGTGGGGGAAGGCATGGAGGAAGGGGAGTTCTCTGAGGCCCGGGAGGACCTGGCAGCTCTGGAGAAAGATTATGAAGAGGTGGGTGTGGATTCCGTGGAAGCAGAGGCCGAAGAAGGGGAAGAATACTGAATGGGAGTCATCTGGCAACCATCCCTTTGTATCGCCCCCACTATAACATTAGAAGATATGTTTACCTATTAAAGTTTCTGTATTGAACCATCGTGTCCCTTGTGCTGCACCTTGACAGAATTCCCGATCCAGACACCTGCCTTTTCCAAGTGCATTTCCAGGGGGAAAAAACATGTTTCTTCTCGGAAAAAGCCAAGCATGTTTGTCTATGTTTAGTTACCACTTTACCCCTAGAAAGAAGGCTTCAAAAGGCATGGCTGAGGGAATTAGGAAAAATGCTTTGGCTATTCTTAAATTTTTTTATTCTTGATGTTCCTTTGGAAAATATAATAGTAATCTGGTTTATTTTTCTAAATGTGGAATGGCAACTTTCACCCAGTCATGTGAGAGGGCCCAGGGAGGCAGCCCCGCCCTAGCGCAAACTCCTTTACTGAGGCTGTTTCTAGGAAGGCCTTTGTTTTTGGGTTTTTTTGGTTAAAATTTTTTAACAAATTTTTGTTGCTTTTTTTTAAGATTTTTATTTATTTATTTGAGAGAGAATATGAGAGACAGTACATAAGGGGAGAGTGGGAAAGGGAGAAGCGGACTCCCGGTGAGCAGGGAGCCGGATACAGGACTCGATCCTGGGACTCCAGGATCATGACCTGAGCTGAAGGCAGTTGCCTAACCAACTGAGCCACTCAGGCGCCCCGGTTTAATTTTTTTTTATTATTTATCTATTTGAGAGAGAGCGAGGGAGTGAGCACGAGTGGGAGGGAGAGGGAGAAGCAGGCTCCCTACTGAGCAGGGAGCCCAAACTGGGGCAACCCAGGACCCTGAGATCATGACCTGAGGCGAAGGCAAACGCTTAACTGAGCCACCCAGGCGCCCCTCTTGGTTTTTTAAAAAGATTTATTCATCTTCATTTTAGAGAAAAATTTATCACAAGCAGGAGGGGCAGAGGAAGGGGGAGGGAGAATCCCAAGCCAGCTGCGCTGAGCGCAGAGCCCGCAGAGCCCGAGGTGGAGCTCCATCTCAGGACCCTGACAGAGGTCATGACCTAAGCCAAAACCAAGAGCCGAATGCTCAACCGACTGAGCCACCCAGGCACCCCTAGGCCTGTTTTTATCCCTAACTCGGCCGCCTCCCTGCCAGAAGGAACTCCAACAGAGCCTTCTGCCCATTACATTTTTCCCAAAATGTGATCTGTGCCCACCGCCCACCCATCCAATTTATAGGCACCTCTCCCAGAGTAAGCTGTGACCACTGCACTTTGTCAGGTTCTTTTGATCACGCATCCTGGTCCCTTTTTGTTCTCGCTGGAGTTTCCTTTCTTGCAGTCTAGTCTTTCCCGGGAGCCAGCATGGGTCCCAGAACCCTGCCGGTTTCCCGCTGCCGCGCCGCCAGACCCGTAGGCTGGGACACTGCGCCGCCAAGGGAGGCCGCTCCTCGGGTGCCAGGAGTTACCCCGAAAGACAAAGAGGGACCCCCGTGTGCGACGGCGCTGGCGTTCAGGGAGGCTGGGACCGCGCAGCGCGGACCCGTCGGCGACCTTACGCTCCCACCGCTTCCGGGGCCCGCCCCGCCCCTCCGACCAGCGCCTCGCTCTTCCGAGTCTCTATGGTACCAACTTCCACCGCGCGCCACTCCTCGCGAGACTTCGGCGGCGCAGCAATGGCGAGATCGTGAGTGCCGCTGACGGGAGTCAGGAGAACGGGCTGGGACTGGGCTCGGGCGAGATCGGGCCGGGGGAGACCCGGCAGGCCAGGGCCGCCTGGAGCGGAGCGGCGGCTGGGGGCGCAAGGCCCCTGCGGGCCTGGACAGCCGCCCACGAACAAGCTCCCGCCTCTTCCCCAGATGCCGCGTCACTGCTCCGCCGCCGGCTGCTGCACACGCGACACGCGCGAGACGCGCAACCGCGGCATCTCTTTCCACAGGTCAGCGCGCGTGCGTGCTTGCGCGCGAAGGTTCACGGGCGCATGCGCCCGTTCCTCACCTTTCCCTCCCCCCCCCCCCCCCCCCCCCCCCCGTGGAGCCACGATTGCGCTTGCGCCTTCCTCTGTTTGGCGCGAGGCTTGTACTTGTAGGTGGGAAAGGGTGAAGGGGGCGGTGCCGGTGCGACTGAGTTTAGTTGGGAGAGGAAGCACGGGAGATCCACGAGCCTGGGGCCTTCTTTTCTGTGACTCTTAACCTACTAGGTGATACTAAGGAAGTTGCTCTCCCTGAGGCCTCAGTTTCATCATCTGGGCTTGGGAGGACGGTGTTTACCCGGAGAACTGAAGGGCGGTCTGGTGGCGGCATGTGCAGGACCAGCCCTTGCCTCCTGGAGAGCTTGGGCAGCTGGAGCCCAGGGCTCCAGACACCCTGGTGCTCACTGGTTTGTGGCTCCGCAGACTTCCCAAGAAGGACAACCCGAGGCGAGGCTTGTGGCTGGCCAACTGCCAGCGGCTGGACCCCAGCGGCCAGGGCCTGTGGGACCCGGCTTCCGAGTACATCTACTTCTGCTCCAAACACTTCGAGGAAAACTGCTTTGAGCTGGTGGGAATCAGGTGAGCTCCCTTGGCGACCATCGCTGGGGCAGGGTTTAAAGCATCAGAGTAGCTGGCGATTGGGGCAGCTGTAGGGACAGAGGAGGAGGGTCCTGCAGTCACTGGCTGGGGGACAAGACGGACCTGGTTCCCAGCGCAGCTGCCTCTTCCCAGCTTTGTACCTCAGTGACAGGAAGACCCATCCCCTCAGGATAACTGGGCCAGTGACAAGGGAGAAAAACATTAGCTTTTTCAGAGGCTGTTGCTTAGAACCCAAGTCCTCCCAGCAAGTCCACAATGAAATTTTTCTTTTCATTGTGACCAACTAGGCTGGTCAGCCTAGTTCCTGTGTAGCCTTTCTACACCTTCACTTTGAGGAGTCCTGCAGGGAAGAGAATGGGTGTAACTCTACCTAACTTGGTATTCCTTAAATTAAGTGATTGCAACATGTCTACCCACCTCCCGCACTGCTAGCATGGGAGAACCTGATCCAGGGTGCTGGGGGCATGCTAGCTCTGTGCGCTGCAGGTTGCCCTGGATGGCAGTATGTGTTCTCCATCTCATCCAGGCTGCTTTCCCCCACAGTGGGTATCACAGGCTGAAGGAGGGGGCAGTTCCCACGATATTTGAGTCTTTCTCCAAGTTACGCCGGACAACCAAGACCAAGGGGCACAGTTACCCACCTGGCCCCCCTGACGTCAGCCGGCTCCGGCGATGCAGGAAGCGGTATGTGTGCTGTGGGTGGAGGGTGCCTTGCTCCCACCCCAAGTCTGAGAGACTGGGGTTTATTTAGGGTGTCTGCCAGCAGTCATGCTGGACAGGGTTCTGAACCAGTAGAGTGGGCTCGGTGGGCTGCTGAAGTGGGGTCTGGGAAGGCCTTGGCCTGGCCTATTAGTCTCTTTCTCTCTCTCTCTCTTCTCTCAGCTGCTCTGAGAGCCGAGGGCCCACGACTCCATTTTCTCCACCTCCACCTGCTGATGTCACCTGCTTTCCTGTGGAAGAGGCCTCAGCCCCTGCTGCTTTGCCTGCCTCCCCCACTGGGAGGCTGGAGGCTGGCCTCAGCAGCCCCTTCGCAGACCTCCTGGGGCCCCTGGGTGCCCAGGCAGATGAAGCAGGCTGCAGTGCCCAGCCCTCGCCGGAGCGGGAGCCCGACAGACAGCCGTCCCCCCTTGAGCCACGGCCCGTCTCACCCTCAGCCTACATGCTGCGCCTGCCCCCCCCGGCCGGTGCCTACATCCAGAATGAGCACAGCTACCAAGTGGGCAGTGCCCTGCTCTGGAAGCGGCGGGCTGAGGCCGCACTCGATGCCCTGGACAAGGCCCAGCGCCAGCTGCAGGCCTGCAAGCGGCGAGAGCAGCGCCTGCGGCTACGGCTGAGCAAGCTGCAGCAGGAGCGTGCCCGGGAGAAGCGGGCACAGGCGGATGCCCGCCAGACTCTGAAGGAGCACGTGCAGGACTTTGCCATGCAGCTGAGCAGCAGCATGGTGTGAGGGAGGGGCTGCCGGCCCCAGGGCTGCCTGTTGGGGCGTCGGCCTCTTCCTCCCTTGGAATCCGCCTGGAAAGGGACCCAAATCTGAGCTGTGTCCACCAGACCTGCCAGATGCCATAATAAAGTGGATTCTAGGAGGCCCTGCTATCTGGCTCAGCTGCAGCTGGGGCCCCTCCCCTGGAGTCTGAGCCCTCAGCTGTGGAGAGCAAGAAGTGCAGCTCTTCCCCGCCCCTCCTCATGCAACTCCTGGCTCCACAGGGTTTTCTGAGGGACAGGATGGTGTGAGCAGAGGCCAGGGGCAGCACCAGGAACCTTCTCCTTGGTACCTGAAACAGCCCAGACTCCCGCAGTCTCGTCTTTTTGAAAACACTCATGAAACCCAGGCTAGACTCCATTTGCAAGGACACCTGCATGGCTTCCATCCACTGGCCCAGTTTTGGCCCGGTCTGCCCAGAAGTCAGTACGGTACAGCACTTCAACCCCAGCCTGCAGACCAGCTACCCCCTTATCCCTGGGCCTGGCTTATCTGAAAAACGGACAAAGACAGCAATTTCTGACCTGGCGCTGTATGCTTGGCAAGTAGTAAAGGCCCAGCAATGACACTTCTAGTCCCCAGAGGTCTGGGAAGAGGTGGGGAAGCTTGGAGGCAGCCTTGGGGGCAGCAATCCCGGCCTCAACCTGAGTCCCTGTTGTTCTTCAAGTTGACTGGAATGTGGGCTTCCCTGTATCTGTGATGGTGGCAAACAGCTCAGGGTGTGGGGTGGTTTTAACTGCACACGTAACCTCCCTGCTGGGCTTCGGCCACGGTAGCCCCAAGAGCATAGCTGAATTCTCCCTGGTCCTGGAAAGTGCCACACAATGTTCTGAAATTGGCTTTCTAGGATCCTTGGTGTGTAAGTTCATTTATTCATATGTTTAGAAGAGAAAGTCAAGCGACCGGTTACAAGGGTCCACTGTAGAGCAGGGTTTGCGGATCATTCACTGGGGTTTCCAGGCTCACAGAGGCTCATCTTGCACTGGGCCGTTTCCTAGCTTACTGGCGGCCTTATGGACTCCCCTTGCCTGAGGGTGCCCACCTGCCACTGGGGTTCCCCATCCGTCCGTACACAGCACCTGAGACTCAAGGGCCGAGGAGAGGCAGGCGCCATGTTTGCGTGGGGGCACAACTGGAAGAAGGATGTGAAGGACTGTTTCCCCGAAAGTAGCCCCCTGGTAGCCGGGGTAGAAGGGTCCCTGGGATTCTTGTTGCCAGAAAGAAGGCAGAACAGTGCTTTCTGTGTTAGGGTGGACTCCCAGGGCCTTCTGTTGGGGGATGGGGAAGGATGCCGGGGCAAGGCAGCCTTGGGGCTCCAGGGTTCCCCTCGGAGGGGAGGGGCTAGCCTGGATTCCACCCCCACAACCGGTCACCCCAGATGGGGCCAGGAGTTGCTGACACGGGTAGAGAACTGGACAGGACTGGCCGGTCCCAAGCACTTGGGCCACCTGATCCGTCCTCAGCTCAGGGACTATGCCTTTGAGGTGTGTGTAGTGGATTAGCACTACTATGGTCTTAATGGCATGTCTATGACAAATACTTAGAGACAGATGGGGACCCAGGGGGCACCTTCACTGACTTCTCCCTGGCGCAGCTGGGGGCCCTTGATGTGCACACAGTGGGGTGGGATCCTGCAACCCCTCTAGAAGCCTGGCCCAGGCCAGAGTGGCTGGCCCCTCAGGCTAGCTGACTCAGAGCCCTTCACACCCCCAAATTCATCTGGAGTTAGATTCCATGTGCCTGTTACTGTTGCCCACCCACAAGCTCCGGGTGATAGCAGGGGCCCTTACAGCAACCTTGGTGAAAGTGAGGGGGTACTGTGTAGCCCCCCCCCGGGTCAGAGGGACCTTGGCACTAGGACCCAGTGGCCAGATCCACAAGCCATGCACAGTCCCTGCCGGATGGGCAGCCCCACACCAGCTCCATGGTGGGCTTTCCCACTGCTGGGCCCTGGCTTCCCACCCATACCGCCACCTGAGAAGACGGTTCCACCTGGGGGGCCTGTTTCACCATCCATTCCCTGTGGGACCTGTGTCCTCAGCAGTGAAATGGGGCAAAGGCCCCATGTCCCCTTTCCCTTTGAAGGCTCTGGGCAGCCTGCCCCTTGGCTGGCAGGTCCAAGCACTCTGCCTCGGGCCTCAGCGTGGCCAGTGTAGTCTGCAGTGGGCAGGGCAGGCATAGTTATTCTCGAGTGGGCCAGCACTGCGTGGGCCCTCAGATGTCAGCACCCAGCTCCGCACACTGCTTGTCGGAGATGTGGGAAGCCAGGGAGTCTATGATGTCAAGCAGCAGCTGCTGGCTCAGCGAGCGCAGCGTGGGCAGCTTGGAAACCTGCAGGAGGCAAGCAGAAGGCCCAAACGGGATGGGACTGGATTCACGGGAGGGTCAGGGTGGGCTTCGGGGTCTCCCCAGAGCTCCACCAAGCCAGGGCACGGCTGACTCTGAGTGGAACGGGGTGGCCCCTCTGCTTGGCTCACCCAGGGCCCCCTGCCGCAGGAGATGAGCAGCTTCCACGCACCCCACCCCGCACCTGGCCAAGGCAAGGCCAAGGGGAAGTGGCTCCTGAAGAGGGGTGGGCGGCGAGCGCGGGGCTGGGAGGGCCCTGACCTTGGTGAACTGGTGCACGATGATGTGCAGGCAGTGCCGCTTCATGTCCAGCGCCTGGGTCTTGTCAGCCGCCTCCAGGATCTGGAACGGCAGGTTCCCTGAGGGGCTGCTCCCTCTCTCACCCGCCCGCCCAGGTTCAGGGAGGCCCGTGGGCACCACCGAGCTACCTGAAGTACGTTCTGCACTGTCACGTTCATCTCTAGGTTCTGCTTGCAATACGCCTGCAGCCGGTTGTTGTAGAAGCCATAATAGTAGGGGGCCGCAAACAGGTAGCTGGGGGCTGGTTAAGGAGCTGCCGGCCCAAGGAGCTTGTCCTCCCGCCACCTGCCCATCTCCCCTGGGAGGGTGCAGCTGGAGCCCCAGGCCCAGCAGGGGCGGAGGAAACCTGAGCCCCCTCCTGCTTGCTCAGAACAAGGAAACCCACCCCAGCACAAGGGACGGACTGGGGCTCCAACTCGCTCTCTACACGGACTCTGAAGTACTTGGGGTCGAAGGTCCTAGTCCAGACCCAAAGAAAACGCAGGAAGCCTCTCCCAAGAAAACACCCACGTGCCCGTTTGCAGGACAGACCATGGCCTCACAGAGCACGGAAAGGCATCTCACACCCAGTTCAGACCCCCAAGAAGTGACATGATCAGGAATCCCTCCATGGCGGTCTACTCACCTGTCACACACAACGCTAACCAACCCCTTCGTCTGGGCAGTGATGAGGGTCAAGAACCCACCCACCCCTCCTGGCTGCAGACCAATCCGTTCAGGGAACCCCGGAAGAGCACCAGGCACCAGGGAAGCCAGGACCAGCCTGCCAGTCTCCAGAGCTGCCTGAGGTGGGCCCTGGGAGCGCCCCTGGCGGGGGAGGATGCAGAGAGTCCTCGGGCGGCATGTTGACCTCACCGTAGTAGATGTAGCGCAGCATGGACTCGAAGGCCTGCCTGCTGGGCACCATCTCCCCAATGGAGATGTTCACCTGGCCATCCTCTGGCATGAAGGACCGGAACATGGCCTCGAAGTAGCTGCAGACAGGGGCGGGGGGAGTCCTGGCTCTTAGCAAATGCAGGCAGGGTGGGGGCCTGCCCGGCCCCGCCACCACATACCCCCCACCCACCCACCCACCTGGAGCGGGCGGCCAGGATGGCCTTGTGGGCCGGTCTCGGGTGCCCATCCAGCAGCAGAGTGATGTCACAGAACTCCGCACCTGCTCCCTCCAGGTACGCCTTCATGTCCTGGATCAGAGATGTGCCTGGTGGGGAGGCCAGGGGGTAGTGTGGAGGGTCCTTGAGCAGATGCCTCCCGCCCCCCAGCAGACCCTGAGCCATCGGCCTCGGGGCCCTACGGGCACTGCTGCTTGCACATCTGCCCATGTTGCTGCCCTGAACAAACCTGCCCCTGGGGCCAGAGGCCCTACTCCGGCCCGCCCCCCAGAGTCTGATCTGTGAGCCCTCCTCCCTGCCCTTGTGCTTGAGCCCCCTCTGGGCCTGGCAAGCACTGTGTCCCGCCACGTGTCACCCGGGGCCAAAGGCCAGAGGCAGCACAGGGCCCGGGGAGTCAGGGGATGAAGGAGACAGTGCTGTCCCTTCCCGGGCTAGGTGGGGACAAGGGAGGCACCAGGAACGTCTGAACTCTTCGGACGCGCTTACCCCCATCAGGCCCCCCAAGGGCGGGCGCGCCTAGAAGAGCAGCTCAGTGACTAGTCACTGTGACCTGAGCACGCTGCTCCCGACGGAAGCCCTCAAAGCTGAGGTCAGTCAGGGAAGCCACCCTTGCCAGACAGGGGCCCTGTGCCGGTCTCAGGAACCGGCTCAGGAGACTGCCCGCCCTCAGGCGCACAGCCGCGGTCGATGCCTGTGGGGCGGGGCGTCTTCCCTCCAGTGAGCTGGCTGGCTGCCCCAGCCCGAGCCCCAGGAGCACTCCGGGCCCCCTGCGCCACCCCATGCTGGAGGCCAGGCAGGTACTGCTGTGGCTCCCGTCTCCACCCAAGACGAATGCCATCCCTGTGTGCTGTGTGCTGCCCCCAGGGATGGGGCCTGGGTCCCTACCGATGTCCACGGGCTGTTCTGAGGGGGCGCGGGCAGGCGGCTGCTGCTTCCGCCGCACGATCTCCACTATCAGTGGGGAAGAGAGGCGCTCGAACTCCTTCATCATGATCACCTGGTTGAAGTGGGACTCCTTCACCACGAAGTTCAAGCAGTGCTCCTGGGACACACAAGCCGGAGCAGGCAGGCAGGGTCAGGCCATGGCCGACGGGGCAGCAGCCTGGCTGGGACGGCCTGCAGTAGGGGGCACAGGGGGCCACTTCGGGGGGCGGGGGGGGGAGTTTGGCAGCAGGGAACAGGGGGTTGTGCCCCCCGGGCCCGCACCTTTAACTGGCCCAGTTGCAGCCTGGCGGCGCTCTCACACACAACCAGCACGTTCTGCAGGTCCACGGAGGCCTCGATGTACTGTCGGCACAGCTGCTCCAGGCGGCACAGCTGGAAGCTCAGTGCCAGCTTGTACACGTCCATGATGAGCAGCACGTCCTCCACATGGCCTGCAGCCAAGAGCTGCCTGAGCCTCGGGGACGTGGGGAGAGGAACAAGTGCCGGGCAGGGCAGGAGGGAGGACAGGGTCCGGGGCTCTGGGACGTCAGGCAGCAACTCCACCGCACGAGTGGCCATGGGTGGTCATGGCCCCCGAGCCTCGGGCTGCCCACCTGCCCCCCTCCCCGCTCCCCCCCCCGCCCCCCCCCCGGCAGCACACCTTTCCGCGGGTACTTGATCTTGTCTGTGTAGAGGAACTGCATGAGCACTTCGAAAGGCCGGGCCTCAGCCTCGCGGATGGCCACGTGCAGCAGGGGCGGCCGGGCCCCCCCCACGGCCCCCCCCACGGCCCCACCAGGGACCTCCCTGGGAGCTGGGGCTGCCTCCTCCTCCAGTTTCTGCAGGGAGAGGAAGGGGAACTCAGGGGCGCCCCGTGGATGCCGCCGCCCTGGCCGGAGGGGCCTGGGCAGGCACCTCACCTGGGCCAGCCGTTCCTGTGCCTGCACGATCTTCCTGCGGAGCCAGCGGCTTCGAGCTGTGACAATGGCCACGTGGCCCTGCACACACTCCTCCTTCTGTAGCAAGAATGATGCCTCGGTGGGGAGCACGGGACCCTCCTCCTGGCAGGGATGGAGGTCCGGCCAGCCCGCGGAGGGGGTCTGGGGCTCCAGGCACGAGCAGGAGACCGGCCACGCCTCGGTGCACAGCCCCCACCCTGCAGCATGGCGGGCAGGCTGGGCATAGGGAAGGCACCCACCTCGCCCAGCACAAACTCCACGTCGCAAAACTGGCGGCTCTCCCACAGACGCCCGTAGTCCTCATGCAGCGTGCACTTGGGGTAACAGGAGAACTGCCAGAGGAGACCCCAGTGTTCCCACGGGAAGCCACCACTGGCTCAGGCCCTGCCCTCCTCTGGGCCACACACCTCCAGCCCAGCTCAGCCCAACTCCAACCACTGGCCCAAGCCTGCTCCCAGGCCTCTGCGGGCTCCACTGTGAGCCCCCAATGCTGCGCCACCCACCCCACCCTGCACGGAGGTTCCTCAGACTGCCCTAAGCCTAGAGTCCCCTATCCCGTCTGCCTGACTCCTCGGGTGGGCTGCCATCCCACCAGACACAGCCCTGACTCTGGTGTCTCGGACAAGCCCCCCACCCCCACTGGGCCTCAGTTTCCATCATCTGGGACCCGTCCACCCTGGCTGGCCCCCCTGCCCTCAGCCCATGAGCCCCACCTGGAACCGGTACATCTCCCCACTGCGGATGTTGTTGTCCACGGTGCCCCCGAAGATGTACATGGCGTCCGAGATCACAGCGGCTGCATGGAAGAGCCTTCCGCTTGGCAGCTGGGCGGAAAGGAGGAGGGGCAGATAAGTAACCCCAACAAGTACTTCTCTGAGCCTCAGTCTCCCCATTTGTGAGAGGGGCTGACCACAGGACTGGCATGGGGGCAGTGATGGAGAGCAGTCAGGGCACCGACCCTCACCTCGGAGGCCGGCGGGGCAGGCTGCTTGGCTGTGGTGGTGCCAAAGTCCAGGCCAAAGACATCTCGGGACTTCTTGAAGCCACCCCGCTCCTCAGAGGCCAGGGCAGGCGCCTCCTCGGAAGCAGATGCTCGCTCTGGCACCTCAGCCCCGCCGACCTGGAGGGGAAAGACATGCGGGCATGGGACTAGTCCGCCAGGGCCAGGCAAGGCAGCACACACCAACCTCCCGGCGACCCTGTTCAAGAGCGAGAGGTTTGGGAGGGGCGGAGCCACAGGATGAGGGCCCTCGCGGCATGGCTCAGAGGGGGAGCCGGCAGCAGTCAGGGTGGGCTTCTGGGAGAACATCCTCGGCACCGTGCAGACATGACGGGAAGTGTTAAAAGCCCGCAGGCTGCGAGAATGGAGAACAGGGGCCCAGGGTGGCCACCGTGCCTGGCAGCACGCACCTCACTGTCGGAGCTGGGCTGGACGACCTCCCAGGTCTGGAAGTCCACATCATAGCAGTGCAGCTCATTAGGCAGTGTGTTGTCCGCCGCGCCCCCAAACACGTACAGGTGGCGGTCAAAGGCCACCATGGTGTGCCCGTAACGACGCTGTGGGGGGGGTGGGGAGCCACGAAGCAGGTGCTCCGTGGGGATGCGTGTCCACCTGGGGGCACGTGACAGTGAACTAGTGCCAGGGTGGGGGCTCCTGCTCCCCCATGGCCTCCACCTGGGTCCTGAGGCCTCCCCACAGCAGGCTCCGGGCTGACCAGCCAGCTCAAAGGAGGGCCAGAGTGCATACGCCCAATGCCCCTCATCCCCTTTCGCTCTGGCACCAGCCCTGCCTGAGCCCCCTTCTATCCCCGAGCCTTAAAGCAGGCAGCAGCGGTGGCCCACTGTCCCCCCCCTGACCTCTCCAGATCTGTTCCCGCTGGCTCTGAGCCCTCTTTGTGGCCCGCCGCTGTGAGCACTGAGGCCAGGATGGAGACGCAGGCCTGCATGCAGTGTGGCTCTCCTCTCAGGCCCGGCCAGCCCGGGGCAGGAGAGCTGGGTGGGTGGCAGCAGGATTCCCCCTGCCTGGGATGTCCTGAACTTTCTCCTTCCCAGCCCACACCTCTGGCCTCCAGGGCAGCTCCAAGTCCCCTCCCAAGCCTCTCTGACCTACAGCAGAAGCTCCCTATTCCCTCCCCAGAGCCAATGCCCAGCCTGCGCCACCGCCGGAGCTCGGTCCCCATCACGAGGGCTGGCCTGCAGCTAAGGACAGCATAGGCTGGAGGCTCTCAGGGCCTGAGCACCCCCCTCGTCCTCTGCCATGGTATGAGATCTATACCAGCCACATTTGTTACCGGTGGCACTGACCAGGTCATTCGCCGGGCAGGAGCCATCCTCCACACTGGACAGACAGAGAGGACAGCCGAGCCCCATCTTGCTCAGACGCAGCCACACCCCAAGGGGCCTGCTTGCACAGTTTGAGGGCACCCACATCTCCTCGCTCCTCGCTCCCCGGCCCCCCCAAACCCGGCCTGCCCTGTTGTGCCACAGACGCGGGTGCCCACCACGGGTCCCACCACCAGGGTGCTCACGTCTTGTCCTTGAATTCGAACTGGAAGAGGTTGTTGGTTATCTTGGCTCCGCTCTGCCCCGAGAACACAAACATCTTGTCCCGGCACACGGCCACTGGGAAGTTGCAGCAGGACGGCGGGATCTCGCCGCTCTGAGCCACCTGCGGTAAGGGAAGGCAGCTCAGCCGGAGCCTCCCGAGACCCGGTGCTCGGGGTCAGGACTTACACTGCTGAATTGGGACTACTTTCACTCCTGAAACTTCTTCCGTGAATGAGGGTTCATAGATTAATTTCTGTAGAACAGCGTGAAGCCCCACTTCGCCCACCTAACATGGGCCCAGTTTCTAACAGTTGATGCTAAAAATCATCACTACAAGGGAAAGACACCCCAGGGGGGAGACAGTGGAGCAGTCAGACAGATCGCCCAGAAAGAGCAGCGAGCAGGACACCCGCCAGCAGGCTGAACTCGCGGTGTTCAAATAAGGGTGGATTCTACCCAAGCTGCCCAGTCACCGGATGTGCTGCCATCAGAAGCCCAGAGCCTTTAGTCACTAGGTAAGTGCTGCGGGAATCGGGCAGGAAGTTGGCAAGGAGGGTGAGGCTGAGAACAAGGGCTTTGGCAAGGGGAACAAAGCAGTCCCTACCCCGGCCCCCCCAAGCCCCTCACCTCCCTGCCTCCCCCACCCCACTCTTGACCCCCACATCCCTCACCTCCCTGTCTCCACTGCCCCACCTTGGCACCCCAAACCCCTCACCTCCTCCCAGCATGTGAGCTCGCGGTCCTGGAGGCCAATGGTCCACATGTCGTTCAACCTGCATTAGGACAGGGGGTGGTCAGGATCTCCACAGCTGGGGCTGGTGGCAAGGCGGGCCTGGGCCCGGCCAGGAGGGATGGCTCCAGGGAAGGACACATCACGCAGGACTCTGATCAGGGGCCTAGGGAGCAGCCATGAGGTGGGAGCTTCAGGGCAGGGGGGCTGCACTGAATCCCTGCTATGTGCCCCCCCAGCCCAGACAGGAATGCATGGCCTCATTCCCAATGTCCAGCCAGCGTGGCAGGGTCCGTCTCACTCGGCTGACCCCTGGGGCTCGGAGAGGACTTCAAAGAGTCAACACTCGCAGAGACCACCACTAACATTGCCACCACTTGGAGCTGCTGCTGCTGCTGCTGCTGCTTTTTTAATTAATTTTTTTTTTAGTAATCTCTACATCCAACATGGGGCTCAAACTCACAACCCCTAGATCAAGAGTGGCACACTCGGGCGCCTGGGTGGCTCAGTCGGTTAAGTGGCTGCCTTCGGCTCAGGTCATGATCCTGGAGTCCTGGGATCGAGCCCCACGTCTGGCTCCCTTGCTCAGCGGAGAGCCTGCTTCTCCCTCTCCCTCTGCCTGCCACTCTGCCTACTTATGCTAGCTCTCTGTCAAATAAATAAAATCTTTAAAAAAAAAAGAGTGGCACCCTCTTCTGACTGAGCCAGCCAGGCGCCCCACCCCTTGGAGTTTCTATGCTGCTGAGATGTTGGGGAATGAGCACATGCTACTTTTATAATCAGAAAAATACAGCAAAGCCAATTTCCTAAAATGAGGAGAAGGCCTGGTACACGGGCAGGAGCCCTACGTTGTCATCCACAGGGGAGGGGCTGGGTCTGAGACCTGCGGCTGCCGCCACCTGCTCACACAGCCCCTCAGGGTCCCTCCTCACTGTAGGCCTGAGTATCTTCACCCCAGCAATTCAGGGGGCCACCCCCACCCCACAACTCTGACGACACCCAGCTATGACACCTGTTGCCGTGGAGACCAGCACAGTGGCAAAGAGCTGCACAGACGTGGGCCAGACCTGCTGCCCCCTTGGACACCCCCAGGAGGGGCCTCCGGGGTGCCAATCCTTCTAACCTCCGTGGGCTTGGGCGGGAGCTCTGCTCAGTTGCCCTCCACCTCCATCCCCTCACTCCCGTGCACGACACCACCCTCCGGAGATACCCCAGCCTGAGCCTTCGCATGCCAGGAAGGCCCGCCCCGGGCCTCAGGACACTGGCGGGGCTGCTCGGAGGTGGGGTGCTGGGGCTGGGCACCACCTACCTGGCGTTGCCATCATAGCCAGCGAAGATCCACAGCTTGTCACTATACACCGTGGCACCATGGGCGGACCTGGCGACTGGCAACCTGTAGCGCGAGGTGGGGGGGTGAGGAACGAGGCCACCCAGCACAGACGGCAGCCTCACAGCCCCATAAGGCCGGCTGGGACCCCAGGACTGCCGCGCCTACATCTGCTGACACCAGGGCTCTGGGGATGCCAGCTCGGTGTCATGAGGCTGAGCTCGCGAGGCGGCACAGGGGGATGAGGAATTCAGATGTCCACGGGGTAAAGCCTTCTCCCAGCCACACCAAAA
This sequence comes from Zalophus californianus, assembly GCF_009762305.2. Taxonomy (NCBI): domain Eukaryota; kingdom Metazoa; phylum Chordata; class Mammalia; order Carnivora; family Otariidae; genus Zalophus; species Zalophus californianus. The sequence goes on along the minus strand of NC_045608.1, from coordinate 27,442,132 downwards.
TATCAAACAGTGGGGTGTGGGGGGGTGGTCCTGGCAAAACAGGACCAGAGAAGCACCCATCAGCTCTTTGAAAGGAGAGAATCTAAGGGCAGGGAGGAGGCCTCAGGCAGGCACAGCTGGGAGTGAGCACAACTCAGGCCTTTCTGGGCCTCAGGCTCTTCTTCTGTAAGGCTACAGGGGACCCAGTGCAGTAGCCATCAGGACACCCCCCAAAGGTTTCAGCGAAGTTCCTCACCGTCCTTCAATCTTCCACTCCGTCCACTGGCCAGTTGCAAACTTATATTCAAAAAGGTCGTTTTTATTCTTCAAGTTAGAATTGGAATAAATGTCCCCAGTGTAGCCCCCTGGGTAGAGAGAGGGAGAAACTGTCAAACCCAAAGATAGCATCTCAGAGGCTTCAAACCCCAGGAGGTGGGGGCAGAATCTGGCCTCATTTAAGATGTATTCAGGGACTCCCTCCATAAACCTTGAGGAGCACCTCCTGCCTGCCTGACTCCTTACTAGGCTCTGGGGACACAGAAATGAGCAGAACCCTGTTCCCTGCCCCTGGTGGAGTGACAGAGGAGGGAAGTGAGCCACCCTCCCGCCCAGTCACAGGGGGGGACCATTCCAACCCTGCAAGATCGGGACAGTTAGGGAAAGGGGCCCCCAGGCCAGTGCAGGAACCCAAAGGCCCTGGAGATGAGAGGCATCTCACCGAAGACAAACATGCTGCTCCCATAGACAACGGCCGAGTGGTGGTAGCGGGGGGCCGGCGGGGTGCCAGTGGTGAAGGCCCTGGTTGCAGGGGGAAACAAGGCACGGGGGGGGTGGGTGGTCAACAGGGGTCAGCTAGCTGTGCAGTCCACACCACACAGGGCAGCCCCTGCCACCCCCAGGATTCCTTTCATTTTTGTATTTTGCAGGCAGTATCTATCTCGTTATAGAAACTTTTTTTAAAAGTTTTTTTTTAAACTTTATATTATTTTTATTTTTTTTTTAATAGGCTCCACGTGGGTCCAGCGTGGAGCCCAACACGGGGCTTGGCCTCACGACCCTGAAATCAAGACCTGAGCTGAGAGCAAGTGTCGGATGCTTAACCGACTGAGCCACCCAGAAGCCCCTCATTATAGAAACTTTGAACAAAAACTGCTGACAAGGAAAAAGCACAAAACCAGCACTAAGGCTTGCCAGAAAGCACCATCTATACCTTTAGGTCACCCCCCGCCCCCCCCCACACACACCTCTCCTATGCATATTGATGCCTCTGTATTGTAAATGGAGTCATGTGGTAGGTATTTTGTAACATCTGCTTTTTGGACTCAACAGCCAGTGCGCCTTGGGCCTCCCGCTGCTCTGGACTGCACTGCACCAGGGCACATTCAGCGGCGCTGGGTCCCACCCGCAGCGGCCGGCCACATGCTTTCCTTATTGAACTAAAAACCCATTTATACCGCTTTCCTGGAGCGGCTCCTTTTCAGTGTTTTGTCCTTAAGCAATTGTTAGTAAAGGATCGTACAGTCTTTAAGGTGATTTTTAACATTAATCTGTAACTACTGTCTATGTTATAAAAGCAAGTGTGAGGGGCGCCTGGGCGGCTCAGTCGTTAGGTGTCGGTCACAATCCCAGGGTCCTGGGATCGAGCCCCGCATGGGGCTCCCTGCTCGGCGGGAAGCCTGCTTCTCCCTCTCCCCCTCCCCCTGCTTGTGTTCCCTCTTTTGCTGTGTCTCTCTCTGTCAGATAAATAAATACAATCTTAAAAAAAAAAAAAAGAGCAAGTATGAGAGGAACGAGACCTAAACTTCTATGGCAATCCCAGCGCTCAGTGACGTCCACCTCCATCAAAGGGGGGCAGTGAGACCCCACCACAGAGGGGACTCAGCAGACTGGCGGATGCACACAGAGCTCCTGCCCGGAGCATGGCACCCGAGGTGACGCGGTGGTTCTGTGCGCCTCCTGCACAAGCAGATGGCAGAGCTCAGGAGGAAGCCCGGTACCTCCTAACCCTGGGGTCCCCTTCTCCACTCAGCTGAGAGCTGCCCTCTGCGCAGGGCTGGAGACTGGAGCAGATGCGTACAAATATGCCGTGCTCAGAGAGGGCAGGTGTCTCGCCCAAAGCCACACAGCCGGGAGGGCCATCTGTGGGAGGCGGCCAGGGCTCGCATTCGGCCCACTACCCATGTGGGGTACTACCCGGGCAGAGGATGGGCCCCACAGGGTCACGGAGGGGAGGAGAACCAGTGTTGCCAGCCCCTGGGAAGCACCCTGCAGCAGCACAGGGTCGGTCCTGGAAGGACCCATCAGCCGATCCCCCGCCCCTCCGACCCCGGCCCCAGTGTCACCTCCCATAGCAGCTCCTGTCCCAGGAGACAGGCCCGGTGACTGAAGGGCTCTCCGGAGGCAGAATCTGAGGACCAGTAACCAATCAAACAGATCCCCGTAATTAAGAGGACTCAGAATAATCAATCTGAGCTCTGGACTAGGAAAGGAACCCAGAAGAGGGGAACACTAGGGGCCACTGTTATCTCCTCCTTGAAGCTTCTCTCCAGCTTTCCCCAGCATGACTCTGTTGGCAGTCAGGGCCCGGCACCAGGCTACGGAGTTCTGGGGAAAAGGGGGGGTGGGGCTGGGGCTCAGAGGCCACCCACCTGCACCAGGAGCAGTCCTTCACGTCGAACCGTAGGAGGTCGTTGAGCATGGTCTTCCTGAAAGACAGCCAGGGACAGGTGGGGTCAGTCCTGGGCTGGTCCCGGTCTGCTCTCCAGGACCCAGGAGACGGACACTGCAGCCCGGGGGTGGAGCGGTTGTGGGGACTCAGCCAGGGCCAGGCAACCAGCCGATGCCCAAGGGACCGGGGAATGACCACAAAGGACGCTCCCCAACTGGTGCGGGTACCAGGGCGGCAACACACATGGGACCCGCCTGCCTGGGGTCAGGTCCAAAACATGATCCTGGCTGCTTGAGGGCTCACACCTCACGGCAGGCTCCAGAACTGCCACTCCCACTCCCACTCACATGTCTCAGCGCCCCCTTCTCTGAGGCTGTGCCACCACAATGCAGAGCTTCCCACATCTCAGGGGGGGCGGCTTTCCGCCTCTCTGATCTTCCTTCCACCTCTTTATTGCAAAGCCAACGTAACTACATTCAAGATACAATAAAATGGAAAACAAATCCACTGGCCACCTACCAGGACCTGCATGTTACCACCCAGCCCTTGTCAGTAAGAAGGAAGAAGGGAGTCAGCCAACAGGAGCCCAGCACCCTTACAGGCCAGGCCTGTATAGGGTACCTCCTGCACCTCTCCCTCAGTCTGCACCAGGGGGCTGCGCTCCCCACCTGCATTTACAGAGGAGGAAGGGGCCCGGGAGATAAAGGGCGTGCCTAAGACCATGCATGCAGTCAGGAAGCCAGGAGCTGGGAAGCAGAGATGTGACTGTAATTTCTCCCCTCTCCCATCTGCCCCTCCTCCCCCTCTCCTTCTCCCCCCTCCCCCTCCGGGACAGCGCAGGAACCCATCTTTCTTTGTACCCAGTCCACCTTTACAAAGTTGCACCCAGAGTGAGACAAATCTGTATCCTGTTTCTTGGTGCCACAGTGTAGCAAAAGTATTTCTGCTTGTTGCTATACAGTTGCCATGCCAACTCGACCTGCTACAGAACACTGCTAGGGATGCTCCCCCTACTGCCCTGGGCTGGACCCCCGGCCTTTTCTGGTTTGGGGGATTGTCATCAAGGCTGCGGTGAACATCTGTGGGCAGATGTCTCCTCCTATTTCATTCCTTCCTGGGACATGCATTTATTGACTTGTCCGTGTGCTGGGTACAGGTCCCATCCCGGGGAGGACACAGATAACAAACATCGTGTGCTCTGAGATAACCCTGAGATGATCTGGGCGATCTGTGCTCTTACCATGGAGCCAGCAAGAGGTGCAGAAGGGGAGGGGAGGGCCGACGGCTGGTCCAGTTGGCCCTGGCGGTCGGGAAGGCCTCACTCACAGCAAATTCCGAAGAGGGGCAGGAAGGGGTGGGAAAGACGGAAGAGCCAGTACAAGGGCCCGAGCAGGAGATGCTTGGTTCACTCAGAACACAGCAAGGCACTGGTGTGGCCCAGCGCCGTGCAAAACAAGGGCAGAGGAGCAGGATGGGCACAAGTGTAGAGGGCCCCGCGGACCACCAAGACAGCTCGGGCTCCTAATCAGAGGGAGGGGAGCCATCCCGGGGTTATGTGCTGAGAAAGAACACACTGAGACTTGCATTTCCAAATGGATCCCTCTGACTGCTCATGGGGAAAGACACTGTGGGGGAGACAGGCTGGAAGCCAGCATCTGTGCCGGAGGAGACCATCCTGCCCAGTCTGCAGGTCCTCATGGGCTCCTGTGTACCCCACCAGCTCCAAGTCAGCGCCCCCCCCACCCCCAGGGAGTCCTGAAAGTCCTGAAAGGCTGCAGAACCAATCAGAGGCCGGCCCTTCTGGGCTTCAGGCCAACCCCTCCAGGAAGGCTTCCCTGCCCAGTTGAGAGGCAGGGACGGACTCATGGGCAGAATCGGTCAAGTGCAAATACTGCATCCGCAGTACCACCCAACCTCCATCCTGAGCCCTTCCCGGCTTTGTGTTCACTGACCCCCAGGAGCACACTGCCAAAGCAGGGCATATAGCCGCCCCACATACAGAGGAGGAGACCAGGGTGCAGCTAGTGCGGTTAAGCCACCTACCCAAGCCCAAAGTCACAAAGCTCTAACTTGAACTGAGCCGGGTCTATCCAGGAGACCAGAGTTCATGCCTCAGCCCCACATCTAGCAGGCTCCCAAGACTCCCAGAGCCCTGGTGGGCAACCCTGGCCTTTCCTGACCACATCAACGAATGAATGGAGGGAGGGCAGCCCTACCCAGACTCCAGGCCTCGTGCCATTCTGCATTCCCCAACCTCCGGGCCATTGCCCATGCTGATCCCTGGGCTTGGAACACTCTTCCTCCTTTACCTGATTCACTCCGACTTATCTTTCAGGTCATCAACCCCTCCAGGAAGGCTTCCCTGCCCAGACTAGGCCCCCTTCTCCTCTCCAAGCACGTCTGCTATGCCCACACCCAGTACTTAACATGGCCCAGCCCATGATAAGAGCTAAAACAGCTCTTTCCCTCTGGGAATGGGTCTTAGGGGAACGCCATCTGAAGGAACCAGCTACACAAACCAAAGGTTTAGCTCAGCCATTATCTTTCACCAAAGGAGACCAGCCACAACTTTAGCGGGAACGTTCATGGGATGGAGGTGTGCCCACCAACAAAACACGCGGTCATTGTCAGGGAAGTTGTTTCCCAGGAATTTATAGCAATGTGGGAAAACCTTTACAAAAAGTGGAAAATATGGAAAATAAATAAAACTGTCCTCTAAACGCTGCCATGTGTAGCATGCTGATAAAGCCCCGAGAGAAGTGCAGTGAAGGAAAAGTGTCTGGGGAGGGTGACAGCCAGGGCGGATGTGTTTCTTTCAAGGCTGTGTCCACTCACTCAGAACAAGAGGCGCATTTCTGTGTCCCAAGCATGTGCTACCCACTGAATGCTGTGCCGAGGGTCTTGAGGGCAGGGCCTCTCACATGGAGAAACTGAGGCTGAGCACTTAGCTAAGCCAGTCAGAACCACCATGTTTCTCCCTCCCTGGTCCAAATACCCTGATGCTCATGCTCACTCACCCATTGTCTCCACCAAATACATAGATGGCATCTTTATAGGCCACCACTGTGTGCTTGCTGCGCCTGGAAAAAAAAAGAATGGATGGGTGGCAGTGAGGCTGGGACCCTCCTGGGGGAGGAATGACCCTAAGCACCCAGGCTGCTGCAGAAATGAGGTAACACCTCTCAATTGCCAAGATCGAGAGAGATCCCGAAATTCCACAAGCACCCCAGGACCACCTGTATACGGGGACCCTGACACTGCCCTGGGACTCTCTGGACTCCGCACCCCACTGTAGAGCACCTGGGACCCCAGCTCCAGACCCACAAACACAACTTAACTCTAGTACCCTGCCCCAGGCCACCCCGCTCCCTGACTCCCTCAGAACCCCCTCCTCTGTCCTCGACATCATCCTGGACATCACCACTTCCTCCCCACCCCCCATGACCAGATCCCACTCTTGGACAGCACGCCCCGGCCTCGGCCCCTGGACCCCGCCCCGGGACCGCCTCAGAAACCCCCCTCTTCCCCAAGAGCCCCTGAACTCCGCCGTACCGGGCCCCCACGAACTCGTCGCAGGGCGGGAGGCGCCGCCAACGATGCACTGTCTCGAAGGGCCCGAAGTTGAGTGTCAGGTACTCAACACTGTCCGAGCAGCTGTGGTCAAAGTCCACGCTCGGGGCTACCTTGGACCGCGCGCTGCCTGCCAGGGCGCCGGCCCCGATCGGGCCTCCCGAGCCCCCCGGCCCAGCCATCCCGGGTCCACGCCCGATCGGCCACCGGGTCCGCGGGACGTGCGGTCACCGCCCCGGGCCACCCCGGGGGACTACATTTCCCGGCGAGCCCTGTGCCTCCGCGCCACACTTCCGGCCTGCGCCGCACTTCCCGGCCAGCTTAGCGCTCCTCGTGACTCCGCGGGCCAGCGCAACCTCTGGGAAGCCGGGAGTGTGTGACCCTCTGGGAAGCGTTTCCCACCAAGTACGCGCACCAGATTCCCCCTTCCAGTGAAGGCGGCGTCCAGGCTCCAGCCTCGTCCGGACTGCACTTCCCCGGCGCCGGCCAGGCCCACGCCGCCCGGAGATGGGCCACACTTCCCGGCATGCCCTGGTTGCCCGGGGCTCGGCCTTGACCGTCCGCCGCTCTTCGGATCCCGGGTGGAGGGTTCCGGGCTTGCAGCGGCCTAGGAGGGAGCGCGACTATCCCCTTCCTGCCTGCGCCCCCACTTCTGCCCCCTGCGTGTCCCCCTCGGCATTCCTCTTGACTGGGAGGCAGAGTGGCACAGAGGCTCCTGATTCTCGTTCTTACTAGCAGAGCCTCATTTTCTTTACCTGCGAAATGGGGATTCAGGGAGCTCTGGCTGCCGTGAAAAGCATGGGCTGTCTCAGGACCCAGCTCCTCCAGTCATAAGTAGGCACATGCCCCCAAACTGCCAAGCGCGAGCTGCCTCTGACCTCTGAAGCAGCACTTCTCATCTCAAACCCTTGGCACGTGCTATCCCTTCTACCTGGAGTGCGCTTCTTTCAAAATCCAGATCCAAGACTCTGGTTAGAGAAGCTTTCCCTAACCCCAGGGCCAGAATCAGTTGCTACCTCCGCTGAGTGCTCATAGGCCAAACTGGTGTGGCACTGAGCATTGTGTGGTTGTTCTTTCTCCCTCATGAGTGAGTGTCTGTCCAATTACAATGGAAGTCACACAGATCTGCAAATGTGTGCGTTTTAATTTTAAGATAATATCTAATATGCTGCCGGGTCCTGCAGGGGACCAGTATCAAGAGAGGGAGAAGAGGATAGGCCTGTCCTGCCTCCATTGCCAGCCTTCAGTGGCAGCTGAGGCCTTGGGGGGGGTAAGCATCTCCTGGAGGTAGCAGAAGCCTCTCTGGAGGTGAGCCAGGCAACCGAAGGCAAGCACTGGGAAGGCTCAGGTTCTGCCCTGGGGAATCCTGGGAAATGGAAGGTTGGCACCTGCCCCCAGAGCTTGGCCTCTTTCCCTGGTGCCCAAGCGTGCCTGCCCAAGTCTGCTGCATGCGAGCTCAGGATCCTTTCCCTGTGAGCCAGGACATGTCGCCGGTCCTGCAGGAATGAGGGGAGGAGGAGTCAGGGTAGAAGACAGCAGGTTACCCGCTCGGCACCATGAACAGGTGATCCCTGAGGACAGCAGGGGCCCTGCTCTGTGCCAGGTCCTGGTGCCCAGCAGGAATGGGTACTTGGGCAGAGAGGGGAAGTCCATGGGGTACAGGCTCTGGGCTGAGATGGGAAAGGCTCAGAATGGTCAACAGGAAGGACAGAGGACCACGTACTTGCTGTGCAGCACAAACAGCCTTTTCGAAGGCGAGAGAGAGAGAGAGAAGGCCAGGGAGAGAGTATGTCATTTATCATGTTCCCGCTTGGTTCTCTATTGTTTCCAGCCTGAGGCCTACCCCTGTACCGTGGCCTCCGAGCTTTCCCCAGTCCCTGGGCAGGGGAGGGAGCCTCTCTGTAGGCAGTTCGAGCCCACAGGGTGACTCCCATTGGCACCATCCTGGGGTGAGGTGTCCCCCAGACACCAAACAACCACCCAACATCTCTGTGCAGGGTGTCCCCAGAGGCATAACTATCTGCCTTCTCCCCCCCCCCGCCCCCCGCAGCTTCTGCCAGTCCCAACACAACCAAATCCAGCTGGGTGTCCCAGGCCAGGTGACTGCCCAAGCAGTGGCTTTGACCAAGGGTTTTGACCCCTCCCCATAGCACTGGCCCTGCCCTGGGACACAGCCTCTTTCCCTTCTTCTTTCTCCCCAAGAGCACAAATAACCAGCCCATTCGTAAACCACAACCCTTGTCCCACACCACCCCATAGTCCTGATGCCCCATAGACTGATGTGGACCAAGAATAGGGGGAGGGCTCTGTAGGGCTACAGGAGTGGATGGCTACCAAGGGCCAGTCCCTTGGGGGACCTCCCCCCCCCACAACCAGACCTCTGAAGCCCACACTCACTCCACCTCCCGCTTTCGGATGGCACGGCCGGAGGCTAGCACCTCAGCTACCTTGGAGACAATAGGATCGTAATTCATGCTGGCCACAGCAATCACCTCATCGCCTCTGCAGGGACAGAGTAACTGAGCCTGAGGACTGCCCAGCAGTAACCTTCCTTCTTGGAGACCCTGACGCACTCCTCTTCAGCTGGGGCCCAGAGAGGGATCTTACCCAGGGCAACAGGAATATCCTGAGCACCCAGCGCTCCTTGCTTTGCTTGGCCCAACATGGGTTTGGGGATCCTGCTAGAGGCCATGGAGGCTCCAGCCTTCCTCCTCAGTGGAGTTCAGGGCTGAGCTCCCGTCCTGGGATCACCACTCTCTACCTGTGTGACCTCCCTCGGTGTAAAGTGGGAGTCAACAACACCCACCTGAAAGAGTGTCCTGAAGATAAAATGTCCTGCCTCAATGCGTGGCTGTTGGGCTTAATACTACCCCGCCTCCTCACTTGTCCTTGGAGGGTCTCCCGCCTAGCTGCCTCCCTTGGCCGCTCGGTCCACTTTTCAGGTATGTCCCCTCCCCTGGAGCAGAGCTCCTCTGGGATGAGCTCCCCTTCCCGACCGAGCTCCCGCTGCTTCGCGCCGCGTTCCACCCCGTTGCTCTCACTTGGTGTAAAAAGCCACGAACTTGAGCTCTTCCAGATCCCCCTGGATGATGACGTCGTCGAAGCCTTCTCCGTACCCTGTGGGCCGAACAGGAGAGGATGGGGCTCCGCCAGGTCAGCGCCCTGTGCCCTCCTAAATCCTCCCTGAACCCCCCGCCAGGCCCCGCTCCCTTTGTCCTTTTAGGTGGTCCTTAGTGCCGCCCCCAACCAGTTTTTGCTCTTCCTACTGCGGACGTGCCCCGTCCCTCTAGGATGCTCATAGCCCCGCCCTAGCCTCCAAGCTCCACCCCTGCACTCCGCTAACACCTTAGCCACACCCCTAAATGCTCTTGGCCCCGCCCCTGTCAGGCGCCCCTCCGTTACCCGCGTAGCGCAGGCTCTTGCCGAACATCGCTGTCCACAGGTAGGGCACGGTGCTGATCTCCGCTTCCTGCGCCAGCATGTTCTGGGCCGCCACCCGCCCTGTAGGACCCAGGGTTGTGAGAGCCCCGACCCTAGCCCTCACCACCCCTATGCTGCCTGCCAGAGCTCTCTGGGGACCTCTGACATGTGGGGCTACTCCCCCTCCTTCTCCTCCCCAGAGGTCAAGTAATGCATCATTGCTCAGCCCACTGCCCACCCTCGATTGCAGCTGATCGGTGCAGAGGGGACACCTGGCTCAAAGCCAGTCACTCAGTCACTCAGATCGCTTCTCAGAGAATTTGGATGAAGTGCCCCAGATCTGGAAGGTCTGCTTCCTGGGGCTGTGGGGTTGTGGGGTTGCCCACCGTTTCAGGTGGGCACACAACTAATCAGACACATCAGGTATGAAGAGGAGGGCAGGAGAATGGGGCCCAAGTACCCGGGGAAGCAGGGATGACAGCCACACCCAGGGCCCCAGAGAATAGCATGCGTGGCTTCCCAGTTCATATGAGGCCCCCCTGGACCTGGTAGTTGGATGTCTGTGAGAGTCTCCTAGACCCTCCCAGTTAAACCTTAATTATACTTGGCCTTTGGTTCCTTAAAACCAGCAACAACTTTAGGCATTGGACCTGAACAGAAATTGGTACCAGGAATGGGATTTCTGGCAGCAGATGCTCAGATAATGTGAAGCCAGGGAGGAGAGGTCAGTGAGGGGAGTCTGCTGGTCCTCCCCATGAGGCAGCCAACTTGCTGGCATGTACATCTTAGGGACCCAGACCAGGTATGCACAGTAAGTGAGGCTTCAGGCCTTGGTGACCACCAAGTGTTTGGGGGGGGAGGGCACTCAGTTCCCCACTAAGCCCAGTTTCCAGGCCCAGGTGGCTGCCTCCCAAGGGCCAGCATGAAGCAACTGGGTTCACAGAACCAGTCGAGAGGCCCAAAGGAGACAGAAACATTGAATGGGAAGGTGGCCCATATCCTACTAAATCCCTTTCTCTCCCTGGGTGACTGCACAGGTTAGTGAGGATAAAAGGGAAAGGAGAGGCTGGTGGAAGGATGGGGTGGGTGGGACACTGTGGCTAGCTGGAGGGGGTGTCCTGAGGGCACGGGGGCGGGGGGAATGTCTATGGATGGGCCACAGGGCTTGCTGTGTCAGCCAGCTGGTCAGACAGGCCACCACCGAACCTTGAAAGGCTACCCAGAGACCAGGACCCAAGGCCAACAACTGGGGGGTGGGCCTGGGGGAGGCTGTCCCAGGGTGTCAGCCTCCGGGCCCCCATCCTGCCAGGGGGCTGATCATACCCTGGGCATGAGCCATCTGCCAGTGTGGGATATTCACTTTCCGATTGTTCCTCCAGGCCAGGGGGAAAGTGACAGCATCACCAGCTGCAAACACGCCTGGGACGTTGGTCTGCATCATCTGTGGGGAGAGGCCCCGGGGCTCTGTGGGTGGGACAGGGGCCTTGACCTGGACCTGCCACCACCCCCAGCCCAGCACCCTGCCCGCCCCGCCCAGCCCCACCTTGTTGACAGGGATGAAGCCTCGGGAATCCAGATTGATGCTGCTCTGCCTCAGGAAGCCCGTAGCGGGCACCGCACCTGACAGGACAGGGGCCACCATGTCCATTCCCTGGTCCCTCCCTTCTCCCGCTTCACTGTCCTCCATGACCCACACCCTTCCCTCACCGTGGTCCAGCCCCAGACCTATCGTCCAATGGGCTGCCCGCCCTGCCGCCTTATGTGTCCTTGTCCCCTCTGCGTGGACCTCCCCCCCCCCCCCGGCAGACTGCCATGCCTCCCACCCAGCCTCAGCTATCACCTCCTCTGAGAGACTCCACGAAGCCCCCCCGGAAGGGGGGATTGGCATGCCAAACCTCCCCAGCTCCTATGCCGCCACCTCCCAGCTCTGTCCCTCCCCAGACTGGCACCTCAACTGGAGCAGGGCCCAGTTAGAGGCTTGTTTCTGTCCTGCAGCCCCCGTGGGGCAGGCCGTGGAGGTATCTGTGGGCAGTGGTCATTGGGAACGTCCTCCGTGCCAAGCCCTGGCTACATGTGCGACACCCACTCCCCGGCAGCCCTGCGAAGTGGGAACTGTTGGGGGGGCCATTTTGTAGATGTGGAGACTGAGGCTCAGGGAGGGGAAGGGCCTGGCCCAAGGCCACTCTGGAGCATGTGCAGGTGCTCGCTGACACCCGCCTGCCCACCCACTCACCGATGCCCACAACACAGACGTCAGCCCGCACAACCTTGCTGCTCTTCAGCACGACCTCCTTCAGCTGTGGGGAGGGGGCGTGGGTGAACAGGTCAGCCCAGCTCCTGGGAACAGGGGGGAGGGAGGGGGGAAGAAGGGCCCACCTTTCCCTCCTGGGCCCGCAGCTCGGACACCTCTGTCTGCATGTAGAACTTGACACGGTTGTTCTCAAACATCTGTCAGGGCAGGTGGGCAAGAAGGCCATGGAAGAGAGCATGGCCAGGGGCCTGGGCTGGGTGCCTGGGGTTCTAAGGGCCTGGGTGCCGGGGTGGGCTCACCTTCATGAGGGCACGACCGACACGTTCCCCCAAAAATCTCCTGAAGGGTGTCTCCTCCAGCTCCACCACGGACACTGAGTGGGCCTTTTCAGTCAGATAGGCGGCCACCTCCATCCCTGGAGCCAGGGTGGTGGATGGCAGGCTGGCACCCTGCACCTCCCAGGGCCACTAGTGCCCCGGGACCAGCCGTCACAGACCATCACCCCCACCAGCCCTGGCTGCTCACCCAGGAAGCCAGCTCCCACGACCACCGCGTTGCGGCCCCGGGCCAGCCTCACCACACGATTGGCATCTTCAGGGGTCCGGATGGTGAACACATTCTCCACCTCTTTGCCTTTGCAGCTCAGCGTCTTAGGGCTGAGTCGTGGCCAGCATCAGTGAGGGGCTCCCGGCACCCCAAGCCCTCCCATCCCGGCTGGTGCCCTGCCGAGCGTCCAGCAGGGGACAACGGAGAGACACCCCCCCACCTGCTCCCTGGTGCGAGCAGCAGCTTGCTGTACTCCAGCTTGAAGCCGTCCTTGAACACGACCTTCTTGTTTCTCACATCCACTGTGACCACCTGTAACCCCACCGGCCAGAGTGTGGGCCTGGGTGTGGACTTGAACCGGGCTGCCCCTCCCAGCTCCTGCCAGACCCTCTGAGCACAAGGTTCCACAGGGGCTGGTCCTGCCACCTGGGTGGTCCTTCCCCCTGGCTTCTCTTTACACTTCAGACACCACCTTCCCCTCAAAGCCATCTTTACGGCTCTCCCGTCCCAGCCCTGAGCAGATCTCTGCATGTGCCCATAAGCCTGCCGGGAAGAAGATCCAGTGCTGTCGTCCAGGCCTGGGGCGCCCCAGGGGTGCCTGGACAGCAGGGCCAAAAGGGCAGGAACCCCCCCCCCCCCACCGCCAAACCTCCAGGGGCCCACATGGCCTCACATCACTTGTGGTTCCCACTAAGCCTTCCCAGGTTTATTTCCTAGCCTTGGCCCGGTACCTGGGCCTCGGTGAGCACCTCGATGCCATAGGCTCGGAAGAACTCCTTGGGCCTCAGGGCCAGCTGCTCAGGCTGGGCGTCCAGGGACTGCAGGAGATAGCTATCTTGAGATAAGGCCAGGTGGCCATTGTTCCATTTTGCAACAGAGGACCTGAGGCCTAGGGAGGGTAGGGCTGGGCCCCATCACAAAGGGGCGGCGGGATAGAAGTCAACAAGCCCGCATCTTTCTGGGGTACCACAGATAGGACGGGCACGAGCAGAGAGGGCAGCCGGCCGGACCCCCAAGGGGCGACAAGCAGGATGCTGAGAGGGCCTGACTGTGCCCAGGAGGCTAGGGGTCTGGGCCCTGCCTGGGCCCCATTTGCCCCTCCTCCCACCTTGCTGAGCTTAGGTCGGTCATAGGGGAGGTGCCGGTCCAGCGTGCACAAGACGATCCTGTCTGAGAACCCCTCCTGCCGCAGTGTCTCCGCACACACTAAGCCAGCCGCACCTGAGGGGAGGGTGCTGGGGGTCAGGGACCACCTCTCCCCCACCCCACCCTGCCCCTCATAACCCCACCACCAACCTGCGCCTACAATGAGCACGTTGGTGCTGCTGCTGTGGCCAGCACTCGGAGAGATACACTTGGCCATCACCTTGGTTCTTCGCTGTAGCTGCAAGGCCTGGGGGTGGCCGGAGAGCAGAAGGCAGCTGGGAGCTGGAGTCGTGGACATCCTCCCTATGCCATCATCCCAGCAGGCCAGGTCCTGCTGCTGCAGTCCAGCCTCATCCCCACCATGTAGCCTTTTACTCTGTTCCCCAGCCTCAGGGCCTTTGCACATGCTGATCCCTGGGCCAAGATGCTCTCCTCACTTCTCCCTTTTGCCTGAGCCCCAAGCCACACCCTCACCTGTTTGCTGGCCCGGACGTACACCTTCTCCTTCTCAATCTTCACCTGCAAGGGCTGTGTTGCTCAGGACCAGGTTTTGGGGTACTCCATCCCCCGCCCTGCACTCCCAGGCTCCCACCCCACTGCCCGCCTGGCCCCACCTGGAATTTGTGCAGACTGTCCAGGCCAGGGAAGTCCTCCAGGTCACCGGTGCTGATGTTGAAACAGGCACCATGCCAGGGGCAGCGCACCCGGCCACGGGACAGCACGCCTGGGGGAGGGCAGTGCTGGGCTGGGGCCACCAGCAACAGCCCCTCTCCCCTGTGTCCCAGCAGTTGCTGGCTCTTCCCCACAGCCCAGGAGACCCCACCGATAGATGAGACCTTGAGGGTCCAAGGAGGACCCAAGCACCCTTCAGGGAGGTCCCACCCCACCTCCTGTGTGTCCTGGGACAGCTCACCTTTCACCAGGGGCGCGCCATAGTGCGGACACTTGTGGCCCAGAGCGTGGAACTCCCCGTTGTCCTTCACCAGCAACACCTTCCCCCAGCCCAGCTCCACTTCCCTCATCCTGGGGAGGGGCTGCACTCAGACCTCTGGTGGGCACCCTTTCCCAGAGTCCAGCTTTCTGGGGAGCAGGCCCAGACCGGAAGAGGCCACGATGGTGGGGGCTGGTGCGGGCGCCGGTCAGGACCCCTTCCAGGCCTCCCAGCCCACCCCATCCAAGGCCTGCACCTTGCCTTCCCATCTTGGGCCCTCGGACGGCCCCCCGCCTCCCCCAGGCCCAGCACTCACTGGCCATTCTCTAGGTCCTTGACGTGGCAGACGGCAGCCTCCACACAGTCCTGAGCGCTGGGATAGGGGTGAGGGGCGGGCAGGCGCTCGTCGGCGTGGAAGTGGCGGGCTGTGCCGTTACCCTGGTAGGCCCGGGGGCTGCCCTTCCCACCGGCCAACAGCTCCTCCTTGCCCCGCTCCTTTTCGGGCAGCACCACCTCGATCTTGAGCTCCACTGTGGGCCGGCAGCGCATCACTGTGAGCCCCCCAGCCCGGTCCACCCCCTTCCCCACCCCACCAGCTCTGGCACTGGCCCTCTGAGTGAGTTCTCCTCCGTGCCTCCACCTTTCCAGAAAGCCCCCTGCACCATCAGCAGAGAGCCTTAAAACAGGGGAGAAGCAGAACAGAGGCAGCAGGAGGGTGACTACATCTCTGCATGTTTTCTTTTTCAGTAACAAATGAGTGGGGGGGGGCACTTCGACCCTGACATTGCCTTTTCTCCAAGAATCTATGTGGGGGAAAGAACCCTGGCGCCCTGAGCCCTGCTAGGACTCCAACAGCATGGTCCCTGATGGCAGGGACATCCATGAAGGAGCAGGGTACGCGTAGAGTCTGACTCAAGTGAGAACAGGGAGTCCAAACCTGGGTGCGGCTCATTTCCCGGCCAGTGAATCTGGGTGACGGCAAACAGACAGTCTGTTGTTCTGTCTGCAACTTTCCCATAGGTTTGAGGGGTTTTTTTTTTTGTTATTATTAAAAAAAAATGTATACAATATATTTTCAACTTCTTAAAACAGCTATGCTCACCAATTTAAGAATCCATCATTTGCCAAGCCCTGGGTTTTCAATGTTTTCATGTGCAGGGGTCTGGGGCCTTGGCCATGAACCCCACCTGAAGGGGAAGGTGCAGAGGGGGCGCAGGGCCCACCTCCCGAAGCCTCCACACAGAAGACACTTCCCCAGAGTGCCCATGGGGCCCACTCTAGCAGGCAGTTAGCCAGAGACTGTCGTTTTTGTCTTTATATTTTTCTGCATTTTCTACATTCCCTACAATGTGCCTGGGGTGTTTTTCTAATTAGAAGGGAACAATAAACAGAATTTTTAGCAGCGATAATCCGGCCTCCTGGGCTGAGTGATGGACACTAAGCCCCTGGCACAGCATGGGCCCAGTGAGGAAGCAGGAGGTGCCTCTCCCAACTCCCAAGGCACCGGAGCCTCCAGGCCTCTCCCCATTTCACCTCTGATCCCCTCCACCCCAGACCTGACCCTCCAGAAACAGAGAACATGGAGTCATACCTCTGGGCCTCTGCCTATGCGGTTCCCTTGGGACGCCATCCTTCCCAGCCCTGGCTCACTCCTGCCCATCCACCTGGACAGCTCAGGTGCTGCCTCCTCCAGCTGCCCATTCCCGGCATGTGCCTCATCTTGTGCCATGCTAATCTCCCACCCTGGCCTGGCCTGGAGCCTGGGAAGGCAGGCCCGCACCCCCTGATCCTCAAGTCCCAGCCCTTAGCCTCGCCCAGGCACGGCAGGGGGCAGGGGTGAAGGTCGGCTCCATGATTCCAGCTGGGCAGGAAGGGCCTCAGAGCCCACCACCATGCTGAAGGTGTTGGGTCAGGTTGGGAGGGGTTGTTGAGGGTGGGGTAGGTTCTTTGCCTTCATTTTCCGTACTTTATGTAATGGTGTTAGAATGTTTTGAGAAGAATTCAAAAGGAAAATACTCCCAACTCAGCTGATACCAGCTATGTGAACTGTAGAGAGGAAGCTCACAGGAACAGCCTGGCAGGGGCCCAGTTAACAGCCAAGCCAGACTGTTTGCATCCTCCACCTCCTTCCAGAAGGCTCCAAGGAGCTCGCTGATGCAGTCTTAACAGGAAGCCATTAAGTCAGATGCAACAGTGGAAAGGTGGATGGAGAGGGGTTCTCTGCTGATCCACAGAGCCAGATGAACCCTAGCCTCATGATTCCCAGGAGCCCATGTCACCATGGGCCCCTGCCTTCTCCCCTTTGGACCTCAGATGCCTTCATTATAAAACAGAGAACAGTGCCTACCTCTTTGGTGATAGTGAATGCCGAAGGATTTAATATATGTAACTCAGAGTAGAAGCTCAACAGATGATGCTGGGTAGTAGCATTTTATTGGTTAGCTCTGAGCCTCCTGGCAGCCATGGCAAAAAGGGAAGGCCTTTAAGTGGCACCTGTGGCCTAATCAAAGGCAAGCGACTAGATGCCAAGAGAGCTGCCAGGGTCTGGCCCGGAACGCTTCTTACCACAAACACAGAGCCAATGGAACATGGGGAGTGAGCTCAGGAATGTGTGCTGATGTGCTCCAAGCCAGAGTCAAGCAAGATAGAAGGTAAAGAGTTCGCACAAAGAGCTTTGGCTTGCTCTGGTCTCCCTGTAGCCCCTCTTGACCCCAGCTGAACTTTTATGGCGCAAATGTTCTCACTCACACACCCTGAAATTCCCTGAACCTCACCCTTGACCTGCCCAGTGTGGGTGCCTGGGGCCTAAGCTCCTGCCTTCCTGTCATAGCCCTACAGGGGAGTCCTGAAAGCAGGGAGCCTACCTCCCAAAAGAGGGGATAATAATGTTCTGCCCATGCCTCCTTCCTGTGTGCCAGGCCCTGTACTAAGCACAACAATGCGCATGGGACTGGGGTGGGGGGCAAAATTGTTAGCCCCACTTATACATGAAAACACAGAGGCTCAGAGAGGTGAAGTCAGCCGCCCGAGGCCACACAGCCAGAAGGGGGCAGGGCTGGATTTGGGCTCAAGAACGCAAGTTCTTACCACTGCCTCTGGGGCGGTGAGAGCTGCCAACTCCTGACCTGAGAGCTGGGGGCCAGGGGTCTCAGGCAGGCCAGCCTGTTGAGGTCCCTTAAAGGAAGCTGCAGGTGGTATCCTCTGCTCTTGGCCTCCCCAGACGAGCTAGCATTTTCCTGCCCACTTCTGGTGCGGGGGAAGGCTGAGGTCAAGACAATGGCCATCACTTGCCCAAGTCATACGTGGAGCCAGGAAGGGTGGCGGGATCGGGCCCAGGGCTGGGTACCCACACCATGGGCCTGGGGGAGGGACAGCTGGCCCCCGAGGCAGGTACGGGGCGTTCCCTCTGCCTGGCAGGGCATTAAAGGTCTCCTCTTGCTCCCAAGTTCTCCCTCAGACCCAGGAAAAGGAGAAAAGGCTCATGTGTTCCAAGGTAATGGAGCTGATGGGTATCAGGTATAAGGGGAGCTGGCCGGGGCAGGGTGGCCCGGGTGGCAGGTGGGCGGGGCACTGACTGGGCACTAGAGAGGCCTCTCTGGGCCTCCATTTCTTCATCTGTGACATGCCTCCATTCTTTTGCCTTCCTGAGGGTTGCGAAGAGAGAAGAGGGAAAATAGGGGCTGGAGAGAGAGCCCAACAGACAGAAGTCTCCATGGAGAGCAGACCCAGGCCTCCCTCAGCACCCGGGAGGCCCCCACCTGGGGCTGGAGCCGCTTGGGCCAGGCAGGGCAGGATTTCCTGCACAAATAGGGAAACTCGGCCCAAAGGTCACACACGGCATCAGAAGAGGTGAAGAGGGCTGTGATCTGTCCACTCCACCCTCATGGCAACTTCGAGAGGTCAGGCTCATTTTGTAGAGAGGGAAGGAAACTGAGGCTCAGAGAGGTAACTGGCATGCCCTGGGTCACCCAGTGGCTGAGGGTGTCCTCAGAGTCCCCCTTCCCCAGCCCTAAGGGGAAGGCCCCCCCCCTCCGCCCTATCCTGGAGCCGGAAGAACCCTAACTTCTACTTTCTGAGAAAGGTTCAGCTACTATTCCCACCAGAAGCACCCAAAGCCCCAAATAAAGAGGGGGACCCATTGGAGGGGGGCCAAGAGAATGCTCCAGGCCCCCCACCCCCTCCTGCCTGCAGGGAATTAACATTCAGAGCAGGCTGCCGCCCAGCCTGACCTACTTCAGAGGCAGAGGGGGGAGGGGGAGGAGGAAGGTGGCTGGAGGAGGGAGGGAGGGAGAAGGGAGGGAGGGAGGGAGGAGAGAATGAGGCAAGGAGGGGGGAGGTACCTGGCTTGGGCTTGGAGAAGCACCCACCCATGGCGAGTGACCCACAGATGAATGGGGGGCAGATACACAGATGGTAGGCTGTGGGAGGCCTAGGGTGCCCCCGGCAGTGGGGCTGGACGCCCCAGGGCCCTTAGAGATTCTGGAGCTGCCATCCCGGCTGGAGCTGCCACCAGGACCTGCAGGAGAGAAAAGGGGCATCTGTAGGGACCAGGGCTTTGATGGGGGTTGTGGGGAGAGATACAGAGAGATAGAGACAGACTGGGTGGGGGTGGGGGGGCTTCCGGAAGATGCACACATTTGAGCTGGGAGCCACTGCATGTAGGGGACCCTGGGAGGCACCTCCCTTTTGAGGCCCTCCAGGCTCCCTACCCTCACTCTCCCCTCCCATTTTTACCTGTGGGCTGTGCCTACTGCCTAGGGGGCCCTCTGCTCCGGACCTCAGCCTCTCTTTTAGGTCCAGCC
This sequence comes from Zalophus californianus, assembly GCF_009762305.2. Lineage (NCBI taxonomy): Eukaryota > Metazoa > Chordata > Mammalia > Carnivora > Otariidae > Zalophus > Zalophus californianus. Next base: position 27,422,819 of record NC_045608.1, on the reverse strand, counting down.
CCACAGCTGCCTTGTGGGGTAAATCCTGATTTCTGCAGCCCACTGGAAAGCCAGCAGCCTGGGAGCTCTGGGACCCTCCATTCTTCAGGGAGGCCACCATGCCTGGGATCCAAACCCAGGTCCCCTCAGGCAGATCAGAGCCCTCCTGATCCTGGGGTTTCTCCTTCCTACAATGGGGGTGACATTTAGTTCTCCTGGGCTCTGGCCCCCACTCTGGCTGGCAGCCCCTGGATACGCACCTCCTCCAGGGGCAACCACTGCTTCTTCCTCCCAGACCGGCAGTGGATGGAGGCTTCCCAGCCCTGGAAGGCCGGGCAGAGGGGGCAGGGGTACAAGAGGCCGCTCAGCCTCCACCCCTCCTCCCAGTGTGAGTGGGGCCAGGAGAGGCTAGGGGGTGGGGTGGGGTGGGGCTGGGCCAGTCCGCTGTTCCCCAGGGAAACCCAGCTCCATGGTGAACAGGAGTGGGCGGCCAGCCCAGGCCTGATGAAGTTGGGGGAAAGGGAGGCCAGGCACACAGCCCATGCCCAACAGCCATGAGCTCCCACCCTATACACAGCGCCCCACTTCACAAATGCCCTCCAGGCCTGTGGTGCTGAGATCACATCCAACAGCAGATGGAGAAACTGAGAGGCCAAGGGCTTGCCAAGGTCAAGCAGCAGGAAGGGTGCTTCCTACCTTCCAGGTGACCTCCTACCTCCCTCCCCCCTTGGTTAGTTTCAAGATGGGCAGGGACCCAGGAAGCCCCCATATCACCCTGCAAGCCACAGAGCTGGGGGAGAGGTCACCAGATCAGCAAAGAGATCCCTGCAGCCAAAGAGTCCTCAAGGCCACAGGGTGTGGGCCTTCCGGAAGATGCAGCTTACAGACTCAACTTTGGAAGGCCTGGGACAAAGGTGTGGCTGGCCTGTTTACATATGACCTGCCCCCGGTCCATCCCACTGTCATCCCCCCCCCCCCCCCCCCCCGTGTCCCCTGGAGGTTCTCCCTGAAGTCTAACTTGAGGTGGGGCTGAGGCCTACTTGGTCTTGCCCAGATCCCAGCAAGGGCTTTGAGTGGGTGCCTGAGCGCAAGGGGGCCAAGAAGACAGGAGGAAAAGTTGGGGAGGACCATCTACCGCCTGGCATCTGATCTTATCTGTGCTAGAGGCACCCATTACAGTTCAGGAGGCAGTGACAGCCAAAGGCCAACTGGGCATACCAATACTCCTTCCCCACTCATCACCAAGGCAGATCTGTAAGACTTGGCCACCCCTGCCCTGCCTGGCCCCTACCTGGGCACAAGGGGGCCCTCCCCAGATCCCGGCTTCTCCTCGGGCTCAGCCCTGCCCACCTCCTTCCTGCCTGGCCTCAGGCTTCACCTGCTGGGCCACAGATGTCTGAAAATGTGGGACCCCCACTCGCTGTCCAGTCCCTGTCTGGGCGGTTTCTCCCTTCCCAGGTGCCCAGGGGTCCTAGACCTTCCAGGGCCTTGGACCTGGAAATAGATTTGCTGGGGATTGAACCTTCTCCAGGCCTACTGTGTGCAGGCGGGCTTGGAGCCCTGTTGCCTCAAAGGCAAAGGTTCTTGACTGTGGACCAGCTGGAGGCGCCCCCAAGATTTTGTAGAGTGCTGTCCCTCGCCCACAAGCGACCCAGTGCTGAAAAGTTGTAACAGTGCCCAAGTGCTATCGACCCACCAGGAACCTGTGTCGTGATTCATGGGGACAACGTCCCCCCAGGCCAGTGCAGCCTGGGCAGAAACGGGGGGGGGGTGTTGTCCAGTTGGGGCCCTCAGAGGCTTCCAGCCTTCCTCGGAATGGCAATCAAGTTTGAGGGGTGTCCGCCCTCACCTGCTCCCCCGCGGGGCTCAGGTGCAAGCCTCCCGCGCACCCTCCCTGCCTTTGCACGTGCAGTCCCCTCTATCTGGGAAGACCTTTCCAGCGGCCTTCCCGCTCGTCCAGGTGTCCTCACCAAACCGGGCGGCCCCGGAAGGGGGACCGGCACACAGTAGGGCGCCAGGGCGAGCGGGGAAGGGCCCGGGCCGAGGAGGGGAGAAGGAAGAGAGGGGCTTCGGCCCCCAGCTTGTCTCTCTCCCCCTCCGGCTGCCTACCCCAGCCCCCATCGCGCCGGCCCCGGGTCCGAGACCTGCGAGCGCACCCGCTGGCCCGGGGCACGGAGGCAGCGGGGCCGGGAACCGGCAGCCGAGGGGGGTGGCGGGGTCAGGGGCCGGGGGTCCTGGGGGCTGGGGTCCCCGGGGCGGGCGCTCACCTGGGCTCGGCGCGGGCCTCCGCTCTGGAGCCGCTCGGGGCCGCGGCCGCGGGGGGGGGGGGGGGGGGGGAGGGGGGGAGGAGCGGGCGGGGGCGGGGCCGGCGCTGCGGCGACACTGCAGCCGGAGAGCCCGCGGCGCCCAGCACCGCCCCGCCGGGTCCCTGCTGGTAGATGGGGGTCGGTCCCGGGTCAGGGGCCGGGCCGGTGGCCTCGGAGTCCGCATGCGGGTCGCGGGGTGTGGGGGAGGCATTCGGGGGCCCTTCTAGTCGTGGACGCCCCCAGCGGGGTCTGGGTTCCCGGGGATCCTCTGGACCCTAGAGGTGCGCCAAGCTGGGCTGCGCACCGGGTCTGATTCTTGTTCCTGTTCTTTCTTTCCGAAGTCTTCGAATCCTGGGCGGCGGAGTGACGTGGGGGGTGGGAATTGAATCATCCGGAGTAACCTCTCCAAGAAGGAAAACCCGAATCACTGGCTACTGCCCCATAGGTACCTTGACTCCTTTTGGGGTGTCAGTCTCCTCCGTCTCCTAGCTCCCTCCCCTCTCCCCACACTTCATAAGGTCTATCTTAAATTATTACATGTTCTTTTTCCCACCTGTCATTATATCAGAACTTCCTGGGTCCCTCTAAATCATGATGCACGCTGGTGTTGTGTCCCCTTTTCCAGGAAGCCCTCCCTGACCAGTCTTCCTGGACTGAGAGTTGATCAGGCCCCAATACCCTGTCTCCTGGTTACCTCGAGTTTCACTGTCCTGATTGTCCTGATCTTTGCATTGTGTTCAGGTAGAGCTTGTACCTGCAGCAAACCAGGATCCAGTGAGTAGGTGGGAAATGAATGAAAGACACTTTCCAGGGAAGCGATGTCACATCTATCATCAAACACATCAGAGCCCACCAACTCTGTCCTATTAGTGCTCCTTTGGCAGCTCCTGTTGGCTTCTCTTTTTTACCACTTCTCCCCTTTCTGGGCCTAACTCTCCTGTAAAGATGACAAAAAAGACAGCAGTGAGAGTCACCTGCACCAGGGAGATCCGGCCTTCAGAGGAAGTCCTTTATGACCCACCCTTCCCAGGGGGGCAAACACAACTCCCCCTCATTTTACAGATGCAGAAGTTCAGAAGGCAGAGTCTCACCCAGGGGCAGGATCGGGGGCCTGCATGGGTCACACTTATGCGGGTGGATGTGGGGCTCAGACCTTGGAGGGGACGTGTGGTTCTGCTCAGACCATCCTTCTGTGGCCACATGTGTGGTTTCCACAGTGTGACTGTTGCCACTGCTACAGGAGAGGCCTCATCACTGGACAGATGGTGTATTGGGCCTGGTGCCCTTGGCCTCCAAAACCCAGCCCCCATTCCACACACTTGCTGACCTTGCAACTCCAGCCCCCTTAGCCAGGAAGACAGTGCCATGGATTTATTCCTTTTCTTTACAACAGCCTGAGGAGGACGTTTCTCTGTGTATCATCTCCATTTTACAGTTGGGGAAACTGAGGTTTAGAGAGGTTAGGGACTCCCCCAGGCTACCAGCTGGTGAGTGGCAGAGCAGAGACTTGAATCCTGGCAGGCTGGCTAGGCTGTGCTTGGCTTACAAGTGGAGGGGTAGCAGTGGGAGGGGAGAGGCCTGCCAGGCTTGGCCAAACCCCATAGTCTCCAGTGCAGAGTTCAAGTCCTGCTCAGGGACCCATTTGTGTCAGTGAACCCCTGTGCCCCAGGTTCCCCAGAAAATGTGGGGGTAACTGCAGTGGCCTCCTGATGAGGTTGCCAGGTCACCATGCAGAACCACAGGAAATAGAAGGTGCTCAGGATGTGGGGTGGGGGCTGCTGAGTGTGGGGTGCCAGAGATGAGATTGGGAAACAGGTCAATGTGGGGGCTGTGCAAAAGCCTTCAGCTCAGGTCATGATCCCAGGGTCTTGGGATTGAGTCCCGCATGGGGCTCCTTGTTCAGCAGGGAGCCTGCTACTCCCCGTGCTTGTGATCTCTCTCTCTCTCAAACAAATACATAAAAATTTGTTTTTAAAGTTAAAAAGAAGATTTTAAAAATTAAAAAAAGGAGTGCTGCCTCATAGAGGGCCCTTAGATTTGGGGGTGGTGTGTCTGGGGTGTTTGGGCAGTCTGAGGTCCCGATCTTGCCCCAAGGATGATTCTGACAAGGCAATAACATCTGGTCTGGAGAATACCCACCGAGATGATAGTCTTAAAGAGGGAAACTGAGCCCCAGGTTGAGATGTAGTGAGGTGACCTGGGATGGCTGAGAGACCCCTAGACCCAACAGACACTCCAAAGGCATGGAAAGGAGTTGCCAAGGTTTGAGAAGCAGGTGTGTGTGTGTGTGTGTGTGTGTCTGTGTTTGTGTGTGTCTGTGTGTGTGTGAGAGAGAGAGAGATCGATCCCTGCCCAAGACAGTCTCTGTTCTCCTTTCATCTACCCCTCCTGTCAGTTTCCCCTGTTCCCCATTCCACCTCAGCCTAGGGCCTGGAAGCCCGGGGCGTGCAGGATGATCCTTTGGAACGTGACACAGCGACCACGCTTAACATTGGGATTGACACTGGCGCCCCCTGGAGGCCATTCTGAGGGCCAGCAGGACCTCTGGGAGTTTTGGGATTCTGAGGGCAGCCACTGAGAACAGTAGAGCCCTCTTCCCTGCCAGACTTGAGTGGATTTTCAGATCCAGAGACCTCAGTTTAACTGATTCCCAGGAAATATTGGGGGGCTGATACAGCACAGCCAATGCCAGAGCTGAGGCAGCCTGTGCCCACAGCTTCACAGTGATTCGGTCATATGGAAGCAGAAGTTGGGGGATCCCCAGGTTGGGGAGCCTGGACCAACCTCCGCACCCCAACCTCATTCCTGACTTCCTCTGGCTACTGCAACCCATCCTCCCCCCAGCCCGGTTTGGTCTACACAAACCGTGTCCAAACACCATGTCCTCAGCTCCTTCTCGGTTCTCTGACTCTGGGGAGGCCAGCTTCAGCTCCTACTGACCTCTTCAGCCCCTACCTTGCTGCTAAATTGCTGTCAGCACTGAACTGTTCCCAGGCTGTGGGGTAACCAGTCCTAATTCCAGTCCTCACGGAGGGAGGGAAAGTTCAGAAGGGCTTTCCTAGGAGGTGGCAAGGACTGAAGAGAGACAGGCCCTTAGAAGTTCACCAGGGAGAAGAAGGGCGTCCTTCTGTCCTGTGTGGCAAGTGCTGAGTTCTGAGCAGGGGCATAGATGGCATGGAGGTATGTTACCGGCCCAAAGAGGAGTTGGGTGAGAGATTTTCATCACAGGTGTCTTTAGTAAAAAACCATACCAGCAACTAGGACTGTCATTGGACTGGAATGAGGCAGAGGGACTAGGAGGTCAGAAGACACCTGGAGTGAAGACTGGACCAGAGTAAGCTTGAGGGCTGGAAGGTGGGCCATGTCCCTGCCGCCCTTAGACTTGTGGGTTTTCTATCACCAGAAGATTGGCAACAACCTCCACACCCTCAAAGACAAATGTGCTAGTTTAAGCTCCCTCAGCCACATGAAGGAATATTGTTCAGCCATAAAAGGTGTCTACAGAGCGTTTGTAAAAATGTTATATTTTTCTTATACATCGCGCTGGCGACAGTGTAAATTAAGGTAATTCCTACAGAGGGCAATTTGGCAACACTTTTCAAAATTGCAAATGCCCAGAGCCTTTGATCCAGCGGTTCCACTTGGAGCAGCTCATTTTTAATGCATCTGACCACCTTGAAAAGGACCTCCATGTCCATCACTAGCAGCTTGTTGAATGAGTGGCAGTTCATCCATATCATGGAGTACTATACAGCAGTGAAAAAGAACAAAGCCTCCATATGTGGATTCACAAAAATCTTTAAAACAGAATGGGGAAATAAAGCGAGGTGCAGAACAGTAAGTAATCTATGCTACCTTTGTGTAGAGAAAACATTTAGAAAGGATATTTACAGAGGTATTTCGGTATGCTTGTATGTTACAGAATAACTGTGGAAATATATATAATATATAATAAACTGGAAACAGGGAGATGCTGGAGAGTGGACTGGACAGTGGAAGGATACGTTTCATCTGATGCCCGTCTTTTGAAGGCTGCATCCTATGGATGTTTTTTCTCCAACCCTGATGCCAAAGTGGAATTCCCCAAACTCCTGGAGCTGTTCTGGGGAGCTCAGGTACGCTGCAAACCACCATTCCCGAAGGGCTGGCACTGGGGCTTGGGTTCCTTTCCTCTGCTCACTGGGTCTGGTGCAGCCCCGGCCCAGGTCTCCCCTCCTCTTGGTGCCCGTCCTCGCCGCAGTTAGTGGACAGACCACTCCCTCCCTCCCTCCTTCCAGGACTTGGCTGTTCGGCAGCTCCTGGCGCCCACTCAGAGAGCCTTCGCCCTTCCCGGAGCCACTTCCTCAGACCCTTAGCCTGCACGGCATGGTTCCGCAGGGCTCTCTCGGGCGGTTGGGTGTGGGCTGTCCTTCCAGCGCCCCGCCTCGGTCACGCCCCCAACCCGCCCCCTCCGCCAGTGCCCGCCCCCATCTCAGCGGGGGCGGGTCTGAGACGCTCCCGCCCCTTCCCTCCCGAGCCGCCAGGGCACAGGTTACTTAGGGCCCAGAGCCCAGGAGCCCTGGGAGCCGTCCGGAAACGGGCAGCGCTGACGGCCACCGGGCCTCACGCCCATCTCCCCGCTCCAGCTCGCCACCCTACCCGACCCTCGCCCCCGGCGCCAGGAAACCCCGGCCAGCGCCCGGACCCCGGAGCCCGCGATCTCGGCAGCCGTCGGGGCCTCGCAGAGCGGGACTCACCCGGCTCACCCGGGAGCCAAGCGCTCTGGACAACGTCCGGGAAGGGGCAAACCGTTTCTGGGACCTGAGGGAGTGGGAGGAGCCTCCAGGGGCTCCAGGGCTCTACGTCCTCCTTCACTCCGCGCAGGGTCCTCCCTCTCTCCATCCCTCCCCGCGTGATTGCCCGCCTGCCCCGGGGACCGACGGCAGCAGCTTGGCGTGGGCAGTGGTGGGGCCGGATGTAAGGGGTCTTGAGGGCGCGGCGGTAGTGGTCCCCAGAACCGGCCAGCGAGGCGGTGGACGGGGGTCTAGGTGACGCGGCTGCGCCTGGGTACGCGCTGCAGCCGGGCCTGGCGCCCAGGATGCCTTCAAGTTCCAGGTGTGTGGCGGCCGCGCCTGCGCACTGCTGGACGGTGCCCGGGGCCCTCCACCCCAGGGTCTTCCCCATAAAAGATGGGCGGGGAGCGCTCACAGAGGCTTTAAATGGTTTAAAGCGTTTAAATGGTTTTAAGTGAAAGTTCTGGAAAACAAGCAGCCTCATCCCAAGTTAGGGCATGGATACCTGCTTAACGTTGTACATTCTTTGCTGTTCCTCTCTGTATATTGCCTTCCTCGTGAACTCCAGGGATCTGCAGCGAGACAGCTGGGGGGTGGGGGGGGACAACACCGATTTTCCTGAAATCCCCTCAGCCAGGCCCCGTTCCCACACGTATTTATGTGTGTATTGAGAGGTCCACATTTCCTTATAGTAAAACCTCTGGCAATGAGTTTCAGGAAGTGACACCAATCCCTTATGTATATAGAACCATGCTGCTAAAATGTTCTCCCTGGCTCCTACTTTCAGGATCCTGCAGAAAGAAAAGTTTGTCTTGAAATACTAAAACCATTAAACCATTCTGGAAGAAACCGTCCCCTAGAGACAGACACCTTTGACGAATACCTTGAAAAGGTTGTATTTTGATCAGCAATACTGGGCTGGGTTCCTCCGTGGCAGGGAAACCCCTGGAAATGGGGCCTAGTGTGGGGGGCTCCTCCCCCACCTTCCCCCCTTTGCTAAGCTAGCCTCGGTGCGGCCAGCAGAGGCCATTGCCCAGATCTTGAAACCTCACTCCACAGCAAAAACCGGGATATTGCTGGGGTCTGCAGGCATTCTCCTCCCTGGCTTGTGTCCTGGGAGGCCCTTTCTCTTGCCTTGTCATGGACCCTCTGCCCCAGCCCCGTCAAGACCTGACCCTGCTATTGCAGTCTACGCACACGCCCTGGTTACCCGGGTGTTGGCAACCTGAGCTGGAGCACAGAGGGGACCCCTATCCTGTCCTGGAAAGCTCGTGGTGCAGATGTGAGCAGCTGTGGAGCCCCGGGCAGGTTCGGGAAGGCTTCCCGACTGCCTGGGGGAGGGTAAGTAAACGTAATCCAGGCTAAGGGGAGCAGCTCAGGGCTGGAGCGTGCCTGGCTTTGTCTTAGCCCGTGATCCCTTGCTGACTTGAGACCTCCAGTGATCTGCCCTTCCTCGATCCCTCTGGTCTCAACACCGAGGGCCCTCCACCTGCGCTGCACAGATTCTGATTTCATGGATCTGGACGCTGGGTTTTTTTTTTTTTTTTTTGAAGTTCGCCCGGGGGTTCTATTATGCAGCCAAGTTTGAGAACTACTTGTGCCAGTGAAACCCCTCACTCCTGCGTCTCCAGTGCTTGGAAGTCCTGGGCCAAGGAGCTGTGGTCTATCTTCTGCCTGTGATAGGAGCGAGGCTTGAGTCCGCCAGGGCGGAGGAAGGTGGGGGAGCAGCCCCCCACACCAGGCCCCATTTCCCGGGGTTTCCCTGCCACGGAGGAACCCAGCCCAGTATCGCTGATCAAAACACCTTTTCAAAGTATTCTTCAAAGGTGTCTGTCTCTAGGGCACGGTTTCTTCCAGAATGGTTTAACGGTTTTAGTATTTTTTTTTAAGATTTTATTTATTTGACAGAGACACAGCAAGAGAGGGAACACAAGCAGGGGGAGTGGGAGAGGGAGAAGCAGACTTCCTGCAGAGCAGGGAGCCCGATGCGGGGCTCAATCCCAGGACTCTGGGATCATGACCGGAGCCAAAGGCAGACGCGTAACAACTGAGCCACCCAGGCGCCCCTAACGGTTTTAGTTATTTCAAGACAAACTTTTCTTTCAAATTCTTTAGGATCCTCAAAGTAGGAGCCAGGGAGTACATTTTAGCAGCATGGTTCTATATACATCGGGATTGGTGTCACTTCCTGAAACTCATTGCCAGAGTAATTACTACAAGGAAATGTGGACCTCTCAATACACATAAATACGTGTGGGAATGGGGTCTGGCTGAGGGGATTTCAGGAAAATCGGTGTTGTTCCCCCCACGCCCCAGCTGTCTAGCTGCAGATCCCTGGAGTTCAGGAGGAAGGCAACATACAGAGAGGAACAGCCAAGAATGTACGAGGCAGGTATCATGCCCTAACTTGGGATGCGAATGCTTGTTTTCCAGAACTTTCACTTGAAACCATTTCAACCCTGGGGAGCTTGTGCTAGACAAGTATTTAACAGAAGCCTTCAGAAACAGGTGCCTAGAAGGGAAAACATCTAGGTTTTCCTTGGTGGTGTAAAGCGTGAGAACTACTGCTTCATCTTCCAAAGGCCAAGACCGAGCACCAGCCCCCCACAGCACCCACTGTGCTCACACACTGGGAACTAGCTGCTTCTCTTCTGTAGGGGGGCCCCAGGTGCGGAGAAGGGCCAGTACACCCACACAAGACCTATTTTGTGGAGGGCAATGACAGGGCTGGGCTGCAAGACGCAGCATCCCGGGGGGAGCACCAGTCGTTTCTGCGTTTCAGAGGCGTTCGCCAGGTGCTTAACTGCTTGGGAGGCTGACGTGGGCTGAGGAGCCTGCAGGCAGCACTGAGGAGACACCGAAACACCAAAGCCGCCGCTGCCACCACCGGCTGATGCAAGTTTTATTGAGACAATGTACAAACAGGCCATGGAAACAAGGGTTCTGATGCCGGGACCAGTAGCGTAAAATGAATACAAAAATAAAAAGGCACTAATCTGTTAAGAAAAGACACTCAATGTTCTAAGAATATAAGTCATTTAATACTGTTAATTTTATAGCACAAAATAAAACAAGCTATGATCCCCAAAAATAATTTTAAAAGCTTACACAGAAAATATTATTGCCTGAAGTTTATGATTTTTAAGTTACAGGTCAAAAGTTTTGTGTTGTTGTCATTTTAAAACACACAGTGAAGACCGTCTAGAAGCAAGGCCACTGTTCCTCCTGCAGAGACAACGACCCTGTCTCAGGGAACTGTCCTTCTACTCCTTTAGAATATACAACCAGCTCAGTTTCCACACGGATAGCAGTTAACCAGGGACGTAGGTCTCTGGTCCCAGGGGGTGGAGTTTGAGGCAGAGCTCAGTGGTGTCCACAGAAAGCATTAGTCTTAGGTACTGTGTTAAAACAATCAAAAAGTCACTCATTTTAAGAGGTTAATGAACATAATATTAAAGGATTAAATTATAAACACCTGGCACAAAAACACATCATCCCTTTTCAAAAATAAAATGGTCATATTCCTCTGAGCAAACATTACAAGAGCAGTGGCCGTCTGCCTTGGCCTGTCTTGTGTGTAAACAGCTGTAAAAGAAAGTTAGCACGGAGCCAGCGATCCTTGAGCTCCAAGGAGGGAGCAGCTGTCTTTCCCCCCTTTCCGTTTTCCATCCATGAGCACAGGTGTCTTGTCTGGGTGACCAAAGTTGTCAAATGGCAGCTCGTCGACGCGTGCTCCTCTTTCACCGTGCCATCAGATGGTACCACGCCACAAAGAAATGACAAGGACAACTCCTGTGTTGGAGGTCCTTCTCAGGATAAATAAGTTTTGAGTCAAACTGTCAATGCCCTTTAGTTCATAATTTGTTCAGTTCCCAAGTGAGTTAATTTAACATCCAAATATTTTCTTAAGTGACACACAGTAGAGCAGAGCAAGGAGCAATAATGAACAATCCTAAAAGGAGACCAACCAAGGAGGGAAGGCAGCTCCTCTGGAAGATTCGCATTGCTTTCTGAAACAGGAAGTCTTCCCCAATCACTAGGAAACCCAGGCACAAAGCTGAGGCGAGGGTGCTGTTTTTGTATATTTAGTGTGATGAAAAGAATCTCCCTGCCTGATGAAAAAACTAATAAGGTCCTAAGTCAAATAGGTACTACTTTTGGCACATATATCTCGAGAGTTCAGAACTCAAGGCTCACCTTATTTCGGGCTCCCAATCTCCTGGGCAGCCCTGGAGACATGCACATGGGCTGAAGTGACAAGCAGACTTATTATGAAGCCAAAGTAGGTTTGTGGGGTGCTCTGATTCTGAAGTGCTCCACATGAGGTGGGTCTTGCTACAGGTCAGCAGACATGGATGGCTGAAGGGAAATCTTGCTTTCCAAAATGACCATACACTTCTTGTACTCCGAACCAACTATTGTCACCAAGAGGTGCCAAGCCCCTCAGCTAAACTTGGTTTAAAAAAGCCTCAAGGTTTGTGCCCTCTTTGAACAAGGCACATATTCCACCTTCTGCTGGCCAACCCCCTCAGTACCGGGTCACCGGCTGCAAGGCGAGTGTTGTGTCCAGGCAGACCACGGGAATGCTGCCATGCACGTGCCACTTGCTGTGGGAGCTGGGCTGGGCCTGAACTCAGAATAAGAGGCAACACAATGGAGAGGCACCTTCAGAGCAAGAGGTGGCCACAGTGCTCACTGATTAGGGAGAGCAGACTGCATTTTTTCCAGGAAAACCACAGACAGGCAGCCACAGTGATATTTTTTCCAACTGATCATTATCTTTGTCACAGCAACATTTTCAAGATTCTTTAATATGGTAGTTACCTGCCTAATGGAATACTGATTTAAAGAGAGACTGAAAAAAAATGGTTGCTTGGCTGGTTCTGTCACCGGTGTATATATACGTATGTATATGTATCTTGCTCTACCTCAAAATCCAAGACCCTTGGGAGACAGGGCTGTGGCTAAAGCAGCCGCTCAGCAAATGATGCAATCAGTATTAGGTGGCTGCTACATTTCTAGGTCTGCTGTATTCATTCTGAATGGAGGCCTGTCTTCACCAGTTTCCAGAAGGGAGAGCAGACTGAACTGCATAAAGGTTCCAGAATCCTAGACTGCTATGTGCACCAGATGAGGGATCAGCCACACCTCTGTACCAAGCTAGCTTGTATGAACAGCCCTCTTTTAGCTAATAAGGAAATGTTAACATCAAGTTGCTAAATAGTTAACGGTTCTCCCTAGTCACTAAAATCTTAGACATCAAATGCATGAACCAATTTCCAGAGCTTGCATTTTCTTTGCCTGGGAGCGTCACAGACACGGAGCCTGGGGAACCAGTATGAACAGCACCATCTTTCTCTGGCAGACCGTGAGCTTGGGCTGCGGCAGCGAGGAGTGGGCCTCAGTGAGTAGGATTTAAAGATTCATTAATGAATTCAATAATTCTATGAACTTCACTTTTTAAAGAAATTTAATTCCTATACCTTAAAGGGGTATATTCACTGAAACACTGGACAGAAAACTGGCCAAGTGCTTCCCCCCATTGCTCCTGTCATCACTGGCAAACAAGGTAAGCAAAGCCTTCCCCAAATCACCCCCCACTCTGATGCTTTTTGGGGACAACGTAATCCAAGAGGCCATGCACACAAGCTTGGCACATATGACTGATTATTTTGTGGGCTGTCTGCTATATGGCAAAACAGGTATAACTGGAAACCAAGACAATAAAAGCCTCTGCTTCAGGGTTGTTGATGTTGTTTTTTTTTTTTCTTTTTCATATTTCTTTAGTTACAGCAGCTTCAGTTTGGAAGCTCAGAGGCATGTGTCATTCCTTACAATTATCACAAAAATCCAACCTGCTACTTAAAAACCTGTTCAGAACACACAAGTCTAATTAAGTCTTCCAAAACCAAACCAAAAAAGAAAAAAGAAGAGCCAGATTTGGGGAGTTTAGGACAGAATTCCCTCCTCTTTAAGGTTCATTTGCTCTGTTCTTCAGGAAGAACAAAACGGCCATTGAGCCACTGCTTTATGGAACAGCAACGTGCAACGTCTCACCATGGCCTCAAGCTCCATCTGATGAACATGACAGAATCAGTCACAAGTACAAACAGGGCAGTGATGAGAAGACAGACCCTTTCCTTGTCAACTTCTCTCCACTTGTGTGCTTCCACCAGTATTTCCAGTTTATGATCCAAAAGAACTCTATAAACTCTGCTACTCTTTGACAATACGACTATGATACAAATGCCCAGGCAGCCGCTGTGTGCATTCCAAATGTGTATGAGAGACCGCCACTCTGCAGAAAGCTGACCATCGGCAATGCAGTGTAACCTGCCTATGAGAGAGAATGCTTTCCCACTTCAAAGGAGACTATGACAGGCAGAACAAGGAAGCAGCAGGAAACAGGCAACAGCAATCACTCGTTTTCATCAGGGTTTTGAGGGTCAATGATTTTGACATGCGTAAAGGGGAAAAGCCCTTTGCGCCCATTCACTTCGCCTTCCCACTGGCCATTTATATTCATCCTTGTGACTTTCACAATGTCACCAACCTGTAAGGATGGAGAAAGAAGACAAAGTCAGCATTTCCTCTGCAAATTAAAAAAAAAAAGGTTTACTTTAGGCCATACACACGGTTCTATCCAAAGGAATCTATAGATTTTTTTAAAGAATTTATTTTTTTTCCATGCTTAAACCTAAAATCAAGCAGTGCCAAAGACACAAGGTGCTACCAGTAAGCCAGGTGTCATCCTCAGCTGGTGAGAATGTTTAGCTTCTGAGAACAAAAGCAGCCTTTTTTTTCTCCCCATATTGATTACTAACTCCAACAGGATAGAAATGAACACTTAACTCTCTGAGAATGGTTAAAGTGAAATCACATAAAAAAGTGTATTAAAAAAAAACATCTAGGGGCGCCTGGGTGGCTCAGTCGGTTAAGCGTCTTCCTTCAGCTAGGGTCATGATCCCTGAGTCCCAGGATTGAGTCCTGCATAGGGATCCCTGCTCAGTGGGGAGTCTGTTTCTCCCTCTGCCCCTTACCCCTCTCATGTGCTCTCTCTCTCATTCTCGCTCTCTCAAATAAATAAAATCTTTAAAAAAAATTAAAAAAAAATCTATCTCCACCCCAATTTACATGGGGTGGAACTGCTGTCACCAAGACCTCACTCACCACACCACCTCTCCCTCCCAGCAGCAATAATGTCTCCCTGAGTTGTCCACTCCCTGGCCCCTCTGTGGGGCCTCACAGGCACTCTGAGCATTTTTTTTTTTTTTAAGATTTTATTTATTTATTTGATAGAGAGAGCAAGAGAGTACAAGCAGGGGGAACAGTAGAGGGAGAGGGAGAAGCAGGCTCCCTGCTTCGGAGGCGGGGCTCGATCCCAGGACCCTGGGATCATGACCGGAGCCGAAGGCAGACGCTTAACCATCTTAGCCACCCAGGCGCCCCTCTGAGCATCTTTTTAGGACAACTTTAAAATGCAGGGTGGGAGGAATCCTAGCTATTGTCAGAGGACAGGCACCAGTTAGGGGCTGCTCTACTCATCAAGGGGAAGGCAGGAATTTTGTTTTGCAAGTGTTTTTCAAATTGTTCTGCAGATCCACAGAGCTCTAGAGAGGTGTTTTAAGGGCCCAACAAATGTCTGATTGGGATTTCAACTTTTTAAGCCTGTATTTTATAACTACACTGGAATGCTGCCCTGCTAGCTGCTTCTCATGCAGATCTTCCTTGGGATGAAGCTGCTGTGCCATGTGTCTGACACCCCAGATGACAAGGTGAAGGCTAAAAGAGACCTATCACTACTTGGAACAAAACACATTCAGAAAGAAGCTGGATGCTGAGGTGGATATCAGACTGCATCTGTCATTCATGTTATTTCCAATTTTTTCCTTCCCATTCTAACAGTCAACTGTCCCAACTGCCTTTTTAGCTAATTCTTATAAATCTCAACTTAAATAGGGGGGTCTTCTTTCTGTTAAAGCTACTGGTCCTTGGGGCTCCTGGGTGGCTCAGTCAGTTAAGCGGCTGCCTTTGGCTCAGGTCATGATCCCAGGGTCCTGGGATCCAGCCCCGCATCGGGCTCCCTGCTCTGCGGGAAGCCTGCTTCTCCCTCTCTCACTCCCCCTGCTTGTGCTCCCTCTCTCGCTGTGTCTCTGTCAAATAAATAAATAAATAAAATCTTAAAAAAAAAAAAAAAAGGTAACGACTGAGCATTCTATTTTTCAGATTTGCATTAAAATTTAAGTTATAAAAAAATTAATTTGTAAAATACTCAGTGGAAAAAAATTACAACTGAAAACACGTTTTCTCTGGTTTTGCCTTTTTAAAAGGAAAGTAACAATTTGAGGGACAGAGTAAACGGATTTAATAATAATTTTATGATTAATGCTTGGAGTTCCGAGTATTGCTCTTTCTCCAAGTCATAATATTTTAATTTACAGATAGAAAGAGAATGTCTTTTTTATTCATACCTGGGAAATTCATACAAATATTGGTAATTATGAAAAATTTCGTGTTTTATAAAGTGGACCAAGGAGTTAGTTTTATTATTTATTTTCAGGGAGAGACAGAGAGGGAGAACATGCATGGGAGTGGTGGGGCAGAGGGAGAGGGAGAATCTTAAGCAGGCTCCACACTCCACACACAGTGCAGAGCCTAATACAGGGCTCTATCTCACAACCCTGAGATCACGACCTGAGTCAAAATGGAAAAATCGAAATCAAGAGTCAGTCACTTAACTGACTGAGCCACCCTGGCGCCCCCCAAGGAGTTGAGTTTTATAATTTACATATTCTTCTCCTACCATACAGAAGTCACAAAACAGGAAAACCCTAATTATGATATTTGTTACTGATAATGAAAATTTTCGGATCTGTGTATAAGGGAAGTTCTAATGTGAGTGAGAAACTTGAGTTACAGTAGACTTTGTAGAAATCATGTAGCTGGAAGCTGAAGTCGATGGAAACCTGGAAAAATGGTTTACGTCTAATCTTATTCCATTAAAAAAATAACATTTAAGCACAAACATAAGATACAATAATGAGAGTAAACACGCAAATTAAAATCGGGTCTAGGTAAGAAGAGAAAAACCTGCAGGCAGGAGCTACTAGGAGGCTACAAATCTAGACACCTGTAGACGGATCACATTCCTCAATTTCCCCACACTCTGCACTGTACCTGCTCTAGACCCTTGGCCTCTGAGCCTTTCAGTGCAGGAACCTGCTGTCTCATGTCTGGAGCACAAAGAGGCCAACGAGATGAGGAGCTTCACTGTCTGGCCTTTCTCTCCAATGTAAAACATTCTTTCTTTATCTCCCTTTCACCTAAGAAACAGATTGCCTCTGTCTTTATTTTTGTTTTTATTTATTTTTAAATTTTTATTTATTTGACAGAGAGAGAGAGAGAACAAGCAGGGGGAGCAGCAGAAGGAGAGGGAGAAGCAGACTCCCCGCTAAGCAGGGAGCCCGACGCAGGACTCGATCCCAGGACCCTGGGATCATGACCTGAGCCGAAGGCAGATGCTTAACCAACTGAGCCACCCAGGTGCCCCTTTTTATTTTTAAAATAATGAAATGGGGGGCACCTGAGTGGCTCAATCAGTTGGGTGTCGGACTCTTCGTTTCAGTTCAGGTCATGATCTCATGGGTCATGGGATGGAGCCCCGCATCTGGCTCCCCTCAGTCTGGCTTGAGGATTCTTGGCCTCTGCCATTCGCTGCACTCACGCGCACTCATTCTCCTCTCTCTCTAAAAATAAATGTATCTTTTTAAGATTTTTATTTATTTATTTGACTGAGAGAGAGAGACAATGAGAGAGGGAACACAAGCAGGGGGAGTGGGAGAGGGAGAAGCAGACCTCCCGCTGAGCAGGGAGCCCGATGTGGGGCTCGATCCCAGGACCCTGGGATCATGACCCGAGCCGAAGGCAGATTCTGAATGACTGAGCCACCCTGGTGCCCCTAAATCTTTAAATAATGAGATAGGAAATAAAAGTCATGGGTAGAAAACTTTTTTTTTTTAGATTTTATTTATTTATTCATGAAAGACAGAGAGAGAGAGAGAGAGAGAGAGAGAGAGAGAGACAGAGGGAGAAGGAGGCTCCCAAGGAGCAGGGAGCCTGACGCAGGACTCGATCCCAGGACCCTGGGATCATGACCTGAGCCCAAGGCAGACGCTTAACCATCTGAGCCACCCAGGCGCCCGGGTAGAAAACTCTTGATATCATTCTAAATTAACTTCTAGTTATTGCTAATAATCACAAAGAAAATACAATTAACGTATTAAAATAAATATATAACAAGACAAGGACAAGAAAGAGGATGTGTGGGTATATATTTGGAGAGAGGATTCTGTGACGAAAGGGAAGGGGAACCAGGTGAGCAAACACCCAGGTGGACTCTGCTATAGAAAGGGACGATGGGGGGCGCCTGGGTGGCTCAGGTCATGATCCTAGGGTCCTGGGATTGAGCCCCGCATCGGGCTCCCTGCTCTGCAGGAAGCCTGCTTCTCCCTCTTCTACTCCCCCTGCTTGTGTTCCCTCTCTCGCTGTGTCTCTGTCAAATAAATAAATAAAATCTTAAAAAAAAAGAAAAAGAAAAAGAAAGGGACGATGGCCTTCGGGCATCTGGGCAGTCTGTAGGTAGTAGGCTGGCACTAAGAGCAAGATTAAACTGCCAAGATGTTAGAAGAAAAAAAGGCTAAGGCAAGAATGAGCTGAAATTGAAAAGAGACAAAGCTACAGTTTGGGGCTGATGAGTATTGTTGACAGATACTGGGCCCTGCAACTTAAGTTTTTGTTTGATCCACTCATTTGATGTCCTACAAAAAATACTTTGGAATTCTGTCATTTTATCTATGCTTTCTCTATCTTCCACTGGACTCCAGATGCCCAGAGAGCATATATTTTGCCTGAAGTCTGTAATCTTAGCCTGCCCTGGCTGATGTTTGATAAATGTGAAAGAAAACAAAGTCTCACTTTCCTGAAAACCTGGCCTGGAGCAGCCCTCTCCCACATCTTGGGTGAGCGCATCCCTCCAGCCTGGTGGCAAGGAATATGCTCTGACCCCCTGCTAATGCCCCCCTCCCTGGTTTCCCCAGCCTCTTACTACCTGGCTCTACCAGTGTAGCCATCCTGCCCTGATCTGCCTTCTGTCATCTAATGTCACTCCAGCAAAATCAGCCCAATTCCCAATCACCCTGCTCTCCCACATCCAGACCCTACCTACCCGACTCTGGCTATCGCTCCCACCATTTCAGTAGGGAACACCTGATGGTCCAAAGTCAACAGCGCAAGTCCAGTTCTCTCCCTCCGATCCTCTATGGCACCTGAAGGAGGAGATTTCACCCATCCTTCTCACTCCCTGCTGCTCAGCTCTTCTTTTTTGTGGTATTCTATAAAGTAACACTACTACTAGGTGGGTACTTCCCATTTGACATTTGTGGAAAGCAAGGCTCTGTGAAGTCAGGTGCCTTGTTCTCCAGGATTCTGGCAGACTTGCCCAGGGAGGCTCCATTCTCTGCTCTTCCATGTCACCTCCTCGCACCTCCTCCAACCCACACCACATGGCACTCTCTGAAGGAGGACATTTGTTTTGCTTATTTTGCACTCCATGTCACAGGTCTCTTGTGAACTACTCTCTGGAGAAGTCTGCAAAATCAAGGTTAAAGAGAGAGGAGAAAACTCTAAGTTGATGTCCCCCATCTGCTGAGGATAGATGGCCAAGCAGAGGAGCAAGGTGTTAGAGGACAGAAGTGACAGGCACATGGGTCTAAGGACAGAAGACAGACCTTTAAAAAAGACAAACAACTGGGTCACTGCTCTGCCTTTTAAACCTCCCAACACCTATTCTCTGCATAAGCAGCAACATCCAAACTCCAATCTTCGAGGCTCTGCCTCATCTGAGTCCTGATTCCTCCCATCTCCGACCTCGATTCACACCTCTCTGCTCCTCCCCTCCAATCTACACTGGCTTCCTTTTAGTTTCTCAAACTTGCCGAGCTCTTTCCCAGATATGGACTTATGACAGATGCAAGGACATGATGTAAATGCAATTCTACAACTGCACAGCTTAAAATGCTGTTGCCCAGAATCGTCAAGCTGGTCCTAAGCAACCCTGGACCTCTGCTCTTCTTTCACAGTTGAAGACATGTATGTAGTCAACCCCCTGATCAAAATCAAAAAAATCCTAAGGACAACCCAAGCTGCCTTAAAACCACCTTATA
Source organism: Zalophus californianus (assembly GCF_009762305.2). Classification (NCBI taxonomy): domain Eukaryota; kingdom Metazoa; phylum Chordata; class Mammalia; order Carnivora; family Otariidae; genus Zalophus; species Zalophus californianus. The sequence goes on along the minus strand of NC_045608.1, from coordinate 27,403,541 downwards.
CAGCTGCACATGCAGACAATGAGAGCAAGAAGGATCTCCAGGCAGTAGCCACTACAGATGGAGCATTTATTCTACTCAGAGCACTGGGCTAGGTTCTATACTGTGTATTCAGGATATATAAAGATACAACTTGAATATAAGAACAACCTAAAACTAAGGTCTAAAATCTACAACAAAAGGGCGTAAGCAATCTCTTGTATGCTTAAAACAGGTATAAAGTGGCACTGTGGTGACTCGTGCTATGAACTTTGGTGTGGGGCGGAACTAGACTGATGCCCTATGTGACCATAGCAAACTGCTCAAGCTGTCCAAGTCTCAATTTCCTTCTGACTTTGAAAGGTTCTTATAGGGATGCCTGGGTGGCTTAGTCGGTTAAGCGTCTGCCTTCGGCTCATGTCATGATCCCAAGGGTCCTGGGATCGAGTCCCATATCAGGCTCCTTGCTCAGCAGGGAACCCGCTTTTCCCTCTGCCTGCCGCTCTTCCTGTTTGTGCGCCCTGTCTCTCTGACAAATAAATAAATAAAAACTTAAAAAAGAAAAAAGGTTCTTGTAGTAACTAAAGGAAGTACTACATGGGAATTGTTAACCAGGACACCCAGCTAAGTAAGTGGTAGCGGTTATCAGAGTGGGGATTCCTGAATAGAACCCAACCCCCACACCCATGTTCATGCTCATGCTCCCAGCTGGTCACTGCCTTCTGGAAGAATGCTGGGAAGAAATGGAATCAGCATGGAGAAGCACTGTATCAAAGTGGGTTTCAACCTTGTTCGTAACAACATGGGTCCTCTCAAAACTGATGGGATGGGAAGGATGCCTTACATTAGAATGAGAGAAGAAAAGGGGCAGGCCTAAAAAGTAGGGTCTAATAAATTACTGTGATGGATACCAAGCAGCTGAGGAAAACAATGGGAAGATGGAGAAGATGAGCCAAGTACTGAAAACTGACAAGGACATTCAAACTTTGTGCCTTCTAATTAACCTGTGATTCTGACAGTCTTTAAAGGATCCTTTCCACACCATTCTACATCATCAATTTAGTAAGATTTACTGCATATCTATTGCAGCTCAGTTCCCATCCTCAAGGAACCTCTTGTCTTCACTGTGGGATAGACAATAAATAATCTACTGTCCAGATGTGGCAGATGCTCAATGAATGTTTGTTAGAGAATAAACAGTATAAAAAGCAGCAAGTGGAAGAAAAACAGTACTGAGAGTCCATGCTGCAGAGCACAGGAGCAGAGAGCTATTGCTCTGACCCAGGGAACCTTGACTAGTAGGGATAAGTCAAGGTTCAGGCTAGGAAGAGAGAATGGATGAGAGACATCTGATGGCCACCTGACCATTAATGCCTCATTCTGGCCTTGCAGGAGCTCTCACATGTCAAAACATAGCATGTCATTCCTCATGCTATTGCTAGCTCAGTCCAAGGCCCTTCCCATGGGGAACAAGCCCTAGAACACCAACACAGAAAAGATGCCCTGGCTCTGTTATGCTGCCGGCTGCCCACAATTACAGGCCTGGCTGTGGACCAGCTTCTTCACGGCTCCACTAAAGAATGCTCGGACTCAGATCCTAAAATGCCATCCTGCTGCTCCTCTCATCACACCCGATTCTGCTACAATGCCCTTCCTTTGGCTTCACGGTAGAACTGAGCCCAAAGAACCACTCACTTCAGAGAGCAGATTGACCTCAAAGTTGGAGGATATCAACTCAGTTCAAGGAGCACTCTAAGCCTGGAAGATGTGGCTGATCCTATCAACAGATCAAGAGGAGACACATACCTTACTGAATGTCACCCCATGACAATCCTTATCATTAGAAGAACTGCCACACTATTATCTTTGTGCCTGGCTGCACTCAGCACTTGGGAAGTGTACACATCAACTCTAAAATTAAGCACACATCGGTAGGACACTAGTCAGTCCCATTCTTTGTGTTCTAGTGAGAACCATGCAAGAAGGCAAGAGGGCACTTCCTGATGCTAGCGATGGTTTCCTATAGCTCTACTTGTCCAGAGCATAAAGAAGGGCTCTGGCAATAATTCTACTGCCTGATTTCTGGCACCTGATTCCAAGAGCAGTCAAAGCCCTGGAGGGCCCAAGCACTGGCTGCCACAGCAGTTCTCTGCTTCCCCAGTCAGTCTCCTTTCCCCATTCGGATGTTTTCAGATTGTACTCTCTGGTTATATAAAAATAAAATGAGGGGGCGCCTGGGTGGCTCAGTTGTTAAGCGTCTGCCTTTGGCTCAGGTCATGATCCCAGGGTCCTGGGATCGAGCCCCACATCGGGCTCCCTGCTCCGCGGGAAGCCTGCTTCTCCCTCTCCCATTCCCCCTGCTTGTGATCCCTCTCTCGCTGCGTCTATGTCAAATAAATAAAATCTTTAAATTAAATAAAATAAAATCAGGAGTACAATGGGTTACAATGGAATCAGAGGTTCTAACTTGGGTGACATGAATGTGTCTCAGAAATCAAAGAACAGGGGTGCCTGGGTGGCTCAGTCATTAAGCGTCTGCTTTCGGCTCAGGTCATGATCCCAGGGTCCTGGGATCGAGCCCCGCATCGGGCTCCCTGCTCGGCGGGAAGCCTGCTTCTTTCTCCCACTCCCCCTGCTTGTGTTCCCTCTCTTGCTGTCTCTGCCAAATAAGTAAAATCTTAAAAAAAAAAAAAAAGAAAAGAAATCAAAGAACATCCCAAAAGTATACGCAGAATTGTATGTAAGTGCATTGTATGTTTAAGTGTAATGTATGTTGTTTTCCTGGAGAAAGCTTTCATCAGATTCTAAAAGGGGGTCCATAACCCAAAAAAGGTATAAACACAACAAAAACCCACGTCCTGCAACCACCAGGCAGTTTTAACTCTGTGGTTTGTGGCTTTCATTCATTTACTTGTTCTACAAATAGTGATTATTTCCGTGGCAGGCCCCGTAAGGATACAACAGAGAACAAAGCGGACAACAGCCCTGCCCCAGCTGCCTGGGGTTGTCACCTGTTTTAACACCTGCCCTTGTGCTCTCCATGCACCAGTACCTGAATCAAAGCTCCCAGAGCTTAAGAGGCTTTTAAGGGCTACAACCCTCCTTGTCCGTGTGCCCTGAGTAGCAGTCAAGCAGTCTCATGGCACTTTCCCCCACAACCAATGCTACTTCCTGGTTTTTAATACTGAACACTTGTTCTGTTCCTTGAAATTTACATTATCCTTCAGGGCAGCAACTCGATTTAATTAAGAGGGCTGCTTACCAGTTAACACTTCTTATGAAAACAGGGATTTTATTTTAAGATGGGCCAGGGATTAAAAGTATTATAGGCCAGTATGCTGTGATGCAAGAGAAATGTGGGCTATGGGAAGGAAGAAGTAAAACTTATCTCCATCTGCAGATGACGGGATCCTATATATAGAAAATTCCAAAGATTCCACAAGAAAGCTACTAGAGCTAATAAAATTCAGCAAAGTTACAGGGTACAAGATCAACACACAAGTACCAGTTGTGTTTCTATAAACCAGTTAATGAAGAATTAAGAACGCAATTCCATTTTGGGGCACCTGGCGGCTCAGTTGGTGGAACATGTAACTCTTGTTGATCTTGGAGCTGTGGGTTTAAGCACCATTACTTAAAAAAAAAAAAAACTTAAAAAAACAAAAACACAGGAGCACCTGGGTGGCTCAGTTGTTAAGCATCTGCCTTCAGCTCAGGTCATGATCCCAGGGTCCTAGGATCGAGCCCCACATCAGGCTCCCTGGCTCAGCAGGGATCCTGCTTCTCCCCCCTCTGCCTGCAGCTCCCCCTGCTTGTGCTCTCGTTCTCTGACAAATAAATTTAAAAATCTTAAAAAAACAAACAAACCCAAAACACAATTCCATTTACAGTGGCATCTAAAAGAATAAAATAGGGCGCCTGGGTGGCTCAGTTGTTGAGTGTCTGCCTTCGGCTCAGGTCATGATCCCAGGGTCCTGGGATGAGCCCCCCATCAGGCTCCTTGCTCGGTAGGAGGCCTGCTTCTCCCTCTCCCACTCCCCCTGCTTGTGTTCCCTCTCTCGCTGTGTCTCTTTCTCTGTCAAATAAATAAATAAAATCTTAAAAAAAAGAATAAAATAACTGGGAATAAGTTAATAGTGTGTTTTACCAAAGTAAAACTTGTACATTGAATGCTCTAATATGTTGCTGAAAAAAAATTAAAGACTTAAGTAAATGGCAAGACATCTTGTGTTCATAGATAGGAAGCCTTAGTATTATCAAGATGTCAACACTAACCACAGATCTACAAATTCAATACAATCCCTATTAAAATTCAAACATTTTTTGCAGAACTGGAAAAGCTGATCTTCAAATTCACATGGAATTGCAAGACACCCTGAATAGCTACAACAATCTTGCAAAAGAATAACAAAGCGTAAGACTCATACTTCCTGACTTCACAACTACTACACAAAGTTATAGTAATCAAAACAATGTGGTACTGGCATACAGACACACATACAGACCAACGGAATAGAACTGAGAGTTCAGAAATAAACACATTTATGACCAATGATTTTTTTTTAAAGATTTATTTATGAGAGAGAGAGAGAGCACATGAGAGTGTGGGGGAGATGGGCAGAGGGAGAGAGAATCAAGCTGACTCCCCGCTGAGTGTGGAGCCTGACATGGGGCTCACCCCTGAGATCACAACCTGAACCAAAACCAAGAGTTGGACGTTCAATCAACTGAGCCACCCAGGCGCCCCTAGGACCAAATGATTTTTTTTTTTAGACAGAGAGAGGGAATGTAGAAGCAGGCAGAGGGAGAGGGAGAAGCAGGCTCCCCACCGAGCAGGGAGCCCGAAGCCGAGCTCGATCCCAGGACCCTGGGATCATGACCTGAGCCGAAGGCAGACGCCCAACCATCTGAGCCACCCAGGCACCCCCAGACCAAATGATTTTTTTTTTTAAGATTTTATTTATTTATTTGAAAGAGAGAGAGAGAGAGAGAAACAGTATGAGAGAGGAGAAGGTCAGAGGGAGAAGCAGGCTCCCCGCCGAGCCAGGAGCCCGATGTGGGACTCGATCCCAGGACTCCAGGATCATGACCTGAGCTGAAGGCAGTCGCTCAACCAACTGAGCCACCCAGGCGCCCAAGACCAAATGGTTTTTGACAAGAGTGCCAAGTTCATTCAAATGAGGAAAGTGGTGCTGGTACAATTGGATTTCTACATGCAAAAGGAAGGATCTGGACTGCTACATCAAACCATATACAAAAATTAACTCACAATGGAGAAACAAATTACATATAAGAGCTACACCCATAAAACTCTTAGAAGAAAACACTGGGGTAAATCTTTGTGACCTTGAATTTGGTAATGGATTCTTAGATATGACATTAAAAGCATGAGTAGCAAAAGAAAAATAAGGTAAGTTGCATTTCATCAAAATTAAGAATGTGCATCAGGGCACCTGGGTGGCTCAGTTGGTTAAGCGTCTGCCTTCAGCTCAAGTACTGATCCCAGGGTCCTGGGATCGAGTCCCGCATCGGGCTCCCTGCTCAGTGGGGAGTCTGCTTCTCCCTCTCCCACTCCCCCTGCTTGTGTTCCCTCTCTCGCTCTCTGTCAAATAAATAAATAAAATCTTAAAAAGAAAAAAATGCATCAAAGCACACTATCAAGAAAATGAAAAGAAAACCTACAGAAGGGAAAAAGAACATTTAGAAATCATATATCTGATAAGAATTTAATATCCAGAATAGATTAACTCCTAAAGCTCAACAACAATAAAAAACAATCCAATTAAAACACAGGCAAAGGACTTGAGCATTTTCCCAAAGCAGATATAAAAAATGGCCAAGAAGCACATGAAAAGATGTTCAACTTTATTAGTAATTATAGAATGCAAATCGAAATTTTAAAAATGGAAAAACAGTAAGTGTTGGTGAGGACATGGAGAACTGGAACCCTTGTACACTGCTGTAAAATGGTGCAGCCACTGTGGAAAACTATGGTGGTTCCTCAAAAAGTTCAATATGGTTACCATTACGACCCAACAACTCCACTGTTAGGTATATACCCCAAAGAACTGAAAACAGGTATTCAAACAAAATTTGTACATGAATGCTCGTAACACTATTCTCAATAGCCAAAAGGTGAAAATAACTCTGATGTCTATCACCTAAAGAATGTATAGGGCGCCTGGGTGGTTCAGTCGTTCAGCATCTGCCTTCCGCTCAGGTCACGGTCCCAGGGTCCTGGGCTTGAGCCCCGCATCGGGCTCCCTGCTCCGCGGGAACCCTGCTTCTCCCACCCCCCCAACTTGTGTTCCCTCTCTCGCTGTGTCTCTGTCAAATAAAATCTTTAAAATAAAGAAAGAAAGAAAGAATGTATAAATAAAATGTGATATATCAATACAATGGAATATTTGGCCATAAAAAGAATGAAGATACAGGCTACCACATGGATGAACCTTGAAACATTACACTAAGTGAAATAAGCCAGACCCAAAGGACAAATATTGTAGGATTCCATTTATATGAGATATCTAGAATAGGCAAATTCATATATATGGAAAGGTGGTTAGAGCTTACCAGGGCCTCAGGAGAGGGGAATGGGGAGTTACTGCTTAATGGTTACAGAGTTTCTGTTTGGGGTGATGCAAAAGTTTTGGAAATAAATAGTGGTGACAGTTGCACAATTAATGAATGTAACTAATGCCACTGAATTGTACACTTAAAAAAATAAATTCCAGGGCGCCTGGGTGGCTCAGTTGGTTAAGCAACTGCCTTTAGCTCAGGTCATGATCCTGGAGTCCCAGGATCGGGTCCCGCATCGGGCTCCCTGCTCAGCAGGGAGTCTGCTTCTCCCTCTGACCCTTCCCCCTCTCATGCTCTATCTCATTCTCTTTCTCAAATAAATTCTTTAAAAAAATAATAAAAAAATAAATTCCATTATGCAATTTTACAATTAAAAAAAAGAATGTAACACACCAAGACCAGTGAATTGTATGGTTTAAATGGGTTAATCGTGTAATATATAAATTATACCTCAATAAAGCTGTTTAAAAATAAGACTCTGGGGGTACCTGGGTGGCTCAGTTGGTTGGGCAACTGCCTTCGGCTCAGGTCATGATCCTGGAGTCCTGGGATCGAGTCCCACATCGGGCTCCCCGCTCAGCAGGGAGTCTGCTTCTCCCTCTGACCCTCTTCCCTCTTGTGCTCTCTATCTCTCATTCTCTCAAATAAATAAATAAAATCTTAAAAAAAAAAATAAGACTGTGGGCTGAGTCCTAGTTCTGCCACATACCACCTGCGAGACTATCAACAAATTTACACAAACCTTAAGTTCTAAGGGGGTAAAATGGGACTGGTGCCACCTACCCCATAAGGCAGCCATAAGGACTAACTAAAATACTCTCTGTGAAGCCCCTGGCTGATGGTTCTTCTTACTCAACAACGATTACCACATACAGAAAACTATGGTCAGCATAATGACCACGCTGGGACAGGCCTTGCCTGAACCATGCCAGGGCCTCAATTTCATGATATTCTCACCTAATTCACACATTAAGGAAGAGGAACAAAAACCTTTTAGAGATAATCTTCTCTAATTCACAACCCAAAGAGAACATGATATGTTAGAAGAAAAAATTCTAAAGCACTTTTTAAAGATTCCTACTCTGGATAAAGCACTGTGATTAAGGAAAAAAACACTTTTGGTACACAAGTAGAGTAAGTTAAATTCATAAAACTAGATATTGCTAAGCAAAACCAACAAACATCAATGACAGAAGGGTGGAGAAGGAGCCTGTCAGTCCTGATGAAAAGCCCTGAGATTCTTACTTAACAGGTGAATATGAGCTTGTGGGCATCTCTGACAAACCTTGGTGAGAAGGGGGATCATTGATGGAATGTGACAGGAGGTAAGACAGAGTGGCCCTGTTATGTTAGGAGGCTATGTACAGATCTCCAGAGCTGATTCAGATGTTTGATGAGCATGTACAGACCTGACATCACTGTGGGATATATATTACAGGTGACACAGACAGAGGAACTCACAGATGATCCCTGAGAGGCTGAAAAATACAGCTAGTACTAATGAAACCTAGTTTTGCTTTGCAGACAACCTGATCTCAGTCAGTAGAAGAATCAATGAAGAAACTGCTAATGTGAATTTAATTCTAACCAATGAAGCAAAACCAAGTGGTTGAAGTAGAAACCTGAGAATACCAGGCCAGTCAGTGAAGGAAGTGGTGCCATGGGCCTTAGAAAGATTCAAAAGATTCAGAAACCAGACGTAATCCAGTGACTAGGGGTTTCAAAATGGGGAGAAGACAATCCAAGAAGAAATATGAACACAATCACAGATGACCCCAACGGGAGTGAAAACAGCAAGTATCTTGAGAATGCTGGTGAACTCACACAAAGAACTCTGAGCATCATAAAAAAGAACATGCGCTAAAGATGAAAGGATGTCCTTATACTGGTAAGACAGATAATCTAAGTACTGACCAAACACACCGGCAAGCGGGAATGAGAGTTCAACTCTGGTCACCTGCCAGAGAACATACAACACAGGACACTGGTAGACCTATGAACGGTCAAGTTTCTTGGTTTTGTTAAAAGAGGGATAATGGCAGATTCTATAAAACGTAAAAGGTGAGCATGAAATCAAACCTGGACAAAATTCTGAATGCAATTAGCAAACAGATGGTATCTGGAAGGCAATACAGGCTCAACCAAGAACAAGTCATGCCACAACAACCTCGTTATCTTTTTTTAGATATGCTACGTAGATCAGGAGAGGCTGCAGAGGACTTTAGTACAAAGATCTGGATCGTGCTTTTATGAAATCTGCAGTTAACATGAAACTGAGGGGGGTGATCAATATGCCAGATGACATAACAAGGATTTTAAAAGATTCAGATAACTGTACAGATGGTGTATGACAAAAACAAAAAGAAACGCACCCTCCCACCACAAACCTGAAGAGGGATAACTGTATGGTCACATACTAAAGTCCAAACATCGGGCTAAGCAAATACAGGAAGGGGACTCGTTGTTTCTTCCTGGTGGAGAGCTAAAAGGAACCACTCACAGACTATATTCCAGAACTTCCACAAGGACAGAGAGCTTTGTTTTCTCACTACTGAACTCCAAACTCCTTAACAATTTCTGCCACATTGTAAGTACTCAGTAAACCTTTGCTGAAGGAGTGTTTTTGGAGCCAGAGGGCCAATGGATTTAGATGCTGCAGAAAGCTAAAAGCATTAGGAAGATGGGCAGACTGAATGATCTAACTATTACTCAACTTGCCTTTCTTCCCCATCCTAAGTCACCTGAAGCCTCACTTGCAGGCCAAGAAAATGTTCTTCTTCCTCCACAGAATCTGTTCCACTGACTCTGATTCCCACAGATCCCTACTGTCACCAACTTTTTTTTTTAAACTAAGTAGGCTCCATGCCCAGTGTAGAGCCTAACATGGAGCTCAAACTCACGACCCTAAGATCGAGACCTGAGCCAAGATCAAGAGTCTGATGCTTAAGTGACTGAGCCAGGCACCCTCACCAACTGTTCTCTTAATCCATACCACAGGGGAAAGCTCCACTGAGGTTCCATTTAGATGCCTGGATACAAATTTTCATACAGCAAATAATCATAGGTATGCAGCCCCAGAGTTAAGGACAATGCTAAGAAAGTTCTTCCCTTGGGCGCCTGGGTGGCTCAGTCGTTAAGCGTCTGCCTTCGGCTCAGGTCATGATCCCAGGGTTCTGGGATCGAGCCCCACATCGGGCTCCCTGCTCCGTGGGAAGCCTGCTTCTCCCTCTCCCACTCCCCCTGCTTGTGTTCCCGCTCTCGCTGTGTCTCTCCTCTGTCAAATAAATAAATAAAATCTTTAACAAAAAAAAAAAAAAAGAAGAAGAAAGTTCTTCCCTTTCTTTTCTAGTCAGGAAAGTATACTGGAATACAAGCGTGTGAGAATGGTATCATAGGGAGATTCAAGCGTTTGCTCTAAATTATTTAAAAATCCATCAATAAAAAGGTAAGTTGCCTGTAAACTTCAGAACCTCCATCAGTTGTGAGAAACTGGCTATTTTATGCCTCAGTGAAGGCAACATAAGAAAACTGTTCGTCTCCTCAGCCTAGCCCTTTGATGACAAGGCAACAGCCCACTTCCTCTGCTTTGTCTTTTGCCGCTTTTGCCCAACATACTACACTCTTACCAACCTGCAGCTACTCGGTGGTATTAAGTCTTGTTCATGTTAAGCTCTTACCTCTGCCAGGAATGTCTCCGGCACTTCACCCACCTAACTTCTATTCATCCTTCAAAACTCAGTTTGAGGGTCACCTCCTCCAGGAAGGCTTCCCAGACAAATACCCACACTCCCATCTCCTACCCTCGCCCTTCCCCACTCTCCCTCCTACTCTGTTATTAGAGCACTTACCACATTGCTGGTTTCTGTCTCTATTCTCTCACTAGGTGGTAAACACCTTGGTGGTAGGAACCTACAAGACATCCCTCACAGGTTGGTTGCATGAATGGATGATTAATGAACAAACTCACATCAACTTTCAGAACAAGGGTGCCTTTTAGACTCCAAAGAATTTAAGTAGCTTGCCCAAGATCACACTACAAAAAGCCAGGACTTGAATGCAGGTCCATGATCTTTCCTTGACCATCTTGCTTTACCACACCCCAGGTACCCAAGTATTCCTTTTCAAATTAAATCCCAAGCATCAACTCACTTCTTGAAAAGAGGTAAACAAGAGAGAAAAACGGCTAAACACAGACCTGTTTCAAAAATCTCTCTTTATGGGGACCTGGGTGGCTCAGTCGGTTGGGCGTCTCTGCCTTTGGCTCAGGTCATAATCCTGGAGTCCCTGGATCGAGCCATGCATCAGGCTCCCTGCTTGGTAGGAATTCTGCTTCTCCCTGTGCCCCTTACCCCGCTCTCATGCACATGCGTACTCTCTCAAATAAATAAATAAAATCTATAAAAACAAATATAAATATTAAAAATAAATAAAATCTCTCTTGTAGGAATGTTTTGAAAATCAAGTTTTATGAAAATAGTGTGAAATGATTCATGAAATAAAGTTCACCTAAGCCCTCATCGTTCTAATACCATCAAGGGAAATAAGGAAGCTTCAATTACTGGCACATCTTGTCCTACTTACTTCACCTTTCTTATTTTAATTTTAATACTTTTCCTGGTAACCTAATTGCAAAAGTCTCAAGAGAGTTGTTTTTAACAAGATCAGACACGCACTAAGTTTTAGAAGATAACGCAGCTCATAGAACTATTTACTTATGCTATAGCCAAAAGTCTCATTTAAATATACAGAATGAGAAATACCATCAAGTGGAATTTGGCAAAAGTTTACTACTCGGGTCCCCCTTACACTCTCGGTGAAACACCAAAGCAAGCCTTTGATGAGACTTAACACAGCTGGGGTAGTGTCACAAGGAGACTAACCTCTTTCTGGGGTCTGAGAAACAAGAACTGCATAACGGTCAAGTATGTGGGTTACCTTAAAATATACATCATTTTATTTATTTATTTGAAATAGAGCGAGGGCACCTGGGTGGCTCAGATGGTTAAGCGTCTGCCTTTGGCTCACGTCATGATCCCAGAGTCCTGGGATCGAGCCCCGTATCGGGCTCCCTGCTCAGTGGGGAGCCTGCTTCTCCCTCTGCCTCTACTGTTCCCCCTGCTTGTGCTCTCTCGCTCTGTCAGATAAATTAAAAAAAAAAAAAATCTGAAATAGAGCGAGACAGCACAAGCAGGGCAGAGAGGGAGCCTGAAGCGGGGCTCAATCCCAGCATGGTGGGATCATGACCTGAGCTGAAGGCAGATGCTTAACCAACTGATCCACCGAGGCGCCCCAATAGCCATCATTAGCCAGGCTTTTAATCCTCATCCTGATCTAAGGCACCTACACACATTTATCTGCTCACCAAGCTCTAAATGATCTCCTTTGGGGGTGCCTGGGTGGCTCATTCAGTTAAGCAGCCAACTCTTGATTCCAGCTCAGGTCATGACCTCAGGGATCTGAGATCTTCTGCGATCGCCCCGTGCTGGGATTCCCTGCTGAGTGGGCAGTCTGCTCAACGATTCTCCCTCTCCCTCTGTGTCTCCCACTCCCGCCCCGGCTCCCGCCCGCATTCTCTAATAAATAAATAAATCTTATTAAAAAAAAAAAGAAAATAAATGATCCCCTTTATAGTATCCGGTCTTCCACTCTACAATCCCCCCGATGCACAGTCTGAGCAATGCACAGGAGATACAGGTTTCTAAAATGCACACACATCTTAGAGCTAGAGGTCAACAGGCAGGTGGCCTAAATGGAGTGAGACTTTAAACCCTAGCTCAGGTAAGAGCCCAATTCCTGACTTCCTCTATGGAGTCTGGAATTCTGACTGGGTGCCTCAACCCCCATGCGCCTAACACATGTGAGTCACAACAACTCTCTGAATCCGAGCTCTCCACTCCTATGATGAGACAACAGATGTGAAAATGCCTCAAAAGGCAGGAATCACTATGCAAACTGGAAGGTTTTAGAGCCCAGAACACCCCACGTAATTTTAGGGTGCTGTGTGAACTAGGCTAGGGGTGTATACCTGTGCAGGGGCAGGTCTGTGTGGGGATGAGAAAGCTGGAAGGTCTACTCAGCCAGGATTCAGTCTGGTTTCTTTCCTGTTCCTCCACTGGGAAGCATTAAAAGCATGTGGCTCCTGCTTAAACCTGGTCCCTGCCACAAGCCCCAGAAACTTACTCCTTTACAGCCAATGTGAGAGGGAGAAGTAATCAGACTCTGCAACAAACCTTCAGGTGTAGTTCGCTCGGACATTACTCTTCATCCAAGGAAAACGGAGGATAACCAATGGAAAAAACCACACACACAAAAATCAATGCTAGCTTTTATCTGTGGACAGGCTGTTCTATGGGTTAAGTTCTGCTTTTTGAAGCCAACAGACTCCATTACTTCATCCTTCTGTCATGTACCTGGGCTGTCTCCCAACCCTGCCCTACTTTGACTTTGGGGTGAACACACAAAGAACAATCACTAGTGTAATCTCAGCTTCTCCAACATATATGCAATTTGATAATACCAACAAAGAATATTCAACCGTAATAATATTATAATGATACTTACTTACGTAATAATTTGTGGCTCACAAAGCATTTTCACAACTTATCTACAAATGAAAGAGCTAGGATTTGTGGCATCAAATTCCGCATTCTGAGATGTTAATATTTAGGGCCCATCTCACTGCACGTATTTTATACCTCGTAAAAAATAACATGAAAAATATATGGGACTATTCTAAAAATATTAATTTTTTAAAAATCTTTTTCCCCCCTTAAGTAGGCTCCACACCCAGCACGGAGCCCGACATGGGGCTTGAACTCATGATCCTAAGATTGAGACCCAAGCTGAGATCAAGAGTCGGACACTTAACCAACTGAGTCACCCAGGTACCCAAAAAATCTATTTTTCAAATCCTTCTGTTCTTCCTCTGGGGTTTGTGCTCATTTATGGTCACTCCAGGTTTATTGGATGTCTCATCAAACTTCTACTTTCTGTGATACACAGTTTATGCCCTCAAAAGGCTTATCAACACTGGTCTTCAGAACTTCTTGGTTCAGAAAGCCACAGTTACATGCTAAGCTCTCCAAGAGTCTTAAAAAAAATAAATCTGGTAAGGTCTGAGATATATATTTTTTTAATTAAAGATTTATTTATTTGAGGGAGAGCATGCACGAGCACAAGCAGGGGGAGGGGTGGAAGGAGAGGGAGAAGCAGACTCCCCACTGAGCAGGGAGCCTGATGTGGGGCTTGATTCCAGGACCCTGGGATCATGACCTGAGCAGAAGGTAGACACTTAACTGACTGAGCCACCCAGGCGCCCCAGTCTGAGATATTTTACACTTTTATTTCTTCCTAGCTGAAGAGGAATTTTAAGACATTTATTCATATTTCTCAACTAATCACAATGTCAGAAATATGGACCTGTACAAGTGGCTATGTGTCTACCTGTATGCTGATTTCATGTCTAGGTCATGGGTCTTTATTAACCATCATCTTTTCTCATTGGAAAGAAAACCAACTACTGTGAGACTAAACCTAGGAGAGACTACACCTTGGGAGAAACAAGGATAGGAAAGGACAAGAGTCATGTGGAACACTCACAGTGGATCTTCCAAAATCACCTAGTTATCTTATTCCCCTGAACAGAACTTTTAAGTGAGCAGTCATTACTTTGCAGAAACAAAATTAAAACTAAAAATGAAAACCGAATGTCAAAAAGACCCAAAAAACCAGCCCTGTAAATTTTACCTCTAATGCCAAGGCAGTCTTGTCATAAGCACAGGGTACTCTTTTCTGGATGGCTTTGGCAAAGACAGGTCCATTCTGTGTGGATGGCAAAGGGTTGATCGCTGCCCCAGGAGTACTGGAAACTGCAGGTAGAGGAGTTGTGGTCTGAGGTTGAGCATAGGCATGAGCAGGTTCTGGGATCCCATAACTGTTGGAATTCCTATTCCCGTGCTTTCCATGTGGTGAGGATCTCACAAGCTTTTCAACGTAAGGAACGGGAATCATCCCAATCCGGCCATCCTTGTTCCGGGCGCTCCACCACTGTTCTTCAGGCTTCTCTATTATGACCAGGATCTCACCCTTTTTAAAGGGCAGGTCTTCAGCATCATTCCCAGGAAAATCATAGAGAGTCCGTACATATTCCAGATTTTCTTCTGCTGTAGGCAGGTTAGGTGCTGATACAGATCCCATTGGTGGGCTTGGGTACCTTCAGAGAGAAAGAAAATTAACCCTAAGAGAAAAATCCTAACTCGATACCAGTAGTGTTTGTCAAACTTTTAAAAAAACCATTCTCCGCTACAATGAATTATTTCCCTGGCTATATTCTCAGTAGTTAAGAAGGTTCTGTCACACTGTTTTATGTTCTGCAGTTAGTATTGCCTGAATAGACCTTGTTAAATCACATGTCAAGTGCATACACACACACACCATCTCTGTTTCACAGGAATACACAGACTTTTTTTGTTTTTTGTTTACACAGAGATACAACTGGTCTGAATTTATTTTTACAATCTTGAGTAAGTTCAGTAGCTGCCTTCCTTAAGACCCTGTCACAGCCATCACACATTTTTCCTCCTGGTCCTAATCTATGGCATGCTTCCTGCACACTTCCCTGGGCATCCAGAGAGAAAATGACAAAGGCTTCAGTTTCTGTGTCCTTCAAAATACAAAAACCAGAAAAGGGTTTATACGCCTGTCAAATTAAAAACAAACAAAGAAACAAACCCATATTGCATTTTATGCAGAAATCACCATCTGAGCATCAAAATGAACACAGGGACCTTTTCACTGCAGAACTCACAGGCAAGAGCTCTCATCAAAGCATCAGTCCAGACACCACCACACCCCTCTGCTATGCTCAAGAGATCAGCCTGTATTTGCCAGGCTGCAGAATACCCTCCCAGGTTCAGTTATAAAAGTGCAGTCCCTGCTCTCCAGTAACACCCCCATCTATAATGCTTCTTCTGCAAAAGAAGTATAGCAGTCTCTCTTCACCTAAGAAATGTTCTGAGAAGTTGCAAATACACCAACTTGCGGGGGAAAAAAAAAACTATTTTACCATTAGCTCCCTCCACCACTTAACTTTTCTAAAGCACAGAATCTACACCAGAGTAACAAACCCTGGGCTTCATCCAAAGAGTTCGCACCTCTGAAGTGACTCTGCCTGCAACCATCCATCACCAGAGCCCCGTTCTAGAGTAACCTTGAGGTAGAGTAAGCCAAAAATAGGAAATGCCTGTTTAACCACTATGGTTTCCAATTTATCTTATTTTTATTTTTTTTAAAGATTTTATTTATTTATTTGAGAGAGAGAGAATGAGAGAGAGCAGGAGAGGAAAGAGTCAGAGGGAGAAGCAGACCCCCTGCTGAGCAGGGAGCCCAATGCGGGGCTCGATCCCGGGACTCCAGGATCATGACCTGAGCCAAAGGCAGTCGCTTAACCAACTGAGCCACCCAGGCGCCCCCCAATTTATCTTTTTTTTAAAAAGATCATTTATTTATCTACTTATTTGGGGGTGGTGGGAGTGTGTGCAAGTGGGTGGAGGGGCAGAGGGAGTAAGAAAATCCTCAAGCAGTCTCCCTCCTGAGCAGGGAATCCAACACAAGCCTCAATCCCAGGACCCTGAGATCATGACTGGAGCCGAGATTGAGAGTCGGCTGCTTAACCAACTAAGCCCCCCAGGTGCCCCTGTTTTATCGTCTATTAACTCATGTCCATTCTCTTTCTTTCCTTCAATTAATGATCTAAAAAGTTACTTCATATAACAACGCGATCTCCTACGTTTAAATATTTTTTACATTTTATTTTATGTTAGTCACCATACGTTACATCATTAGTTTTTGATGTAGTGTTCCATGATTCACTGTTTGCGTATAATTATGTTTAAATATTTTAATTTTTTTTCCTTTATAAAAAATGCCACCATGTTACAACATTCAGCAAAAAAGGATAACAAGGGATGCCTCGTTGGCTCAGTCAGTAGAGCATGCAACGCTTGATCTCCTGGTTCTGAATTCAAGCCCTGTTGCGTACAGAGATTACTTACAAATAAAATAAAATCTTAAAAAACAAAAACAACACCCAGCTCCCCCCAAAAAAGAGAAAAAAAAAAAAAACAAAAAACCCCCACAGCTCCTGCCCCATCACAGCTACTTTTTCACCCCTCCCACTGGCCAAATTTATGGCTTTTTTAAAAAAAAAAAAGACCGGGGCGCTTGGGTGGCCCAGTCGTTATGCGTCTGCCTTCGGCTCAGGTCATGATCCCAGGGTCCTGGGATCGAGCCCCGCATCGGGCTCCCTGCTCGGCGGGAAGCCTGCTTCTCCATCTCCCACTCCCCCTGCTTGTGTTCCCTTTCTCGCTGTCTCTCTCTCTCTCTGTCAAAATAAATAAATAAAATCTTAAAAAAGATTTTATTTATTTATTTGAGAGAGAGAGAGTGCATGAGCAGGGAGAGGGGCAGAGAGAGAGAGAGAAAATATCCAAGTGGACTACCGCTGCGCATGGAGCCCAACGCCAAGCTGGATCTCATGACCCATGAGATCAGGACCTGAGCTGAAACCAAAGGCTGGACGCCTAACAGACTGAGCCATGCAGGCACCCAAACTTTATGGCTTTCTTAAAAGAGTCCTGTGTGTGCCCATGGCAGTTTTTCTGCCTAATACCATACTACAGGTGTTTTCCTATATCACTGATCTACATGATCATTTACTTTTATGTCAGGATAACATTTCATCCTGTGAGCCTGCAGCAATTAAGCATCCCTGTGTTTCTGGATATTTAGTTTTTCTTTCTCCCTATTTGATCATCAACACGACAAAGTCTTTTGAATACAGTTTCTTGATATTCAATTTTTTAGGGGGGGGGAGGGGGAGATGGAGAGGGAGGGAATCTGAAGCAGGCTCCACGCCCAGCACAGAGCCCAACCTGGGGCTCAATTTCACGATCCTGAGTTCACGGCCGGAGCTGAAACCAAGAGTCGGATGCCCAACCAACTGAACCATCTCAATATTAGATTTTTTGTAAAGCCTAGATTTCCAGATTAAAGAACAGGGACATTTTCATGGCCCTTGGTACACACTGCCACACTACTTTCCAAAAGGCAGTCTTCATAATTTGGCAAAACTTACATCTTTTAAATGTAAATGACTAGTTTAATATAGTATACAAACAACTGAATTAACAGCAGTCTATGTATTATGCCATGGTGATTAGGAGCTTGATTTAAAACCTCTAAAATCTCAGGGGGTCTGCTTCTCCCTCTCCCTCTGCTGCTCCCCCCTGCTTGCACTCACTCGCACTCTGCCTCTGTTTAAAATACACTCTTTCAAATAAATTGATAAAATCTTAAAAAAAAAAACCCTCTAAGATCTTATTGCTTATTAACAACAACGTGATACTGAGGGGCAAACTGCTTAATATCAATACATTTTGAAAAGAGATTAAAAAAAAATGAAAAGAGCTAGCAGGAGTAGCAATAGTAATAGAGTTGACACTTTCTACCTATGCCAGGCACTGTTTGCAGTCTATACAGACTTTAAATTATTTCATCCTCTCAGCAATCCTGTGATTATCCCCATCTTACAGATGAGGAAGCCAATGCCAACACAGGGTTATATTTGTACTCAGGCAGTCTGGTTCTAGAGTACTCATTCATAACCTCTAAGCTAGTCAGCCTCGGGAATAAACCCCGCGTCTTTTGGGTGCATGGGAATTAACGTCAGATTGTATGTGAAACATGCACAATAGTTCCTGGTTGTTACTGAGCATCCAATTAGCTCCCCACCCCTACCGTCTTTAAGGTACACCGTGCCCCTATTTCAACGGCCACAATCTGTGAAAAGTTTGGGTAGTACTACATAAATCTCAGATACTTTACTAAAAGCACAATCAGTTCCATCTCAGACCCCAGCCAAGGGTATTTCATTATCTGTATACTTAAGTTAAAAGCAGGTATTTCTACACCACAAATTATGAGGACACTAATACAGTTTCAGTGGGGATTAACACTAACAAAATTCATCTACCCAGGTATCCACCAGACTTACTATATACTAAGAACTTGGGAGACAATCGCTTCTCGGCCTTTTGGCTAAGATCAGGTGTAGAACTTGGCAGACAGACAATGAATTAAAACCAAGTTCTTGCTTTTAAAAGACTGCCAATTTAGCAGAGAGACTAGAAGACAAAAACACAGCACAACGGGTAATTAATACGCCATGACAGAAGCTGACAGGGTCAAGGAGCACTCAAAGGAAGGCGTGAGTTCTATTAAGGGGCAGGAGAACAGGCAAGGAGGCAATGCACTAGAAGCTGAAGACTAGCCCCCTTCGGAATTGAAAGATTTTGTTGAAGACAGGCTTACATATTTTGGTTCTAAATCAGAAAAAGACTAGAGGCCCGAAGGTTCAAACGCTCCCTTCCCCAGCCTCCCCATACCTCACGGGACACACTACTCATTCCTATAAGCACAGACCAGGAGCTTTGCTGGCGAGGCCCTCGAGGTTGACAAACTTCTCTAAAAGGCTGGTACATGTTTGAGGCTTTACGGACTATACATATGGCCTATGTTGTATACTCTTCTTTTTTTAAAATACACTCTTTCAAAAATAGAAGAACCATTCTTCACTTCAGGACACTATACAAAAACTGAGTCTGGCCTAGAAGCCTGCAAACTATGGCCTATGGGCCATTCAGCCTACTGTATGGTTTTGTAAATAAAGTTTTATTACAACACAGCCAAACTCACTCATTTACAGTATTGTCTATGACTGTTTTTGTGGTGTAAGAGCATAATTGAGAAACTGTTAGAGACTATACGGCCTACAAAGCTTAAAATATTTACTATCTGCCCCCTTATTGAAAATTTGCTGATTCGTTGTCTAGATTACTGGCTTAAAAGAGCAGAGGGTGCTTTTCAACTTTCAATACTTCCCTGGTGAGGAGGATGTATGCAAATGTGACAAAGATGGAGGACAGCTTATACTTTCTCCACCATTATACTGCTAGAGTGACCATAGGGCTCATTTCCCAATTTAGTACATACCCAGATCCCTCAATTCACATCAAATCAATCTCCCAGCCACATCCCTGACATAAATTCAAAGTCTTCCACCCCATATCCTCAAACTCATGTATTCATCAAAATTCCCTGCAAATTACACATTAGTTCCACTGTAGACGTGAAACCATGATGATGCCAGGGCAAATTATCCTGCCCTTTCTATCAGGTCCCACAGCCCAAAGTAATATGTAACATAAAACTGCAACAATTCATTTTCCATTTGTTCCTTGATCAAGACTGTAAAAGAGCATCTGTAAACTCCTCTTTAAATTTTACAGACAAAGAGGGGTGCCTGGGTGGCTCAGTCAGTTAAGCACCTGCCTTTGGCTCAGGTCATGATCTTGGAGTCCCGGGATTGAGCCCCAAGTCCAGCTCCCTGCTCAGCCAGAAGTCTGCTGCTTCCTCTGCCCCTCACCCTGCTCGTGAGCTCTCTCTCAAATAAATAAAATCTTAAAAAAAATAAAATTTACATACAAAGTTTTCCAAGCCCATTCAAATATTCTAAGGCCCATGCTTCTCCCTGTCTTGTGCCTATAGTCCACAGCATACTGAGCGGTTAGTTAGATGACTAACTGGAAATTGGCCTTTCCTACCTAATGTCAATGAACCCCCTCTCCTTTAGGTAAAAAGCATTCTCAGCTTCATATATAAAGCACAGATAAAACATTTTCTTTAAACCTGAGCATTAATATCTTCTAAGCTTAAAATTTCCTTCATGCAAAAGAAGGAATACAACTTCTGAGAGAATTTCAAAGGTACTGGTAATCTAGTTCTTTAAAGGGGTCACGTGGGTAATGATGAATTTTCTTATTATATACATGTCTATACATACTCTCTTGTATGTATGAAAATATTTCACAGTAAAAAGTTGGGGAAAAAAACAAAATAGGTAAGAATCAATTCTTCTTTTTAAAGATTTATTTAGGGGCGCCTGGGTGGCTCAGTCGTTAAACGTCTGCCTTCGGCTCGGGTCATGATCCCAGCGTCCTGGGATCAAGCCCCGCATCAGGCTCCCTGCTCCGCGCAAAGCCTGCTTCTCCCTCTCCCACTCCCCTTGCTTGTGTTCCCTCTCTTGCTATGTCTCTGTCAAATAAATAAATAAAATCTTTAAAAAAAAAATAAATACTTATTTATTGGGGTGCCTGGGTAGCTCAGTCAGTCCAGAGCCCAACTCTTGATTTGGGCTCAGGGCATGATCTCTGGGTCCTGAGATCGAGCCCTGCATAGGCTCCCTGCTCACCGGAAAGTCTGCTTGTCTCCCTCTCCCTCTGTTCGCTCTCTCTCTCTCTCAAATAAATAAATCTTTAAAAAAAAAAAAGGCTTATTTATTAGAAAAAGAGAGTGCTCATGAGTGGGGGGAGGGGCAGAGGTAGAGAATTCTCAAGCAGACCCGACCCCGCCCCCAGCAGGAACCGGACACTCCTCCCCCTCTTCTGAGCCAAAACCAGGAGTCCAATGCTCAACCGACTAAAAGCCACCCAGGCGCCCCAATAAGAGAATCAATTCTAAGAAGACTGGCTAAAAAAACTCTCTAGTGAAATGGCACTGAATGCTGAGGACCTCACCTTTCCATCCCTAGATATTCACACCATCACTTACAGCTTTCTTTCTATGCCTGTGGCTACCTCTCCACCCCATTCCACAGCTCTTCTGCTCATTCTGTGTAGCCCAGCTAAGTTTAGACTCTCAAATCTACATTATTTAGCCCCCAATTCTCTTAATAACAAACCCATCAGACTGCTAAACTTGGCTTCCAGTAAGCATCTCAAAGAGTCTCCCTACTGAAAACAATCATCCCTCCTCACCCGGATCAATTCTCTTCCCTTCTTTCAAGACACCACTGAATCATCCCTGAAGTCATATCTCTTTCCTCACCGTCTACATGCAATTGCCCAGCGAAGACGGTTAGTTTCTACTTTATAGTCCGAAAGCATGTGATCTCAGTTAGGCTTCTCACGACTCCTTCTCCTGTAACAGCTCTTAATTAGTCCCATACCCTAGACTCTCTCCCTACCCAGTCCCACACCAGAACAGTTTCTAAAGTCTAACTGGCCATGGCAATTCTCTTCTCAAAAGCTTTAGACAGCTCCCACTGTTAAACTCATTCACAAAGCACAGGAGGCCCCTTCACAATTTAGCATTATTCTTCCTTCCTACCTCACTGCCCATCACTCACGTTAATTACAACTCTGTGCCTTTCCCAGCAGGCACTGCCACCACCTTTTCTCCCCTCCTTCTCATCTCTTCTTTCAAGCCTTCCCTGACCCCTCAGTTGATCATTCTTGCTTTTAAGCTCCCAAGGTATTCCATTTTAACTTGATTTACTCCCATTGTATGCCTTGAGTCTAGTACTGGACTTTGGTGTAGAGTAGGCTCAATACAGTGAAATTCCTGCTATTAAAAATAAAATGTCAAAGACAGGGAAGCATTTCCCATTCCTGTTTCTATCCTTTTTTTCCCCTCCTTCTGAAAACACAAAAACTTCAGCACTCCCAATTCCCTATATCTGGTTTAATTCTGTATACAAAGAAATCCTGTATGCCATCTGGTTTGCCGTCCAAGCCTCTTCAGTTCACCACTGTCCCATTCATGCTCTCAGTCATCATTCCAGACTAGTTGCCACATGCTTAGTGGCCCCACCTTACTTGGTATGATCTCAGCTCAGACTCTAAAATAATCTGAATTCCCACTAATAAGCACTGTCCATTTTTACTTATCAGGAACTAAAATATTTTAGCCTGAAGGAAACCTAGAAATAATCTAGTCCAACTCTTTAGGTTAAAAAAAAAATTCTTTCTAAGGTTAAAAATTTGAGTCGTAAATAAGAGAAAAGTCACAAATCAAATGGCTACCAGTACTTTACATGCCATGGGAACGCAACTCTTAACTGGGCAAGCTTCCATTCCCAGCATAATGACCATGTTCTTGTATCTCATTTGAATCAAATTTAGATGATTTAAACTACTAGTAAAAGGAAAATCAAAGGTTTATTCCCAGTGCCAAATTCTATGCTAATCAAAATTACTGGTAATCCTTCTCCCCCACTCCTAATTCTAAAAGTCCAGATGTGAGTTCCCTCAATATTTAGAACAGGGGATGTGGAAGGAGGTGTGATCATGTGGCCCATGGCATCCTCTGGTCCATGCAGGGCTTGGCTTCTGCTTCACAGGTGGAAGGGCCCTCCTCTGGGCACTCAGGTTAAGCTGGGCATCCTTTTTCAACTACTCTACCATAGCAGATAGCATGGAAATGGCCTTTTAAAAAATCTCAGCACCAGGGATGCCTGGGTAGCTCCATCAGTTAAGCGTCTGCCTTCAGCTCAGGTCATGATCCCAGGTGCTGGGATCGAGTCCTGCACTGGGTTCCTTGCTCAGTGGGGAGCCTGCTTCTCCCTCTCCCTGCTGCTTCCTCTGCTTGTGCTCTCTTTCTGACAAATCAAATCTTAAAAAAAAAAAAAAACTCAACACCAGTAACCTTCTCAAGAACATGACGGGGATTGTTGATTCAATGTTAGTTCCATGTTACTAAGTACATGAGATGTGCAATGTCTGCTGACAAAAATCAAAAATTTTCTAAGGGTCCACTTGCCTCAGTTAAAAAACTTTACTTCTCAGCTTTTTCTCCTAGCCTTCAAAACTAGAGAATTATATAAGCAAAGCAAGCTATGCAAAACACAGTTTCTAAACCACAGGAAAATGGATTTCGTATTTAAACAATCCACCTAGGGCACCTGGGTGGCTCAGTCGTTGAGCGTCTGCCTTCGGCTCAGGTCATGGTCCCAGGGTCCTGGGATCGAGCCCCACATCGGGCTCCCTGCTCAGTGGGAGGCCTGCTTCTCCCTCTGACCCTCCCCCTGCTTGTGTTCCCTCTTTCGCTGTCTCTCTCTCTGCCAAATAAATAAATAAAATCTTAAAAAAAAAAATTACACCTACATCTAGGATGCCTGGGTGACTCAGTCAGTTAAGTGTCCGACTCTTGGTTTCGACTCAGGTCCTGATCTCAGGGTCCTGAGATCAAGCCCCTCGTTGGGCTCCTCACGGAGTCTGATTGTCCCTCTCCCTCTGCTCCTCTCCGGCACTGGCCCCCCCCGATAAATAAAAATAAAATCTTTAAAAAAAAAAATGACACCCACATGCTGAAAGAGAATCCTTTAGAATCACTCAAAATCAACAAAAGCCATATGATACGATATGACACTTTTTGGGGGCTAAATTTAAAACGCACCACATGGGCGCCTGGGTGGCTCAGTCGTTAAGCGTCTTGCCTTCAGCTCAGGTCATGATCTCAGGGTCCTGGGATCAAGTCCCACATCGAGCTCCCTGCTCTGGGGGGAGCCTGCTTCTCCCTCTCCTTCTGCCTGCCACTCTCCCTGCTTGTGCTCTCTCTCTCTCTCTGTCAAATAAATAAACAAAATCTTTTGAAAAATAAAAATAAAACCCACCACAGGAACACTACAAATACAAAAGGCAATTAATAAGATAAACTGAGAGGACACGAAGTTACAAATGTACCAAGTCATCTTTGTTTCCTCCTCTCTCTTCCCTCACCATCCCCCCTCCCATCAGCAACATCAATCTTAACTCCCAAAACAGACACCTCCAAGTCACAGCTCTACATCAGTCTATGACCTGTGACATATATGTCATCAGCCACCATCATTTTGCACCCAAATTACAGTGTCAACTCCATATCACTCCTGTGCTTCAAACTCCTTCCATGGGACCCACTGCACTTTAAATAAAATCCAATTTCCTTATCTTGACCATTACATCTCCTAACTCTTCTCATAGAACCCCTTTATTTAAGTACCACACTCCCAACCCAATGGCTATCTTCCTGACCTCAGGACTTTGTGTAAGCTCTTCCCTATGACTGGAAGGCTCTTCCCCCCCTTCTTAGCCCAGGCCTTCCCAAGGCTTGCCTCTTCCCTACCCTTGGGTAGCTTCATGCTTTCCCTGACCACACTATACCAGGTAGGTCCCTCCTATTATATTCTCTCTGCTCAGCTTCATTTCCTTCATAGCATTTATTAATCCTGTATTTTATTTATTTTCCTACTTTTAGTTTGTCTCTTTCAATAAAACAGAAGTTCTATTATGGAGAAAGTACGTCTGCCATCCATTGTTCTCAGTCCCCATCACTGGGATATAACTCTTGTAAATATCTGAATAAAAATATAAAACCAGGGGTGCCTGGATGACTCAGTTAAGTGTCTGCCTTTGGCTTAGGTCATGATCCCAGTGTCTGGGGATAGAGCCCCACACTGGGCTCCCTGCTCAGCGGGGAGTCTGCCTCTCCCCCATCTCTGCTCTCTCTCCTGTTCTCGCTCTCAAAATAAATAAATCTTTTAAAAAAAATATAAATGTTGAGGAACATTCCAATAAAAAAGATCAGACTAGAAAACAAGCACCAGTCCTTAAATTCTGAGGAAGTCATAGTTATAATTTTTCACTAAGCAAAATAAAACAAAACACGAACTTTTAGCTAAAGGGCACGAAACTCTGGCCTTAAGAGCTCAGTTTTGATGCCTAAACCACTTAATGTATCTTGTTTGGGGTGTGAAGAGGCACTAAACTGACTTGCATTTGGCCAAGGCTTTACAGGGTACCTCTAGTTTTCTACAAAGGCTGAAAACATATCAAACCAATTTTCGAATTTCAGGCTCAGGGGAGAAAATCCAAAGATTAAGAAAGAAAATCCAGTCCGGATCTAATTCAACCAGAATTGTGATCTTCCTCCGAGACACCAACAGAAAATAAAAACCTAAATTACAACAACATGCCTGGGGCAGAGAGTGAAGAGGAGGAGAAACAATTACAGCTTCGTGTAAGTGGGAGGGAAAGGCCCTATTATTTGAGGGGCCTAGAACAGCAGTTACAATTTCAATAGGTGAGGAGTGGGGGTGGGGGGCGGGTTTAAGCAGTCAACCTAGAGTCAGCAGCCCAGCCAACAGGTGGAGCAAAGCTACAAAGGTGTGAGAAAGTAGGCAGGGATGGCTACCAGGGATTAAATGAGTTGCCTAGTGGGACTGCACTGAAGGAAGAACAAGGTGGGGAGTGGGGGGAGGACAGGCATTCAAAACAGAAAGTTATGTCTGGTATCTGGAAAGACACATGTATGAAAAATGTGGAGTTGTTTTTGTTGGTAATGGGAAGCTACTGCAGCATATTCCTTTTTCTCTCTCTAGAAGGAGATCAAACCATTTACCAACATTTTCTGAAACAGCTATTGTTATAATACCTGTGTCACTTCAAAGCAAGCACAATGCCTTGAACATAGCATGGCTTAATAAATGCCTGAAATTAATGATATTAATTCACCTCCAAGAGTTGGAGAAGTAATTCACTTAAACATACTAAAAATCTCATTATAGTTGGTTCTAATATTTTCTCCATCCAACCCCTTATATCAGAATATACTGCGCTCAAAGTTGACTCCAACTACCCGCATCTTTGGGGGCCTGGAGATTTCACTAATCAGATTCTTGGTGCCTAGGTCTTTGTTATACACTATTTGATTTATAATCACTTTCTCCCAGTTTTTATTTTTTTTTTAAGATTTTATTTATTTATTTGAGAGAGAGAATGAGATAAGAGAGAACAGGAAGGGGGGGAGGATCAGAGGGAGAAGCAGACTCTCCGCTGAGCAGGGAGCCCGATGTGGGACTCGATCCCGGGACTCCAGATCATGACCTGAGCTGAAGGCAGTCGCCTAACCAGCTGAGCCACCCAGGCGCCCCTTTCTCCCAGTTTTTAAAGTCCATTTAGTTCAGCAGTTAATCTTACAGTCATTATACTGTCATGGCTTTGTTTCTTCTTATTCCACGGAAGCAACACTTAAGCATCCACTGGGTGCTCCTTAATTATTATAGCTTTTAAAGGTTAAAGCTCAGAGGGACATCTCAGCAAATCTATAAAATCAAAAACAACTCATTCCAAAAATGAGCACCCTAACCTTTTAAAACAGAAGTTCAAGAAGCAAAATGGGCAGTAAAATACTTTTCATTTAAAAAAACTCCAGGCAATTTCTTCAGTTCAAATTTGGCATAATTTAAATAAAAGAAACGTGATAAAACACTGAAGACAAATTAAAGCAAATAGTCGAATAAAATAATGCATTTTACTTGGAAAAGAGGATGCTGGATGCTTAACTACTTAATCATTAAGACTTACAGATGCACAAAATGTACATCTAAAATTAAGCTAGGATAGAATTAAAGTGTAGCTCAAATATTTCCCTTAGTAATTAACATTTTAGCTTTATTCCTCCTTAGAATTTAATCAAATAGATTTCTGGCCCATTAGTGGTCCAGCCTGGGGGTTAACTATAATATAAAAACTCAAAAATATGTACTCGCTGAAGCCAGTGCATCTTCTTTTAAAATTTCTGTAATTATAAAACAAAAGGTGTCTGGTGTAATTCAAACTTGGCACCAAGGTATCAATATATAGTTCTGATATTTTACTTTTAAAGGTTTTGTATCTAAACGTGCAAGCATTTTCACTTGTCGGCTGTTAGTTCCAAAAGGCTGCAGTCCAAGAGTTCTTAAACTGGACCAGAGAGCCCAAAAACCTTGAACGGTGTGTAAAGTTGTGTGTACGCGCATTTTTAGGGAGGGGGAAATGCCATGGCTTCCCTGAGATTCTCAAAGAAGTCTGTGATCCAAAAAAGGTTTAAAAACAACAAAAACTCTTCTTTAGTAGGATAGCGCAATAGATAACGTGACGAAAGGCAAAAAGCGGGCCTTTTAACTATGAACCGCCGTTAAACATGTTTACAACGCATCCCCCCATCCAGTGACCCAGATCCTGACACTAGCCTTCCGTTCAGAATGCCTTCTGGAAAAGAACTTGGTTCAGAATGGAGTGAAAAGGGTTCAATTACACACCTCCACCCCCCACTCTTCGATCGATCCCAAGCGAACCACCCCTGGCATTCTCGACCCTCCTCCGCGGTAGGAGTGGGCTGTGCGCCCGGGCAGCGCGGGCGCTCGCGTACCTGGGCGCGGGCTCGATTAGGGTGGTGGTGTCCAGGTAGTGAATCTTGTAGAACTCCAGCAGGGCCGGCAAGTGGTCAAACTCCTGGTCCCCGATCTTAAAACGGCGGTTGGGCAGCGAGTTGATGATGTAGTGGGAGACCCGCGAGTTCTCGGACACAGACAGCACATAATCCCCGGGGCAGGTGGAGGAATCGCGAACTAGGAACATACCGTGGCGCTGGCCCTGGAGCCGGGTCTGCGCCTCCTGGCGAGACACCGGCCCCATGTACCAGGCGGAGCGGTCTGAGGAGTCGAACCTGGCGGAGGACATCGTGTCGGACCGGGGCTCTGCGGCGGGTCGGGGCGGTGGCTGCTCTCGTCTGTTCTGGACGCCTTTGCCCGACAGACGGCTTTGCGGCCAAGGAAGGGCCTCTTGGCACACCTCGAGGCGCGCTTAGAGGGCAGAGCCAGCACCTTCCTCTCGGCTCCGGGCCCGCAGCATCCTCCGCCGCCGCCCGCCTGCTCCGGGGCCGCCTCACGGAGGGAGCCGGCCCGGGGAATGCAGGGCACAGCCCGAGGTCTGGGCGGGAGAAGCCGAGCCGCAGCGGAGGCCGCCCCGGGATTCTCGGGCTGCCCGGCGTACCGGCGGTGCTTCCAGTCACTCCTGGCCCGGAACGCGCCGACTCCGCGCCCCCCACGGCTCTGCAAGGACCCCCGCCGCCACACGAAGCACCGGACTCCCAGGAGCGTCGCGCCTCCGGGGCGGTTTTGCCCAGCCCGTTCCCAAGAGCCACAGCAACAAAATGGCGGACGCGGGAGAAGCGGCCGGCCACCTCCCCCCTCCGCTCAGTGCCCTCGATCTGCGCACGCGCGGGCTGTAGCTCCCAGCTGCCGCCCGGGCCCTCCCCGTGACGTCACGTGGCGCGACCAATCAGGAGCACGGTCGTGACGGTCGGGGCGTCCGCCGCTTTCGGCCGCTCCCGCGTTCCGGGAGGAGGCGGAGGAGGCGGGGGTGGCGGAGGAGGCGGGGGTGGCGGAGGAGGCGGGGGTGGCGGAGGAGGCGGAGGTGTTGGCTGCAGCCACTCCCTTCCTGGGCTGCGGTGCGCCGCCGGGGGCGCTGCCGCTGTGGGCTCGCCCCGCTCTTGCAGGAAAACAGCTGGAGTCGAGAGGGAGCGGCTTTTCGAAAACCTGCTCCGCGAACAAAGCATAATGTGCATGCCTAATCTCTGGCCTTGGAGGCGTGGCACTGAGGTGACCTGGCTGGCCGAGGGGCCCAGGGGGACCAGCGCTGGGGGAAATCTACGGGCGGACAGGCCTCAATGGGTCCAAGTGGCTCTAGAAGATGACCGCGGGGGCTGCGGTGACCAGCAGTTAGGGACGAGTTGACCTAGACCTGAGGTGGCCTAATAGGCTAAGGGAACCAGAGTGGCCAGGAGACTCGACAGGCACAAATGGGGGGTTGTGAAGGTTGGATCGACAGGATTAAGTGGTCTAAGAAGTCTACGGTCTGGTGCAATCTGGCCATTAGCGCTTAATTGATACAAGTAAAATGCGGACTCCTCCGTGCGTGGCTTGAAGACCTCGTCTGTTCCGGATTCCGCTGCTTCTCTGAGTTAATCTCTTCGCATTACCCCTGGCTGACCTTGCTCCCGCCAGGTCCTTGTAACCTGTTTCCCCGCCCTGCACCCCGCACTAGAATGAAATTTTTTAAAAAAGCAGGGATCTTGTCTGCCTTGTTCACTTCTGGGCCTAGCACAATGTCTGGACCTGACCTGATGCTGAACTATTTGTTGAATGAATGACTATTGAGAAAAACCACCGGGCTTTTGGTGCCCGATTATTGGTAGCACCGCTCCCGGAACTGGACAGACAAGAAAGCATGTCCAAAAAGGGAGGCGCAGGCAATACAAACCTATACTTAGATCCCTTTGTCAATGTTATTTCATTTTGGCGTTTTGCCCTCATATACTAGATTCTAGGGTGATGGGTGATCTCCATCTTAAGGTAAGCTAAAGGGGAAGTGTCAAGGTTGAGTGCCTTTTGTTACTCAGCATAAGCAGGTTTTCATCTCCACCCCCAAATACTGTCATGTTGTATTATTCTCAGGTACAATTTGAACAGCACAGAATTTGAAACTGTTTTCAGCTCAGGTCATGATCTCAGGGCCCTGGGATCGAGCCCCACATTGGGCTCCCTGCTTGGCAGGAAGCCTGCTTCTCCCTCTCCCACTCCCCCTGCTTGTGTTCCCTCTCTCGCTCTCTGTCAAATAAATAAAATCTAAAAGAAAAAAAAAAGAAAAGAAACTGTTTGGATTCAAATCTGCTCCTAGTTGACTAGCTGGGTGACCTTGGGCCAATTACTTAATCATTCCATGGCTTATATATTAAACAAGCTGATACATGTAAAATGCTTAGAATAGTGCCTGATACCTCTCTCTTTCTCTCTCAAATAAATAAATAAAATCTTAAAAGAAAGAATAGTGCCTGACATATATTAATCATATAAGATTATTATTGCTCTCTCTAAAATGAATAAAATCTTTTTTAAAAATAAATAAAGATTTTGTTTATTAGAGAGCACACACCCACGAGCAGGGGGGATGGGCAGAGGGAGAGGAAGAAGCAGGGAGCTCCATGCAGGGTTCCATCCCAGGACCCTGAGATCATTACCTGAGTAGAAGGCAGATGCTTAACCGATTGAACCACCCAGGCACCTCAGGAATTCTTTTTTTTTTAATTATTTTTTTTACTTTTTTAAGCTTCTGGGTCACTAACATTTCTTCTACCTCTCCAAATACACTTTCTTGGTCTGTTTTTGATAGCACTTTTCTCTCCAGCCTCTATGTGTAGAAGAAGCTCATCCCTTAATCTCTCTACAGCTTCTCCTTTGGTAGCAAATCATGAAGGCTTTAGGAGTCACCTGCCTATTGGTGACCCTGAAACACATATATTCTAAAAGTGGAACAAAATCTGACCACACCCTATGATTTCTATGCAAACACTGTGGTCCCAACCTAAATCTTTAAAAAATTTTTTTTATTAACATGTAATGTATTATTTGTTTCAGGGGCACAGGTCTGTGATTCATCAGTCTTACATAATTCACAGCGCTCACCATAGTACCTACCCTCCCCAGTGTTCATCACTCAGCCACCCCATCCCTCCCACCCCCCTCCACTCCAGCAACCCTCAGTTTGTTTCCTGAGATTAAGAGTCTCTTATGATTTGTCTCCCTCTCCGGTTTCGTCTTGTTTCATTTTCCCCTCCGTTCCCCTATGATCCTATGATCTTGTTTCTCAAATTCCTCATATCAGTGAGATCATATGATACTTGTCTTTCTCTGATATATTTTGCTTAGCATAATACCCTCTAGTTCCATCCACATGTTGCAAATGGAAAGATTGCATTTTTTTTTATCACAGCCTAAATTCTTTTTTTTTTTTAAAGATTTTATTTATTTATTCATGAGAGACAGAGGAGGAGAGAAAGAGAGGGAGAGAGAGAGAGAAGCAGAGGGAGAAGCAGGCTCCCAAGGAGCAGGGAGCCTGATGCGGGACTCGATCCCAGGACCCTGGGATCATGACCTGAGCCGAAGGCAGACGCTTAACCATCTGAGCCACCCAGGCGCCCTCACAGCCTAAATTCTTATTACATTCCATTGTGATTGCTTATAAGCTTCACTCCCTTCCTAATCCAAGCATCTTGGAGGCCTGCCTACTTTACTATTACTTTTGTATTCCCAGGGCCTAACACAGTGCCCAGCACATAATATATACTTAATAAATAGTGTTTGGCTGTAGATGGATAAAAATGAGAAGAAGCCGGAGAAAAATGAAGATTGATTGTAGTGAAGGTAAAGAGGTTGTGTCACTACTTCCTGTTAATTAGCATAATAACTATTTAAAATAAATATTTGGACCTGATGGTTAGCCCTGTATCAACCCCTGTGTTCAAGGCAAGCTTCCATTTGGATTAAATTGTGCCTTTCAGCTTCTCCTTTTCTGTCAATTGTGTCAATGTTTTTCTAATTTGCAGACTCAAATCTGAGTTGTCTTTTACTTAACTGAAGAACTCAATAATACCTAATTTATATAGTGCTTTCCAATTCACAAAAGTTCCCATAATACATTACTTACTCCAACCAAAGTCCCATGAAGACCTTTTTTATAAATGTTCCAGAAGCTCAGAGAGGTTAAGTGACTTGCTGACATAAACTACTATAAATTATGTAATTTGGAGGGGGCAGAGCTGGCACTCTTAAGCCAGGTCTTCTAACTTGAAGTCGAAGTCACACAACTGCCTATAATTTAGTCCATTTTCTTTGTTTTGCTGATCAGGAAACTGATGTCTTCCAAAGTAAATTTTAGCACCAGGAAGGAATTATCAGTTTCAGAATACAGAAGAGTGGTTGGTTTTGCCCCCAGTTTGGATTTCAGATACAACCGTCATTCTACCGCCAAAGTGCCATGATCCCCTCTTGAAAAATTTCTCTTACAGATGGATCAAAATATCTCTCCTTTTGCTTCAGCATAGTCCACTGGGGAATGGAGTGTGGACTGGAGAAAGGTGGAAACAAGAATGTCCCTGTGGGGCGCCTGGGTGGCTCAGTTGTTTAAGCGACTGCCTTCGGCTCAGGTCATGATCCTGGAGTCCCGGGATCGAGTCCCACATCGGGCTTCCTGCTCAGCAGGGAGTCTGCTTCTCCCTCTGACCCTCTGACCCTCTTCCCTCTCGTGCTCTCTATCTCTCATTCTCTCTCTCTCTGAAATAAATAAATAAAATCTTTAAAAAAAAATGTCCCTGTGTTGGTAACTAGGTTAAGGTAGGTGACGTGATGTGTGTTTGGGGCAGGGTGGGGAGGGTTAACACAGTACTTTGTTTTGTATGTGTTTGGAATTCTTCACAATAAAATTTTTTAAGTATTTTTCTTTATTCTTCCTTAGCACAGCTGAGACAAGCTTTAAAAAAAAATCCAAAAAATGTTTCTAGATGCTAAGATATAACAAAATGGAAATGAATGGAGAAGCAACAAGGAAGCATTTAGGGGCACCTGGGTGGCTCAGTCGGTTAAATCTCTGCCTTCAGCTTCAGGTCGTGATCTCAGGGTCCTGGGATGGGGATGGGGCTCCCTACTCAGTGGGGAGTCTTCTTCTCCCTCTCCCTCTGCCCCTCCCCCCAACTCGTTTTTTCTCTCTCTCTCTCAAATAAAATCTTAGAAAAAACAAACAAGGAAGCATTTAAAAAGGGGGGGGGGCTGTAACATAAAGATTTGTAATTCTGCCCGATCTTGCTCATTCCAAGGGTTTCCAGATGGCATTTTATTTTTCTTCTAAGAAAATTACAATCTAGACTCAAAGGACTGACAAGGCTTTTCAAGCACTTGTCAAGATTCCTTACTTCCTAGCCCTGAGGCTGCCTCTGTAGGGAGCACACAGCCTTGGGACCTACTGTTGACTTGTTCTTCCCTATTTGGGCAGGTCCAATCCCTCTGGTGACGGTTAAGGCCAGGCATTCTTCCTATGCTGCTGCCTTACCAAGGACATGAGAACAAGTGTCTGTCCCTTTCTCCTGCCCTTGATTCTTTTCCAGCAATAATTCTGACAGTAGAAGAGACATGACCGTGTAGGTGTGGATACTTGATATATTTACTTCACTGACTTCATAAGGTCAGCAGTTCTCAGACGCTTTCTCCACAAGGATTTGTTGACCTGTTGAGTTTCTACTGCATTTATTAACCTATTTTTTTTGAGATCTTTTCCTCCTATGCAATAAATTTTCTCTTATCAATTGCTCTGTCACTATTCTCCCTTGTTTTACATATATTTCTAAGTTTATCTCCCTAAAACAAAAAAGGAGCTCATTGATTTTTCCCTCCTATTACTTTGCTACTACAATACTAATAATGTTCATATCCCCATTATAATTTTTCATACCAAGCTATCTAAAATATCAACTTAACAATCACTTCTTTCACAGAGTGATCTCTCTGAACTAGGTTTAGCTGCCATATCCAGAAATTCTACTGGCCACTACAGAAAGCATTGGCTCACTTTATTCTAGTGATTTTTTTTTAAGTTTTATTTTTATTTTTTTTAGTAATCTCTACACCCAACATGGTGCTTGAACTCATACCCTGAGATCCAGAGTCACATGCTCTTCTGACTGAGCCAGCCCCGTGGCCTTATTCTAGTGTTTTAAAGTGTGGTGATGTTCTTCCTGTCATTTAGTTGCTTGTGGGCTGGACAGCACTCTGGAATGTCATTAGTAAAATTCTGAGTGGGATGATCCTTCCACTAGAGGACTTAGCTTAGCTCAGAGAAATCGGTTCCATTCAACTCTACACAGGGGGCGGGGGAGACACACCAGATTTTTCTGTAAAGGGCCAGATAGTAAATATTTTAGGCTTTTCAGGCCAAGAGGAAAATCAACAGTATTATTTATGTAGGTACTTGTGTAACAAGAGAAAAAAATTCCTACAAATGTGTTAAATCAAATTCAAAATAGAATAGTAATTGAGTATAACTTTTTTATCATCCAGGTATGCAAATGAGAAGAATGGAATTCTTTGGGATGACATTTTGCTTAATTAGGATCAAGGTTAGTGTTCCCTATGATCACATAATGAGCTATGAATGCTGATCTGTAATGAGACTTTACATATTTCATCTTCGTGAAAATGTCTCCATCCAGGGGCGCCTGGGTGGCTCAGTCGCTAAGCGTCTGCCTTCGGCTCAGGTCATGGTCCCAGGGTCCTGAGATGGAGCCCCACATCGGGCTCCCTGCTCAGCAGGGAGCCTGCTTCTCCCTCTGCCCTCCCCCTTCGTGTGTTCCCTCTCTCGCTGTGTCTCTCTCTGTCAAGCAAATAAATAAAATCTTTTTTTATAAATAAATAAAATCTTAAAAAAAAGAAAGAAAGAAAGAAAATGTCTCCATCCAAATGGTACTATGAATACTGCTATCAGTCCATGAGCATGATTTTAATTGAGCATATTTATTGTTGGAAGGCATCTATAGAATTCTGTTAGATTCTTCTCCTGATGTTTGCCTTTTAGTTTGTTGTTACATTGCAGATTAGTCATTTGCATTTGAAGGTTAGGTGGAAGCTCCTCAATTGCACAATTAAATGGATTTTGAAATATGTAAATTTCCATTGCACTTGACATCAAAGTCTGGAGATATTGCTTCTTGTTTTAATTTTTGACATTACAGGAAGTGTATAAAGCTGTTTTACATTCTTTGTGATTCAAAACATTATTGTCAAAATGACTGCTACAATACACATTTCACATATAAGCACTGTTTTGCTCTGTAATTTTAGCTTGAATTCATTGAGAAACACTATCAAGCCTGTAGCGAAAGCTAATGTCCAGTTATTCAGTAATGACAGTTTGGATGGTTCTCTGTTTTGAAACATTTCAATCTTGGCTCTGAGCTGGAAAAAAAAACTGCAATAAAACTTTAGCACTGCTAAGCCATCAAAATGCTGTATAGTAGAGCAAGGCACAATATTCAGCTTCTATCTGACAAAACTTCATCGACCTGATGATGGATAAATACAAGAGCAAATGAAGTTCACTACTGATAATTCTAGTTCAATAACATATGATAGATGCAAATATTTTCTGCAAATTAGTTCCTGCTGAGTAATTTGAGTCCAACAAATAAACCATAGGCTCTAAAGGCCTTATCTCTTCTAGAGCTTTATAAATTTATCCAACTAAGCCTTTTCCTGCTTCACAAAGTTTTACCTCTATCAATGAACACATCTTAGCAGATTCCCCTTCAGGTTGTATCTAATAAGTGTTTTCTCATTTTTTTTGGAAAATATTCTTGCCTATTGTTGTTCCATGCAGATTCTTCAAAGAGACTTATTTTTCAATGACTTCAAACTTGGCATTGGCACCTCAAAAAACAGCAACTGAGCACTGTTGGTAACATCTCTTATCCCATTGATAATCATCAAGGAAAATCACTCAAAATCATTGATTTTGGGTTTTTGTTTTGTTTTGTTTTTCTCAGGAACATCTTATCTATGTTCTTCTTCTGGCCGGAGGGACTTCAATATTGCTATACCGGAATATAATCTAGATTTACAAATGACTTTGCCTTTCCTTCTTGTAACCAACATACCATGCGCACACAAGCATGCACGCATGTGTTAAAGTTTTCTTTTCTGAAGTCAGAATGACAAGAATGTGAATAATTGTCCCATTTTTTCCAAGTTTTTTAAAAATTTATTTATTTACTTAAATAGTTTCTACACCCAATGTGGGGCTCGAACTCACAACCCCAAGATTAAGAGTTGCATGCTTCTCTGACTGAGCCAGCCAGGTGCCCCCACATTTTATGTTTTTGACGTCACATTTTACTTTTTTTTATTTTTTATTTTTTATTTTTTTTTAAAGATTTTATTTATTTATTTGAGAGAGAAAGAGAATGAGAGATAGAAAGCACAAGAGGGAAGAGGGTCAGAGGGAGAAGCAGACTCCCTGCTGAGCAGGAAGCCCGATGCGGGACTCGATCCCGGGACTCCAGGATCATGACCTGAGCCGAAGGCAGTCGCTTAACCAACTGAGCCACCCAGGCGCCCACATTTTACTTTTTTTTAAATTTATTTTTTAGAGGAGGAGGTGCATGAGGGACAGGGAGAGAGGGAATCTGAAGCAGGTTCTACCCTCAGCACGGAGCCCGATGCGGGGCTCGATCCTACAACCCTGAGATCATTCCCTCAGCTGAAATCAAGAGCTGGACACAAAACCGACCCAACCATCCAGGCGCCCCACATTTGACATCTTTTTATCTTGTGTATCCCTTAACCAGTTATGTTCATCATGGTAATTTTTACTACTTTCCTCTTTTAGCCCTCACACGAGCTTTATAAGTGATTAATTCACTACCTTTACTATATATTTACCTTTCCAGTGAGATTTCTCCTTTCATGTTTTCTTGTTACTAGTTAGGGTCTTTTCTTTTCATCTTAACGTTTCTTTTCTTTTTTTATTTTATTTATTTATCTGACAGAGAGAGAGAGCACAAGCAGAGGGAGCGGCAGGCAGAAGGAGAGGGAGAAGCAGACTCCCCGCTGAGCAGGGAGCCCGACATGGGGCTTGATACCAGCACCTGGGATCATGACCTGAGCCGAAGGCAGTTGCTCAACCAACTGAGCCACCCAGGTGCCCCTCATCTTAACATTTCTTATAAGGCCCTTTTTAGTGGTGATGCAAGCTTGTGCTTTAGCTTCTGCTTGTCAGGAAAACTCTTTATCTCTCCTTCAATTCTGAATAATTGTGCTGGGTAGAGTATTGTTTGTTGGAAGTTTTTTTTTTCCTTTCCTTGACTATATCGTGCCAGTCCCTTCTGGCCTGCAAAGCTGCTTCTTTCTTTTTTAAAAAAGATTTTATTTATTTATTTATTTATTTATTTATTTGAGAGAACATGGGTGGGGAGGAGGGGCAGAGGGAGAGGGAGAAGCAGACTCCCCACTGTGCAGGGAGCCCATCGTGGGGCTTGATCCCAGGGTCCTGGGATCATGACCTGAGCCAAAGGCAGATGCTTGACTGACTGAGCCACCCAGGTACAAAACAAGTTATTTTTCTCTTGCTGCTTTTAATATTTTTTCCTTGTCTTTAACTTTTGACATTTTAATTATAATGTGTTTTGGTGTGGTTGCCCTTGAGTTCATTATATTTGGAACTCTTTGGGCTTCCTGGATCTGGATGTCTGGTTACTTTCCTGGGTTAGGGAAGTTTTCAGCTATTATTTCCTCAAAAAAGATTTCTGCCCCTTTCTCTTCTTGACTCCTTCTGGGAGTCCTACAAACGTTAGTCCTTTTGATGTTATCCCATAACTCCTTTATGCTGTCTTTACTTTTTTTCTTTTTTCTTTTTGCTGCTCTGATTGAGTTCTGCTGCATTGTCTTCCAGTTGATTCTTTCTTCTGCTTCATCTAGACTGGTGATAAACCCTAGTGTATTTCTTAGTTCAGTTATTGAATTCTACAGCTATTTGACTTCTGTTTGGTACTTTCTTAGATTCTCCATCTCTTTGTTGAAATTCTCACTGTGTTCATCCATTCTTCTCCCCAGTTCGGTGAGCCCTTTGTGACCCTTACTTTGAACTCTTTATCAAGTAAATTACTTCTGTTTAATTAAAGTGTTTTTTTTTTCTGAGGTTTTATCTTGTTCTTTCATTTGGTATATATGCCTCTGTTTCTTCATTTTGCTTGACTCTGTTTGATTCTGTACAGTAGATGAAACAGCCACCTCTGCCAGTCTTGAAAGAATGGCCTCATGTAGGAGGTAGGTCTGTCATTCAAACCTGCCCCTGTTCTTTGTTGTCTCCCAAACCTTTGTGCTTGTCCAGGCAATGTATTATATTTCTTTTTTTTTTTTTAATTGAACACAGTTTTCTTTTTTTTAAAGATTTTATTTATTTATTTGAGAGAAACAGTGAGGGAGAGCATGAGAGGGTAAAGGGTCAGAGGGAAAAGCATAATCCCCACTGAGCAGGGAGCCTGATGCGGGACTCAATCCCAGGACTCCAGGATCATGACCTGAGCCAAAGGCAGTTGCTTAACCAACTGAGCCAACCAGGTGCCTAGTGTATTATATTTCTAATACCTCCCAGTAGTTGAAGTTTTGTCAAGACCTGTCAGTGTCCCTAACATGGGATGATCTTAGCACCTAGACTCAGGTTGTTTGAAAGCCAGACCCTCGGGCAGCAGCTTTTAAAAATATGCACATATAGGGCACCTGGGTGGCTCAGTTGGTTAAGCGACTGCCTTCAGCTCAGGTCATGATCCTGGAGTCCCAGGATTGAGTCCCACATCGGGCTCCCTGCTCAGCAGGGAGTCTGCTTCTCCGTCTGACCCTCTTCCCTCTTGTGCTCTCTGTCTCTCATTCTCTCTCTCTCAAATAAATAAAATCTTAAAAAAAATAAAATAAAAATATGCGCATATATATGTGTGTGTGTGTATATATATATATACACACACACACACACACACACACACACACACACACACACACACACACACAGTCCCATGGGACTACATCCATAAGCCCTCCTGGCCAGGTGTTCTGGCAGTGACTCCTGGGCATCCCTGCAAAAATCCCATGATTAGCTACTAGGCCTCCTTCATAGGAAGACAGCTCCAGCATCCATTGCCTCTTGCTGTGCCCAGGGGTGGTAGCTTTTTAAGAGCTCTTTCTCTATTGGTTACAGTCCTGTGGGATCCTGCAGCATAGGTCTTACCAAAGCCAGGCAATGTAGAGGTGTCCCCTGGCAACAAACACAAAAATCAGGGTGCCAAACAGGGCTATGAGAGCCTTTCTGAGTGACCCGGATTATTACAGTCCAAGAGGACCAGGAACACAATCTCTCTTGGCCTCCAGAGCCAGGTAGTTTGTAGGTGTTCCCTGAGCCTGACGTGTGTAAAAGCTTCCTTCTGGAAGATACTCTGGAGCATGGGAAAGGGAGAGTACAAAGATAGCACCCACCAGTCTCCATCCCAGAGAGTACTCTAGCATGCTCCTAGACATGTATGTAAAATTACTTAGTTGCCTGCCCCTCAGGCCTACCCTTCAATATAAGCAGGTGGGCCTCTATCCCTTTAAGTCTGGGCTCTGTGGGCTGCCTCTGAGCTAGACGCTAGAGTGGGTAAGTCCAAGCCTGCACGCAGGTCCTTTAAGAGCCATTGTCTCTCAGATTGCTACAATCTTGTGGGTTTGGGAAGGAGGCCACACTGGTTTTCAAAGTTAGGTGTTTTGGGGGCTTGTCTCTCAGGTGCAGGTCCTAAAAGTTGAGATACCTGACATGGGGTTCAAACCCTTTGCTCCTCAGGGAGTTTTGAGTTTTCTACTGGTTGTGGGTTGCTGCACTAGGAGTGGGGTTTATGGCGAGATTATTTCTCAGCTTCTCCTACCCACTTCAGTGTGGTTTTCTTCTCGTTTGCCTGAAGAATGGTTGCCATTCAACCAGCCTTTAGTTTTTTTTTTTTAAGAAGAAATTGTTCCATATGTTGCTCTAGACTCAATATGTCTGTGGGAGGAGATGAGTTCAGGATCTTCCTGTATCACCATCTTGAACTGGAGCCTGTCTTGTCTTGACTACTGATGATGCTCCCAGTGTCCTCTAATCTTTGAGCAACTGTTCTCACTGAATGACTAAGAGTCTAAAATGAGTGTATTCTCTCTGGAAACAATTTAATTACCTCAGCATCAGTAAGCAGCTTTCTTTGGCTAACAGATGAGCCACTTGGAAATCACTTTGATTGCAACTTCATTTTCATTTATTTTTGTGAAGAAATTCTGATGAGCTATGAGCCATTCCATCTCGAATTTTCTTTTTCTGACTGTTGTTTTCCTGTGAGTTGGGGACGCTATGATGACTGTGTAAGTTGATATGTATATTGCGTTCTTTCAGCACAGATACAACGTCACTGTATGATAAATCCAATGCCTTGTCATTTAATTCAAAACCCAAAAAAATCTACCCTCCACTTTGCCTTGGAAGTGTGATATTCAGAGTTTGCTTTTCCTCTTTTCATGATGGATGTGCATGGGCAGTAAAAAAATAAAATGCCGTGGTGCAATGACAATGCATGGCATTTGGAGCTCTGTTGAGTTATAAACTGCGTCACTGCAATTTGTAGGGTGCAGAGCTGAGCAGCCGTGCAATGGGAGGAGAGTGCCACATATAGTCTCTAGCACAACGATTCAGCTCTGCCACTGTAGTAGGAAATCAGCCATAAACAACACGTGGCTTTCTTCCAATGGGTGTGAGTGTAGATTTATTTCAATAAAACTTTATGGACCCTGAGATTTGAATTTCACATAATTTTCATGTGTCATGAAATATCCTTCTTTTCATTCCCCACCCCCAGCCGTTTAAAGATGTAAAGATATTCTCTGGCCATGGGCCATACAAAAAGTCAGCGGGCTCCATTTGGCCCCCGAGACATTGTTTGCCATCTTCCATATGGCATGTGTGTCTCTGTCCTGTTCCCACTGTAACTTAGGATTTTTTAGGGTCACTACCACAACCTCTACAGACCTTCTCTCCCCTGAAAAAGGCCCATCATTACCATCTCACAGCCCTGACAATTAAATTCAGTGTTTGTTTGCATCTTACTCCATCTCTATGTCTGGCCAGCTCCCTATTTCAGACAGCCTGGCACATGATCCCTGGCTACATCCCACAGCACCATCAACATTTATCCCGCCCAGATGGAGCTCCTTCATCCAGGGATAGTATTCCATCCATAAGGGGGAACTTGAGCCACCAGAGTTAGTTGTAGAACACAGAGCAAAGACCAAAAACTACCCACACCCACAACACAAAAGATGCAGTTGACCCTTGAACGACATAGGTTTGAACTACAGGGGTCCACTTACACGTGGATCTTTATTGATATATACAGTACAGTATTACAAATGTATTTTCTCTTCCTTATGATTTTTTTTTTAAGATTTTATTTATTTGAGAGAGGGGAGAGAGCAGAGCGAGAGAGAGAGCACAAGCGGGGTGGGGGGGAAGGGGCAGTGGGAGAGGGAGAAACAGGTTCCCTGCTGAGCGCAGAGCAGACATGGGACTTGGTCCCAGGACTCTGGGATCATGACCTGAGCTGAAGGCAAATGCTTAATCAACTGAACCACTCAGGCTCTACTTCCTTATGATTTCTTTTTATTTATTTATTTTTTTAAGATTTTATTTATTAGAGAGAGAGTGATCGAGGGAGAAAGAGAGTACAGCCGGCAGGGGAGAGGGGGGCAGAGAGGCAGAGGGAGAGGGAGAAGCAGACTCCCTGCTGAGCAGGGACCCTGATGCAGCGCTGGATCCCAGGACCCTAAGATCATGACCTGAGCCAAAGGCAGACGCTTAACTGACTGAGCCACCCAGGTGCCCCAGTAGTTAAGTTTTTGTGGAGTCAAAAGTTACGTGTGGATTTTTTTTTAAGACTTTTTATTTATTTATGTGAGACAGGGAGAGAGAGCACGAGCGGGAGGGGGGGTGATGGGGCAGAGGGAGAGGGAGAAGCAGGCTCCCCTCGGAGCAGCGAGCCCGATGGAGGGCTCAATCCCAGGACCCTGAGATTATGACCCGAGCTGAAGGCACCCAGCTGCCCCAATATGTGGATTTTTGACTGGACAGAATTTTTAACTAACCCCTGTGTTGTTCAAGGGTCAACTGTACTTCTCTGATCCCGTGTTTCATCTGAGACTGAGGCATAAAACAGTGATTCTTAAACCTTGCTGAACATTTGATCACTTGAGCAGCGTAAAAACAAACAAAACAGGGTGCCTGGGTGGCTCAGATGGTTAAGCGTCTGCCCTAGGCTCAGGTCATGATCCCAGGGTCCTGGGATCAAGTCCTGCATCGGGCTCCCTGTTCAGCGGGGAGCCTGTTTCTCCCTCTGCCTCTCTCTCTCTCTCTGTCTTTTATGAATAAATATATAAAATCTTTAACAAAACAAAACAAAAAATCCCAAAACCCACCCAGGCCCCATCTCAAGAGACTCATGTAATTGACCTGGAGAGTCCTGAGTTATATTTAAAAACAACAACAGCAACAACAAAAAAAAACAAAAAAACAGGTAATGCATTCTTATGGTTCAAATAATAAAAATAAATAAGAATAAGAATGTTTTATTTTCGGGGCACCTGGGTGGCTCAGTCGTTAAGCATCTGCCTTCGGCTCAGGTCATGA
Organism: Zalophus californianus; assembly: GCF_009762305.2. Classification (NCBI taxonomy): domain Eukaryota; kingdom Metazoa; phylum Chordata; class Mammalia; order Carnivora; family Otariidae; genus Zalophus; species Zalophus californianus. The sequence goes on along the minus strand of NC_045608.1, from coordinate 27,361,236 downwards.
TCCCAGGATCTTGGGATCAAGCCTCGCATCAGGCTCCCTGCTTGGCGGGAAGCCTGCTTCTCCCTCTCCCACTCCCCCTGCTTGTGTTTCTTCTCTTGCTGTGTCTCTCTCTGTCAAATAAATAAATAAAATCTTTAAAAAAATGTTTTATTTTCTTGGGGCACCTGGGTGGTTCAGTTGGTTGAGTGTCTGACTCTAGGTCTCAGCTCAGGTCTTGATCTCAGGGTCGTGAGTGCAAGCCCCACATTGGGCTCTAGGTTGGGCGTGGAGTCTCCTTAAAAAAAAAAAAGTTATTTTCCCCTTTCTTACACTAAAGGAAACATTATATCCACTCTTCTGCATCTGGCTTTTAAAAAATCTAATCATATATCCTGGAAACATTTCCATGTCAGTATGTAGAGACCTCCTTTGCTGTTTGTTTTTACATTTGCATACTATTCCACTATGAAGATATACCATAGTTTATTTAACCTGTCTCTGTAGGCTGATATTCAGAGCATTCCCAAACTCTCGTTATGAACAGTGCCTCAGGGCGCCTGGGTGGCTCAGTTGGTTAAGTGACTGTCTTCGGCTCAGGTCATGATCCTGGAGTCCCGGGATCGAGTCCCATGTCAGGCTCCCTGCTCAGCAGGGAGTCTGCTTCTCCCTCTGACCCTCTTCCCTCTCGTGCTCTCGACCTCTCATTCTCTCTCTCTCAAATAAATAAATAAAATCTTAAAAAAAAATAAACAGTGCCTCAAAGGATAACTTTGTATGCCTATAATTTCATATATATGCAGGTGTCTTGGTCGGTTTAGGCTGCCATAATAAATTACCAACAACTGGGTGGCTTATATACAGAAATTTTCCTTTCTTTCTTTTTTTTTTTTTTTAAAGATTTCATTTGTTTGAGAGAAACAGAATGAGTGAGAGCACATGAGAGGGGTTAGGGTCAGAGGGAGAAGCAGACTCCCGGCCGAGCAGGGAGCCCGATGCGGGACTCGATCCAGGGACTCCAGGATCATGACCCGAGCTGAAGGCAGTTGCTCAACCAACTGAGCCACCCAAGTGCCCCAGAAATTTATTTCTTATGGTTCTGGTGGCTGGGAAATTCAAGGTCAAGACACTTGCATATTCAGTGTCTGGTGAGAGCCCACTCCCCGGTTCCTGTGTCCTCAACATGGCCGAAGGAAGGCATGAGGGGGCTCTTTGGGGTCTCTCTCTTTTTTTTGAGGATGAGCCATGCAGGCAGGAAAGTTTATTAAGGCGAGAGTACACTTGACATGTGGGAGCAGGTAGGCTTAGGGGAGAGCTGCCTGGGGTCTCTTTGAAAAAAGCACTAACTAGGGACGCCTGAGTGGTTCAGTAGGTTAAGCGTCTGCCTTCGGTTCAGGTCATGATCCCGGGGTCCTGGGATTGAGCCCCACATCGGGCTCCGTGCTCAGTGAAAAGCCTGCTTCTCCCTCTGCCACTCCCCCTGCTTGTGTTCCCTCTCTCTCTCTCTCTCTGACAAAAAAATAAATACAATCTTAAAAAAAAAAATAAAAGAAAAAGGCACTAATTACATTCATGAGGGCTCCACCTTCATGACCTAATCACCTCCCATAGGTCCCACTTCCTAACACCATCACATGTATTTTACGGAGACACAAACATTCATTCTACAACAGCACAAATTTCTGTAGAATGAAGTCCCCAAAGTGGGACGGCAGATTAAAGGATAAATGCACATCTATACATATGGTCAAATTTCCCTCCCTGAAGATCATACCATTTTGTCCTTCCGCAGTAACATTAAAGAATGCCTACTTCCCTGTCGCCTCATTGCCATTGCTTTAGAGGAGGCCGGGCGCATGCAACAGCGACTTAACACGACAAAGGTTTATTTCTGACTTACATGCAGACAAGGCAATGTTCCTCTGAGCAGCAACTCAGCAATCCAGGCTGGTGGAAGCTCCACCGTCCTGAGGCTTACACCAAGTTCAACACTTGACCTTCTCCCTCGGTAGTTGCGTTTTAGAACAGAACTGGAGAGTCTCTTTCATTTAAGAACACCAGCTATTAAATGTTTCAGCCCAGAGGAAGTATGTTGTCTGCTTGCAGAGTTATGGATCAGAATGAGTCACACGCCAAGCCTCGATGAAGGGGAACCAGGGACTTGGATCCTCCATATCCTCAGAAGTAGAGGAGAACTGGACATTGGTGAAATTATATGTCCAACTTTTAGATCTCTGCCAATCTTACAGGTGAAAAAAATGTTCAGAGTAGTTTTATTTTGCATTTCTCATATTAGGAGTGAGATTGAGCATCTTTTCATATATTTAAGGACCACCATCAGCAGTTGTGGTACAACTAATATACAACCAGACTTGCCCCTTCTGGGGCTTTCCTACTCAGTTTCCGTTTTCCGTCTGAAAGAAACATCTTTTCCCCTCCATGATTGGTAGGACAGTGGTGACTGACCCTGTGAAAACTTGAGCTACAGCCGAGATTCCACCTTTTCAGTAATACTAATAGTTTGATTCTTATTATAAAATAACTTTCAATGAATAACCATAGCATTCATGCTATATAACTTACATACCATCACAGGAGGCAGGATGGTCATTCTGTAATAGTAGGAGCCAGAACTAGAAATCTTTGCCTACATGTGCTTACATGTTATGAGTCTTGCATCAACCATCTCTGTTTGAGGGAGGAAGTAACTTTTTTTAAAAAATTTATTTATTTGAGGGTGCCTGGGTGGCTCAGTTGGTTAAGCGACTGCCTTCGGCTCAGGTCATGATTCTGGAGTCCCGGGATCGAGTCCCACATCGGGCTCCCTGCTCAGCAGGGAGTCTGCTTCTCCCTCTGACCCTCTTCCCTCTCGTGCTCTCTATCTCTCATTCTCTCTCTCTCAAATAAATAAAAGGTTTAAAAAATTTATTTATTTGAGAGAGAGAGGGAGAGTGCATGCATGTGCATGGGGGGAAGGGGAGAGAGAGAGGGAGAGAGCGAATCTCAAGCAGACTCTGCCCTGAGTGTGGAGCCTGACCTCATGATCCTGAGATCATGACCTGAGTCTAAACCAAGAGTCGGATGCTTAACTGACTGAGCCACCCAGGCACCCCTTATTTTTGTTTAAACCCCAGATCACCTAGGATCCTCCCACTCCATTCCTCATGCAAAGCCTATTCAAAAAGTAGTCAAAACTCAGGGTGCCTGGGTGGCCCAGTCAGTTAAGCATCTGACTCTTGATTTGACTCAGGTCATGATCTCAGGGTCATAGGATCAAGCATGAGCTGGGAGTCTGCTTGTCTCCCTCTCCCTCTGTCCCTCCCCCCTCCCCTCTCAAACGAGTATGGGCTCTTTCTCTAAAATAAATAAATCTTAGAAAAAAAAAAAAAGGTAGTCACAACTTAGTTCAGCCTAACCTTCCTGGGGTTAGGTAATCAGATTGATTGATCCATACCTGTAACACTGGAGTGACTCAAGGATCTTACAAAAGTTTACTCATCAGCCATTCACGGTATAACCATCTTATCCAGGCAAGCTTTCTGTTACAATAATTAGAAACTCTGATTCAAAATAGTATAAGCAGTAAGGGCATTTGTCATTTCCCATTAACATAGTCTGTAGTAGGGCAGTTCAAGATGCAGGATCTCCAGACCCTAGGTCTGCTTCTGATTTTCTTGGTTCTAACCACGTTCAGATTTGGGCTTCATTTTTTCTCTCAGTGGTGTCTCAACGTCTGCAACCACCCCAGGCTTCACATCCAGTCATGACAATGCCCAGTGGAAGAAGGACTGTTATTTTGTGTGTGTCCCATTTTAAGAACAAAGAGCACTTCCTCAAGGAATCTTCCAAGAGATTCTCCTTCCCATCCCCACCCCATTGGGTCACATGTCCACTCCTAAAGCAAGCACCAGCAAGAATGGGGCAAGCCATGCCCAACTTAGACCAAGCAAGATTGTGGCTTTGTCTTCAGGAAGAAGAAAAAATGACTCCTGGGAGCCATTCGAGCAAATGTGGACTAAAATTCAGAAAAAAGCAGCCCTTTCTAAGATCCTGAGATAATGGACATTTATGTGATGAATAAACTCAGCACACATGATGTGCTGAGCATCTTCTGGGAACTGGGATTAGGGATGCGAAGGTGAATATTGTATGGCTCTGCCTGGCGGTGCTCAGTCTAGAGAAGGAATCAGAACTAAGCCATCATCGGATTTTAACCTGGTTCCTCAATAGCATTCCTACAGAGAGAGAACAGGGTTTTCAGTTATGATGAGAATTTCACTTTTTTCCCCCGAGTGTTATTGAGATATAATTGACATATAACATTGTATTAGCTTGAGGTGTACAACATGATTTCATACAAGTATATATCACAAAATGGTTACCACAGTAAGTTAATATCCATCACCTCACAGTTATGTTTTTCTTGTGATTTCAAATATATAATACAGTATTGTGAACTGTAGTCACCATGCTGTACATGACATCCCCAGAACTTATTTATCTTTTTTTTTCAAAGATTTTATTTATTTATTTGAGAGAGAGAATGAGATAGAGCATGAGAGGGGGGAGGGTCAGAGGGAGAAGCAGACTCCCCGCTGAGCAGGGAGCCTGATGTGTCTGTGTGGGTTTTTTTGATTTCATGCCTAAGTGAGGTCATACAATATTTTTCTTTCTCTGTCTGATTTGTTTCACTTAGCATAATGTCCTCAATACCCATCCATGTTATTACAAATGGCAGGATTGCCTTTTTTTTTTTTTTTGGCTGAATACTATTCCATGTATACACACACACACTGCATTTTTTTAATCCATTCATCCATCAGTGGATACTTCGGTTCTTTCCACGTCTTGACTGTTGTAAATAATGCGGCTATGAACCGGGCCGGGGTGGGGGGGCGGATATCTTTTCGAGACAGTGATTTCATTTCCTTTGGATAAATACCCAGAGATGGAATCGCTAGATCATATGGTAGTTCTAGTTTTAATTTTTTGAGGAAACTCCATACTGTTTTCTGTAGTGGCTGCACCAATTTACCTTCCCACCGACAGTGCAGATGGGTTCCTTTTTCTCCACGTCCTCGCCAACACCTGCTTTTTCTTGTCTTTTTGGTAATACCCATTCTAACAGGCATGAGGTGATATCTATCTCGCTGTAGTTTTGATTTGCATTTTTCACTACTTGTTGGTCAAGAATTTCACTTTCTTGCTCTCTCTCCCTGCCTTCCTTCCTACCTTTTTCTCTTTTCTTTTTTTTAACCATTCACTTAATAAAAACCTACTGAATGCCTCCCCTGTGCCAGGCACAATGCTCTAAGTCCCAGCTTCAGAGAGCTTACATCCTAGCTTAAATGGTTTGATGATTGTCTTTCTTGTCCATGAATAATTATGGACTTCCTTCTCATTTTAAAATTCTTTGTGATTTTGGTTAGCATCCGGAGGAAACGAGCCACCTCTGGGCCTGTGGACTCAGGGGCCACCATCAGTGCTGCTGTGGAGGTTTGTCATGTGCTGCCTGAGGCTGGCCAACTGGCTTCCCTAAATGACACTTCTGTCATAACCACATGGGAGCCAACAGAGGGTTTTTTAAGTGGTGGGATGACATGATCAGCATTAGCCTATCTCTGAAAACGGAAACTTGAAAACAAAACACATTAAAAAAATTTTTTTTGAATCAACCCACAGCAGAACTTGGATTTTAAGTTAATTTCTTTTTTTTTTTTGGTATTTTTTTTTAAATTTTTTATTGTTATGTTAATCACCATATATTACATAATTTGTTTTGGTGTAGGGTTCCATGTTCATTGTTTGTTCATAACACCCAGTGCTCCATGCAGAATGTGCCCTCTTTAATACCCATCACCAGGCTACCCCATCCTCCTAAGTTAATTTCTAACTGGCCCGTAGGCGCTGTTGGTCTCAAAGGTTCCTCTCTGGCCTTGGGGGCCTCTGTCAGGTAAGCAGTTTCCCGCACATCTGTAATGACTTGCTTCACTCCCTGCTTTGAGCCTACTTTTGAGTCGACTCCTGCTTAGGCTTTGGGTCATTCTTCCAGGAGAATTTCAAGTGGAAAGATCAACATCTCGAGGCTTCTGGCCTCTAGTGTCTATTTCCAGGACTCAGTCATAGCATCCTCTCCTTGGGCACTCTCCACCTGCTCAGCTTTAATCACGACCTATAATCTGATAACTCCCAGGTCCTTTGCGCCTCTCTCCCAAGCCCCAGTCCTGCACGGTGAATTCTAGCATACTAATTGTTTTCTTACTTGTGTATTACCTTCTCTCCCATGAGAATGTGAGTTCCCTGAGAATACGGGTTTTGGCCTGTTTTGTGCACAACCATTGGCCCAGCACCTGTAATCTGTCTGGATGTCCCAAAGCTCTTCAAATTCATTTTCCTCTGCCCATAACCCCAGACTTGCTTGTGTTTTTGTATTCCTTAAAACCGTCTGCTACTAGTTCCTGTGGTCAGAAATCTGAGTGTTATCTTCAGTGCCTCCCTCACTGGCAAATCCATCACTAAAGCCTGCCCTGCCTAAGGCTCACTGGGGCCCACCCCCCGCCTCGCTTCCTGTCATGCTCTAGTGTGGGTCCCTTCTAAACCTGAACCATTACAGAGTTCTCTTTAGCCTGTTTCCAGCTTGTTCTCCTCACTGACCTAAGGGTGATTTCCCCCCTTGAAATATACATACTGGTTTGCTTTTCCCACAAAATTGGGACCATAGTGCATAATCAATTTTATGTCCATTCTTTCCGCATAATGTAAATCTTGCAAGCATCATTCTATATGCTCTGGAAACTTTCCATAACTGCAACTGTCTACCGTAGCTGGGGGTGAGCCACGATTTCTTCTATCATTTCCTTAATGAGGTCGTTTCCAGGTCTTTTTGCTCTTACAGATAATGCTGTGATTCGTCTTTATGGTCCTTTCAAAATGCAAATCTGGTCATGTCACTCTCTTGCTTAGATTCTGTCAGTGCCTCCTTGTCATGGAAGGTCAGTGTTCTCTGACTCCTTGATATGGCCCATAAGGCCTTTCATCTGGGACCTGCCTACCTCCCTCATGTCTTGCCCACACACAACCCAAACCTTAGCCGTTCCTTTACCTGCAGCTCCCAAATGACAGCCACCTTGACTTTTGCTTTCGCTTCTTTCTATGTAACATCTCACCCTCGTCTTCCCAGAAAAGTCTACTGCTATGTTCAGATCCTGAGCATTCCTTATCTATAATGATGCCCAGAGGTGATATCCATTAAGCCAGAGTGGCCTTTGGGATCCAGGCAGCCAGTGCACTGACATATGATTTTCAAGATGGCTTAGTCCAGGCTCCAGGTGCCTTCTCAGAGCTTTCGGATCTAGAAGCAATTCCTATGCCTGTGGTCAGATGTGAATGTGGAGGCAAGAGAGTGGAGCCAAGGCTAGGCTGGCCTGCTCTCCTTTCTTGGTGAACTACAGTGTTTAGAGGGGCCACAAGCCCTGATGGGATCCACTTGCAGAATATAGTGGCCAGCCATCCTTCATCCTCCCACTCCTAGGAGTACCTTGTGGCACTCTAAATGGAATGGCCAACTATTAGGGCCCATGGGTCAAGTGCAGTCCACCATATTTTGTACCTCCCACGAACTAAGTGGTTTTTACATTTTTAAGTGATTGAAAAAAAATCAAAATCAGATTTTGTGATGTGAAAATATATAAAATTTAAATTTTAGTGTCCATAAATAAAGCTTTATTGGAACACACTCTCATTTATATATTGTCTTTGGCTGCTTTTGCTCTACGATGGAGGAGCTGAGTAGTTGTGACAGACTGACTGACGAGCCTAAAACATTGACTCCCTGGCCCTTTACCGTTTGCCAAGCCCTTATCTAGACAGTGCTGCAGTCGGGGAGGTAGGAGGCAGATCAGAAGAGCACTCTGAAAGATGAAATGAGAGGGTTTCTCAGGAAGGAAGCTTGTTTATTGGGCTTGATGGGGCAGCAAGGATCAAATATATGAAGGCTCAACATGGAGGAGCCCCTCTACCCACTCTTTGAAAATGACTACGTGGGAGACAGAATCTGATTTAAAAAACTTCACATTTTATTTTACATAATATGGTCACTTGTTGAGTTGAAGGCATGGAGCTTAAAAGCTGTTCTGATACAGACTCTGAACAAAATGCCTCCCCTCCACCCCCGAGCACTTTTAATGACTGGCTCATCGTTGTGTACACAAGACATTTAATTATCAGACCTGAAGATGCTAACAACAGTGATAACTTACAAATTCTGAGAAAAGGCCTATGTAGGCAAAGTGTAAGAGTTTTTTTTTTTTTTTTTTACTAAATCGGTGTAGTGTACTCTTAAAATGACATATTCACAAACAGAAGTTAGAAAAAAAATTAAAATGCACTTATGAATTTTTTTCTTGCCACCTGAATTAAATTCAGGTCTCCTTTCCTACAAGAATGCAAAAAAGACAAGGCAACTCCACTGGGGTTAGGTTATAGATCACTAGATGTTAGAAATAGTTTCCTCTGAAGGAGAATGCACTTATTTTTAAGTTAGTAGTAGCACACTTCACATATTAACCACCCTAAAGTTAGAAAAGCCACTTTTTTGAAGGCACAGTTTGTTCCTAGCTCGACTGTGGAAATAAAAACGTGTCTTATAGACCCCATCTGGCAAGAAGGGGCGAGCTCACTGGTCTCGTCCACGGTATCAAAGCCCACCCACAGCCAACTCGGGCCTGGGCACCTCTGAGCGTCTCCATGAGATAGATGTGTCTAGTCTAGAGGATAGAATGTGTTCGTTTTGATCATAATCATCATGTGCAAGGATTCTGGAGGCTCCAGGTTTCCCTTTGGTCTCTGAAAATGCAAACAACTTTGCTTTATAAAGTAGAATCGACAACTGGTCCTTCATGGGCATGCGGACAGAGGGGGAACCCAATAGAAGGAAGCTGCTGAACCAGTATGTGGCTTGGAGACAGTTCCTCAGTCAGGGCCTTCGTGAAAGAGGGTCTAAACAAGAGTGAATAAAACATATGTGTAAAGTGTCAGAAGACACATTTCTAGAAGAGGCTGTGCTTTCCTTCTATATGCTTGGGGGGAAAAAAAAGGAGGGGCAACTGGCTTCAATGATCTCACAAAAGACAGGGAAGGGCACAAATATCCCATGCCACTTTGCTTCAAGTCAGTGAAATCACTAATCTCATTATGCAAATGGAAGGCTGTGGAAGAGAATGGTGGTGGCCTTTACATGTATAATTTGTTTGAAAAAAATAAATTTGCATCTGAGATATAATGACTAATCTCCATGAGCCTCTGCCTGATGATGAACAAAAACAGCTATCATGACATACATGGAAGGTGTTAGGAAAAAGTCAGGAACAATCAGGAGTGGAAACGTATACACATGGGCTACTCTGCGTTCTGGCTTCATGCTTGTCAGCAGCCTTTTTGCTGAAAGCCCTCTGAACTCATTTTGTTTGAGCTAGGTATAGGTTTAAAATTCTTCCTTTTACCAGTTAGTTAAGAGAATAATCATGATGAGCTCATCTTAAAAACACCTAACCTGACTACCTCTAACTGTGTCCTCACGTACTGGGATATTCATAATGACGTCCATCAGACTCCACGAGGCTGGAACGTGACAGAAAGTTGTACTTGCCGATGGAAGCTGTCAGTTTTGAGGAATGTCATGCATCACAGACTAGAACTTCTACAAATGAACTGCTACATAAATACTGATGCATTGTTGCAGCATTTCAGAGTTCCTTTCCTTTAAGGGACTTTGTTTATAGATTATAGAACCCAAGTGGTGAAGGTCACATAGACAGCACCATGTGTCAAGGTGAAACACATTGTTGTTTTAAATTTTCTGACCTAACCTTATTAAAATCAGCCTCTTTCACCGTCTTCAAAATATTGTAATTAATCTGCTTTTTACAAAGACAAGGGTCTTGTGACTTTAATTATTCTGCTGGAGGTACCAACACAAAGACATTAATCTCGTTACAGAAATCAATTTTAATGAATGTCACTTTACAAAGAAAGAATCACTTAAAAGCAGTCATTAAAATTGATTTCTGTAAGGAGATTAATGTCTTTGTGTAGAACAAGCTGGGCCAGTTAAAATGATAATGTCTGGGCTTTTTTTTTTTTTTTAAAGCCAACAAGTCAGCATCATTTCTGGCCTTTCAATCCTCCAACTGGGGTGGCAGAGAACCAAGAGATGAGTCAAGTCATCTTGCAAGAGGTCAAGAAGAATGGGTGGGAATCCTAGATGGGTCAGGAGACCCCAGGCACTGAACAAACACTGCCACCCCCGAGGCTGGGTCAAGGTGCTCCCCAAAGGGGAGGAGCACACAGTGGAGGCACTGTCTGTATGATGCTCCAGTCCCACAAACCGTAGAGGGGCCTCCCCAGTCGGCCAGCCAGGCAGGCTTGAGATAGTGGCACATCTATCCCTAACCTTGGACAGCGACTTAGAGGTGTGAATGCATGGGGAAGCAGGGCTCACCCAATTCCCTGCGCATTTCCAGGCATCATGGTGAGCGGTGCTGATCTGAACCCCTCCTACTAAAATGCATCCTAAGGATGGAGGTCAGGAGGGAAGAGGTGACATCGGTCAACCGAACAGCAAATGCTGATACTTTCCATTTCTGAACCCTAATCCTTTTCCAGGGTGTTGAGAGAATCACAGTGTGAACCTAACACTGATCCTTTTCTGGGGTTTGAGAGAATTGCAAATGTGCTCTGTGTGTTGGTAGGCCAAGGTGTGGGAAGGACCACCCCCCCAACAGAGAGATTGGTGGTTCCAGGACTGAAATTCTGCCCACCTCCTTCCATATGCTCGTGAAAGTAAGAAACTCAACTGTTCCTCTCATGCCGGCATGCTCTATCAAAGGCCCAAGATACTCAGGGCCAGGCTACTGTGCTCAGACTAAAACTCTAAGCATTCAGTTCAGAGAACAGAGAGGCAATGGCTCTAAAAAAAAGTGGGACACACACTTCTCATAACGACATCTCCTGGGACCCGCTCTATAATGATAACATTTGCAAACACATATTACGTTACACACTAAAACAATATAAACCAACTTTGGGGGAGTTTAAAAGATCTTTGGGCTCTTTTCATCACAACGGAGTGGAGAGCCTTCTCTGTGTTTAAAGTTGCCTAACTTTCCTTTCTGTGCTTTTTATATTGACATCTAACTTGTCCACTTTGGTTGTGAGGCGGTCAAGAATGTCATCTTGCTCCTCGATTTCCATCTGCATCCCCAGGGCTATGTCCTTCAGCCGGCCTAGTCCCACGGATAGCTCATCTGTCGGGGAGGGAAAGGACACACAGTGCTGAGCGAAGTCACAGCATCAAGGGCTGCTGCTCGTTCCGTGCCCGCTGCTCAGCAACACTCCCATCACCGAGTCCTCTTTCTCATAAGACAGGTAAAACTCTAGGGCTTTGGTTACGTTTTCCAAAACACGTGCAAGTAAAAAGAAAACCCGCTGACTCCATATAAAGTAATGTGTGCGTCACGTAAAGCCACTCCTCCCCTAGATGTCTGCCCAAGATAACTGCTGTTAATACAGTGGTGTCTGTCCTTCCTGCTTTAAAAAATGCATACAGATCTACATAATTTTTCAGCTGCCTCTGAACGTTCTAGTAGGTTGCGGCACGTTGCAAGATCAGTTAGTACCCGAGAAAAAGAGAAGTACAGAGGGACCTAGAAAACATATTCCCTCCCCAGACCCCATGGTGAGTACCTGGGAGAGGTATGCAGGTAACCAACAGCCAGACCCGCTGGCCTGCTCTTCAGGAGCAAAAACCCCACATCAGTGGGTAGAACTCAACAGTACCAGCTTTCCTTCCGTCTCCAGCTCCCTAAAGCTAGATCAAGCACAGATTTGGAGTAGCAAGCATGAGGATCCCTATTTGGAAACACATCTGGGAGACAGACCTGGGAAGCCCCTGTCCAAAGGGAGCCCCCACACCTGGGTTACTCCTGCCCCAGGCTCCCCCCTGGAGAAGGCCGCATCCCACCCCTCCTTCCACTCTGCAGGCGGCAAGAGAAATGGGGGCTTTGTTCCTGCCTTGCCACCTGGGGTGCTCTCCCAGAAAACACATGGACTACAGATGTTCCCACTGGACCCAAATGCTGTGAGGTCTTGTCACCTATGTTATGATAATTCACATTTTCCTATGTCAATTCATTCATTGCTACCACTTCTCAGATCCATGAACACATCGATGCTGTGAATGTCCTGGGGCACGACACAACCTGAATTGGGCCAGCACCATTTCCTCTGTCTACTCTGCAGCCAGGAAGAAGCTGGCTATGGAGGTCCCTGCAGTCCAGGGTCCCCGTGTCAAAAGGAACAAAGGGCTGAAGGTGCTGGGTCCCTTCAGAGATGCTGCCTGGGGCCAGCCCCACAGGGACTGTGGAGCACACAACTTTTGGCAAAGGTTCAGCCCTAGCGAACCTAGAGAACAGGAGGTGCTTCATAAGCCTTTTTGTGGCTGAATTAAAGATAAAACATTAAGTAAAAAAAGCTCAGAATACACACACACTTGGCACTAGCACCACAAATCTAAGCAGAATCAAGTCTGTTTTTCAAACGTTGTCTTAAGCTCTATGCTTCTTGAATTTACTGACACCAGTGACCTTGCATTCCATGGAGAGTAAAGTCTGTGCGGTCACCCCAGGCCTCAGGGAGTGCGCTGGCAGTTGGGACAGAAAAGGACAAGCAATAGGTATACTGAGATTAAAAAAAAAAAAAGGAAAAAGTGTGATAAAGTAAAGCCACCAGACAAGGGAGCTGCCGTCAGAGGGAGAGTTGCACTAGTCCCTGAGATAAAGGTGGGGGTGGGAGGTGTGGGGAGTGTGGTAAGAAGGAAGGAGCAATCTTGTGAAGGGCAGCCGGGCACAGCCTGAGTCAGTGGGCCCCATGGCTCGAGTGCCACCCCAGCCCTTCTCAGCATGCCGCACTGCATCCTGCTGGGACCGGCCTGCCCACGCTGTAGTCTCGTGCCAACTGCACCACCTGAGCCTCCGGGGATGGGCTGTACTTACTCACCCTTTCTCCCCACCTCACTCCCTGAACTCCAGGCCCCTCCATAGGTCTCCCCCTTCCCTCTCCAGCTGGTGCCAGTGACACTATTTGGGTAGGGAAACCTTCAGTGGGGAGGCTTTCAAGTCCCTCTGTATGTCTCTGGAGTGGTCACATCCCAGCACATGCATCTTCTGCCTGAGGCCTTTGGCTCTGGAGGGCAGAGTCCAGAGGACCCAGTAAAGGGGTGGCTCCCTGGGGCTTCCCTGGGCTCTGAAGGCAAAGGGCAGGTGGGGTTTGGGGTGGAAGCCTGACTGGGTGTGCAGAGTGTGGAGATGGGCCTTCTCCCCTGCTGCTGGCAGGCACTGGCCATGCAGGCCTGGTGCCGATGTTCGCACAGAGGGCGGCGGTGGCGAGCTGTCCGGTGGGCAAATTACGATTCTTTTCTTTGTTCTTGCTTATGTCTGTTGTCTCCAATTGACGTCTCATTTCTGTGGAGATCTCTTTTAGTGCTCTTTTCCCTGACTGTGTAATTCCATTTCTAGCAACCTAGGTACAAAGTGCAGCCAAAGATTTGCTCACAGGAATGACCAAGGGACTATGTGCAGGAGCGAATGATGAGAATAACCTAAGTGTCCAAGATCAGGGCGTGGGACTGCTAAAGTGGTGCTTTTCAAAGAAATTTTAAGAGACAAGAGGTTTAGGGAAGTGTTCAAAACATAAATAAAAGAGCAGGATATGGAAGTGTACATACTGAATGATATCATACATCTGACATTGTACATCCACGTATGTACATATGTATGTGAAAAACAGAAGGAATGACACCAAATCAGTGGCTACTACTGGACAATAAGATTCCAGGTGTTTCCTTCCTCATGGCATTTACCTAACTTCATAATTTTTTATGATGAATCTAAATACTCAGACACAAAGGCTAAATGTTGTTAAAAAGAAAGAGTGTGGATTCGCCTAACGGGCTGTTCGCTCCAGGCTGCTAGGAATGGCCACTGCTCTGGGCGAACCAGGGGAGGGGCCCTCAGTGTCCTTCCTGTGGGGAGACAGGAGGAGGAAGTCTGAGCATAGACGCTCAATGTGCATCATCATGGGCCTCAGTTTTGTCTCCAACTAGATACCTTTAGAGCAGGGGGAGATTTTACTTGGGTCTCACCCACTTTGCCATCTCCCAACAGGGGTGGGAGACTGATAGCGACCCAGGGAACCGTGGGGGAGGTTCCTGCTCATGGGGTAAAGGTCAGAAGAGGCAGCACATCTGAGATGCCACCTAGAACGAACTCATGGAAACCGCTCCACGCCTGCTCCTACGGCCCACACACACTACCCCACTTGAACTTCAAGTAACTAGCTTCTCTCCCTCCGCTCAAAAGGGCACAGTGGTGACAAAACTGAAATAGTCCTGTGTTCCCTGGAATTTACAGTGTGGTTAGAAGACACCAGATAAGCCAGCAGGTACGTGACTCCAACAGGGTGCAGCGCGTTAAAGCCAGGCCCGCAGCAGGAGAAGGAGCCAACCTTCAAACAGCGCGGAGGAAGGACACTCCGGGCAGAGGCGGGCAGGGGTGGAAAAGCACTTGGAGCCACAAATGACGAGGGCAGGAGGGGTGGAGAGGCAGGCGGGGCCAGAGGCCCAGCAAGGGACCTGGAATACAAAGAACCCAGCTGTGCGGCCCGTGTCTGCTGCAGTGGCCACGTGAGTGGCCAGCTCTTACCAGGTCGGGTGGTTCCCCATGGGATGTATGGGGTTGCTCATCTAACCCTCTCCCCCATTCTCAGGGGCGGGTTCTGTTCCTGTGCCCCATTCACAGAGAGATGACGATGGGGCTCTCACTGCTGCACTGTGCGGCCCCTCGGGGACTCCCGGTCCCTGCTGCTGTCACAGCCCAGATAAGATAACAGGAGTGGACAGACTTGAGGGAGAGAGAAGAGTGAAGTGGCCGTGACCATACTGGATTTGACATGTGGGGAGGGCGAGGCAGACACCATGGTGTGGTCCCGAGAAACTGCGGGCTACTGGTAGGCTGGCTGGGCCCCGCTCGGGCTGTCGGGAACACAAGCGACCTGAATAAGTGACCTGTGGAGGCTTGCGGAGCTTCAGGCTTACCTAGATTATTATCGATCTTCTGGTGATAGGCTCGAAGGTGTGGGTTCTTCGGGTAAGCCTCGGTACTCATGGCAGGACCGGCCCCTCCAGCGATGGGGTCTGAAATTGCTATTCATGTTTCAAAAAAAAAACCAAGCAGGATGTGAGGTTTGTTTGTTTTTCCAAACTATATATGTTTTTAATTTAAATTCAATTAATTAACATATAATGTATTATTGGTTTCAGGGGTCCAGGCCTGTGATTCATCAGTCTCATAACACCCAGTGCTCATTACAACACATACCCACCCCAGTGTCTATCACCCAGTTAACCCATCTCCCCACCTCCCCCTCCTCCAGCAACCTTCAGTTTGTTTCCTGAGATTAAGGAGTCTCTTATTGTTTGTCTCCCTCTCTGGTTTCGTCTTGTTTCATTTTTTCCCTCTCTTTCCCTATGATCCTCTGCCGTGTTTCTTAAATTCCACATATCAGTGAGATCATATGATAATTATCTTTTTGTAGAAAGCAAAAAAACTGTAAATGATCATTGATGTTAAAATAGAAGTGCATACATCTTATTTATTCATTTTTTTAAACGTACACTTTAGTTCTTTCAAAGTGAAAGAACCTAAATCTTCCCTAAAAAGGCTTCAGGCGACAGAAGCTAATAAGTGGATTTTTATTGGTTATAAAAAAAATCAAAAATCAAAATCAAAATAGCTATGTTATGGAAATAGGATCGTGGATGACTTTCTCTTCTTCTAGAAATGTATTTCTATGCTCTCTTTCTGCTTCAAATACAACAAGGAAAGAAGAAATGCTAAATAATGCACATTCACCCCGAATCTTCCTTGAACTGCAGTTTCTAAATGCACATAGAAAAGCCCTATCATCCCAGTTTCTATCTTTTGGGGGAACTTTTCTTTCCAGACTTGGTGTATTTCCTCTGGCCACAACCTACTGAAGCCATTCCACACACACGGTGTCGTCTTTATTTTTTTTAAGGCTCTTCAGTTACTACACACCGTGCAAATTAAAACTCCCTTTAATTCCTTGAAATTGTGACTTTTGGGTGCAGGCCTCCTACTCTACTTCTTCGGGCTATGCTGGGCTTGGACTTTCTGTGAGCCTTGCATATTTTAGTTTTCTCTCATTTCCTCCCATGGCTTTCGCCTTTACAGACTAAACTGTGGTGATCTCCAACTTTCCTGACCCTGGCTCTTCCTCCATCAGGCCTCTCCTTAGCTGTGTCAACCAGGAGAGTGGTGGGTTCTGGAACGTCCAGGGCGCATCCTGCTTTCCTCAAAGGGAGCCCAGGAAGCATTCGGTTCCTGGCACCGTCCAATGTGCCTGGCCTTCCAGGGGTCTCTGTGGGGACTCCCAGGAGGCCGAAATTCCCTTCCAGATAAGGGGTGTTTCTGGGCCTATTGTTTGATAACAAGAGGATGACAGGACACCACAATCGACCTTGCACATTTTGTTTACGCAGCTTCTTCTCTGCCCCCTCGGGCTTCGGGGCTACATGAGTCTCCCACTGCTGTGCAGCAACTACCACAGACTCATCCTTCTGTTCCGGGGCTTAGAAATCCAGGACGGGCCACACCAGGCTACAGTCAAGGCGTCAACAGGGCTGTGCTCTTCCCTGCAGCTTTTGGGGGAGAATCTGATTCCTAGCCTTTTCCAGCTTCTAGAGGTTGCCTGCGTTCCTCAGCATGCGGTCCCTGCCTGCATTTTTCAAGCCAGCAGCGGAGCATCTTCCAATTTTTGATCATCTCTCCTCTGCCTCCCTTTCCACTTATAAAGGGGCCTTTGTGATTACACTGGGCCCAGCTGGTTGACTCAGGATAATTTCCCCATCTCAAGGTCAGCTGATTAGCAACCGTAATTCCCCTTTTGCCACAGAACGCAATATATTCATTGGGTCTGGGGATGACAGGTCATTTTTGGGAGACTCTACCCCTTACCACAGAGGTTTTCCTGCAGTTGTCTTTTCACTGCTGGAGGAGTTCAGAGCTACATGGGGCAGGAACTAATGGTGGGCAGGCTCATTTTCAATGGGACACAGGCCCCCACTTCCATATTTCATCCTCCACGGGGTGAGGGATGAGCATGCCATAACACACACACTTCCAGCTCTCTGGGAGTGGCACTGGGTCCGACACCTTTTACCTACGACAGTAGCTGGAGTCCCCGCTGCCCCCCATCCACCCCAGGGCCAATACTGGAATCCAAGTGTGGCCGAGCACAGGTCCCCACTGACCTGAGTCATTCAGCTTCCTGAGGTTTGGGTGGCTGGCCTGGTACCGTGTCTCCTGTGCTTTACTGGTACTTATGGCTTCTTTCAATCTTGGCATAAAAGTTAAGAAAAGAGAACATTCAGAAAGAGAAAATACCTATGACAATGCAGTCTTTTCAAGCAGTGCCTGTGTGCAAAAAGCAAATGCCTCCTCTGACCAAAGCAGGGATATTCATCAACAGCTCCTGGGAGTATCGCCCACAGCACAGCGAACCTCTGAGACACCTGCTTTAGAAGAGCAGCATCTGTTTAGGTGGCCCTCCTTCAGGAAAACGAGAATCCCAGGACCAGGGGGAAGAGAAGCACATGAAAGGACCAAATGGGTACTTCAGACTAGTCAGCAAACCGTGACCCCTGGGCCAAATCTGGCCCACCACCTGATTTTGTACGACCACAGCAGAGAACTGCCTTTACAGATGACCACTGGCAATGGACTGGATGATAGAAAACACTAACTTTGAACCTCCATTAATAATTTCTTTCTTCTCATTAGTAGACCTATGTTACAAAAAATTGTACTCAATTATTCCTCTTTTCATTTTTTTAATGCTGTCATTAAAAATTTGTTATTTTCTTGTTATGTAAGTCCCTATAAAATATCTCTGATTTTGCTTCCTGGCCCACAAAGCTTAGTCTGCCCACTCCTGCTACAGACAGGGACTTCACAAGGTAACTCAGGAGATCCTCGGACTATGCCTAACACTCCACGCACCCCTGCGGGTATGGCAGAGGCTCCCCCGCCCCAGAAGCTGGGCCTCCTGCACAGTCTGCTCTTCTCCACCCTGCTGACTGGTGCCCTGGCCACTTCACTGACCAAGCTGGACATCAATCATTCTCCATGTATGCCCTCTCTCTGCACAGCTCCACTCCCAGCAAGCCATGCAAACATCCCCTCAGTCCCCCCACAGATCCCCAAAATCTGGCCCCTCCTTCTGCCTTGCGTCTTTATCCTTACCTGAATAAGCCCCCCCCCCCTTTCTAATCCTTACCCAAAGATGCCGGGCATCTTTCTAACATACCCTGTATGAACCTCTCCAATTAAAGTCCTTATTTATTTTTTGATTTTTTGAAAGATTTATTTATTTTAGAGAAAGAGAATGCGCATGTGCGCGAGTGCAAGCGGGGTGAGGGGCAGAGGGAGAAAATCTTCAAGGAGACTCCCTGCTGAGAGCAGAGCCTGATGTGGGGTTCCATCCCATATCCCATGACCTGAGCCAAAACCAAGAGTCATATGCTGAACCGACTGAGCCACCCAGGCACCCCACTCTGGTTAAAGTCTTTTTTTTTTTTTTAAGATTTTTATTTATTATTTATTTGAGAGAGAGATCAAGAGAGCACAAGCTGGGGGAGAGGTAGAGGGAGAAGCAGACCCCCCCCCCCCGCTGAGCAGGGAGGCCGACACAGCCCAAACCCAGGACCCCAGGATCGTGACCGGAGCCGAAGGCAGATGCTCAACGAACTGAGCCATCCAGGCCTCCCTGGTTGAAGTCTTTAACAGCTCCCCACTGGCACAAGCCTGGACCCCATGAGGCTAAGGCACTGTAGGCCCCCATAGGCCCCCAGTGCTCCAGCGATGTGTATAACAGAGCAGAGCCTCCTGAAATCTGAGGATTTCATTACTTAGAAGCAGTGACTGGAGGTTGAGAACACACAGCTGGTTTTTCTGAGCACAGTTGTGAGCCCTTATGTGTTGCCAGGCCAGTGTAAGCAGCAGATGCTTGCAGCTGAGCCCACCTGCCCTTTACCCACGCTACATACCCCAAAGCTGACTTTTTTCCTTTGTGCTCACATGTATAGAGTAGTAACACTTAAATTTACAACAAAAACTTCGCTTCTTTGTGAAAAATGGCAAAAAAGCCAACTCTAGGGAGAGTAACGAATGGTTAAGAGAACTGTAAGAAGAGTTGGTGGCTCTTGGTCAACAACCAAGTCTTGAATAAGTCAGAGAATTTCAAATTTAGGGAGTGGTTAAATCTATGATCTGAAGGGACCTCTCCAGGAGCTTTGTTTATTTTATTTTTTATCATTTATTTATTCATGAGAGACAGAGAGAGACATAGGCAGAGGCAGAGGGAGAAGCAGGCTCTCCGCTAAGCAGGGAGCCCGATGCGGAACTCGATCCCAGGACCCTGGGATCACGACCTGAGCCGAAGACAGATGCTTAACCAACTGAGTCACCCAGGCACCCCTCTCCATGAGCTTTAAATGGAAATGGGAAGCAGCAGCTTATGAAGCTTTGTCAGCAAGACCAAAAATGGCTTACTAAGAAACAAACAAAACTTCAGAGAAGGCCGAAGCATTTGTGCAACAAGGATATACACAGAATACATATGACTTGACAGAAGTTTGAATAGGAAGAACTTATTTTAAAAGCTTTTATATCAGAATATCCCTGTATTTATGGAGTAGGGGTTTTGACAGGATTACAAAGATTTACTCATTTTATGGAAGCAATTACATTACATCATAGATTTAACCACGTTGATGTCTTAGTCCAAAGCAAACGGACATCTAAACTTCCTCTGATAACACATAAACCCAAAAAGGAGGACACAAAATATCCTTCTGATTTGTAAACTGCAAACCAAACCAAACCAAACAAGAAAAAAACCATAAAATCCAAAAAACCCAACTAGATAAACAACCTCAGAAACTACCCCAATTGGGGGGGAAAAGTGACAGGTATTTGAAATCAGGGTCAAGCTGGAAAATCAGGGATGGACGGTGATTAGGACGGAGCCGCAAAACAAACCAACCCTCATGACCTCAGCTAGCGTATCCACAGGCAATAGCCTCTGGGCCGACCCACTGCCTCTTCCCCTTCTGTAGTTTTCTCTCCGTAAATCCGAACGATTCACCTGCCTGGTCTTTCCGCTACATCCTCAGTTCCTTCACCTGTACTTTGTTTCTCCCCAGAGCCACTGTGAGGCGGAAACAGTTTCCCAATTTCTTCCCTGCCACACCCTATGTCCTAATCTAGGTGATGGCCACACAGGTGTATACACAGGTAAGCAATCACCCGTTTAGTGAAAGCGTCAACACATACTTAAGATGTGTGCGCTTTACTGTACATCAGTTATGTGCTTAAAAAAATTCCTCTTAAAAAATCATTCTGTATTCCAGGGGTGCCTGGGTGGCTCAGTTGTTAAGCGTCTGCCTTCAGCTCAGGTCATGATCCCAGGGTCCTGGGATCGAGCCCCGCATCGGGTTCCCTGCTTGGCGGGAAGCCTGCTTCTCCCTCTCCCACTTCCCCTGCTTGTGTTCCTTTCTCACTGTGTCTCTCTGTCAAATAAATCAATAAAATCTTAAAAAAAAAATCGTTCTATATTCTAGGGGCACCTGGGTGGCTCAGTCATTAAGCATCTGCCTTCAGCTCAGGTCATGGTCCCAGGGTCCTGGGATCGAGGCCCACATCGGGCTCCCTGCTTCTTCCTCTCCCGCTCCCCCTGCTTCTTTTCCCTCTCTTGCTGTGTCTCTGTCAAATAAATAAGTAAAATCTTTAAAAAAAAAATCGCTCTGTATTCCAGATTTAAAAGATAAACAGAGAAACCTGCGTAATAACATTATATCAGACATTTCTCTGAGTTAAATGGAAGTAGGCTATAAAACTAAATGAACACTGTGACTGCAGCTTTGAAAACACTGAGTATGGGGGGGAACTAAGTTTTGAGTTTTTGTGCTATGGTAAGGTGTAGATGTTCTATAATATGACTATATTATTTTTACAATAAAAAATAAACACAATGGACTGAGATATGAATAGTAATCTATTTTAGCAGAAACTTGACTCTGTACACGGGATATTTAAATACCTGCTCAAATTACATATATCATTTTATTATCTAACTGAAACTTTTGAATAAAATAATCACTAATTTTAAAATCAAAGTTAAGGGCCAGATGGAATTAGATATGGAAATGTTGGATATAAAGACTTTTTTAAAAAGATTTTTATTTATTTGAGAGAGAGAGAACATGAATGAGAGAGCACAAGCAGGGGGAGTGGCAGAGGGAGAGGGAGAAGCAGACTCCCTGCTGAGCATGAGCCTGATGTGGGACTCCATCCCAGGACCCTGACCTGAGCCAAAGGCAGATGCTTAACCAACTGAGCCACCCAGGCGCCCTGGATATAAAGACGTTTTAAAGAATTTTTAAAATTCTGTGAAGTGAGGCACATTTATACTGTTTAAGCTTTCTGAGGTGAATATTCTTTCAAATTACAATTACTGGAGCAGTAATTTAATTTACTGGAGACCCCAATTTATGCAGACTGGATGTCAATCAAATGAACATCATCAAGAGAGCTGGAGAAATGTTTCTTGTTTCAAAATGTGTGAGGATGAATCCCTTCCAATGAGTAACTTCCAAAGATCTTGGGTCCCTTTAAGGCACTGAGAGTGGCTTGAAAGTCTTGACCATTTTTTTTTTTTAAGATTTTATTTATTTATTTGACAAAGAGACACAGCGAGAGAGGGAACACAAGCAAGGGGGAGTGGGAGAGGGAGAAGCAGGCCTCCCGTGGAGTATAGAGCCCAATGCGGGGATCAATTCCAGGAGGCTCGATCCCAGGACCCTGGGATCATGACCTGAGCTGAAGGCAGACACTTGACTGAGCCACCCAGGTGCCCCGAAAGTCTTGACCATTTGCACTAACCCCCACTTTCAGCTACTTCATATCTGGATGGCTGAAGATCCACTCACCTGCTATTGGCCTGGGAGGTGAGGGTGCCATTCTGTTCGGGTGGCGTCTCTGCTGGTTTGGATTTGAAGTAATTGACGAATCCCCCAAACATGCTCTTAATGCTGTTAATGTGCTTCTGGCTTGTCTTCAAATCTTGATCCATCTTGTCCACCATCTTCTCTGTGCGTTCTAAGACACCTCGCTGACGATCGAGCTCCTGGGGAAAATGAGAGGTGATGGCATTACACCGTTTTGTAATTTTCCCCTCTGCAGGGGACCACACACAGCAGGTTTGTCCTGAGCCCTCAGAGAGCATGTATGGGGACAGATGCTGCCATCTGTGAGGGAACATTACCCCTTCTGACAACACATTCCTTTGCCCTTCCCTGTCCGGCTTCTATTGGCTTTCTTTCTTATTTGCTCCCGAGTTCTTTTCCCTCCTGCCCACGTGAGGCTGGCTCACAGGACCATGTTAAGACGGACGGGCCTGGACTGGCGGCACATCCTTTAGCCCTCCCCCTTTCCTGGCCCCCGTGAACCTTACAGGCTTTGACCTGGTACTGCCCCCGTGGACTATGGCTCTTGTACTCCCCCCTTTCCAGATATGGGATTTCCATTGGGTCACCGGAGCCACCTGGCCCTGGTCACGCCTTCAAATTATTTCACAGGCTAGGTGCTGGGTCCTTTCTGGGCCCTGTTAATATCTGATTCCAACTCACCCACAATTTCACCTTTAAAACCTCTAACAGGTGATTCCGCCCCAGACCTTTGTACATGCTACTCTCTGCCTGTGATGATCCTCATCCAGATACCTGTACAGCTCTGCTCCTCATTGAATTCAGGTCTCTGCTCAGAGGTTACTTCCTCAAAGAAGTCTTCCCTGAACACCTTCTCTAAAGTAGAACTTTTTCTACCCTCAACGTACCCCTCTACACCCCCAATCTACTTTAGTTTTTAGAGCATGCAAGCTCCATGAGGCAGGGACCCGCTTTGTTCACTGGGTCCCCAGTGTCTCACTCAGAGCAGTGGCTTGCTGGACTGCCAAAGGACAAGTGGATGATGCTCTGTGGCCACAGGGACAGCCTAGATCATATTCCTCAAGAGCCGATGGTTCTGGGGCGCCTGGGTGGCTCAGTCAGTTGGGCGGCTGCCTTCGGCTCAGGTCATGAGCCCAGAGTCCCAGGATCAAGCCCCATGTCGGGCTCCCTGCTCAGTGGGGAGCCTGCTTCTCCCTCTGCTCCTCCCCCTGTTCATGTTCTCTCTCTCAAATAAGTAAAACTTAAAAAGGAAAAAAAAAAAAAAAGAGCTGATGTTTCCAGCAGTGGATGTGAACTCACCACCACAGTAACACTAACACCTTCCTTTCTTCGTGCCAAACTTGTTTTGCCCCTATCTCAGGCCATTCCAGCTGTGTTCCTTCTCTGTGATCCACCTTTCTAGCCCAGAGACTCTCAAGCTTTTCCTCTTTTATTTTGTGAGGCAGTCCCTGACCTCCACCACCTTTTGAATCTTCCAATCCTGCATCTGTCTGTGGCTCAGCAGTTATATTACCTGCGGCAGATAATCTTTAGAGATTTCTCTCTTAATACCTTAAAACAGAATCATGAACAATTTTTGAATAAACGCCTCCGACAATTGAAGGATAAAAAGGAAAATATACATAATGGGTTTATTAGAGCCCGTTTTACTTATAAAAATGTTAGTAGAAAGCTTTTAGAACACCTAGGGACCCAAAAAGTAATCTGAGCTCTCAATGTTTATAGTGAATGAAATTTTAAAATATAATGTATAGGCAGAAAACAAAAAAATCTTTGGAAATAAACTTAGAATTGCTGAGCTTTACAGCTTTGAATGTTTAAATGTTTTTCACCAGCTCATGAGACACGTCTGAAGAAACCATCAGGTTCTTTTAAACAAAAGGAAAAATCTTTTCTGGACTGTGTCATTCTTGCAAATGCCTGGACTGTGTCAAAACTCAGTTTCAGAAGAAAAAAAAACAGTTGTTAATTTATCTAGAGTTTTCTCCTTTTTCCAACAGCTCAGGTTTGTCATCTTCATGTCCATTCTGAGGTAAGTCTTTCCTGGAATAAGGCAAGGCTCTAAATTAGGGTTAAAATGATTTTCTCCAGCATTTACGTGTTTTTTGAGTTGATATATTGCCAACAGTCCAGTCCCACCACCTTATTTCCCCTGCTGCAGAAGATGAAGAATATGAAGCAGAAGAGGTGCCTGGCTGCCTGGGGTGGGTGCTGGCCAGGGCTCTGTCACACCAGGAGCCAGGTCCTCGGCCTCCCTGACAGTGCAGTCTCTCGTGGTGGCTCATCTCACCAACCACCTGCCCTCTTGCTTTGGCCTCCCGACCTCAATTTGGAGAGTAGCAGCAGTAACAAGTAGCTGACAAAACCTTCCCCAATTCACAGTGAGATCTTATTTTCTTCTGTTCACAAGTGACACAGTCTCTCAAACTCCGAGTGTGCATCACTGCGCTGACTTGGTAAGGAAACCAAACGTCTGACTTAGATGTTACAATCAAAGTGAAGAGAAATCTGTGAGGGTGGCAGGCCACGGAAATGAGCACTGTTCTGGTCTCTGGAAGTTTCTGTGAGCTGGAAGCTGGTGTTCACTGGAGGTGATCTGGTCAGGAGGCCAGCAGAGGAGGAACTTCTGCTGAAATCCATCCCATGAGGCAGAAAGCACCAGGCTCCAAGTGCTTGGTTCTAACTAATGAGGAAGAAGGGCTTGCCAGAGCAAATACCAGGAGTGCCAGGGTGGGAAGGACAAGCTAGGCAGACCCTGCACCAGCCATTACAAAGGCAGGCCTCAAATACTCCAGTCCCCAGACATCTTCCTGTCCCCCAAAAGGGAGGCCATCCATATCATCATTGGTCCCTGGGAGAATGGAGATCATGGAGAAACAAGGGCGGCTATGAGGGGAAGGAGCTCCAGAGAGTACCCTCAGTGTAAAGGGCACACCATGCAAAGCTCAGATGTTAGTATTACAGGTGATCCACCCCCACCCCCACCCCCACCTTAAGCGCTAAAAGGAGTTTTCTGAAGTTAAACAGGAAAAAAGGAAATGGTCAGAGAAAAAAATCCGGTTGGGCCAGTGGTACTATGCTGAGGAACAGCACAGAGAGAGGGGGTGTCTCAATTCCTCTTTGGTTTGTGGCTCTTTGTCAAACAAGGATTCCTAATAAAGCAAGAGAATGCAAAAGACGGGGCGCCTGGGTGGCTCAGTCACTGAGCGTCTGCCTTTGGCTCAGGTCATGATCCCACAGTCCTGGGATCGAGCCCCACATCGGGCTCCCTGCTCCGCGGGAAGCCTGCTTCTCCCTCTCCCACTCCCCCTGCTTGTGTTCCCTCTCTCACTGTCTCTCCCTGTCAAATAAATAAATAAGATCTTCAAAAAAAAAAAAAAAAAAAAGAGAGAGAGAGAGAATGCAAAAGACAGCTGAAGACCCTGTGAGGGTATACTCTGTCCTCCATGGGGTGACTTCTGGCCAGATGGATTATGTCCCAGGGCCCTGTGAGAATGTGAACACATCAGGGACTCCCTGCTGATAGAAAATATGCACAGAAGGACAGAGGTGTGCAAGATACCCACCAACAGGTATTACTCTGCCAGCCACTGTTCCAGGTACTAGGGATTCAGGGGTGAACTAACCAGCCCCAGATCTCTGCCCTCCCAGAGCTTACAGTCTTGGTAGAGGGCTCAGTGAGTCAAGTTTCATTTCACTTTTCATTTGTTGACAACCCTGTGGTGCTGGGAATCCAGAGTTGGGGAGGAAGACAAGAAAGCTATCCTACACATACATGATGGCCACTCTGCCAGTAGGGGCTCCTTGCCTGGCTTAAGGGGGAGTCAGGGAGGCTCCCCGATGGGGTGGCGTTGAAGGGGAAACTGAAAGCTGAGAAGTTAGGTAGGCAAAGGATGGGGGGGTGGGGTAAGAGAATCAGGGCAGAGGGAGTAGCCCGTGTGCGCAGCAGTTCTGGGCCGCGGGGCCAGCTGGGGGAACTGAGAGAGGGAGAGGAATGTGAGCATGAGATGAGGGAGCAGGCAGGATGCCAGGCAGGACCCAGCAGGCATCAGAGAGGGCAGCAGTGACCACAAGATCCCAACTCCAATTCACAGCTGATACATCTCATAAGGTCAGTTGGGCCTGGTTGTCTTCCCTGACCGAGTCAGGCCCCGAGATTCGGAAGGAAAATGTCAGTGCTAAGGTTCCTGTACTGAACTCATAATTAAACTCAGGGATCCAATAATAAGTAGGTGGAGGTCAATCTGGAGTCAATAAGCTGAACCTAGAAACCTGAAGTTCATCTCCTTCATGTCACTCCCTTTCCAGTGCAACACACATGCCTAAGCGCCGGCAGGGACACATGAGCGTGGAATATGCTCAAACTGGGGCTCTGTCTCACTGTAGTAGTATGGAGTGGATTAAAAACACAAACGGAGTCTTAGGTTGCATGAAAAACCACCAAGGGCAAAGGCAGTGATGCTGGTGCTCTTTACTGCCTGTGTGCAGGCTGACCCAGGCTCACTAAGGACTAACTCAGCAGGCCTGGGCTGTCCACACCCTCTATGTTCCAAAGAAAGGCCTTGCCTGACTCCTGGCCCTTATATTACCCTGATAAGAGTATCTTTGTTTACCTGAGTCCTTAGGCTAGGCCAGATAGTTTATACTCATAGTGTGATTTACGTGGGGGCCTTCAGCCACATGCTTGACCTCTGAAGGGGTGAAACAGTAAGGTCTGCCAGTCGGGCAGGTGGTCAGCCATGCCTACGTGGTTGTGTGATGGCCTACCAAACACCACTCCCGTCCCATTGACATTACTGTGACAGCCATGCAGGCCCTGGTCTAACATTTATTGCTGGACTCCCCTGAAATGAGATCCCAGGCTTCACAAAACTGTACAGGAGCATGCTCAGCTGCCAGAGGGGACAAGGAACTCTGGGCAGCCATGTCTCCACAGGCTTGCCCAAACGTGCAAACAACCCAAATGCCTATCATTAGAGGAATGGCTACATAAATACAAGTCATCCATTCAGTGGAATACAACACAGCCTTAAAAACAACAATAACAAAAAGATCAGTGCATTATATATTACCAGGGAATAACCTTCAATCCTATTAAAAAATGTACAGACTAGAATATATAGAATGCATCCACTTAAGTTAAAATTGAAAGAAAAAGGAAAGGACTATAGCTACGTCTCCATCCACAGAATATCTTCACAAGGACACTGAAGGGACTGACGGTAACTGGCTGCCGTGGGAGTAGAGGGGTGGGAGGAAACTTCTTACTCTTCTGTACGTTTTAAATTTTGAACTATGTGATTGCATATCGCTTCACAAAAGCTAAACTTTAGGTAAAAGAAAAAATAAAGAAATCACACTTGCAAAACAGAAGAGCTGAGTGGCCTACAAGACTCTCCACGGTTCTGGACTGTGCTTACCAGGCCAGTTAACTACGAACTGCTGTGCTCTAGTTCTGTCCCTTGGCAGTCATGACCTGTGGCTATATTCTTTGTGAGAAATAAATCTTGTCAGGTTTCACAGGAGGAGGACGACTCTCCTTCACTTAGGATGACCTAAGTAATTTTCCTACTTCTGCCAAGCTGGAACTGAATGGTATCTTCCCAAACTAATATTTGTACATTCCTAACCCTCTATAAAAACCCATCATGTTTTTGCACAGCTCAGCGCTGGGTCTCTAAGTAGGGAGGTTAGCAGGTGACTTGGGTCTGCTGGAAGCCACACTGTACACTGAGTGGCAGGAAGAGCTCACCAGCCCCAACCTCAGCCCCATTCCCATCCCCATTCTGACTGGAATCAAAGACTGATTCGAAGGCAGTTTGGAGAGTACAGAGTGGGATGGGGAGGGGGTGCTGACCATTCCCGCCTCCCAGGGCCTCTGATGACTGGGAACTGACTCAATCCTGGAAAAATTCAGTGTCACCACACTGATGATGACAGTGCCTGTCACCTGCCCAGTCATGATCATACTGCACCTCTCAGAACACCAACTTGGCCCAGTCACACTCACTCACAGGCCTGAGGTACCACTCTGCCTCTGTTCTCACTGTCCCCCTTGCATAGAGAGAAGGGCCTTTGGGGGCAGCATGGGGGGGTGTCACCACAATCCATGTGAAACCACTCACCTCTAATATGTTTTTGAGTCTCCTTCCCTCTGAAGGACAGACTTTCCCCTGCCCACGAAAGGCTCCTAAGCTGCCTCCTCTGGGCCTTTTCTTTGAACATATCCTGTGCATCACTTCCCTACTGGAGCCCAGGAACCCTGTAGTGGGCCATTGTCTTTGCACGGCTCCTCTCTGCCCTATGAATATTCCTCCTACCCTTCTTCCTCTCCCTCCTCCTCACTCCTGTCTAAATCTTAGCCTTAAAAACCAGATTCGAGTTTCTCCTCTGCCATGACATCCTACTTTGTATCATTCTGATTTCCTATTTCATTTGTTCTCACTGTTTCCAGAGATGTCCCTTCAAACCGTTCTTACTTGGCTTCCTTGGACCTGGGACCCTCAAGCAACTCCTCCACTAGGGCCCTAAGACCTTAGGTAATCCTCCCAAATCTTAGTCAACATTTGCCATTTTAGACTCAAACATAGGAATCCAGTAGATATAAGATGTGAGAATTACAGCTAAACTTCCTTAAGGAAGCCAAAGATAGGAAAATAGGCCAATGAGGGATACTGTACTGTAACAGTGGGGAAGGAAACGGAAGTGGGGAAGGAAAATAACCAGGAAAGTGGCAATGGGGATATGACCCAGATGACTATTTGAGAAATTAATCAACATGCCTCAAACTGCCCAAGATTGTAAGTGATCAGGTCAGAATGAACTGTGCCAGAGAAAAGAGTTACAAAGAGACCCATGGAGGAAGACAACACTCCAGCTTCCAGTACTAAGTTTCAAAGCTACAAATGCTTTAGATTGTTAGCTGATATACCAATGATCTACTATTACATTTTTTAAAACTTAAAAAAAAAATGCCCAAACAAAACCATTTCATTAGTAGGCTGAGGAAGAAATGTGGTGCCTAAGAAAGAACAATCCTCACATAGGGTCCCTGAAATCTCCCATGGGTGGAGAGACGAAGTGACAAGGGGGAGTCGGAGAAATGGACTGTCACAAACCATATGCTATCTAGGACATCTTCATTTGGATTTGGGAAGTAAAAGTTAGGCCCTAGACTTGACCAAACTTGGGCTATGGCTTACTCAGCAGCTGCCCAGACAGACCTCATCACCTCTACCGGTAAGGTGAAGTGGTCAGATATAGGAAAAACTCAAGGCCCATTTGCTCTGATGCTTCACACACCATCAGGCACAATCCTCATCCATTCTGGGTCACTCGGGGAGGGATGGTTAAAGCTCTGGATCTGGGATTCTGAGCAGGTAATTATAAGAAACAGACACTCCATCTCCCTAACCCGACTTCTACTAATAGCTAAGGAATATTACAGGGGGCAAACTGCCTCTTTCAAGTACTCAAGACACACACCTCTTTGTATAGCTAACGTTTCTTGACCTCGTGTGACAATTCAGCCTAGTTGGGCCGTCCTGCCCTGCTCCAGACTCACCTCGGCAGAGGCGACGCCGACCCTCTCGGACTCGTATACAAGGGAAAGGGACCTGTCGGTGCTGGCGGCTGCGGCCTGGGCCCTGCGCATCACCTCCTGCCGCAGGTACTGCTGCCTATCCACGGGGGCTCCGGGCCCATCCGGGAGGTCGCGGTCGTCCTTCCACACGGCCGGCCGGGCACCCTCATCCTCCGCATCGTCGTCGAATGGGTTGTAGCTTTTGGGGTAGGCCGACATGGTGCCGGCGCTCGTCTGGGTCTGGACAGGAGAAGGAGGAACGTGGCCAAGGCGAGGAAGGGCCTTTCCGGGCCCGCAGGGATCCAAGTCGACCTCCCGAGGCCCTCGGGAAGGGCCCACGGACCTACAGCGCCGCGCTACTCCCCTCCACCCCCCAGGTCGCGGAGCGAACTGCTTCCGCCTGTCTCCCGCGGGAGGCCCCGCCTCCGGAGCTGACCATCTTATCCCGAGGCTTGGGGGGGCGCCACGCCCGGTGCGCGCGACCGCAGCCTACCGCTCGGTTTCTCTCTCCCCTCCAGCGGTGGAATCGCCCCGCGGCCACGCCCCACCCAGTGTCGACAACAGAGGTCACGTGGCGGGGAAGCCGGATGCCGCCGCGCCTGCGCCGTGAGCTCTGGCGCTCGCAGGCCGGGTGCGGGAAGCCCGCGGGCAGCGCCGCCGCGCGCGCGATGATGGCGGCGGCCGCGGCCCGGGGAAGCGGAGGCGGCAGCAGCGGCGGTAGCGGCGGCGGCGGCGGCTCCGGCTCCGGCTCCAGCGCCTCGCGGGGCTTCTATTTCAACACGGTCTTGTCATTGGCCCGCTCCCTGGCCGTGCAGAGACCGGCATCTTTGGAGAAGGTAGCCTTGGCCGCTCGGGCCGCAGGCTGACAGGAGAAAGGGGTATGGGGTGGCGAAGCGGTAGGCGGGGCGAGGGTCTGTGGGAGGCCGAGCGGGGCTTTCGAGCTGCCTGTGACAGGATGGGGTACATGAGCGGAGGGAGCTGGCGGGGTGAGGAGGCCCATGGGCGGAGGGCGCTGGTGAAGAGAGGGGGGGTCATGGGGGTGGCCTGGACAAGGAGTGGACAGGGCAGGTGGGGACTTTGCGGGTGGGTGGCGTGGGAGGGACGTGAGCTACAGGCCTGGGTTTGAGTCGAGGGCGGGGGCGGCAGGCAGGGAGAAGCAGTGGGAAGAGCGGAGGACCAGAGTCAAAACCTGGGGCTCTGCTCCCGACTTCCTCTGCTTTTTTTTCCGTGACCTTGGAGACATGCTGTTCTCGTTAAATGGGGGTGCTTACCTACCTTTCCCGCTTCACATTGTTGTGAAGGGCAGATGAAATAGTACATCTGAAAGTGCTTTCTGAAGTGCAAATCCGCGCGTTATTTTTCTGTGAATCTAGAGGGGGCGTTAGACTGGGTAAAAGAGATTGTTTTGAAGAAGGGACAGTGGCAGGGAAGGGGGAATGAACTGTCAGTGGGCAGAGAATTATAGTATCATAGTATGTTAGCACTGAAGGGGTGATATTCTTTTCTTTTCCTTTTCTTTTTCTTAGATTTATTTATTTATTTGAGAGAGCGCGCGCGCATCTGCGTGTGCACGGTGGAGAGGGTCAGAGGAAGGAGAGAGTCTTAAGCGGACTCCGGTGCTGGGCTGGATTTCACGACCCTGAGATCCGGCCTGGAGCTGACACCAAGAGCCGGCTGCTCGATAGACTGTGCCACCCAGGCGCCCCAAGGATGGGATTCTTTTTTCATACAGCTTTTGGCAGGTGAAAAGAGATCTGTTGTCTAAGAGTAGGAGAAAAGTGGTGGAGACTGGAGACCTGTCTGCTGCAGTTGAGAGTAGTTTTATGGGGGCGCCTGGGTAGCTCAGATGGTTAAGCGTCTGCCTTCGGTTCGGGTCGTGATCCCAGGGTCCTAGGATCGAGCCCCGCGTGGGGCTCCCTGCTCGGTGGGGAGCCTGCCCCTCCCTCCTCCTCCGTTGCTACCCCTCCTGTGCTCGCTCGCTCTATCAAGTAAATAAATAAAATAAATATATGTAAAAGAGTAGATTTGTGGCTCTGGTGAGGAGTGAGGCTGAAATGCTGTTAGGCTCTCTGGCATAGTGTCCTTGGCTTTGTTATTTCTTAAGTCTGATTTCTCACTTACCTGCAGGATGAGGAGGTCCTGGGAAATTGATGCCAACTTGACTTCTAATTGAAGGAGGAATTCAAAAGAATGGAAAGTATATGAGTTCTAGAGATAGGAACACCTGAATTTAAATCCTGTATCATTTGCTTACGTTAGTGTGACTCTGGGTATGTCAGTTCTCCAATCTGAACCTTGGCTTTCTCCTGCAAAATACAAGGACAGTACTTGTTAAGAGTATTATGAAGATCAATAAAATGACACATGAGTACGTAATGATTGAGAACTGTTATCATTGAATGAGCCTGACTAATGGATCACAGTGCTGGCTTATCAAATCAAATTCATGCCTGCTAGTCAGCACATTCTATTCTTAGTAGGAGGACTAAAAAGCATATCAGAAGTTTGCCTGCTGGACTTGGACAAGAGAGAAGAGATTGTAGGGAATTGGGTGAAGACAGTCTTGCAGCTCTAGCAGGGCACCCTTTCCCACTCAGTAATTCTGAGAAATGCACCTTAAGCTCAACTGGCCTTCTTCAGTCTTCTTCCATAATCACAAGAACATTCTGTAATTGCAACATTGTTAGCTTTGTATCTTATAGTAACTGCTTCAGTTGTCAAAATTAGGATAAGTTTCACAACTCATTAATATAGCTTTTAGGTTGGCAGCTTCCCAATACTATCTCTTAGTTTGGGAGATATTTCAGTTTCATTGGCAACATTTACAAATCACTTTAGAAAAGAGTTAACAGAGCCAGCCTGAGGCTGCAATCTTCAGAAGGGATTGCTTGCAAGGTTGGTCCTTGGCTTACATCTGGGAACTTGACACTTGAACTGTTCCCTCCATTTTCTAATTGATAAGGGTGGTTCATTGTGCCTAGACTCTTAACAAACAATATGATTGCCTGCTTTCCTCCTGGGAATCTGGAGTTTTGATGGCTGCTAAGCAGACTGTGCCTGTGTCTATCAATAAAAACCTTGCATGCTATGTCTCTAATGGACTTCCCTAGGTACAAACATAACATACATGTTACTATATTGTCTGCTGCTGTAGAAGGGAGCATGCTGGGTGTATACCTTCACAGGAGGGAGAGAACACGAGGAAGCCTATGCACAGGTTTCTCCAGAGTCCACCTGTCTTTTTCTCTTGCTGATAAATTCGCTGTAATACAATTTACTGTAATTTAGCTATGAGTACAACTGTGTATGTGTGGGTAGTCTTGGAGACCCTGAAATAATTTCTTTCTTAAAGAAGGCTTTTGTAGGTGGCTGATTCCATTAGATATATGTGGACTCCTCTTATTCTCATTTGGGATCTTGAGACTTCATTATGCTAGGGGTCATTGCTACTATTTAGTCATATAATATATGGCTGTTTACTACATCCCGCTACTTTAAAACAATTGGCAATAAGCCCTCAGCATTCCTAGGGAAGTATTCTTGAGGTTCTTAAGAGTAAAGGAATTTCTGAGTACCCACCAGGATAATGAAGGTGGGGACTTAAGTGGGGAGATGAGTGTTGGTGTGGTTTTCCAACAAAAACCTCTCTTTCTCATTTATTTGTTTCTGGTTTCTTTCTCCTTTTTTTCCAGAGAGAAGGCAGAGGCCTGAGTGGGGCTTGGTCCAGATAGGGTTGGGCTGAGATTACCTCAGTTTTCTGAGCTAGACCTGCCATCTCAGCTCAGACATGGGTGACTCAGGCAGCCTTGACATGCTTTTATGGCACTTGGGGCACATTAACGACATAACTTTCCCTGTCTTTGTCTATCTACATGCCACAGTGGTGTTTCCTTACTCCACTCACATCCCAGGCTGTGAAAGCTAGCCTATTGCTACTAAGTAAATTTTATTTTTCCTTTAATTAATTCACTCTTTCATTCAGGAAACATTTGTTGAGCACCTACTGTTAATTAATACACACTAGGTAGGCCAGATCAATAAGAAACAGTGTTAGTGAGATTGCTCAGGTGATCAGCATCAAGTCAGACTTGCTGTAAGTACCCGATCTACTCTTATATCACAGGTCTGGTGACCAGACTCCTGCCATGTTCAGATAGTCAAACCCAAGACTCCTTGGTGTCAATTCTCTGATCCATATCTGAGTTTTGACCTTTTCCTGCTAGGCTGCCCTTAAGACTGGAACCGCAGCCCTAAAGCCCACCCCCAGGATTGTGAGCCACCCTGAGGACATCATTTGTGTTTCTCGAGATCACGTCTCACACAGCCCTCAGCCCTCTCCCTCTGGGAGAAAGGTGAGAGGAGAGAAATAGAGAAGAGAGCCCTGTCTACAGTGGAATCTCCAAGTATGATCGGCTTCCAGTCTTGCTCTCTCCAATTTCTTTCTGCCTGCTAGTCTTGCTCTGCTCTCCTCCTTCTCATCTGTCTTCAGAATGTTACTGAGCCGCCCCTGTCAAGCTTCCTCCTGGATCTTCCTGGTTATACTCCTCTGTGTCTAGGATATTGGTGACCTGTTTCTGCCTTTCCTCGTCTGGCCTGTACCATACTAATGGACCCTGAACCCTGGAATATGGAGAGTTCCTGGCAGAGCTGAAAAGTAGGCAGCATTCCTGCTCTCCCACCCCTCTTTCCACCCTCAGGAGGCTCTGATCAGAATCTTTTTCCATGTCCTAAAATATCCTCTCTTTTCTTTGGTTAGAATGCTAGAATCTTGAGGTGTCTTAGCTAACTCGATGTGGTGTTTAAATGGCACTGCAGCATTAGGGACATTCCAGAGCCTCCCTGGTGGACCGATGTGCTCCAGAAGATGAGCTGGTTAACTCTTATCTCTCATTGGAGGAACATCTGTTCTGATGCTCAGGGCAGTGGCTTTCTGGAATTCATGGTTATCCACTCCTTTAGGGTGGTTTGCTATGGAGTAAAAACCATGGTATTGGCATTTTTTTTTTTCCAGCATCGTGAAGCTGAAAATTTCCATCCTCACTCCCTTTCCTTTGTGAGGCCGTGTTAAAAACAACCATCTATAGAGTAAGGGGAGAGAAAATTAGTGTCAGTAGAGGGAATTCATGATGCTAGAACCACTGTTGTTAAACCAGCTCTAAAATATTTTAAGAAGAAATTGGAAGAAGAAAAAAATCTTTACCTGTAATCATGCCACATTAACTATATTATATTAACTATATTAGGTTGCTAGGGCTGCTGTTAACAAAGTACAACAATGACTTAAACAATAGAAATTTATTTTCTCATAGTTCTGGATGCTGGAAATCCAAGATGAAGGTGTCAGCAGTGCTGGTTTCTTCTGAAGCCTTTCTCTTTGGCTTGAGATAGCTGTCTTCCTGTGTCCTCACATAGTCTTCCCTCTGTGCCTGTCTGTATCCTAATCTCTTGTTATAAAAACACTAGTCAGATTTATAGGACTGGCCCACCCTACTTACCTTGTGTTAACTTAAAAATCCTATGTCCAAATACAGTCACATTCTGAGGTACCTGGGGATGAGGAATTCAATATATGAATTTTGGGGGGAAACACTTCAGCCTCTAACACTTAATGCATTAGCATTTTAATTTCTTAGATCTCCTGTTTAGTCTTTAGCTATATTCACTTTATTGCTTTTTTCAAAAATAGCCCATATTTATTATGCTAATGGCTGCATGTCATATTTTGTATTGATCATAATTAAGCATTTCTCTGTTTAGACTGTTTAGTTTTTCCCTTGTAAAACAGCATCTTTGTACATCTAGAATTTTGTCTTCTTCTGAATCACATTCTTCTGTTAAATGGTGGATGGGTCTTGATGTTTACTGCCCAGCTGTTTTCAAAGGACTATACTTAGTTATGGTAGATAGCATCAGCAAGATGCCTTGTGCATATTTATCTATAGTTTCACTCTTGTTGGATTTTACTTACTTTTTCTTGCTAACTCTGCAAGCATAAAAGGGGACCTTATACTTTTGATTCTAAGATAATGATATTTGACCATGGTTGGCTATGTTAAATTATGAATTAAACAACCAAAAAATCTACAAGGCGGAAGTGGCCGTATGATATTGTGCTCTTGTTTTCTGCTATGTGGAAACTTGAATTCAAGTTTCTCTTCATACTTGCAGTACTGTTGCTTGGATACTGGCTTCTTGCAGTGTCTGCTCTGGGTATCTTTCTTTCAACAGTTGGCTCTACTAGGTGTGCACACAACTCTGACCCTCAACTAATTTACAGATAAGTAGAAGCAGTGATAGGCGGGGGACTGGCCAGCTATCTGTCCATAAAGGAAGTGGTGTTGGACAATATGGCTTTTCAATAAAACTCCCCTGAGAAGATATTTAGCCATTTTGCACTCTGCTGCTGTGGGAATGGGAGGTACAGATCATTTTTTCTGAGGGCCCCACACCTTTTCTCCGTGGCTCTTGACAGGTAGTATAAAAGTAATAGAAGGTAAAAAAGTGAAACATGCTCTAAGAAAGTGAAAGTATTGTGCGTACTTGCTGGGAGATTACTTTCAGCTGAGATTCTGAATAAGGAAGGCCTGGAAGTGATGGGGATGGACATTTGTAAATGCCAAGAGTGGTCGGCAAGGGAAGGTCATTTCAGATAGAATAGAGCAAAAACACAGAGGAAAATGAGGAACAACAGTAATAGGATTCGGCAGAAATACAGTATATTTAAAGGGAAGAGTGTAGATGAGAGTGAGAAGAAAGCAGGTGGCTTCACATATAGTCCCAGGCTCAGAGTTTACGTTGAATTGATGAGACAGGAAAGAGCCCTTGAATATTTCAGGGCCGTGAGTTATGTGCATTAAGAAGATTATTATGGCCGCATTGTTTATCTCGATGCCCTTAAGGATTCTCAGAATTGATGTGTCACTAGCTGTTTGCTCCCCCAGAGGGCAGAAATGTTCTATTTCTGACTCCTTACTGCAGATTTTCTCTTCTGCTGCCTGTGTTTGCAGTTTGCACCTAGCGGAGTTGTGGTTGCCTCCAATCTCATCCACCGGCAGCTATTCCCGCCCTTGATTTAAATTGCTGAAATATATCTGTGCACTTTATTTTCCTCATTATTTATATATTTGTTTTTGTATTTGCTTCACGCGTGTTATCTTGGCATTTTGGGAAAAGGCTTGGCCTTTTGTGAGCATTGCCAAGCTGGCCAGGACGTTACTTTTGTTTATGTGATAAGATACAGAGTTGAGGGCGCCTGGGTGGCTCAGTCGGTTAAGCGACTGCCTTTGGCTCAGGTCATGATCCTGGAGTCCCAGGATCGAGTCCCGCATCGGGCTCCCTGCTCAGCAGGGAGTCTGCTTCGCCCTCTGACCCTCTTCCCTCTCATGCTCTCTCTCTACCATTCTCTCTCTCTCTCAATAAATAAATAATCTTTATAAAAAATAAATAAATTCATCTCGTGGTCTCTCTCTTTCTCTTTTTTAAGTAGGCTCCACATTGGGGCTTGAACTCATGACCCTGAGATCAAGACCTGAGCTGAGATCAAGAGTTGGATGCTTAACCGACTGAGCCACCCAGGTGGCCTGGTCTCTCTCTTTTAATACCCTTGGGTTAAAATATTGTCAAGAGTTAGCAAAGTCTAAGTAAGTTACCTTTGTTGCCTCTTTGTGGTCCATTGGCTTATTGACCTCCTCAAAGTGTTGCCCAGAGCCCCTCTGGATCCTTTTTTTTTTTTTTTAAAGACTTTATTTATTTATTTATTTATTTGACAGAGAAAAAAGAGAGCACAAGCAGGGGGAGCATCTGGCAGAGGGAGAAGGAAAAGCAGGCTCTCCGCTGAGCAGAGAGCCAGACATGGAGCTGGAGGCAGGAGCATGGATCCCAGGACCCTGGGATCATGACTTGAGCTGAAGGCAGATGCTTAACTGACTGAGCCACCCAGACGCCCCATAGATCCTTTTTATAAATGGGAGTAACCCTGGCCATCTCTGTCAGATTTTGAGCTTAATGACCTTTTATAATGACAGGATCTACTCCTCTCTACCCCCTAAAAACAACGAACTTGTTAGTTTGTTGTAAAATTTTGGAAAAAAAAAATTACTGCCTTTTTTTTTTCATTTTTAAAACTGTAGTGTTAATGCTTTATTCTGAATTAGGACTGTAACTTCTCTGTGTCTCAATCTTTTATCCTTAGAATGGGGATAATAAATAATATCTACTCAGTGCACTGTTGTAAGGATTAGGTGAGATCATACAAACCAGCACCTCGCATGTGATAGATGCTCAGTAACTGTTAGCACTTAGTATTTGGAGACTGGTGCCCACCAGAACTGGTTCTCCCTTACCTGATATGTGATGACTTCTATAGCACTTGGGTTCAAATCTTCACTTTTTTTTTTTTTTTTTCCCTGCAAGAGTCCCAATTTCCAAGGGCATTTTGCGTCAGAGCCTAGACCTGGTGCCAGGCTTTCAGGGGCCTTTCATCATTTGGTTTCTGACTTGTGTTCTTCACTAGTTGTGTCATTTTTATTGGTTGTTTAACTCCAGCTATATCATAAGGATTGTGAGGGTGTGACTGTATTTATACATGACTTCATTTGATTATTCTTCCATCTTCCATTCATTTGATGATGCAGCAAATATTTGTTCAGTGCCAATTGCTTGCCAGCACTGTGCCCAGTACTGATTATATGACAAATGTCACAACATAGTTAAACCCTATAGTAGGAAGGCTAGGTTCTAGTGGTCCTCTTTCTTTTTTCTTTCCTTCTCATCCCATTAAATCCCTGTGACACCGGCCCCTTTAGTTCCACTAAATAGTTAAGTTTTTGGAACTTATAAGGTACAGTGGATACAGGATGAGGGGGACACAGTCCTGTCTGCAGTGAGTGGAAGAAAAGTATACAAGTAATTCCAAAATAAGATTTTCAAAAAGATAATTATCAAGTACGTTGTTCTTGGTGGGTTATTGAGAGGTGTGATGGGAGAGATCATAGCACATTGCTGAGGTCTAGAAAAGCTTTGAGAAGCGGGAGACAGTGTAGATGGATCTTGGAAAGATGGGTTGAATTTTTATAGGAGAGATAAGGCAGGTTGAATGAAATGTCGCAGATGGGTGAAGACCATGGAAGAAGCCAGGCAGGGAGAAGTGAGCACTGTATTTGGGGCCTGGGTGTTCAGGGGAAGTTGGGAAGGACCTTCCTTGCCAGGTTGGGAGTGTGCATTGAGTGTTCACGGGGATGGGGAGCCATTGGAGGTGTATGGGCCCGGAGTGGTGATACTGGAGTAGGGAGAGACAAAAGTCAGAGAGAGGGTCTAGTTAAGAGCCTGTTGTCTAAGATTGTACTTAACCTGTCTGGGCCTAGTTGCCTAACCTACTAAACAAGAATAAGATTACACACAATCTGCCTGAAAGGGGGCATTTGGCAGGTGAGTGTGCAACTTCTTCCAGCTCTCCATCTCTGATTCTGTGTACATTTGGGAAATGTTAGGGGGCCTCAGGCAACTTCTTCCAGCTCTCCATCTCTGATTCTGTGTACGTTTGGGAGATGTTAGAGGGCCTCAGGTCTGAAGCCCAGGTGAGCATCATTTCAGTATAGTCGTCCAACATATATGGATTCTAGATATCTTTAGAGAAATTATACCAAGAAAAGTTCAGTGTTACATTCCATTTTTCCTGTGATTTTTTTTTTGCTAATGAAGTAATTTAATAAGTTTGATTTTTATTTGCACAGTGCTGTGAAATATTTTCAAGACCATTTTGTGAAGTTAAACTTTATATGTCCGCGTCTCGTTTCAGGTGCTACCTGCTTCACTTTTTGCCATGCCTGATGTCTTGCAGCTGCAGGTGTCTTTGTCAGGCCTGGAATAGCTGCATCTCTTGTTCCTTCAAAAGAGAAAAACTTTTCTACTTGGATTGAGACTCTTGGGGAAGTTATAGTTAAATAGGAGTTGTTTTGGGGCGCCTGGGTGTCTCAGTCGGTTAAGCGTCTGCCTTCGGCTCAGGTCATGATCATAGGGCCCTGGGATTGAGCCCCACGTCCGGTCCCTGCTCATCAGGGAATCTGCTTCTCCTTCTCCCTCTGCCTTCTCCCCCCTGCTCATGCTCTGTCTCTCTCTCTCAAATAAATAAAATCTTTTTAAAAAAATAAAGAATCTTTAAAAAATAAATAGGAGATGATTCACTGATAGTAAGTTGGTGGATTAAAGAAGTTATAAGACCATTGTCTGTAGAAAACATGTTTAGCTTATTTGGCCCAGATTTTCTTTCAGTTTTACATTACTTCTTGGATTACCCAGCTTCCATTCATTGAAATTCTATACACTTTTCTCTTGTTTTCTGAGCTTTAAGAGTATAAATATTATTGTCCTTTTATTTTATTTTATTTTTATTTTTTTAAAGATTTTATTTATTTATTTGACAGAGAGAGAAAGCGAGAGAGGGAACACAAGCAGGGGGGGAGTGGGAGAGGGAGAAGCAGGCTTCCCGCTGAGCAGGGAGCCCGATGCCCCAGGCGCCCCTATTATCGTCCTTTTAAAAATATGCATTGGGGCGCCTGTGTGGCTCAGTCGGTTCAATGTCTGACTCTTGGTTTTGGCTCAGGTCATGATCTTGGGGTCATGGGATTAGGTTTCTCGCTGAGCTGGAAGTCCACTTGAGCTTCTCTCTCCTCTTCTCCTTCTGCCCCTCCCCGCCACCTCTCTCTCAAAAAAAAAATTATTATTGTTGTTTTTTTAAATAAATAATGGTGCCGGGGTGGTTCAATCATTAAGCGTCTGCCTTCGGCTCAGGTCATGATCCCAGGGTCCTGGGATCGAGCCCCTCATCAGGCTCCCTGCTCAGCGGGAAGCCTGCTTCTCCCTCTCCCACTCCCCCTGCTTGTGTTCCCTCTCTCGCTGTGTCTCTCTCTGGCAAATAAATAAATAATCTTTATTATTATTATCCCTGCTGGTTCCTTCTTAATCAGATCTCAGTTTAATGGACACCTTCTTAGAGAGGTCTTCCCTGATCACCCCATTAAAAATAGTTCTTCAGGCACTATTGCTGGGGAAATACAATTACAAACAAAATCTCCCAAGAACTCTCCACAAAGGTAGTAGAGAAAGAAAACACTTTTATTATTGAATAAGCATTAAACCGGAACATGATGTGCATCACAGGCAATCCTCTAAGAGATTGTAAAGACAGAAAACAATCTCACCTTATTAGATAGCCAAGCAGATATAACTTGTTACATACTTATTTTCAAAATAAATGGTAACTAGTCCGTTAGTAAGAAAACTTTGTGTATAGTGAGGTTGTGCCAATTTTGATGAGTTTCTGAGTCTCCATTCTATGTTGTAGCACATTAGTTTTGCCTGCCAGGTATGTGGCATTGTGTATTTCTGTGTGTTTGAGCAGGGTGTTGATAAAGTATTGCACAAGACAAAGTACATAGATTTTGACAGGGCCCCCCCAGACTCCTCCCTCTGGTTCCATGTTGATTAATTAGCATTCTTTGGATCTCATTGACTCATACTGCTATAAATTCACCTTCTTTTGATTTCTTATGTACAGAGATGTTTCTTGAGAGCCTTTACTCTTTCTGTCAAGATGTGTGATTCACTGATGGAAGTGTCTGGAGTCTCTGAAATGATCACTTTATTGTGGTTGGCCTGCAGCTCTCCTTGTATTTTATTTTCCCCTCTGTGAAGTGAAGGAACACTGAAGAAAAGTGGGAATTTAGTATTTCTGTTCCTCTCTTGTTACTTTATGCTCTTTTAACTATTTAATCATAAAAGTATGGATTTTCCCCCATATGTATATATTTTTAACTTACTACATGTTTTTCCTGATTATGTAAGTAACATTTTCTTCTAGAACATATTTTGGCAAATATAAAAAAAGCACAGAGAAATGTAAAAACTTGGGGCGCCTGGGTGGCTCAGTTGAGTGTCTGACTCTTGATCTTGGCTCAGGTCTTATCTCAGGGTTGTGAGTTCAAGCCCCACATTGGGCTCAAGCTTGGAGCGCACTTAAAAAAAAAAGAAAAGAAATGTAAAATCACTGGTCATTCTACCTCTCCATAACTGTCAACATTTTGATATATTTTCTTCCAGTACTTTTTCTGTATATGATAATCCAGATCATTCCTCACATGAATTTACAGAACATTTAGAACATTGTTCATGTCTTTGCTTAGTCTTAGAAAAATACCATTTTTTGTGTCTGTATTATTAGGTCAGATTTTATGAAAGCACTGTTTGGGTAGGTCAAAAATTTGGTTGACTATCAGAGTTTCATATGGTTTAACCTAATGTTTCACCAAATGGTGAAATCATTTATTTTCCTAATGTTGTTATTTAGATTGTTTCAGATTTTTGATTAATATACACAACACTGTGGTGAAAGTCTTTTACATAGTCTTTGCCTTAAGATTTCTAATTATTTCTTTACAATCATTCCTAAGAGGAAAATTACTGAGACAAAGAATATTACCTGTCTTCAAGTTAGAAGGTACTTCTCTTTCTGGCTTGTGTATTTGCCCTTTTAAAATCGGTTTTCTTTTTTTTTTTTAAGATTTTATTTATTTATTTGACAGAGACATAGTGAGAGAGGGAACACAAGCAGGGGGAGCGGGAAAGGGAGAAGCAGGCTTCCT
This sequence comes from Zalophus californianus, assembly GCF_009762305.2. Classification (NCBI taxonomy): domain Eukaryota; kingdom Metazoa; phylum Chordata; class Mammalia; order Carnivora; family Otariidae; genus Zalophus; species Zalophus californianus. The sequence continues at coordinate 27,318,899 of NC_045608.1, read as the reverse complement.
GCTGAGCAGGGAGCCCGATGTGGGGCTCGATCCCAGGACCCTGGGACCATGACCAGAGCTGAAGGCAGACGCTTAATGACTGAGCCACCCAGGCACCCCAATCTGTTTTCTTTTTTTAAATTGCAATGGTAATTGATATTTTCAGGGCAAATCTCAAGCATTATACTCAATGTCCTTTGCCATTAAAACATTCCACCAGGGTGCCTGGCTGGCTCAACTGGTTAAGCATCTGCCTTAGGCTCAGGTCATGATCCCGGGGTCCTAGAATCGAGTCCTGCGTCAGGCTTCCTGCTCAGTGGGGAGTCTGTTTCTCCTTCTCCCTCTGCCCCTTTCCCCTGTTCATGCTTGCTCTCTCTCAAATAAATAAAATCTTTTTTTTTAAAGATTTTATTTATTTATTTGACACAGAGAGACACAGCGAGAGAGGGAACACAAGCAGGGAGAGTGGGAGAGGGAGAAGCGGGCTTCCCGGAGCAGGGAGCCCAATGCGGGGCTCAATCCCGGGACCTTGGGATCATGACCTGAGCTGAAGACAGCCGCTTAATGACTGAGCCACCCAGGTGCCCCTCAAATAAGTAAAATCTTAAAAAAAAAAAAAAAAAATCCCACCAGACTGTATGAATGTCAGTGAGCAACTTCTCCTTGGGTCTGTTCATAGAACAGCAAGGTTGGGGCCTCCTGGTGTATCTGAATGTTCTGCTAAGAGGGTCTTGTGGCAGGGATTTTCAAGATTGGCATCACCTATTTTCCTATTCATAATAAACCTAGATTTTTAGTTCTTTATGTCAGACATTTACCATTATTTTGTTTTGAAACAATTCAAATTTTTCCATATATTCAGTAAATTGCTGACTTATTGCCCATTTGCTTCTGCTAGCCACTATTATGGCATATCCAGTAAACAACAGATAATGTTTGTTGAGCATTTAGTATCTACTGTGCATAGTCCTAAGCGCTTTACACACATTTGATCTTTTAAAGAACCCTATGGGAAATTGTGATGGTAGGTGGGTTTGGGTAAACTGCTTCTGGGCACCACTGGGCAGTAGAGACCCATGACTGTTCTTTTTTTTTTAATTTTTTTTTAAAGATTTTATTTATTTATTCGACAGATAGCGAGAGAAGGAACACAAGCGGGGGAGTGGGAGAGGGAGAAGCAGGCTTCCTGTGGAGCAGGGAACCCGACGCGGGGCTCGATCCCAGGACCCTGGGATCATGACCTGAGCCGAAGGCAGACGCTTAATGACTGAGCCAACCAGGCGCCCGACCCATGACTGTTCTGACTCAGAATTGCAGACATTAGCTATTGTGCTTTACCTCCTCCGTGTATGCATCATTTTAACTCTTGGTCCTGGTTCCTTAGCGCATATATGTTTTGGGAGCATGTGTATGATCATTTCAGAAGCTAGAGATGATCTTTCTATGATTTTTGAATTGGAAAAAAATGTCTTATTGGTTATATAGGCTCACTGGGATTTTATGCTACTGGTTTATGTCCTATATTCTGAATGTGGGTTTATATTTTTTTTAATCTATGGGGTTTTTTGTTGTTTTTGGTCTCATTTTCTAGGTCCAAAAGCTGCTTTGTATGTGTCCAGTAGACTTCCATGGGATCTTCCAATTGGATGAAAGACGGAGAGATGCGGTGATCGCGTTGGGCATTTTTCTCATTGAATCTGATCTTCAGGTAAGTCTTTACTACATTAAAAGTGTTTTTGCAGTATAAATGGGGGAGTATAATTAGAATTTAAATTTGTACCTGCTTATATTTATCTAAAGCAGTACTAGAAGAATGCATATGAACCTAATAAAAGTGGTTAGTGATGGTGACGCAGAGTGGGTAGAACAGGCAGGAGTAATTTAATTAGTTTAATTAATGTACACCCTCTTAAGAAATTTTGTTTTTCAAACTGTGTGAATAATTAAGTTGTTAAAGTGGTTTTTGATTGTTGTTACTGTGTTTTGTTTGGCCAGAAATTTAATTAAAATGCTAAATGAAGTAATTGTGTGCCCTCCAGAGTAGACTTGATTTTCAATCTAAGGTCAAATGTTCTTTGGTCAGTAACCATTTTTTTTTCCCTTCCAAAGGATGGTGTTCTTTGAGATAACTTTGACATAATACAATCTTGTTCAGAACTGTGATAGATATAGGGGCACCTGGCTGGTGCAGTCGGTGGAGCGTATGACTCTTGATCGTGGTTTTGTAAGTTCAAGCCCCACGTTGGGTGTAGAGATTACTTAAAAATAAAAAAATCTTTTTTAAAAAACATTTTATTTATTTTATTTGAGAGAGAGAGAGTGAGTGAGAAAGCACGAGTGGGGGGGAAGGGTGGAGGGAATAGGAAGCAGACTCCCCACTGAGCAGGACCTGGATTCGGGCTGTATCCCAGGACCCAGGGATCATGACCTGAGCTGAAAGGCAGCTGCTTAACCGACTGAGCACCCAGATGCCCCTAAAAATTAAAAAAAAAAAAATCTTAAAAAAAAACTGTGATAGATATAAAATAAGTTTTAGTAATAAATAATGCCGTGTTGTGGCTCCAACAGAAAATGATGTGGCCTTGTTTTTTTTTAGTACTTCCCAAGGCTAATTGAAGCAAATGGTTAATCACTGAATACAGAATCTATTATTTGTTTATTTATTTTTATCATTATCAAGAATCACTTTTAATTCCATGTTTAATCATGCTATGTAAGGAAAATAAAGATGTTAGATATTTGAATTTTTATTTATCTAAAAATGCTTACATGTCTTGGAAATTCTTTTTTTTTTTTGAGATTTTATTTATTTGAGAGAGAGAAAGAGAGAGAGAGCATGAGATGGGGGAGGGTCAGAGGGAGAAGCAGACTCCCGGCCAAACAGGGAGCCCGTTGTGGGACTCGATCGTGGGACCTGAGCTGAAGGCAGTCGCTTAACCAACTGAGCCACCCAGGTGCCTCTGTCCTGGAAATTCTACTTTAGTAGGATTAATATTTTTGACAGGGTATTCATTCATTTGAAAAAAAAATAAGCATTTTAATTTTAGAGCAGTAGTTTGAAAATTAAATAGGTTGTTTGACCAAGGCCACACAAAAAACCAAAATTCGATGCATATAAACTGCATTTTAATTATTCTTCCTATTTTTTTTATAAATGTGAAAAGAAAAAAAATCATTTCCTTTTTGCAGTCTTATTTAAATTCAAGTATAAGGGGAGGAAAAGAATTTTAAAAATAATCTGTATGAGAAACTGCTATCCAAGTGTGTATTAATCGAAAATATCTTTGGCAAACACATTACTTAATAGATTTACCTATAAGTCCCTAATATTTGTGGTAGGCTTTTTAGGGTGGCAAGGAAGAGACAAACACAAATGACGTTGGTGTAATTTGGGTTCCTGGTAAAGCTTGGCGGGACCTGGGGTCACAGCTCCTTGAGCCATGCAGTCTGCCAGCGCGTCTAGGAAGCCCACTGACCTCACCACATGAGGAGAGGGGCCCTGCGGGCCTTACCAGCCCCCTGAGCCCTAGCGACCAGCTTTCTCTTGGTTCACCTGGTGTTGATGTTCCCTGCCTCCATCCAGGATGGGCTGTGGTTCTGGCCTCCAAGTCCAGTCAGTGGGCTGCCCTGGCAGCAGCTGTGGCCTGAGTAGCAGAAGTAGTTTACTCCTACCTGCTACAAAAGCCATCACAGTTTCTACAGGAGAGAACACCTGGGGTCACTTCCTCTGCAGGGAGCCATGCCTTACACAGCCTTTGGAGTTTTGTACCTCTTAGTACAATGGGATCCTGGACAGATGTAGCCATCTCCTTCATCTGATTTAGAGGAAAAGTTTTGTTTTTGCTAAAGAAAGTTCTCTATTTGTTGTGGTTATGTATTGTGGTGGAACAAACTACCCCAAAATTTGGTGGCTTAATATGATAGGTTGGTTTTTGTTTTTTCTCTTTTCTCATGAATCTCCAATTTAGCTGGAGCACAGAAGAGTCACTGTCTGTGCTCCATTCAGTGTCACCTGGAGTGGCTTGAAGGCTAGGGGCTAGAATCACCTGAAGGCTTGTTCATGCACAAGGGTGTGGGTTGATCCTGGCTATTGGCTGGGACCTAAGCTGGGGTGCTCAGCCAGGGCACCCCTATGTACATGGCCTCTCCATGTGGCCTGGGCTATGTCACTTTGTCACAATGTAATGTCTGGGTCCCGAGGGCATGTGTCTTGAGAAAAAGCCAGGTGGATGCTGTTACTGTCTTCTTTAGCCTGGGAAGTCGGTCTCTTAAATTACAGTTGACCCTTGAACAACATAGCGGTTAAGGGCACTGACCCCCTGTGTAGTTGAAAATCCACATACAACTTTTGACATATAAAACATATAAAAACATATAAAACCCCAAAACATAACTATTAATAGCCTACTGCTGACCAGAAGCCTTACCAAAAACAATAAAGTAAGCTAGAAAAAATGTTATTAAGAAGACTGTAAGGAAGAGAAAATACATTTACAGTACTGAAAAAAATCCATATACAAGTAGACCTGTGCACTTCAAACCCATGTTGTTCAAGAATCAATTGTACTTTCTAAAAACACCAGAAGCAAGTTACTAAGGCAGCCCATTTTCCAGGCGAGGTAAATTTGACTCTACCTTTCCATGGAAGGAGTGTCACAGAATTTGGAGCCATATTTTCAGTATTACCACGTGTTTTGTTTTGTTTTCAATATTTCAGAACATCAAACAGTATCCCCCTTCTCAGGAGTACACTTAACCTAATCCTTAACCGGAACAGTTATAAATAGGGAAACAACCAAAAGAGTCAGTCATGGAAAGTTATGAAGTGACATGTTGACTGGCTAGTTTGGAAACTAGAAGAAAGTAGTTTTTGTATTGGCTAATGATGGCTATAAAGTCTAATGCTCAAATTAGGAAAAGCAAAAGGAAACATGAAACAGAAAATTAAAAAAAAAAAGAAAGAAAGAAAAAAAAGAGACAAAGGCCATGAATAACAGAAGCATCCCCAAGTTTAGAAGCTTATGGCTGTGACCTTCCCTCAGTCTAGAGGATCTGATCCTGGGGCCCACTGAAGGGCTTGGGGGCTCTCTGTACACTCTTGTCGAAGGCAGTTTTGAGAGTATGTGTGCACACATACTTTCTTGTGGAGACGCCCTCTTGGGGGGCCTAGCCCCCAGCGAGGGCCAGAGCCAGGCTGGACATTCAGCAGCAGAAGGGCAGATTTTAGCCCTTCCTTAGGCACCCCTGGTGCAAGTGGTGTGATAACTTTCTGATGCCACCTGCTGCTACCATATGGAAACAGGAAGGATTCCCATCCATTCGAACATCCATCTTTGAGATGATTAGGATGCATATGCTTTACTACCAGCCGCACTTGTATTAAATATAATTTTTTTTTTTTAAGCACAAAGATTCTGTGGTTCCTTACCTTCTTCGACTGCTTAAAGGTCTTCCGAAAGTGTATTGGGTAGAAGAAAGCACAGCTCGGAAAGGCAGAGGTAATTTTGTATAAATTTTTCCTTGAATTCAGGGAAGAGCATGTATGCTCACAGTCTGTATGGATCAGGTGTTTAATCATAATAATGTGTCAGGTACAATGTTTCTAGCTGGTTCCACTCTTGGCTGTGAGACAAGCCTATCTGCAGCAGTATGGGCTATGCTTACTCATTGTTGTCCAGAGCCCATGGGGGCGAGGGCAAGGCTGAGAAAACCAGCTTTGCATTGCACTCTGGGAATGAACAGGAACTTGGAGACCTTCAGGAACCTTTTCTCATGTCTCCTTGCCAGAATTGGGTCCCCTGCCCATCCCTCAACCAGTCTCTATTACCCTTAGATGAATAGGCTCACTCCTGGAGTGCATCCAGTTCTCCAGATTGCATCGCTGCTACTGAAAAAGGAAGGGTGAGATGGATGTCCAGGGTTTGAACACCATATTCACTGTAAACAGTTGATGATTTTGTTGCTGTTGCTGAGTTTTAGTTAAATTTTGTACTTTTAAAAATGGTATATAAGTCCACTACGTGCCAGGCATTGTGCTAAGCACTTGTAACACTGATGTTCTTATATATTGATTTCCCAAGACTCCCATATGAGTTTGGAACACCTCCAACATTCTCGAGATCATGACCGTGGAGACTGAAGTTTTCTTATAATCTCCCTATGTGAGGCCTGAGGTCCACTTTCAGACATAGCAGGGGGTTGGTGCCTATAGAGAAGGCCCTTGTCCTTTTCATTGGTGGCATGGCCCTAATTTGTTGGGTGGGCTCAGCCTGCTAAAGATGGGTTTTGCTGTTCTCATGAACATCTGCTTGTGTCTGTTCCTCTCCTTTGGGTTTCATCATTTCTGGTAACCTATTGTGCCTAAAAGTGACAGACTCCAAATTATGCGCGTACCCTGGAATTTAAAGGACTACAATTTTTTATATCACAATGTAGTTGACATACAATATTGTATTAGTTCCAAACATACAATATAGCGATTCAAAGTTTATGTACATTACAAAGTGATCACAATAATAAATCTAGCTTCTGTCAGTCTGTCACCACACCAAGTCATTACCTGTTATTGATAATATTCCGTATGTTATACATTGTATCCCTGTGTCTTCTTTGTTTTAGACCTGGAAGTTTGTCCCCTTTCCCTATTTTGCCCATCCTCCCACCCTGGAGGACTACAGATTAAATAGAAAGCATTGCTAAAAAAGTCAAACATCTCTGTCCACCACTGTTACCTAATTTGGGGAGAAGTAGAATACCAGTAGAAGTTGATTCTATTTTCTTTTCTTTCAAAGCAAGCATCACTTCTCTGTACATGGACTCCCACTAGGATGAAAGTTTTAGCACTATTTGAAACATTGTTAGAGATATATAAATTTCCAACTATTAGTTAACGTTTCACTCTTTTATTTTTATTCAGGCGGTATGATTTATGCTTTTAAACTCTAGAGGAGTAGTTCTCAAAGTGCCATCTGGGACCAGCAGCATCAGCATCACCTGGGAATTTGTCAGAAATGCAGATTCTCAGTCCCCACATCAGAGTTACTGAGGAATTAGAACTCTGGGGCTAGGGAAGCTGGCAGTCTGTATTTCAATAAGCCTGCAGGTGATTCTGATCGCACTCAAGTTTAAGAAGGACGTAGAGCTGCATCTTAAAGTTATAGGCACAGAAGTGAACACATAATCTTCTGCCATGTGCTATGAATAGATCTTGGTTAAGTAATATTCAAAATTGATTAAATATTTAATAGGGATTAGATCTACACAGAAATGATTCTGACATTTTTAAGGTGCACACCATAGAAGCACTGGTTTTTTTTGGTCTTTTAGGTCCAGTGATCCCTTTCTGACCTTGAGGCCATGCTCCTGAGAACCTCCCTAAGAAGAGGTCGGTAGTGGAAGGGCTTAAAAACTTATTAGGAATAGAGCAAATCTTTGGAAGCTCTTAGTTAGGATTTTCTCCACTTGTCAAAATAAAGCAGAAAAGAAATATAAACATTTAATTCAGTTTAAAGTAGTGGTAATTGATACTTGATGGTTAGCCTCCATATACCATCTCATACTCTATCGAGATTGGTTTCTCACCCTGGGTAGAAATTTCGGTCAGGAATAAAAAATGGAGTCTGTCATGTTGAGAGACTGTATAATCTCAAACTATAAATTGGCAGAAACATTTAAGTTTATTGAACCAAAACATTCTATTAAAAAAAAGTTCGGGGTATTTCTCAGCAACCATGTTGGGCCCATATCTGTTCTTTTGAGGTTCACCTCAGTGAGGGCAGCCATCCCTATAAACTGGTCTCTTGGCAGGCCCTATGAGAGAGGGAACTTACTGAATTGGATGGCCTGTAGGTATGGTCCAGTGTCTCAGTGGTAATGATCTGACTCGTGTCTATGTGCCTTCCAGCCACCCTCCCGGTTGCAGAGAGCTTCAGCTTCTGCTTGGTCACTTTGCTGTCTGATGTGGCTTATAGGGACCCCTCACTTAGGGATGAGGTAAGTGTGTGCTGAATTGGGTGCCTTTCTTCTTTCTTTCTTTCTTTCTTTTTCTTTCTTTCTTTCTTTCTTTCAGATTTTATTTGACAGAGAGAGAGAGAAAGCACGAGCAGGGGGAGGGGCAGAGGGAGAGGAAGAAGCAGACTCCCCGCCGAGCAAGGGAGCTCAATCCCAGTACCCCGAGATCATGACCTGAGCCAAAGGTAGACATTTAACCGACTGAGCCACCCAGGCGCCCCTGTAGTGCATTTCTATACAGTCAAAAAGAGTCCCAAAGTAATGAAAAGAGTAAAAAGAAAAAAACTTTGAAGTGATTGGGTTGTTTTAGTTGATTTATTTTGTACTAACACACCTAAGAAATTTTGAATATTTGCTTGCAATACTTTCCAGTTACCCAGTGACCTCTTGACTCTTGTCTCGTCCAGCTTTCCCCATAGCTCTGTGAGGTCGGCAGCAAAAGGCAGATGCAGCTCACTTTCCTGACTCTCTGTTGGGGATTCATTCATAGAAGGGAATTATCTAGATAGTTGAAATTATACCCAGATTTTAAGGGCCCAGATTTTTTTCGTTTTAGTTTATTTTGTTGAAATGTTACTTAAATGCCTTTCATACTTTTCTCCTTTTTAAACAAAGAATACAATCATAACCTAAACTTTTTCTTAATGAGATTTTTTATTTTGAAAATTAGTTTGTATATGCTGCTATCCTCAGGTCCTGCCAAGGAGTGCCGGTTGCTTGTCTGTATGTTAAACATTTCCGGCTAGCTATGCTTTTTGAGTTCTTGTATCTGTTTTTTAATTTTTAAAATCTCTTTCCTTAATCAAACTGTAAATTCTGTTGTCAGTATTTCTGCCATTAACGTTTTTCTCCATCCTTCTTTCTTAGTTTAGGTTCTTTATTTGTAGGTTGGCCAAAGAGATAACTAAATATATTAGAATTCTATATCATTATTTCAGAAGTTAGCAGGCTATAAGTTAAGGGCTTTTTTATAAATAACATTTATCAAAATGTCAATACTAAAGATAATGGTATAACTTTAATACACCAAATGGAGAAAGTATTGCTTTTCAAGTCTTCATATGTTATTCAGCACCATTTAACATTAGCAAAATGTCAGAAATTTACCTTGATTAGGAACACATTATATGAGACCAATTTTATTCTCTTCTTTGCCTGGGGTTTCCTCCAAGACTGGTAGTAGAGGGAAATAAGGAAGATGGAGTCTAGTTGATCTTCATCAAGGCATTAGAGAAACACCCTCCTGACATCTTATATCTAGAATATGGGCTGAAGCTTCCCCTAGCCTACCCCCTACCCCCTACCATTGAAGCAAAATGAGCCAGGGCCATAAACGAAGATTCAGAAAGCAAGTAGGTTTCATTTGTAGATGACACAATGCTGGGAATCAGAGACCAGTATGATGAACTAAAGCTAATCCCCCAAGCTTTGGTGGCATCAATGACAGGCAAAAAAATACCAATAGCATCAGTAGAGGTGTAAAAAAGATTCAAGTATTTTATGTATCAGTAAGCTCACTGAGCCAGCAGAGTGAAGTGGCTGCTGAAAAGCTAACATCATGTACGTGGAAGTCTAGACTATGTTTGGAGTGTGGTGATTACTCAGGGTGAGTCCCAACATCCCTGGAATATTAATGTATTTTCCTGAGCCCCACAATTTGAGACTTTCTGACACATGGGACTACTGTGAAATCCGAAGCACGCACTCAGCATCATAAAGGATATGTAATCCTAAGGAATGGATTAAAAGAACTAGGGATATTTGCCATGAAAAGAGATTTAGGGGCCTATACTTGTTTCTGGAATATGGGAAAAGGAGTGGCTCCAAGGGCCAGGGGCACAAGCCCCAGAGGACAATATCGTCCCAGAGTTAGGAGGCACTCTGGACCAACCCAGGGGGGCCAGTTTCTGTTCCTGGAAGGTCAGCTGATTGGCCACTTGGCAGAGCTGTCATTCGGGGATTTATGTATCAGATATGGGTATGGACACTTTAATGTGTAAAGCTCCTTCTAATTCTGAATGAATTTTGTGGTACTTACCTGATTTTGTTTATAAATTTGTCTTTTCTGTTTCCGTGGCTATTACAGATTTTAGAGGCGCTTTTGCAGGTTTTGCATGTCCTTTTGGGAATGTGCCAGGCCTTGGAGATTCAAGAAAAAGGTATGATTCTAGATCTGAGGCTTTTTTTTTTTTCTCATAATGGCTTTGTGATTACTTTTTTCCTTTGCTTTTCCTGGTCTTCTTTTCTGTGCTTTACTATTTGTGTACCTGATGGATGAAACCTTCCTGAATGAGTTTACCTTCATTGAGTGTTAATTAAGAGGACACATGGGGGTCATGAGCTAGCTCTGCTACCTGAATACCAGGTGACCTTAGACAAGTCACCTCACCCTTGTTGGGCCTCAATTTCTTCGTTTATAACATGCCCGACTACCTCTAGCATACGGCTACTGACATAATCCTGGGGGACGAAATATATTGTTTAAGTATAGCAAAGGTGCCTGATAACAGGGCTTACCTGTGTTACTCATTTGGGTGTGCCATGCGTAAATTGAGACCTGCCAAAAAGAGCAGCTGTGTGTGACAGAGATGTAGTCTGAAGTTGTGCAGGTTAGCCGCTGACCTGTTGATGTGACTTGTTCTGACCCATCGCATTTGCTAGGGGATGGATTGTGAGATGTCAGCCAATGTTCCAAGCTGGTGCAGCACAACTCTTTCCCAGGCAACTTTCTGATATCAGAACATTTTCACTTTGTCTTCTAGAATACCTTTGCAAATACGCGATCCCATGCCTAATAGGAATCTCACGAGCGTTTGGGCGTTATAGCAACACAGAAGAGTCTCTCCTTTCAAAACTGTTCCCCAAAGTCCCTCCTCATTCCCTCCGAGTCCCTGAGGAGCTTGAAGGTGTGCGGAGGCGATCCTTCAATGACTTCCGCTCCATCCTCCCCAGTAATCTGCTGACGGTGTGTCAGGAGGGCACCCTGAAGAGGAAGACCAGCAGCGTGTCCAGCATCTCTCAGGTGGGGCTGCACGCCTGGGAGGCAGGCAGAGAGGTCAGGTCTTATTAAGTGCTCACTCAAAGAAAATCCCACTGGTGTGCTGGTCAAGGAAATTCACAAAACAGAAAAGGTTCTCACTGGAATTCTGTGTAATACAAGGGCTTGCTTTGGCCTTTTAGGATTTATAAGTGATTTCATCTCCTAGTCATGAAGTATTTATTTCCTAGCAGTTGGATGCCAAGCTCTATTCTGAGTGGGAGACAGTTGGTGCCCTTAAGAAGTATATAATTAAGAAGTATATAATTGACTCATGGAGACAAGCTAAAGACACTAAATGCTAAGAATAATTCATCTCAGTAATAAAGTATAAAATATATGGCTAAACACGAAGAATTTAGGGACATGGTATATAATAGAGAACACTTAGGTAAGGTGGGCTTCAGGGAGGAGGTGAGGCGTGAACCAGGACTGGAGGTACAAATGTTGGGCTGGCAGAGAGGATCTTGTCTAAGGAGAAACTGACTGGTTTGACTGGCCTTTTCTAATCTGTAAGGCGGCTTTGTGTTTCAGGTCAGCCCTGAACGTGGGATGCCCCCTCCCAGCTCCCCTGGAGGATCTGCCTTTCACTACTTTGAAGGTGGGCTTCACTTTTCTGACAGGAATATTGACCTGGTACTTGAAGAGCAGGTTCACTGTGACTTCTCTTGACATAAAAGATGCTAATAATAACACTCTGCTGTCATGCATTTAGAGAGTCAAGCTTTTAGAAAGCATTTACTTTCTGTTTTTGTTTAAACTTCTTAAAATTTAATTTTAAAATATTTAAAATGTGGAGAAAAGTGCAGAAAATAATATACAGACCCCCCCTTCCTGCTCGGCGGGAAGCCTGCTTCTCCCTCTCCCACTCCCCCTGCTTGTGTTCACTCTCTCGCTGTCTCTCTCTCTGTCAAAAAATAAGTAAAATCTTTAAAAAAAAATAAAGTCATTAAGTATGTAAATAATATTTTTTAAAATAATAGTGATACGAATAGTACTTTTTTTTTAAGATTTTTATTTATTTATTTGACAGAGACACAGTTTTCAAGATTTTATTTTTAAGTAATCTCTACACCCAACAAGGGGTTCGAACTCACAACCCCGGGATCGAGAGCTGCATCTCTACTGACTGAGCCAGCCGGGTGCCCTAAGTCTGATTTTTCTTACAGTTGGTCTCTCTTCTCTTTCCAGGCCCTTTTCTACAGAGCTGTAAGAATATTTTTAAAGAGTTATTTCTTAAAAGCATAAATCATTTCCACCTTAAAAACTTTCGGTGACTCCCTCCCTGCATGAATCCCAAATCTTAGATCCTTGACTCTGCAGTTCCTGTCTTCTGCCTCCATCTCTGCCCACCACACGCTGGCTCTGCCACACGGGGCTTAGTCCCCATTTCATGGCGTCTATCTGGGAGGTGCCCTCTAATCACAAACGTCTTATCTTCTTTTCTATTATTATTTTAAAAATAAACTTGTATATACTTTAGGTATATAACACAATGATTTGATATACATAAACATGCTGAAATGATGACTCCAATCACATCCTTCTCCTCATGGTTACTCTTTCTTTCTTTCTTTCTTTCTTGCTTGCTTTCTTTCTTTCTTTCTTTCTTTCTTTTAATGCAGTGATAGCACCTGAAATCTACTCGCTTTGCAACTTTCCAGTATTTTATGCCATATTAAATATTGTCATCATTCTATGCATTAGCTCTCTAGACTTATTCATATTACTTAACTGCAACTTTGTACCCTTGATCAGCATCTCCCCATTTCCCCCATCTCCCTGCCCCCTGGTAATGATTGCTCAGCTCTCTGCTCCCATGTATTCGACTTTTTTAAGTGTCCACATATAAGTGAGATCATGCAGTTTATTTTCTGTCCATGTCTGGCTTATTTCACTTCGAGTAATGTCCTTAGGTTCATCCATGTTGCAAAGAGCAAAATCTTTCTCAAGGCTGAATAATACTCCTTTATGTGTGTGTGTGTGTGTGTGTATCCAGCACTTGTGAATGAATATGAATAAGTAAATATTTATGAATAAATATATGTGTGTGTAAATACAGCTATTTATACACGTTTGACACACACTTCTTACCTTCTTCCCTGCCTCCTTGCTTTAAGCCAGCTTTGTTCTCACTCTTTCCTCATTCATTCCCTCCTTCACTGGTCATTTATGATGTTGGCCTCCAGCATCTCAACTGCTGTCCATATTATTGCCCATCATCTATTGTAAGTTGCCTTTTTGCTCCCCTGGGACCCATTCCCCTTTAGTCAGGTCAGCATAGCATCACAAGCATCATAGAAGTACACACCAGCTTTGACACAATCAGGATCTACTCAACTCTGCGTTTTCTGTGCTGCAGGGCTTCAGAAAGTAATAAAATTTATTATTTGTTTTTTAATGGGTTGATAATTGTCTGTCACTATTTAATATGAAAATATTACAAGCTTGGGTGCCTGGGTGGCTCAGTTGGTTAAGCAGCTGCCTTCGGCTCAGGTCATAATCCTGGAGTCCCGGGATCGAGTCCTGCATCGGGTTCCCTGCTCAGCGGGGAGTCTGCTTCTCCCTCTGACCGTCTTCCCTCTCGTGCTCTCTATCTCTCATTCTCTCTCTCTCAAATAAATAAATAAAATCTTAAAAAAAAAGAAAATATTACAAGCTTGTTTATTTTCTACTCATGTCTCCTATTATAGATTTCTAATAATGGATTTTCAAACAATTATAGGCATTTGGGATTCATATTTGTAAGTGTTGGACGATTGCCTTTATTTTTGTTCTGATTTTGAAACATCTAATAATGTGCATTTTTGTTCTAATTTTGGTGGTAAAATATCTTGGGGTCCTGTGGACCTGAAATTTACATCTGTCGACCTTTAAAAAGATGTAATACTTAAAAAAAAAAGTAATACTTTTTTTTTCTTCCTACATTAAATTATACTGTCTGTGTTGAAAATACTAGGACATGATTATATCTGAGCTTTCATGTGAAACACTCCTGTGAGAGGCATCATTCTCCAAGGATTTGAAATTCAGCCTTTACCTATTCATTAAAAAACAAAGAATTGGAGTGTAAACAAAAGCAAAGTCTATGCCTTTGTTGGTTATTGAGGGAATCAGCTTGAGGAAGTATCCTGGTCGTGTGTGAACGTGACTGACTTTCTGGTTTTCTTCCCTGCCAGTCTCTTACTTACCTGATGGAAGTGCCCTGGAACCTGATTACTACTTCTCCACCATCAGTTCCAGCTTCTCAGTTTCTCCTCTTTTTAATGGCATCACCTATAAGGAGTTCAATATCCCACTAGAAATGCTTCGAGAACTCTTAAACTTGGTAAGGAAAGCATTGGTGGTTAAACAGATCTCGTGTACTTCAATCAGTAAAATTGCTAGTGGTGTAAGCATGGCTTTTTTTTTTTAAGATTTTTATTTATTTGACAGAGAGATACACAGCAAGAGAGGGAACACAAGCAGGGGGACTGGTAGAGGGAGAAGCAGGCTTCCGGCGGAGCAGGGAGCCCGATGTGGGGCTCAATCCCAGGACCCTGGGATCATGACCTGAGCCGAAGGCAGACGTTTAACGACTGAGCCATCCAGGCGCCCCAAGCATGGCTTTTTTTTGTTTTGTTTTTCTTTTTGTTTCGTTTTGGTTTTTTTAGAGAGAGAGCAGTGAGTGGTTCGGGGAGGGGTAGAGGTAGACAGACAGAGGGAGAAGGAGAGAGAATCTCAAGCAGACTCTGTGCTGAGCGTGGACCCCAACACGGGGCTTAATCTCACAAGCCTGAGGTCATGACCTGAGCTGAAATCAAGAGTTTGGACGCTTAACCAACTGAGCCACCCAGGCACCCAAACCTGTTGTTGTTGTTGTTTTTCCCAAACGAAAAACTAGGAGTTTTTCAGTATTTCAGAATATAACTTAGAAATCGTAATTTTTTTTTTAAAGATTTTATTTATCCATTTGACAGAGACAGACACAGCGAGAGAGGGAACACAAGCAGGGGGAGTGGGAGAGGGAGAAGCAGGCCTCCCGCAGAGCAGGGAACCCGATGTGGGGCTCGATCCCAGGACCCTGGGATCATGACCTGAGCCGAAGGCAGACGCTTAATGACTGAGCCACCCCGGCGCCCCAGAAGTCATAAATTTTTGATGGAAGAAGGAAAGAGTAACATTCATGGAGTCATTTTTGCAATGTTTTCATTGACTCCTTGCAGCACTCATGTGGGAGAGGCAGGCATTCATCCCCATTTTAGAGGTAAGGCAATCAGTGCCAAATACATCAAGCTTCCATCAGCAAAGGGCAGGACTGGGGCCCAGTCCCAGGGAACCTGACCCAATGTCCAGTTCCTGTTGCACCTGACTCCTTCCCAGGGGCTGATATTTTTAAATCAATATGAAACCTTTATTTTTCATATTTGGATACCTTGGGATGACCTCTGAGGTGTCATCAGAGAAGACATTGGTGCCAGTGTCCCAATCCTGAACTAGATGGGTCTCTGATCCAAGGGCTCTGAAGTTGTTATGATTGAGCTGAGTTGCTTTGAGACAGAGTCAAGTGGGTAGATAAGGATAAAGACGTTGTTGTCAGGGACAGACTCTAAAAATGAGACTTTCTCCTTTGGAAAGAGTGAGAGGGTCTCCCTCAGTGTGGAGTGTGAACAGAAATCCCTCCACGAGATGGCTTTAGGCTGAAGATATATGAAGACATTAAAGCAGGGGCACCTGGGTGGTTCAGTTCGTTGAGCATCCAACTCTTGATCTCAGCTCAAGTCTTGATCTCAGAGTCGTGAGTTCAAGCCCCAAGTTGGGCTCCATGCTGGGAGGGGAGCTGACTTAAACAAAACAAAACAAAACATTAAAGCATTGGCAGTAATTAATGAGGATAGAGCCATAATGAATTACTAAATAGCCTTACGATGTTTTTGAAGTTGCCTCCAAGAAGGAAAACTCTCCCTAAACTGCTCCTCCCTGTTAGTGTCCCAGACAGAACGCTGGCCTGGGTGGCCTTCTCAGATGGTCAGGTGACTCTTCCTAGTATCATGTCAGAAATCCCAACTGAAGGCTGCATGTTTCACACTCTTACAGAGGCAGTTCTTTTTTCCAGGATATTTTAACTTCTCGAGGTTAGCTTTTCTTCTAGGCCATTTTTCATTTCTTCTCCTGGCATGTTGTTTATCATTGTCTATATGTTTTGAAAATCAGCTTCTTGAAGTACTACAGTTGTGGTGGCAGGGAGTTTTATCAGGAGCCTCTGCAGCTGCCAGAACAGTTCATTCCTGTACTAAATGCTAGTACAGAGAACGGGTGGAAATAAGTGCTTCTGTTAGAAATTTAGAATGTGTGTTGCATTCTGAGTACGTAGGCAGCTTCCAAAGAACCAGTGTACCAGGCCTGAAGGAGGAGGAGGAGGAGTCATCAGGGCCAAGGACTGGCTATGAAGGTGTCCCTGATGTCTGGGAGGAGGTTTGGGTGAATTGTCAGTGATACCTGGAGTCTGAACACTTTCACATCCTGGAAATGGAAGTCTAATGTCAGCAAATTTGAGGTAGTTGGTTCCTTTCCCGTTTTTATGTTATTCCAATCAAGGTCAAGAAGACAAGTTCCAAGTGATGGCAGAATTAAGGACATTTTGTGTGTTATAGTTTGATGTGGAGACATAATGAGTATATTGTTGGCCTATCATTTCCATTGCATTTTTCATCTCATGAGTGTGTTATGTGGTTTCACCTGTCAACATGATTTGTTCTTTATTAGAGGGAGCTGGCATTCCTATCTCTCGCTGTGTTCGTCAGGGGCCTCACAAGGTCTTGTTTCTCTGATAGGTGAAGAAGATTGTCGAGGAGCCTGTCCTCAAATCCTTGGATGCAGTCGTAGCCAGCGTGATAGAGGTACGTCCCTTCGGGGCACCATCCTGAGATCAGCCTGTTGTGAGTATGTGCATGGAGAGAACAGGAAGAATTTGTGGGTGGGGGCTGGAGTGACAGGGTTGTCAGTGAGTTTTCAGCTTAGCCCCCATAGTGGCCACACAACTGCCACCTGAGAGCTTGCTTGTTGCTGCCTCTTTTAAATGGATCACCTCACAGTGATCTTATGGCCGCTTGGCTGTCTTTCTCCCTCTCCAGTTCCTGTAAGACAGCCAAAGTTGCTGAGTTTTCAGCAAGAGGAGGGTGGTTCTTCCCATTAGAAGAACATATGGAGAAACCAGTTTGGAGGGTGCAGGTGGCGGCCCCCCAACAGGCATCTCTGGACAGCCTGAGTCTTTAGTTTTCCTCTGCCTGATGCTTAAGAGAGGGAGGAGAGTAATTCACGTGTTTCAAGTGGTGAATCATGATACATGGTCATTCCATCTCTCTAATGCTATGTCAGGAATATAATACTCACTCAGCCGGGCCTCACCCTAGAAGGCAAAGAGAGGTCCGGAGAGTTTCTGTGGTGTGGTCACGTGCCTCTGCTCCCTCACAGGCCAACCCTAGCGCTGATCTCTACTACACCACATTCAGTGACCCTCTCTACGTGGCCATGTTCAAGATGCTGCGTGACACTCTGTACTTCATGAAAGGTATGGACGGTTTATGCCCGCGTGTGACTGCGGTGACACCGGGTTCCAGGCCACTGCCGCAGGTCTGTGCTTCCTTTCTGCTGGGGCCCCTTAAAAACACATGAGTAACATGGTCACATTACCGAAATTTGGGGGAAAAAGGCAAATAAGAAAAAAAAATCTGTCCACGATCCTGCACCCCTAATAGCATCAATGATGGCTCCTTTGGTGGGTTTATTTCCTCACGGGCTTTTCTGACATGACCATGTTGTCTTGTCCTGATCACCTGATCATGTATATGATTTATCATGTCTATTTTAGACATTTCAAAAAGTTTAAAAAATAAGAAAATGAGGACTTCATAATCTTATACCTCAGAGAAAATATCTTAATAGTTTAGCATGTGCATACACACAAATTAAGCCTTTCCTTCCAGTTTCCCTTTTGTGCATTTTTATTTTTTTTAAATTTTTTAATTTTTAAAAGATTTTTAAAATTAGTTTATTTATTTAACAGAGAGCACAAGCTGGGGGAATGGCAAGCAGAGGGAGAGGGAGAAGCAGGCTCCCCACAGAGCAGGAGGACCCCGATGTGGGACTCGATCCCAAGACCCCAGGATCATGACCTGAGCCAAAGGCAGTCGCTTAACCAACTGAGCCACCCAGGCGCCCCATTCCCTTTTGTGCATTTTTAAAACATGTTTCCTGCATTCTCTTATATTATGGAATGTTCTCCATCAACATAAGATTTGATGGCCATGTAGTATTCTATCAAGCAGATGTACTATAATCTAGTTAGCTGTTTTCCTAATTTGGTTCCAAGAACTCCTGGGAATCTGTGTCTGGCTGGGGACCCAGCAAGTGTTAGGTTCACAAAGAAGGGTGGAAGGGACTGCACTGCCCAACCTGACCTTCAGGTGCCCCGAGGCTTCTCTCCCCACCTAAGCCTCATGTTGCTGGCTTCCGTGGCTCTTCTCTCTTGTGCCCATCATGGGGATTCTCCTGATTTTTCCAGGCCCCAAAAATGAGAGTTGGAAGAAGCTGTGAACTCTGGGCGCCCCAAAGATATAGCCCTGTAGCCAGGGATTCTCTTCTTCAGGATACAACCAGTTTTTCCCCTTAGCTGATAGCCAACAACCTTTTTGTTAAAAAAAAAAAAATCACTAAAGTATTTCTCCTTGTTAGTTGGACCAGTTCCACCAGTGATACATCCCAGTTTCTGTGTTTCAGACATTCAGGTTTTAGTATATTGACTGCTTAAAACACAGCATGGCTCTCACTTCCCTGGGAAATGGTCATTTTCTCTGAGTGCCTGGTAGCACGTGTGCTGAGAGTGGGCACTCTTTTCTTTTTTCCCTTTCTTTCTTTCTTTCTTTCTCTCTCTCTCTCTCTCTCTTTCTTCTTTTTCTTTTTTGAGCGAGAGAGCACCACGTGTGCGCATGTGTGTGTGCGTGTGTGAGAGAGAGAGAGAGAGAGAAAGAGAGAGAGAGAAGGTGGGGAGGGGCAGAGGGAGAGAGGGAATCTTAAGCAGGGGCTCAATCTCATGACCCTGAGATCATGACCTGAGCTGTGATCAAGAGTTGGATGCTTAAGCAACCGAGCCACCCAGGTGCCCCTCGCAGAGGCCACTCTTAGAACCAGAGGAGCCAGCAGCAGACCTACTGCTCTTGGGTTTCTGTTAGAGTGGGAGAGACCGTAGAGCTACTACCTGAATTTTCGTGGTTTGTTTCCACCTACAGTGCCCGCTCTCTTTCCCACAGACCTCCCAACCTCCTTTGTGAAGGAGATCCATGATTTTGTGCTGGAGCAGTTCAACACGAGCCAGGGGGAGCTTCAGAAGATTCTGCATGATGCAGACCGGATCCACAATGAGCTGAGCCCCCTCAAGCTGCGCTGCCAGGCAAACGCTGCCTGCGTGGACCTCATGGTGTGGGCCGTGAAGGACGAGCAGGGTGAGCATCGGCCACTGCTGTGCCCCAGATGTCTGGTACCCTGTCCTCAGGCTGAGGAAACTGGACATGGGAGGAGGTGATGACCAGGGCCACAGGGCCTGTGTGTCCTCTCCATTGCTTCTTGATGGTTCTTTAGGCTTTTATGTGGAGAAGTGTGAGCTCCGTGCCGGAGGAAAAGGTGCTTGTCTAGGGTGACAGCAGAATGGGAAGTGTGTGGCAGACTGTGGATGGCTGCCACGTGCAGAGCACTGGGGACGAGAGGCTCAGGGCCAGCAGAGAGGAGAGAGCAGTCACACGCCACGTGGGTTGGTGTTTTCACAACAGCAGAAATGGAGCAGGGATGAGGTTTCAGTTAAGGATGCCTGCCTGCCTGTAAATACTTTCTGGTATAACCACTCATTATTAATAAAGCCTGCAAAAAGTATGCCCCTGGGAATTTAATTGTATGATTAATTGGTGAACAAGTATTTTGTAAATATTGGCCTTCGCTAATCATCCATACCCTATCATTTTTTTTAATTTAGGTGCCGAAAATCTTTGCATCAAGCTCTCTGAGAAGCTGCAGTCTAAGACGTCCAGCAAAGTCATCATTGCTCATTTGCCCTTGCTTATCTGCTGTCTGCAGGTCAGTCTCACTGACACTCGCAAGGCTTCAATCCCATCAACTAGGGCAGTCTTCTTGTTATATCATTTAGGCTCTGGTTAGCATACCAGCAGCAGAACCTGAGCTTTTGTCTTTAGGAACTTGAACTAGAGCCTGCTGTAGACCCAGTTCATCGATGAGTGGGGGGGCTGCTGCTGACAATGTGCCAGGGATTTCTGTGATTTCCAGGCACAGCTGAGTCCTCCTTTGTGGAGAGGCCGCCCTCTGTCTACTGGGCCGTTCCCAAGGCTTCAGGCAAAGTCCTGAGGACACCTCCTGATGTCTGCAGTGCCAGCTCTGCTCTCAGAGACTTACCTTGCCGAGTTACCAATCCCAATTACCATATCTGCCGTTGTGTGTCCTTTCTACTCTAAATTTGCTTCCAAAAGAAGGACACACTTTAGCAATGTATCTCCCCTTTAAGGCTGAGCAGAGTCTAGACCATGCTCCTTCCCTGTCTTTTTCTGCCCCGTGAGCAAAGTGGCCCTGAGCGTTTTGACCTTGGAAATTTCTGGTCCAACTCGGGTATCTGAAAGGTTGGGCGTCTTGCTTGGGCCTGCTCAGTGGCTACAACCCTCATTGTATGATGGGTTGATGGTGTGTTGCAGGGTCTGGGCCGCCTATGTGAGAGGTTCCCGGTGGTGGTGCATTCAGTGACACCGTCTCTGCGGGACTTCCTGGTTGTTCCGTCCCCAGTGCTGGTGAAGCTCTATAAGTGCCACAGTCAGTACCACACAGGTAACAGATGGCTGTACCCAAGGCCACTTCTCCAGCTCCTAAATCCCATGTGTCCCTAAGGCTCCAAGAAAAGGACCGCATGACCTTGTGTGCCAGCCCGCCATGGTTTTGTGTCTGAGAGCTTGTGGCTGGCCTGTGTGCCCTGCCCTGTCCCTGGGCTCATTCCTCCTTTATGCCTTTCCTCATGGCTTTCCCTACATGACCCCTGCTGGGCTCCAGATCTTTCCTTCCTCCGCTCTTCCCTGGCATATACTCCTGCCACCACCGAGGGGTCTTCTAGTTCCACTTTCTCTTTGTTTTTGGCTCCTTCCGTCACTGAGACAGTCTAAAGCGTGAGTCTGATGTGTCCCAGACACTGGGCCAGGAGCTCTCCATGCTGGATCTCAGCTAGTCCCTATCCCTGCCTTGTGAGTGTATTATCATGTTTCTATGACAGCGACATTGGGCTCAGAGCAAATCTGGCCACCTGTAACCATTAGCATTCATTACCACCTGCTTCCTCCTGAGGGAGGCCCACCCGTCAGTCCTATGAAGGTGGGTGCTTTATCTTCTCCCTTCAGATGAAGAAACCCAACCTCCAAGCAGGTGAGACTTTTCCCTGGACCCCGGGACAAGGAGGAGTGTCTGTGGCTCTAAGGCTCCTGCTCTCACATTCACCCCCCACCCTTACTGTTTTTGTGCACATTAGCTAGATAACCCTCGGGGACAGGACCACTCCTCACCCTCAGGGCTAGGTAACTGTGGGTGTTCATCAGGACTTTCAAACCGTTTCTTAAGAAATTGCTGTGGTATCCATTTATCATTTTGCAACCTAAATATTCTTCCTTTTGTTTAAGCATGTTCATTTCATCCTTTCTGTTCTCACTTTTGTTTCTGAAATGTTTGGTCAGATCATTTTAGAGGGGTTGTTTCATAAACTAAAAATGATCAGTATATTATTTTGGTTTTGAATTACGGACAAGGGGATGGAAAGTGACAGGTTTAACCAGATACATACTTGAATTTTTACGTTTAGTTGCTGGCAATGATATAAAAATCAGTGTAACCAACGAGCATTCTGAGTCAACCCTGAATGTCATGCCGGGAAAGAAGACCCAACCCTCCATGTATGAGCAGCTCCGGGACATTGCCATTGACAACATCTGCAGGTGGGAGACCGGCCAGAGGGGTAGGTGACGTGGGGAGGAAGGAAATAGGCTTCAGATAAAATTACTAAAAAAATGAGAAATGTTCATAATTTTTTAAAGCTTATTTTGGATTATTGTAAACCTACACCTGATTTTAAGAGGGATCATTACATATTTTTTAATGATTTTTTTAAAGATTTATCCATTTATTTTATCTTGTATTTTTTTAATTTTTAATTTTTTTAGATTTTTATTTATTTATTCATGAGAGACAGGGAGAGAGAGAGAGGCAGAGGGAGAAGCAGGCTCCCAATAGGGAGCCCGATGTGGGACTTGATCCCACGACTCTGGGATCATGACCTGAGCCAAAGGCAGACGCTTAACCATCTGAGCCACCCAGGTGCCCTATCCATTTATTTTAGAGAGAGAGAGAGAGAGAGAGCACACGCATGCATGCGCAGGAGGGAGGAGCAGAGGAAGAGGAGAGAGAGTCTCAAGCAGACTCTGTGCTCAGTGCAGAGCCTGATGTGGCGCTCGATCTCATGACCCCGAGATCACGACCTGACCCAAAATCAAGAGTCAGATGCTTAACTGGCTGTGCCACCCAGGCACCCCACATATTTTTTTTTAAAGATTTTATTTATGTTGAGAGAGAGAGAGAGCACAAGCTGGGGGGGGGGTTCAGGAAGAAGGGGCAGAGGGAGAGGGAGAAGCAGGCTCCCTGCTCAGCAGGGAGCCTGATGTGGGGCTCGATCCCAGGACCCCTGGGATCATGACCTGAGCCAAAGGCAGTTGCTTAACTGACCGAGCCACCCAGGCGCCCCTATTTTTTTTTTAATCTTGTTTTCCTTTTTCTGATCATAAACATAATTAAAAAATGGGAGAGAAAATTTATGGAATGTAGAAAAAAAGTAGAAAGAAAAGAGTTACCCATCAGCCTATACCATCCAGAGTAACAACACATTGTCACGTTTTCTGTTTTTTTTCCTTGTAATTTTTAGTGTAAGAGACAGGTTTTATATGATGTATATGATTGAGTGCTGCCCAGGCTCCTGCTATGTGAACTCTTGCTCTCCAAACTCAGAAACCACATACATTCTGATTTATATGAAAATGTATCTCTCCCTCTGAATTCTGGCTCCTTGCTCTTAGAAACCCCATCAAGAGAATATGATGGCCCCTCTCTGTCAGACACATGCTCTTCTCTGACTCTGGCCTGGGAGCCAAACAGATGTAGAGAGCGAGAGATGCCTGAAAAAATTCTGTGTCCTTAGGGGCTTTTTAAAAATTACCCCTTTTCTTTAGAAAATAAGTTTTTTTCCGTACTATTAAAACCCTTGGTATATCATTTAATATTCCCTCAGCTGTCTTGGGACCATCTGTCTTGAGTCAGTTACTGTAACTTTTGTTAAGGAACTGTTCTGGAAATTTTAAATTGGAATTAGGGTGAGTATAACATTCTGAAGGAAACTATTCTGGTCAAATAATGAAGTTACTGTTTCTGACTGAGGTATTTATCAAGTGGGCAACATCCACAGTGATTCTTTGAATTCATTCTGTGTAATGGTTTTCATTCAGATTTCTGGGGGAAAAATGCTCAGAGCAGTTCTTTAAACTCTGTAGACCTGACAAAGAAACCAAAAGCAAACACAAAACACTCATCTGTTGTTCTGATGCCCAATGCCGTGTGGGTTTCCTCACGGTCCAGGTGCCTGAAAGCTGGCTTGACGGTGGACACGGTGATTGTGGAGGCCTTCCTGGCCAGCCTCTCCAACCGGCTCTACATCTCCCAGGAGAGCGACAAGTACGTCCCATCCCCGAGGGGCAGCCACTTTGTTCTCTGCAGGCATGTGGGGGGCCCGCCGGTATCTCGCACATCTGTGCTTCTTTCTTGCACAGTGTGGAGTCGTGCATCAGGTCTGTCCCACAATTTAAGGTCAAACCCACCTTAGAATGTTGGTCCTGGACCACTGTTTGGGAGCAGAGAAAGATCTGTGTCTTACTGCCTAGAGCCAGGGACTTTGTGTCTCTTCAGGAAGCAAGGATTCCAGGGTGCCATGGTCGGATGACTGCTTCATCTGAAAGACTGTGGTAACCTTGAGGTCCAGGTTGTAGCATCTGGGTTTCATTTCATAGAGGACTGTTCCCGGGATGCTTCTGTTTCCTCCCTCCCACAGGGATGCTCACTTGATTCCTGACCATACCATCCGAGCCTTGGGACACATTGCGGTGGCCCTGAGGGACACCCCAAAGGTCATGGAGCCAATTCTGCAGATCCTGCAACAGAAATTCTGCCAGCCCCCCTCCCCCCTTGATGTGCTTATCATCGACCAGCTGGGCTGCCTGGTTATCACCGGAAACGTAAGGCAGGACCTGCGATGAAACCCACTACCCTCTGCAAGCTTTGTTACTTTGACTATCAGGAGTGCAAAAATAGATTAAATTTACCCTTCAGATGAGTTAAATGCTCACAACTCTTTTGACATTGAACAGGGAGATTTTTTTCCAAGTAAAGAGAGTAGAGTGATGGCTCTGTAAGTACTGGGAAAAGGAGGTTTAAACTCATTTCTTGCCGATGTTGATAACATGTGATAGGATTTAAGTTGAAACCATTTCCCTTTTAGCTTTTGAGGTTTGCTGAAAGCTTTAGGAATGGATGCCTCTGATGGTCTTTCAGGCCCTATGGTCCATACATTCCAGAAGCTTTTGCTCTGAATGATGGTAGAGGAACCTTTTCCGTGTTCCAAGGAGGGGCTTTCATGGAGAAGTCATGCCATGGTAACCGTGTACCTCACTCTTCCAGCAATACATTTATCAGGAAGTGTGGAATCTCTTCCAGCAGATCAGCGTGAAGGCCAGCTCTGTCGTGTACTCAGCCACTAAAGATTACAAGGATCATGGCTACAGGTAATTCTCTAGACCTCGTTGTCACTCTAGATCGTGACAGTTTTCAGCTCCCTTTAAAAGTGTGAGGCTTGGGGATTTGTCTTTTGAATAAACTTTTCTCCTACAAAAGCGTTATGTGCTACAAATCAGCACATGCACAAGCAGGAAATGAAGACCCCATGTGACTGCCAATGGGAGCTGAGCATCTCAGTGTCATTACCTCAGACCCTCCCTGACTCCAGACAGGCTCAAAGTGTCCACCCAGCTGACGGGCTTTTTTAATGTAACAGCGCATCAGCCATGCCATTAACCTTCTTCCATGTGCCACCTTTAATGGCTGCAGAATGTCCCATCTTAGAGCAGCACCAAGATCTAACCAGTCCCTAGCTTGGAGGTTAGTTTGCCGGTTTTCCTGCTGGTAAGTGCTACATCGAACAATCTAATAGCTGTGTATCTGTGAGTGTCTCTGATGCTTTCCTCAGGATAGATTCAGAGAGGTGGGATTTGGAGGGTCAAAGGGAATAGACATTTTACATGCTCAGTTGTTTGATATTTGTGTAAAGTCTGGCCAGTTTTCCCAGCAGACTAAGATATGCTTCCTTGCCTGTTCCTTGCCCTTACTGTGAATACCTTGAGGGCAGGGGCATGTTTTTCCACATATGGAGGATCTCATAAGAGTTTGACAGATCAAGGGAAGAGCGGGACAGAGGAGTGGGGCAGGGAGGAAGAGATGTGCCCCTTTGTTGGCATTTCTTTTCTCTCTTTCTGACCTTTATGTGCAGGGTTCAGTCTGAGGTTCTCTCCAACTCACTTCAGTGGGTGGGAGTGTGGCTGTGTGACCTTTGAAAAAGCTCACCCTCTCTGTGCCTTCGTTTCTTCATCTGTCATCCGTCAAATGAACATCTGTCTCCAGTTGTGTGGGTAACTGAGATCATATATAGGAAAGCTCTTGATAAATGCAAGCTCTTGGCCTTGTCATTTCTTTGCCTTCTTACTGCCTCCATTGCAAGCCCAGGCTACTAGAATAGCCTGAGGACTGGTTTAGGGAGACAGTTAGCTCCTTTCCCCTTCATCTGTCCATCCGTCCATCCTGGTCTTTGTGAAGAAACTGACATAAAGACCAAAGCACCTCTTTCCCTCATTGCTTCCTTATCCCGAAGTGATTCCTGCACCTCCTTGGCCCTCACACCTTCCCCTCCTTGACTTTGCTCCTGCTGTTTTCCTTCTGACCCTGGCCTCTGTCTTGCTGCAATATGCAGTACTTGGCCTTCTCCATGCCTACCAATTCTTCAACTTCTCCACTTCGCTCTTCCATAAAGCCTTTTCTGATACCACCAAAGAAGTGGTTTGTCTCTTCCTCACCAGTGGAAGCTTTTACTACCATTCATTTGCCCTTACCTCCCAGGATTTCACATGTCTGTGAAGGGCTACTGTTTGCTGGGAGATTTCTGGGGGCCAGATGATATGCTCAGTGCTTCATGTGGAGTCTTTAATTTGTCCTGCACCCTGCGAGGAGGGATATGCTCAGTGCTTCATGTGGAGTCTTTAATTTGTCCTGCACCCTGCGAGGAGGGAATTATATTATTCCTGTTTTATTCAGGAGGAAACTCAGGCTCAAAGGTGAGCCACTCACCTGAGGTCATGCAGCAGAGAAGTGGCAGGCTCTGGCTGCCCCCAGCACCTGCAGAAGCCTGGCCAGCCTTGCTGGTTTGCTGTGTCTCTCTGTGGGAGTGGGGGTTTGGGGGGCATTGTCAGCTTTGTATCCAGGGCTTACCTGGGGCCGCACTGTCCTGATGCAGGTTGTCCCAGGGCCACTGAGTGCTTCCTTAGTGTCTGATGTGAGCTAATACTAACATCAGCCCCATGGTGGAGACAGTATGGGGAAAAAGATCGTCAGAGGAGAGTTTTATGGGCGGAAATAGTGAACTAAGGCTACCTATAATTGGAGAGGAAAGCAGGGCCCAGCCAGGAATTTAGCTATATGGTAGGCTTTCAACACTGAGAGAGGTGTCCTAGGATCTTCACAAGTTCCATAGGTGTGGATTCCTGGAACCTAAGCAGATCCCTGAGGCCCTTACTGCATGTCAGGAGAGGTTAAAGCCATTTCAGTAGCAGCTGACTGTCCTTTAGGGGCTGGTGTTCACAGAAATGTTCATCCCCTCTGGAGGGCTCCTTTGTTCACAGACACCGAGGGGCGTGGTGAGGCAGGAGTCAACTGGCCTCACCCCTGCAGTCCGGGCCCTGTGTTGTGGCAGCTGTCCTTTCTCTCCCTACCAGGCACTGCTCCCTGGCGGTGATCAATGCCCTGGCCAACATCGCAGCCAACATCCAGGATGAGCACCTCGTGGACGAGCTGCTCATGAACCTGCTGGAGCTATTTGTGCAGCTGGGGCTGGAGGGAAAGCGGGCCAGTGAGCGGGCCAGCGAGAAGGGGCCCGCCCTGAAGGTAGGGAGGGAGGAGGGCGGTCACCCTGGGGCATCTGGTAAACAGCAAGAACAAAGGTTCTTTCTCGGGAGTGCTGGCAGGGGTGCGGAGAGGGTGGCTTTCTCGTAGGCTTTCTTATAGGACTGTGTCTGGCTCGTGGCAGCTACCTCCCCTGGCCCAGGGTGGGGATCCCCCCAGACCCCCTCTCTTCCTTCTCTCGGCCATCATGAAGCCAGGGAGTGGAGGCTTTCACCAGAACACAGTGACAACATGAGAAGGGCCAGATCTGACCTAATCTGGGCCATCCAGGGAGACAGGTCCATGGGGACAGACAAAATGACAGGTCTCGGGCCCCCAAAGAGACAGATTGGGGAGGTTGAGTCAGGTTAAGTCCCCTACCCCATCACTTCCCCTTTCACATGTCATGTTGGTGCCAGTCTCTCTACCAGAGTCTCCACCTTCATCCTCCTCTGTCTTTTCCTCCCACCTCCCTTCCCAGACAGTTACTGTTTATGTGCCTAGTCAGCGGTCAGTCCACCTTCTCTGTAAAGGGCCAGATTATACTTGTTTTAGGCTCTGTGGGCCATAGAGTCTCTGTTGCAACTGGTCAGCTCTGTCCTGGTAGCATAAAGCCAGTTAAAAGAATGGGCTGCTGTGCCCCCATAAAAATCTATTTCCAAGAACAGGTGGTAGGTCAGATTTGGCCACGGCCAGTTTCTTGACCCTTGTTCTAGGTGCTGGGGTTATGGAAGTGAACAGGCAGACAAGGGGCCTGGTCCTGGACAGCAAAACCAAAACAGGGCAGTGTGGAGAGGAGCGCTTTAGATCAGGTTGTGTGAAGACCTGAGGAGGTGACAGCTAAGTTGGAAACTGAGTGAAAAGGAGCCCTCTGTGTGAAAATCTTGGCTAAGGGCGAGTAGCTGGTGCAAAAAGGGGTTCTAAGAGCCTTCGCTCTAATTCAGCCTTGCTCTGCTAGACCCCTTAACAGTGATCTGGGTGATTTCTGAAGTCTCCCAGGATGGTGCACAGCTAGGCCATCCTGGTACACAAGAGACAGAGGCAGCTGTGGTGTCCAGTGGGGCCTTGGGCATCAGGAAGAGAGGGCTGCTCAGAGATGTGGGGAGGCACTCGGCACCCGAGAAAGCAGAGGCTGTGATGTGTCTGAAGGGTGTTTCAGGAGTCGTTCTCCTTGCCTCCCCTGGAAATTGTACCTCAGGGCCCAGAAGGACGCCCCCTGGATCCAAGGGCGGCTCCCCTCTGCCTGCTGTCACTACAAGTTTACATTCTCAAGACTCAAGATGTAATGCTTCATTCATGGGCTGGAGGTGGGGGTTGTGGCCCCAACAGTGCAGGGATCCCTTTTTCTACCCTCCAGGTGCAGAGCTGTGAATCCTGTTCTTTGCGAAATAGTTCCTGTTTGTGATCATGCAGGGGCTAGCCCAGTGTTTACTGAGCAACTGCTATGCTTTCCTCATAAGCTGGGGCCTCAGCGAATAAGGGGGGCTTGCAGGGTCAGTGAGAGGGGATTGGCCAACATGTGCCCCTTTGAAGACAAAGAGCTAGGATTATAAATTAAGAAATGACAGTTCTTCCCAGTCTTCGCATATCTGGGAAGCCCTTGGTTTCCATAGAAGAGGAGGCAGGGCTTGAGATTTTGCCCCCTACTGCTGAGTGGCCGTGGGGCTATGGCAAGCTACTCAAACCCTGTTTTCTCCCCCAAAGATTTCATTATTACCTATGAAACGCTTGGAACTGCCTGGCATGCAGGGGGTGCTCGATGCACTTGGCTGCTACTGCTAATATAAAAAACAAATTGAATGTGCTTAGGTGAGTGCTTCCAGAACTTAGGCTCATTGGTGTGTACTATAGTTTATAACCTTATTTGTGTGTCTAACCAGGGAACCTACCTTCAGATACTGTGCTCATATTTTCAATAACTATTAAAGTTATTTTTAAAGTAACCCCAAAATTTCCATAACTTGGAAAGAATATATGTTTATTGTAGAAAAGATGCAGAAACTGATAAATAAAAAGCACCCATAATCCCTCTCCTCAGATATACTCATTGTTGGCATTTTTAAAAAATATTTTATTATTTGAGAGAGAAAGAGGGAGAGCGTGAGCGGGGGTTGGGCAGGGGGAGGCAGAGGCAGAGGGAGAAGCAGACTCCCCGCTGAGCAGGGAGCCCTACGACACTGTGGGACTTAATCCCAGGACCCTGGAATCATGACCTGAGCCGAAGGCAGATGCTTAACTGAGTCACTCAGGCGCCCCTCATCATTGACCTTTTGACAGACTTCCTCCTAGATTTTTTATGCAAATATATTTATTTTTATAATTAATATTATATCACAGCATACTCTGAAATCCTGATTTTTTTTTTCCCATTCAAAATTTGCTGTGGGCACTTTCCAAAGTGACTAAATATTTTTCAGAAAGTTGTCTTTTTAATAGCTATGTGGTATTTAATTTTACACAGGTACCATGGTTTATGTAATCATTCTACTGTTTGACATGTTTCCATTTTTTTTGCTATTAAAATGATGTTGGAGGGGCACCTGGGTGGCTCAGTCAGTTCGGCATGTGACTCTTGATCTCCATTCAAGTCTTGATCTCAGGGTCGTGAGTTCAAGCCTCAAGGTGGGCTCCACACCACGTGTGGAGCCTGCTTTAAAAAAAAAAAAATGATATTGGGTGAGCATGTTTATATATCGCTGTCAATATATTTCATTATTTCTCTGAAATTAACACTATCTCTTTTTTAAATGAAAGAAACACATGCTTTCAATGACTCGATGCTTTTATTTTCTAGGCTTCTAGCAGCGCAGGGAACTTGGGTGTACTCATTCCTGTAATTGCTGTGGTGAGTATTCATTAACTGAGTGGTTTCAAACTTCAGATACTGTGCTCATATTTTCAATGTTGCCTGGTGGTGCACAGCAAATTCCTTAGCAAAACGCTGTTTGGAGGCCCAGTGATTCTGTATGTGGCTGTGTTTCTGCCACCACCAGCTGTTCTGTGACTGTCCCACTGGTATGTGCCTGCTGTGGCCACAGCCCCTCACTCCCTTTCTCCGTGCTCTGCCTGAACCTTCTCGCCACTTGACCAGGAAACCTACTTTGGTTCTTTCCTGTGTGGCTTCCAGATCTGAGGTGTGGCTCCAGGTTCGTCCTGTGTCTTATGCCCTGCTCTGATGCCTCTGACTAATGGTGGGCAGGCTCAGCTCCCATCCCCTTACCGACCCCTTCCTGTGAGATGAGGCCTGGGGCCTCTGCACGGTGCTTGGTACTTGGAGTTGCAGCCCCCAGTGCCCTCTGTGGGGCGGCGTTGTTGGCATGGGGGCTGGCCATACTTTGGAGCACAGCCCCACCCACCAGCACGGTGGCAGCTCACAGTCTAGGCCCCGTCCCCTGCCATAGCACTCTTCATCTTGTCCTATCTCAACCTGCAGCCTTTGTTTCCCAAATGACCTTTGTAGAAGTCCTTTTCCCCTTTCTCAGTTGTTCCCAGCTGCTACTCCTAAGCCACAGCCCCAGGTTCTAATACTTGTTTTCATCCGTGATTCTCTAACTTCCACTAAACCTACCTTCTGGTTAAGCCCTCCTTCTGCCTTCCAGTTCCTTCCCACCTTTCCCCACCCCCCGTAGTTCGAGTCTTGAACACTCACACGCGTGTCCCTTCACATGGAACACCAGAAGGGTTGACCTCCGAGCTGCCAGGGTGACCCAGGGGTGTAGAGGTCAGGCAGGGGGATGGAGAGGCACCTCTGCTGATCTCAGTTTCTGGACTTACTGAAGTCTGGATGTTCATCATTTGGAATCTGGGGACTTTAGGGATCTGGTATTAGGTGGGTGAAAAATGGGAACTGACTGGTTTATTATCATTTGCCTTTAAGATGTCACAGGTTGCACTTTGTGGACGCTCTGCTTCCATCCACCTTGCTTCAGCTTGTCCTTTTCTTTCCTGTCTTCCCCGCCCTGTAAGTGGCCGATTCTGGAGCAGGAACCGAGTTGCTTGTTCCGCTGTTGCATCTGCGTAATGACAGTCTCCTTTGCCCGAGTGTGCTTGAGGGGATGGTTTGCCTGCACCCGAGCTGCCTCCCTGTACTCAGCTTTTCCCTCTCCCCTGGGGACCTTACCACCTTTGCACCTGCGATCAGGTGCTTCCCACAGGCTCTGAGGATTTGAGAATGTCCAGGACTCTCTGCCGAGGTATTTTTCATCACTGCCTGCATTGATTTTTAAAAGCAAACTTTTTCATTTTATACTTAATATCGATTACTGTACAGTTGTGTTTTAGAAGTACCATTGTACATGGATCCTTTATTTAGCCTGGAGAGAAAGGTGAGGGGCATAAAGTCCGTGGCACTCTCTCAGCCTATCGGAGGGGAGGAGGGCCGGCAGCACGCTCCATGAGAGAGCAGGTTTTGGCAGCCAGGGAGCTTGTTTGGGGTGACACTCGAATCCGTGAATTCTGGTGAGTTCGAACACCAGAATTCTCTGACCCGTGTGCCTGTGAGCTTTTGACCATGTATAGCCGTTGTCATTTAGAGTTTGATAACGGCATAGAAGAAATTCCAGGGGATACTTTGCACTTTCCAGGAGTAGTGACCAATGAGGTTGGTTGGGAACACGTAGATGTTCAGGTCACAGGGGCCAGGGTTGGGCTCCTGGTCCTGTGCGTGGGATCCTGGGTGAGCATCACAACCTCTCCATATCGGCCTGCTCTGCCCACAGTGCTTCTGGAAAAGATGAAGATGACCCTCTGAAGTGCCCAGCTGGGTCAGTGTAGGCATGACTCTTAGCAATGATAGGCAAGCACACACTGACTTAAAATACTTTGTTTACTCCACTGCAGTGACCTTTAACATGAATAGAATAAGTATTGTAGTCTTAACAAAAGTTAATGGTTATATTATGGGGGAGGAAACAAATATTTGATTCTGTTGCTCAACAAAGAGCACAGAGAATCATGGAATCTTACATTTGCTCTCTGGTTTGCCCCTTGGACCCTCTAGGAGAAACTAGTTTCCAACAGTTTTTTTTGTTTTTTGTTTTTAATGTGTTATCTTTCTTTTCTTTCTTTCCTTTCTTTTGGAAGAAGATACTCTGTTTTGGATCTTTTGATGACAGAGTGTCTCCAGGTACTCTGTTCAGTGGAAGTGCCAGTGGGTTTGGGGCAGGAAGCCTGGGTGTCCATCCAAATGCAGCTTATCAGTGATTTATCAGTGACTTTAGGAGCCTGGAGGGGGTCACTGGAGACTGGGTCATGTGATCTCTGAGGCTCCTTCAGAGCTTAGGCTTGGTGATCTTTGACCTGCAACTTTGTAGAAGAGTATTTCTTCAGAAATATCCCTGATTAAATTGCTTTTCTTAGTGTCTAGCCCGTTAGTTAATCAAGCCCCATGAAAGGTATCTAATGCTTAGAGTCCTGTGCGTTCCACTGTTGTAGTGATTTGATAAGCTGCGCCTCCTGCTCAGAAAACATTTGTGCACTTCACTTAGAGCTAGTTTCCCTGTGCCACCGGTAATTTCTGTGGCCTTGGACAGGTTACTTATTCTCTCAGCGCCTATAGAGTTAGGTTTGTGGACTAACAGGTTTTAGGTCATGGACTCCTTTGAAAGCCTTGCCCTCTCCTTCCATAGAAATGCATTTCTTCACAAGGTTTTGCATTTATTCTCAGGAAGCTGAGTGGGAGAAACCTGCCCAGGGCCCCCCAGTTAGGAATCCCTGGGCTAGATACTCTCTCAGACAAAGATAGTAACAAGAAGCCTTTATCTAGCTTTTGCTAAGCACCAAGCACTGATGTAAACCCCATCTAGTCATTAACTCACTACTCCTTACAACAGCCCTGTAAGGTAGGTGCTGTTATTATCCCTGTTTTACAGGTGGAGAAACTGAGGCACGGAACTTGCCTCAGAGTCCCACAGCTACTAAATGTCAGAGCCAGGGTTGAGACCCAGGCAGCCTGGCTCAGGGTCTGTGCTCTGAACTAACACCCTATTGCCTTGAAACCTGGGTCAGCTAGTTTCAGAAAGAGGGGATCTGAGTGCATTGAGTGGATGTGGGTGAACAAAAAGCATGGAGGCTGGAGGGCCTTGACCTGGGCCGGGTCACAGAGGAGCCTGGGCTGGCTCCATCACAGGTGAGGCAGGCCACATTGGAAGGGAGAGGTCACCTTTTGGGTAGGGGACAGACGTGGCAAAGGGCTACAGGCAGAGTTTTTGAGAGAGCCACGTTTAGGAATGGGAGGAACAGGAGGAACCAGCAGCAGGACAAGGAAAGTAGGACAAGCACCAGGAAAGGACAGTGCAGAAGTGCACTGGAGAAGGAATTCAAGGAGTGGGGTGTCAGCCAGCTCAGGGCTCTCCGAGAGGTCAGGAGGCGTGGCAGGCAAAGAGGTAGCCTCCACCCTGCACTGGTCAAGAGATACAGGAGGCAGAGGCCCTGGTGCAGAAAGTTGGGAAGGAAGCAGGTGGAGAGGTGTGTTAGCAACTAATAGCAGGGCCTGGGGCAGATCATATCTCCTCCGAGACCTCAACTGTTTCTCCAGCTGCCAAAAGGAGGTGATAACAGTGCGAACCTCCTAGCTGTGCAGTGAGGACTCAGTGATAACCTGCAGGCAAACCCATCACAGGGCCCCCTACAGTGGGGAACGTGAGGTGCTCCCCTTTTGCTGGCACCATGACTAGTATTGGTCTCACTGAGTCTGAAGCCCTCTGTGACAGATTCTGTGGGTGACTCTGGAGTCAAGCCAACCTGTGCTCAAACCCTGCTCTTCCTCCTCTGCAGAGAAAGAAGAGAAAGCCTCTCTTGCAGGGCTCTGGGGTCATAATTAGACAGCTGCGCACACAGCATTTGTGATGCTCTCCCCATCACTGCCCAGAGTCCCCAGCACTGCAGAGGCACCAGCACCCTTGAATTCTGAGCAGCCTTTTTGGATTCCACTCATCTTACCCAAGTAGCGAAACATTCAGACATCTGAATGTCACCTCCTTTCTCAAACCAGACCCACTCTGGGAGCTCATCTGAGGGTCTCCCTGCGTCCAGGGATGAAAGCCAAAGCATGTGCCCCACATAAAGACTGGCATTTCAGGAATTTCCACGGAGCCTCATCCACAGCATCTTTGCCGCAGGATTTAGCAACACTCACCGTGTCCTGATCCTGAGGAATATGCCTGCTGTGTAGCACATGAGTCACCGTGAAGAACTCAGGTTGCTTTTTTGTCAACCTCTGTCATTCCTGGGGATGTCAGCTATTTTGAATTTGGCTTTTCTTAGTTACTTGAGCCTCAAAAAATAGAGAATTATAACAGACACACAGTAAAAGTGGCAATATTTATTTATCTCTAAGGTAGAAGGCATGGCCATGTGTATACACTGTCCTCTGGGCAGCAGTGAGGTGACAGCAGAAGTATAGATGACATTTAGCATCAATTCAGAAGGTTAGGCCTTGAGAGAATTAGGGTGTTAGGCCCTAACACCCAGGGCACCCCTTGAATGTCATGAGGTTGCTTCTGTCCTGGGCACCATCTTTGGGAAAGGTGAGAAATTAGTCCTACAGCTCATTTCTGTGTTCTCTGTTCAGCTGAGGAGCGCTGGTAATTTGAGTAATAGAGCCAAAAGTTCAAGGACGGGGACGGCAGGGAAAAGAGGTACACAGGTAAGCCCCCTATAGGTTTGCACTGAGGAGGCGGGAGTAAGCCGGTCTGTATGTTGCTGACAGCCTCTAGGTAATGGCTCACATATCACAGGTGCATTAACGTCTGTGAACTGCTGGCCTTGTTCACTGTGCTAAACGGATTCCAATGAGCTTCTCGGTCGGCTTGTAAATTTTTTCCCTCCTGTGGGCCTCAATTTCAGAATGGTAGCATAAACCACGAAAGCCATGATGCCAGAACATCTCCATTCTCGTTGTTAGAATGGAACCAGAATTACACAGTGCCCCCAAAACCCAGACCTCCACCTTTAAGACTTGGTGGGGTTGGCAACTCTCCCCATGAAGAGCAGGCAGCTGGTGCGGTGCTCATAGATGAGGAAGAGGAAGGGGCGGTCGACAGTGAAACGGACTTGGGTAGTCAGCGGCATGAACCCCACCGTGGTCATGGCAGCAGCCTGGGTGCCCTCCTCGTTCACCATGATGGTTCCTTGGTGCTTGAACTATTTCAAGATGGAAAGGAAAGTTGTCAGATCCCGTCAGTGGACACACACAGGGATAGACGAGATAGTAGAGTCTCCTCTCATTCAGGGTGGAAACACCGCATGCAAGGCACGAACCACAGCTGGCCAGAATGACCCTTGAAGGTCTCTCTCACTCCTGCCAGGTGCAGTGATTGTGCTCAGAGGCTGTGTCATATAAACAATGCATATCTCTAAACTCCAACATCACAGTTGCTCGTGGTGGTGCTCATGGTATGAGTGGTCTCCCAGCAAAACGGCAGGGGCAGGCCCCATCTTCTGTGCACACTGTAGGTGCACTGCCAGAAGGGTGGGGCCTGGATCTGCATGGGTTTGTTGGACTGATATTCTCTCTTTTTTTGTGGAGTGTCTATTGTTGTGTCAAGTTCAGCGTGCAGGTCATGCCCTTTCTCTGCATATATTTAACGGGTCTTTCATGATTCAGCTGGGTGTTGTAGCTATTTCACGGATTGGGGCGCATACCTCCTCTCTTTCTGCAGTCGGCAGGAATGAGGCTCACTCCCACGCTGCTTCCTAAAACAGATTACCCTACCCACTCAGTGTCTGGCAGACGCAGGGAGAGCAGACCCAGCATTGCTGACCTGTGAAGTCAGGCCGGGCAGGAGGGAGGCTTTGCTGGGGGCAGACCCTGGGGACAGGTGCAGAGGGTGGATGAGGGGAGAGCTTACCAGATCGATGGTGATCCTGTGGTCTGAGATTCCTGTCATATTGCTGTCTTTGTCGAACAGCGCCGTGACCCCCATTGACTTCAGGGCCTCCACGAGGTTGTAGTTCTTCTCCAGCTTGAATTTCGGCAGAAGCACTTCTCGAGTTCTGGGCAGAGAAGAAAAGGGGGCCCAGTTTTATTGAACCACAAGTTCCAAAAGAATCCTGTTTTTCCCTCAAATGTCCACAACCTCCTTTCCACCACCAATCGCAGGTTGCTTTTACCACAGAATGGATGCAGCACTTCTTGAAATTCATATCCCAGTACTGTCAGTTGAGTTTTGGGGAAAGACCATCCATTATGATTCCAGTTCCTTAAAATGGAGGCATGGTTAATACTATGCAGTCATTTCCTCCATACTGTGGGGTTCACGTCCCGCCTTCCAGGTCAGCAACAGAACTATTACTGGTTTATGGTTTGAGTATCTAAAAATAATTCTCTTGTTTGGGTCATTGATTTCAGGCATTTCTTATTTTGTTAAGTAAGCAGTTGAATATCTGATCAGTGTACAGAAAAAAGAACCCTTCACATTGGCAGAAAGTGCTAAACTTTAGTTCTCTGTCCTTGTCTCAACACATTCAGTCCTTATGGATAAACAGCAACTACAGTGCCCATGGGGCCAAGTCCAGCACACAAAGGGGATAAAGAGACATCAGACACAGTCCCCCTTCTCAAGAGTTTGCTTTCCTTTTGGCAAGCCAGGACTCACGTGTGTGAAGCAGCAAAACAGTAAAGGTGGTATGGTAACATCTGAACAACCACAATGGATCTAACTACTGGAGCTACCCAGCAGGGAGTGAGGAGAAGGGGGTGTTCCTGGGGCCTAGAAGGCTGCCCACAGCTTGAGAGATGGCATGAGCAAAGCCCGGAGGGAGCTTGAGCCGAGGTCTGGCTGGCGTGCAGAAGGGCACCGGGCAGGCGGGGAGGAAAGAAGAGGAGGGGCAAAGCAGGTCAGACGGGGTCAGACGGGGACTGTGTCTGTGGGCCTGGCCAAGAAGCTGGGCTGCATCCCGTGGGCAGGTGGCCCATAGAGTGCTTCTGAGGCGAGGAGCCGGGGCCGGAGAGTGTCTTGGGAACACCATTTGGAGGCCAGCGCCGCATGGCTTGACGAATGGAATGGGCAGGCTGTTTAGGCCTTGCTGACTCAGGGTGGGAGGTGGGTACATAGGGGACATTTCTAAGGAAGAATTGACAAGGCCTGATGACTCACTGGCTCACTGGGCGAATGCCTTCCTCTAAGAGCCCTCTTCTGGGTTTGTTGCATGTCTTGCATTCTTGTCCCAAAAGGAGACCCGAACCAGATTCACATCTTAATATGGGCCTAGCCAGTTTCCAATAAAACAGAAATGTGACTTCTCTATTCTTTCTGCCATGTTCCGCTAAAATCATAGTAACTACTTAAAACCTGTAGTTTTGACTCTGGAGTAATAAATAGTGAGAGAGGAAAATCATGAACACGTCCTTCATAGGTTATGAGGACTACAGCATTTCCTACGCAGGGAAGGGAGAGCTTATCACAGGCACCAGGCTCTGTGACAGGTGCTCAGTGTCACTTTTCTAGGTGTTTCTCTCTGTGACCCTGGGAAGTCCTAGGATCGTGCTGCTTTTACGGATGATGAAGCCAGGGCTCAAAGCCACAGAGCAAGTAGGTGGCAGGGCCGGGATTGTTTCCGAGCTGGCTCGAAGTCACCTGCCCCTCACATCTGAAACTGTCATATGGTAGGGAGGAGGGCAGATGTGTTTCTCACAGATGCTGTCCAATTGCTTCTCACCGAGCAGGAAATTTGAGCTGAATTAACAAGACTGGCCCAGGATGGCAGTTCTTGGGTTTTTATGCACACGTCTCCCTTCTCCTTGAAATGACCAAAATTCCCAGTATTTCTGTTCTCTCCCAGCTTCCCAAAGATCAAAAGAGCAAACATTCAACCTAAAGTACCTGTTTGTCATGCTTTTCTGCCATCTCTCCACCACTTGGGGCGTCAGTTGTGTCTCAAGGGTCTTCATCCCAGACAGCTTGTGCGGGACCACGATTAGCATGCTGATGCCCCCCACATACTCCAGCATCAGGACATCGCAGTCCAGCTCCTGGTCATTTGCTGCCAGAAAGTTCCCCTTGGTCTGCATCATGGAAACTTTGACCATCTCTCGCTCATTCAACCGGAAGTTGTGTTTGTGTGTCATTTCTACTGGGAATTTATTCACCCAGGATCCTGTAAAGTCAACAAGAACAGGGCTTTTATTAAAATATTATTTTAAAGCCGTGGTCCACACATGTGAGCGTGCATCAGAAACACCTGGAGGGGGGCGCCTGGGTAGTTCAGTTGGTTAAGCGACTGCCTTTGGCACAGGTCATGATCCTGGAGTCCCGGGATCAAGTCCCGCATCAGGCTCCCTGCTCAGCAGGGAGTCTGCTTCTCCCTCTGACCTTCCCCCCTCTCATGCACTCTCTCTCTCTCTCATTCCCTCTCTCAAATAAATACAATCTTTAAAAAAAAAAAAAAAACAGCTGGAGGTGTTTGTTCTGACTGTAGGGCCCACCCCCAGAGTCTCTGGTTCTGTAGGTCTAATTTGAACCAAGAATTTGCATTTCTCACAAGCTCCCAGGTGGTGCTAATGCTCCTGGTCCGGAGACTACACTTTGAGGACCGCTGTTCTAAATGATTCCAAGCTCAGAATGCTGACATACTTGTAGGAAGTATGATAATGGTAGAGAAGTTAGATAGACTGGAATGAATGACTGGTTTAGATGAGGGCACTAACTAGTTGTTTAACTCCAGCAAGATGCGGAACGTGCCTGGACCTCTACTTGTTGACCTGTAAAATGAGTAGCTTTTTGCTCGTGGCAGCTCTGTTTCGATGGTTTTCATCCCTTCCACTCTGCGACTCCATAGGGACTAGCAGGATACACTGATGATGCCATCAGATCTTCATGTCAGATTTGGGTAAAATGCTGTGTGTCCAGGAGTGAGTACATGTCTGTTTTAGCTCTAAGATGCTAGTAACTATAATAATGGCTTCTCACTGACAACTGAGAACTGGCAGTGTGCCAAGCATTCCTTTAAGCATCTTTCCTGTATCCTTCATTTCCTGCTTCTAGCAACCATATGAGATGCGTGCTTTTTATTATATGCCTTGTTTTACAGATGAGGAAACAGAGGCACAAAGAAGCAAAGTAACTTGTACACGGTTTCTATCTGGTAGGTAGAGCCACTGGGATGAGATAAGCCTCTGCCCCGGGCTTCTCAGTCTCAGCACTGTTGACATTTGGGCAGTTCTCTGTTGTGGGGGCTGTCCTGTGCATTGTAGGGTGTTTCGCAGCATCCCTGGCTTTTACCCCCGAGATACCAGGGTTGCTTCCTCTTTCCCCCCAGGTTGCGGCAAGCACAGATGTCACTGTGCTTCTGCTGGAGCCTGTCCCATGTCGCCTGGGTTTCTCTTTCTGACTTCCTCCTGAGACCCAACCTCTGTTTTTATTGAGCTTTACAAGGCGGTTATAGTATCTGTAACTAAAAATCAAATTAGTGGGCACCTGGGTGGCTCAAACAGCTAAGTGCCTGCCCAAGGTTCTGGGATCGAGCCCTGTGTTGTCAGGCTCCCTGCTCCACAGGGAGCCTGCTTCTCCCACTCCCTCTCCCTGCTGCTCCCCCTGCTTGTCCTTGCTCGCTCTCTCTCTGTGTGTCAAATAAATAAAACTTTTTTTTTAAGATTTTATTTATTTATTTGACAGAGAGGGAACACAAGCAGGGAGAGTGGGAGAGGGAGAAGCAGGCTTCCCACTGAGCAGGGAGCCCGATGCGGGGCTCCATCCCAGGACCCTGGGATCATGACCTGAGCCGAAGGCAGACACTTAACGACTGAGCCACCCAGGCGCCCCTAAATAAAATCTTTTTAAAAAATCAAATTAGTAACAAATTGAGCTAGCGATTAAAATTATACTTCTAGACCTTCATTTCTTTTGATAAGCATCCATGATTTAAAAAAAAAAAAGTATCCATGAAAGATTGGGTGCTACTGGCATTTCATTCCTCTGATTCCAATGTTAAATTAAGTGACCATCCAACACAAAGGGTAAAGGACACACATATATTTGCCACTCTAACCCCTTGGTGTGACACTGGTTAGTATGTGCTGGAGGTTATAAACCCACTGTCCTAGTCATTCTGAAGTCCTTGCTGGCGGGAATGGCTTGCTGCTGTGTTTCTCTGCCTACTCTTGATCTTTTGGCCAGCCTAATGCAGAGGCACTCATGTCCGGGGCACCCCATGACCAGTAGAACTGAGGGCTTTGGTGCTGCCCAGGTAATTTACACTGGCTGTTCTGAAGCTGTTTCTAAACACAGGTTAATTGCTCACAGAAGCAGAATAACCGTCACTAGCAATATCAGTGAATAACCTACTTAATATATTATATGACATTGGCATCTGCAGTTTTACTCCTTCAAGTTCATTGAGTTCTTGCCACATGCCAGGCTAGCACTCATCACTATCTGTTGCAGTGCTGCACACAGCCCTGCCAGAGTTACCATCATCTCTGTGATAAAGGTGAGGAAACTGAGTCACAGATGTTGAATGACCTGCCCGAGGCCACATGAATAAGTGGGGAGGCCAGGGCTTAAACTCCAGTTTGCTTACTTCCATGTACTTATGACCAGTAATAAAAAGTATATGTGTGTGGGGGCGCCTGGTTGGCTCAATCAGTTGAGCACCTGACTCTTGATTTCAGCTCAGGTCATGATCTCAGGGTGGTTAGATCGAGCCCCACTTCGGGCTCCGTGCTGTGTTAGAGCCTGCTTGTGATTCTTTCTCTCCTTCCCCCTCTTCCTCCTCCCCACTGCTTACATTCGCACTGTCTTTCTTAAAAAAAAAAAAAAAGTGTGTGTTCATTATATATATAGCATGTGTCTGTGTGTCTGTCACAAGCCTGTTAGAGCCTCAGCCTTTGATAACCCACTACAAGGCCTTCGGTGTGCCTGGCATTTAAGAGGGAATCCCAGGGGTCTGGCTCAGCCTCCACGCCCCTCCTGCGGTCTTGGCTGCTTCAGCCCTACTTTGCCCATCTGGCGGAATGCCCGCTTGGCACAGCTCCTGAAAGGCCTTGGCCCTCCCTTGGCAGCCCCACCACCCCAGAGCGGGAGCCAAGAGAGGACCCCTGTCCTTCGCCTCCCTGGGCTGTAACCAGTGCTGGAGCTAACTAGTGAGGAAGCATAGCCTCCTGGGCCTCAGGGACTGACTCTAGCTAGTGCCCACCAGGTTTTGGTGGCAGAGAGGAGAGTGGTTATGTGTCACCATGAGTCATTGAGATGTGGACCCATTCCTAGTGTCTGCCCTTTGGCTCTCTAGGCTTGTAGACTGAGGTAGAGGTTTCTTCCAGTTCAAGCCCTGCTGAGGGCACTGTGAACAAGGTCTGGATTTTACAAGTCCATTGCCCATTTACTTCCAGGATCCCAGGGGTCCTATGTCTGTGCAGTGGTGTGGGGGTGGGGAATGTCCTCCTTTCTTGTCTGGCCCAGAATGGTTGGTCTGGAAATAATAGTTTATTTCCCCACCCCCTCCTGCCCATTAGTGCACAAGTATCCCAAAAAGGAGTTGCAGATATTAATGTTAGTCAAGCTGAACAGTTTTCAAACACCTGTCTTCAGCCCCTTGTCCATATTCCTGCTTACTGATAATTGGGAGAGGAGATGAAAAAAACTCAAATCCAAGATGGCCAAATGCTAAAAAGGTTTTTCATTTTTCTTCCAATTTACTCAAAGCACTAGAGATGGCATGCCTGGTGCAGCCTTGGCTCTGCCCCTTACTGGCTGTGCGCCTTGGGAGCATCATTTTACTTCTCTGTGCCTTGGCGGCTCTGTCTGTAAAATGGGATGCTAATAACAAGGTTGTGATGAAGTTTCTGTGAGCATAAAGCACAGAGTTAGGGCTCAGTGTCAGCTGCTACCGTCATCTCATCCTGATCTTCCCGGTGAGCTGACCTTGTGTCTTGGTTTCCTGGATAAATCGGGCTAGAGAATACAGTTCTTGATGTTCAGTCCATCTGAACACTAAAAGAGTATGTCACAAGTTTGTTTTGAGAAACTTAAAGCTATTTCTTACCTTTAAAGTAGATGCAGTTTAGAATCATCATCTGAGTAGCTGGGTCTATATTCTCCAGAGCATCTTTTATGAGACCCTTGGTGATCTTCAGAATGTGGTTATTGGTTTTCAATATGAAGGCAGGGTCTGAGAAGTCAGCCGCCTGGGCCTCCGCAAAGTAGTACTCTCTTACTTTTCTTTTGAAGTCATCCAGGATTGGAAATTGCTTCTGGACGTAAAGATCATTGACTGACCGCAGTGTGTACCCAAAATTCCTCCTGAAGAGGCGATGAGTCAGTTTACGGAAGAGATTGTGAATGGTCATGATCTCATACTTGCTGCTGGCATTGACAAAATCTTTGAAATGCAAAATTGAGTGCACTTGTTCATAGGTCTCCCCCTGCAGGCCAAAGGAAATCATGCCCATGGCCGTGGAAATGCCTACTGGGGCTATGAAGATGTTGTCAGAAGCACAGGCCTGTTCCTTCAGCACTCGGTAGAGATTGAAAGCGAACTTGGCATTGAGGATGTTGAGACGCTGGATCCGGCTCTTGCCTTGGAAGAGCTGGAGGATGTTCCCAGCACCGGCCTCTGAATCGGTTGGTGAAACCGCATCAATGATGTCAATATAGTCATCATCTTCGCTGAATATCTTCTCTAGGTCCAGATAGTCCTCGTCCTCCTCCCCCTCTGTGATCCAGTCGTTGGTGACCGTGTTTTCCTTGTGGAAGTCGGCGGGGAGAAGGGGCATGCTCAGGTTTTGACTACTTAACTGCCCCCACTGGGGATCTGCTGATGGAGAACCTTCCCCTCCTTTCTCAAGCTGACTGGCCAGGCTGTTGCTCCCACGCATGGACATTAGGATGAGAGAAACGATGAGAGGTTGGAACAGGCGTTTCATTTTGGCAGAGCTAAATCTGGGAGAGAAAACCAGTGATGGTGAAAGGTGGCCTAGGGGACCGGCCACCGCAGTGCTCAGAGGGCAAGCCCATAGCTTTCACCCCAGAAGATGCCCTGGGAGTGTCAGTCCTTAACCATTTTAAAATCACGCACCTTCAGAGAAGCTGATGAAGATAAACAGATACTGAACATTTTGTGTGGCTTCATAAACCTACCTGAAGGATCTGTGGGCCCCAACCTGAGAATCCCTTCAGTAACATACATATATTCCTGGGGACTCAGTGTTCCCAGGGAGTTTCTCTTTCATTCACTCACCAAACTTTGCTGTCTTCCAAACAACATATTAGGCACTGGAGGCACAAAGGTGTCCCCCACCAAGGGGCTCTGCCAGCCAGACAGGGAACAGAGGTGCAGTAAAGCAGAGGGGCTCTCGTAAAGACACTACCAAAGCAGATAGCGGTGCAGAGCTGGGGTGTGGCCCTGTCTCCTGGGGTAGGATCGGGCTGCCAGGGGAGCTTCACCAAGCTTCCCTGGGAGGTGGGGTCTGAGTGGAGATGTTGAAAAAGGTGTATGGGCCAGGCTTTCTGCAAACAAATATCCTAAAGATATGTGAAATTTGTGTTGTTATTTGGGGTTGTGCAATTTGCATAACATTTGGAATTTGTCGTGATGCAGAGATCCTCTGGGTGTCTCGTGGAAGGTGGCCAGCAGCCTGTCTTTCCCCTGGAGGCCTAGAGGCTGTGAGGCTGTATGGCTTACCACAGGTGTCCTCTCTTCTCTGCATCTGTTACTTGGCTTCTACTGCTGTCAGGAGGACCTACTAAATCTTTTTTACTGAACTGCTTCTAGCATGGGGTTAGGAGCAATCTTACCAGGTGTATAAGGTCT
This sequence comes from Zalophus californianus, assembly GCF_009762305.2. NCBI lineage: Eukaryota > Metazoa > Chordata > Mammalia > Carnivora > Otariidae > Zalophus > Zalophus californianus. Next base: position 27,274,810 of record NC_045608.1, on the reverse strand, counting down.
GTGTGAGGATGATGTCGGAAAGCTCTCACTGGAAGGCCTGAGGGGCAGTCCCTTTATTTAAATAAGTTTTGGGGCACCTGGGTGGCTCAGTCGGTTAAGCGTCTGCCTTCGGCTCAGGTCATGATCCCAAAGTCCCGGGATTGAGCCCCACGTCCTGCTCCCTGCTCAGCAGGGAATCTGCTTCTCCCTCTGCCACTCCCACTGCTCTCTCTCATTCTCTCTAATATAAATAAAAATCTTTAAATAAATAAATAAGTTTTTAATACATACACTGTGGTAAGCCTGTCTTTATCTACCCATCCTGTGCCTTGTTCCAAGGAAGGATGTATCTTGACTTGTCACATCAGTTTCACCTGCCAAATGGCTTTATCTTTCTCTTGCTCACTTCCTGCGTATTAATTGCATTCTGGGTAGATGAGCTATTATTCGATGTTTCTGTGTTTCTCCAGGACGGTAACAGCAGGCACTTATAATGTTCTACCATTGTACGTGTCACTTCTGAGCAGCCCGGAAAGAAGAACTGTGTCTCGTCAAGTTTGTTGTGTGTGTGTAACCATCTCCTATTTGAGGACCAGAATATCTGCTTCCAGTCTAGGCCAGATAAGAATTACTGGCGTCTATTAAGTAAATATGTGGACTTGTTAGTCTGAATTTGGGCCTAGCTATACGGATACCCAACTTGTGATACTCTCAGTTTTGTTGATGTTGATGACAGCAGTGACTTTTTTTTTTTAAGATTTTTATTTATTAGAGAGAGAAAGCACATGAGATGGGGGGAGGGTCAGAGGGAGAAGCAGACTCCCTGCCAAGCAGGGAGCCCGATGCGGGACTCGATCCAGGGACTCCAGGATCATGACCTGAGCTGAAGGCAGTGGCTTAACCAACTGAGCCACCCAGGCGCCCGACAGCAGTGACTCTTGATAGAGCATCTGCTCGATGCCAGGTGCTGTGCAAGGAATTTCGTCTATGTAACCTAACATCATCCTTCCAACATTTTATATACCAGGATACTGAGACTTATGTCACTGTATGTGGCAGTGGAACCTCTGCCTCTTTGCCTCGGAACACCAGGACTGGTTTCTCTGTCCCATCCCCCCACCCCCCCACCATCTCCCTCCTTGGGTCTTCCCATACAATACCGTGAAAATAATCAGCTCAAATGCTGTTCTAATCACCACCGAAAAACTTTTGAATCACACATTTTGGAGAGGGCAAGTCACATAAGTTTCTGACTTTGAAAATGTCTGTTGTCTTTTCCCACCCCACACCCTCCCCCCAGCATCCAGCTGAGGCTGTGGTGCTGCACACATAGCCCGCACCTGAGAAGCCATTTCTGATGTGTCTGGCTGCAGGTAGAACTGGGCCCAGTGTCCAGATAGAACTGGGCATGGATATTGATAGCAATACACTGTAAAAAGTTAGAAAAGAAGAAAGCGAGCAACTTGGTGGAAGTCTTTTTGCTAGGCTGCACTTAGGAAGATCCTTCTCAGGCAAAAACAAGGTTAAAAAAAACAACTTGAATGAATAAGAGTTCAGGAAAAGGAATCTGAGACCAGATAAGGAGGCAGAGGTGAAGACGTTCATGTTTTTTACCCTGTGTTCATATAGTATATTTGGAAGCTTCTTATACCCTGTTCCTGCATTATATGATGAAAAGCCAAAAATAGTGTTCATTATTCCCTTATCAGGAAGGAGAAAAGCTCTCTGATATTTTCTGTGGATTGAAATTAAGGATCTAAAAGGCCAGTCTTGGTGCCTGGGTGGTTCATTTGATTAAGTGTCTGCCTTCGGCTCAGGTCATGATCCCAGGGTCCTGGGATCAAGCCCACATCGGGCTCCCTGCTCAGCAGGGAGTCTGCTTCTCCCTCTCCCTCTGCTTCTCTCCCTGACTCGTGCACTCTCTCTCTCTCTCTCACACATAACTCTTAAAAAAAAAAAAAAAAGCCAATTTTCCTATTATTCTGCCACTTAGTATAACAAGAATTATATATAAGACATTTTAAAACTACTACTAGGTTATGCTTAAATCAGGTGACTATCTTTGAAGAGAAGCAGTATTTTTTAAAGGTAAATCGTTCAAAAGTTTGTCTTTCTGGGAACTTTATATGGCGCTTTCTCATGCCAACTATATGGAGCAAGGTTGGCCTTTTTGGTCACACATCAGAGCATAACACCTGGACACCTTAGTCCCTCCTGGCTATGTCTTCAGGCCCAAAGAGGGCAGATGTGATGGGAGAGAAGTGACTGCTTGAAGTTTTAAAAACCTTTCACTTTGAAATAACTTCAAACATTAGAAAAGTTGAAAGACCGGCATAGAGAATAGCCCCTGTACACCCTTTTCCCAGATTCACTAGCTTTTGTATTTGGAACAGTTGCTTTATAGCTTTGTGTACACAAGCAGGCACACATGTATACTCTTTTCTTTTTTTTTTTAAGATTTTATTTATTTATTTGACAGAGACACAGCGAGAGAGGGAACACAAGCAGGGGGAGTGGGAGAGGGAGAAGCAGGCCTTCTGCGGAGCTGGGAGCCCGATGCGGGGCTCGATCCCAGGACCCTGGGATCATGACCTGAGCCGAAGGCAGACGCTTAACGACTGAGCCACCCAGGCGCCCCTACTCTTTTCTTTTCTGAAACCTTTGAGAGTAGGTCACTTATAGTGTGTCCCTCTGACTTTTAATTCTAATATTTGAGGGAAAAAGTGCCTCAGGACAAGGATATTTCATGCACATCACAGTACCATTAGGCACTTAAGATAATTTAACCCAGGCGCAATACTTTCCTGTTGCAGTTCCTATTCCAGCTTTGTCTATTGTCTTAGTAATGTACCTGACAGAATGTTATATTAGGCAGGCTAAAAAACAAAACAGTTTTTCCATTTTTAAGACAGTGTAGCAAGCTTTTGAATTTGTAGTTTGATAGCGAAATGCACCGGTTACCCATCTCTAACCACTGCAAGTAAGAATTTATAATAGAAACCAAACTCACCTCTGTGCTTCTGAGAAGTGGTGTTGCAGAGATGGAATGAGCCAAGGTCACCAGCAGGGTTTCAATGTGAACTTTGGTGCTGGGCCGGTGTTGGGTATTTTCCAAAGTAAATATGTCCCAAATCAAACACCATTCAGTTAGCTTTGTCAGCACAAACCTCCTCGGCTGTGTCTTTGATCTCTGCTGAGTGACTTCTGACTCCTCTGCTCCAGTTCTAGTATAGCTGGTGTTTTGAAGGCATGACTATCACTGTGTCGACGTGCTTGTGGGCACAGTCCCTGCTGAAGCCACCACATAATGAGATGCTCTTCAGAGCTCTGGGGGCTGGGTTACATTGGGGGTAGCTATAATGCTCCCCTAAAAGCAGAGGCCCACTCATCTGCCCTCCAGCTTTGGATTCTCCCACTCAGATGATCTGGCCGTGGTCTGGTCTCCAGGGCTGACGTGGCTGCAAGGCAGGTGTCCCCATGCTTCCACAAGTGTGTCCCTCGGAAAAGTGGAGGCGGGGGAGTGAGATCAGTGATTTATAGTGTAAGGAGACCTTGGTACAGAACTTTCTTCAGTCAGGGCTCACTCACTGTGTTCTGTGCCAGGCTTGCAGTCCAGCTTCCTTAGCTGTTACAGGATAGGGTATTACTGAGCAGTACTCCCCAAACTCCGGTCCACCTAGGCATTCACAGGGATCTGTGGAGCTAGGATCACTATGTGTTTTTTTTTTAATTTTTTATTTATTTGAGAGAGAGGATGAGCACGAGCGGGGGAGAGGAAGAAGCAGACTCCCCACTGAGCAGGGAGCCCGACGTGGGGCCGATCCCAGGACCCTAAGATCATGACCTCAGCCAGAGGCAGACGCTTAACCAACTGAACCACCCAGGTGCCCCTAGAGTCACTCTTTAAAATTTATTTTAAATTCTGTAATCTAAAACATTATTATAGGAATATTCTGGGTTGTCTGGAAGACCAACTTATCACAGAGCATTGCTCCCTGATTTTGGTACCCAGGAGTGTGTTTGTTACCCAGAGGCCCTCTAATGAAAACAGGACTCTCTGCGGACTCTGTAGGCTTGTGAGGAGCCTGTAGGGGGCATCTGTGTGTTGCTCATTTTGAGAAATTTCTGGCGCGTAAAGGACTGTCCATTGCGTTTAAGAGCTGACAGGTGTGGCTGGATTTGGGTCCAGGTCAGCACTCAGTAGCTATGGTCACACATTGCTTTCTCAGAACCTTCACTGTTCCTGCTCAATACTGGGACTTCAGCATGGGCATCATTGTACAGGCCTGGAGGGCTATTACCTCTCACAGACTCCTCCAGGGCCTGATAAGCCCCATGTGATCTGCTCTTGGCCTTGTTCTCACACACACTAAGCCTGGCCCTTCTTGGAGCTTCGGCACTGGTTGCTCTTTCCGCATGAAGTCTTCCCTTAGGCCAGCCGTGGGCCTCTGCGCTCACACCATCTGCTCTGGGTTTCTCCGAGGCCGTGCTGGCTGCGTTGATGGGAATCCCACCTCCCACCCTCGGTGTTCTCTCTGAACTGAGGACAGTAGTTATACCTGCTGCATAAGGTTGCTATGGAAATTAGATGAGATGATGAGATAATGTGCAGAAAGCACAGAGAGTGGCGCCCGGCACTCAGTCAACACTCAGTAAACCTTTCCTGTTGTCACTTTCACCATACATAGTTTAGTCACAGAAAAGATATGGAAGGAGAGGCGGCCAACTCTTAACATTGGAAATGGGAGGCAGGTGGAAAGTGTTCATTTTTAACTCTATATGCTTTGCTGGAATTTCTTTTCTATGAATATATATTGTTTAGGTTATTTTAAACTAACCAGTAAATGTTTCTTTTTTTTTTAAAGATTTTATTTATTTATTTGAGAGAGAGAATGAGATAGAGAGAGAGAGCATGAGAGGGGGGAGGGTCCGAGGGAGAAGCAGACTCCCTGCTGAGCAGGGAGTCCAACGTGGGACTCGATCCCGGGACTCCAGGATCATGACCTGAGCCGAAGGCCATTGCTTAACCAACTGAGCCACTCAGGCGCCCACCAGTAAATGTTTCTTACATATCTAGGTTTCTGATCATGTAACTCACTGTTGAAAAAACTGGAGTTCAGCCCTTCTTGACAATTCTGACATTTTTGGGTCTGTTCCCCACTGGAGGTGTATAGTTTGGGCCCCCACTGTAAAGTAGTACCTTCTGCCACACCTACTCCATTGTTTTCTTTCCAGTTCAGAGGCTTGCCTTATGGTTAGATATATTTCCCAACTTCTTATTACAAAATTGAAAAATATACAAAGCAATTGGAAGAATTGAATAATGGACATCCATTTACCAATGTTCTAGATAAAACAGTTACTGTTTTGACATACCTGCTTAATTCCATGTGCGCGCGTACCCTGCAGGTGTGTCCTGAGGTATTTGAAGGTGAGTTTTAGAGAGAGCACAACACTTCAGCCCTGGGCACTGGAGCTCGGTCTCCTAAATGGTGTGTGTTGGGGGGTGTCTCTGCCCTGCTCAGCACTGCTGTTACATCTGGGAAAATCAGTCCTTCTATCTTATATTGGACATCCAGTCCCAGTCAGATTTCTCCATGACTTCTTTGATAGCTTTTTAAAATCTAGGATCCATTCCTACCCTGCATTTGGTTGTTATGTTTCTTTGGACTCCTTCATCTGTTTTAGGCTTCTTTTCTCTGACCTTGATCTTCTTACGGGAGAGCAGGTCAGTTGTCCTATAACCCTTTCCTTTACCCTTTGCCTGTCCTGTCTTGGGGACAGACAAGACCCTTTCATCATCTTCTGGCCACTGTCTGGAACCTCCTTACTCCTTTCTGTCTCTCCTGAAGCATAGCAATGTGTCCCTGCACACAGTCCTAACCAGCCTGGCTACACTGTGTCTTTATCTTCAGTTGCTTCAGAGCACTTCTGGGGACTTTTGTGACTCTACCATAGTCTTCCCTTCCTGGGGACCAGAGCCATCTCAGCTGGTATGACGGAGTCATCAGTGCAGGGAGAACCTATAGGGCATTTCCAAGCCCTAGTTCTTAGGAGGGAGGCAAGATGTTCTCAGGGTGAGGAGTAGTAGGATCACAAATTGAAGATAGATTTTGGACAGTCACTTTCCCTCACTGTTCCAAAACCATTTTGGACCTTTCAGTCACTTGGGGCCTCTGATCTGATTGGGAGTGAAGCATGTTTAAAGCCTGACCATAACCACCAAAGGCAAGTTCTCCTTATAGGACACCAGAACCTCTTAGCCACATTGACCTTAAACACCAAGGAAGGCTGTGGTCTGGGAACCCCGTCATGCCTCCACCATCACTTGGGACCTTATCCTAGGGAGATCTACCACCTCAGAGACAGTCCCAGAGCTCCTTTTCCTCAGACCCACCGTCTTTGGCTACTAGCAGGCTGGAAGCCCCTCAGGTGTGCCTTAGTGGCAGTGTCCTTTCTACCATGAGACAGTTCTGACCACTGCTGCCCTCCCCAGTGCTTCTCTACCTCCTCAGCACCTTCCCACAGGTCACCTAGCCACCCCCACCCTATCTCGACCGACTCTCCCCAAGGGCACAGCACCCTAGTGGCTTTCGAAGAGAAGTTGCTTGCTTCTCCTACACAGCATGTTGTCCAGCCCTAGCCCTGTACCTGTGCCGTCCCTGTGATTGTGGAAGCAACATATCTATGGCAGAACTCCGGGAAGTACGGGCAACGTTAAGGAAGAAACTAGAAACTCCTGCCAACCCGGCTACCCAGAAATAATCATTATTAATATGCAACTGGAGTTTTCCCCTCTTTTTCTATGCACATGTATTTACATACATACACCTTAAATCTGTACTATGCTATATACATTTTGCATTTTTTTCACTTGACGTAAGTTCTACCTGTGTCACCAAATATTCTTAGCAAATACGATTTCTGATATATTGTAACTTATGTAAGTGCCTCATTCAGGTAAACATTTAGTGTTTTTCTCTTTATTGTTCTCTTCTAACAAATGTTGCAACATTTTTGTGCCTAAATCAGATTTTTTTTTTGGATAGACCCCTAGAGATGGGATTTTAGGTGAAATGATGGGGCTATTTAGAATTTTTGATGCACTTTACCAGATTGCTTTCCAGGAAATAGTGTACCAGTTTATAGTCCTACCAGCCATGGGTGCAGGCACCCCTCTCACTGTGCCCCACCCTCCCAGCAGTGGTGTCATCATGTGCCCCACCTCTGTGTCCTTGGCCCTCATGACCGGATTGCAGAGACCCCTCACTGTAGCTTCATTATCACCGTAGGGGGCTCGACAACCTCTAGGGGTTCTGTGAGGACTAACTTGTCCAGTAGGTGCTGTGCACAAATTTAACATTTTTGCACAACCTACGAGCGACTGCCTGCTTCACGCTGGGCAGGACACCATCTGGAGCAAGGATGCAGGGACTTCAGCCTCTCATTTCTGCACCTAAGCAACTCTGCCTCTGCCTATTTTAAATCTTGGGATTCTGCCCAAGATGACTGTTGGAAAAGTTGTGCTGCCAGAAAAGATCTAAAAACCATTTCTCCTCAACCCACGAGGTTTCTCACGCTCACCCTGTCTCTCCAGTCACAGCTGTTCATCTGAGCTCCAGCCTCCCCAGCCCTCCATGCCCTCCCCAGGCCCAGCGTTTGGGCCTGATTCTCCTGTGGCTGGACAGCCTGCTGTCTCTTCTTTGCCTGGCCAAGGGTTACTTGCATGGTAACATTGAGACCCATGACACCTCCTCCAGGAACTCTGCCATGCTGTGATGATTTCCTCACCTGCCTCCAAACTTGGCAGAAAGGCCTTTGTAGGAATGGGGCTTTTCACCTCCAAGGCATGGGGCCTGGTGCACATTAGCTACTAAATAAATGTTTGCTGAATGGGTATTTACCAGTGAATTGATCAAGAAGTGTTGGTCACTGCTCAGTGTGTCTTTTCTAACCCAGAATGACTGACTGATTCTTGGAGAATGAATCTGGGGTTGATTTACATCTGTAGGTTTTAGGGCTTATGAGCAAATAACCTTTTCTCCCTCTGTCCTCGGTGCATCAGCTCACCCGAAGGTTGCCTCCCATCAAAGAAGCCAAGCCTCGGTTGCAGAAGCTCTTCCGGGACTTCTGGCTGTATTCCGTGCTGATGGGATTTGCCGTGGAGGGCTCAGGTAAGGGGATATTTGCTCTCTTGGGGAAGACAGAGTGCAGAGTGAAAACAAAGGTGAGGCAGGACCCTACCTAATTATGAATGTGCATGCATTCAAAATTCGTCCAAATTCAGCTGCTGCTTCCTACAAGTGATTGCAAATGTTACGCTTCCCAGATGTAGTTTAGGGTTCTGACAGTGCTATGTATCTTAGGAAAAACCTGTCCGAGTTAGGAAACAGACTCATTTCTATGCTCCATTTGGGGGATAATTGGCTCAAACAGAGGACCCACAACTCTAGATATGGTCAGCATCACCTGTCCCACAGTGCTTCTGGAGTAAGGTGGTGGTCTCATTCATGTGCACTTTCTTGCAGGACTCTGGCCAGAAGAATGGTACGAGGGAGTCTGTGAAATAGCCACCAAGTCGCCCCTGCTCACGTTTCCCAGCAAAGAACCACTGCGCTCTGTCCTCCAGTATAACTCAGCCATGAAAAACGACACAGTCACCCCCGTAAGGCTTCTCACCCTGCCAAGGACAGATGATGCAGGGCAGGGATTTTGCTAAGCTTTCTTGAACAATGACCAGATCCTTGCGTTGTCCTTGTTATTACATGTTCTCCACGGCTCCTGGGTGCCGGGGGGGCATTCCCCTCTGGTGCCTGTGTGAACCCTTGAGCGTTTCTTTCCCCCTAGGCTGAACTGAGTGAGCTCCGCAGCACCATCATCAACCTGCTGGACCCTGCTCCCGAAGTGTCCGCCCTCATCAACAAGCTGGACTTTGCCATGTCCACCTATCTCCTGTCTGTTTACCGGCTGGAATATATGAGGTATCCAGGCCTTTGCCTCCCAGCACAGCTACACTGGAGCTAATTTTTAAACTTTCGTGCCTTCTGGGCATGGGACTCTTTTTAGTTCCTCCCAAGACACGTAAGCTTTCTTAAAAAGCAAAAACCAAAAAAACCAAAAATATCCTATGCTTTCATGTGCTCCTCCTTCCTGGGCACCAAACACCACATCTTATAAATCCCCAGGTATCTAAACTCTCTTGTCATCCTCTCCTTATAGGGAATAGGCTTCTGAGCCAGTCACTATAGATGTTGCAAACTCAATCCACTTGACTGCACAAGAGCCCCTGTTAGGAACCGGCCCTCACTGAGTATGTTCTAAGACATTCATTTCGTTAGTTACCAGGACCACAGCTGAGTACAAACAGCAAATGGGAAGTGGGAAGGGGCCTGTCCCAAAACAGCCCCACAGGTGTCCCAACGCTCAGGATGCATGTGTAACCACAGCAGACCTAACAGCTATAATAATCGTCATCACGACAACACCAATATTAACATGGATTGAGTGCTTATGCCATGCCAGGCACTGTCATAAGTTACATGTATTGGCATACTCTCCAGCAAGCCTATGAAGTAGGTGGTGTCACATACCCATTTTACAGATGAGGAAACTGAGACCCTGAGGCAGCCATTAAGTTATTTACCCAAGGTAATAATCCCTGATTTCCATGGAGATCCAGCTAGTCGGTTAAGCACCGTGTCATCCTGCCTCTCATAAATGACGGCTGGAAGAAGCAGCTAGGATGCTCAGAGCGCAGCTGCCTGTGTGAATGCTACAGATCCACCATGGTAAGGCCTGAGGCATCCTCGGGCTGCAGCTGAGTACGCTGGCTACAGAATGATGCGTCCCTGTCGTCAAAAAAAGTCAGGTTACAAATCTCCTGTTTGTTGAAATCACAGGATAGGTGCAATAAGTTATAGAAAAACTCTACGAAATGGTCTGAAAAAGAAAGTGTTAGTTCTTAATAGGGGGAATATTTGGTAAATGCCACTATTTTAACCTTTATTTGGTGCCATGAAACCCTGTGGTAAAAGAACTCTTGCTCAGAAGCTCAACATATAAAACAGATTAAGGCTGTTTTGTGTGAGTGGGAGTGAGCACACACCTTCCTGCCCTGTCCCCTCCTCCCTGCCTCTTGGTAGCCTGAGGGTGCCACAACAGAGCAGAGTTTGAGAACTAGTGACCCATTCTCCCCCAGAGTCCCAAAGAGCCAAGGAACTTTTGAATTTCCTTGCTTTTTTCATTATAATTTTTTTATAAAAGTAATACAAGAATATTACACATAAACTTGGAAATAAATGGAGAGGAAAAACCACCGATCCCACCACTATTCCCTGTTGTGTGTTAGTACTCTTCCCTCTCGGCCTTTTTATAAAGAATATATTTTGAAAGAGAAACCAACCAAAACAAAACAAGCAAACCAACACAGACCAAAACCCTGGTTTGCTCCAAGGTTGAATGGCTACAAGAGATGTCTCTAGACCCTTTCAGCCTCACATGCCCACAGGCAGGGCTGTCTCCTGCTTCCCCACAATGGTGCCCCTGAATGGAGTTCTCAGGTTCTCAGGACACTCTGTGGAGCCGGCTGGTAGAGCAAGACAGCTCATGGGCAGCTCCCAAGAGCCCAGCTCCCATCCCAGGTTGCCTGCCAGGCCTCTGAGAGCGTTGTTAGCATGGAGAAGCAGCCCTGAAGCCTTTATTCAAGAACCTGGCTTAGGCTCCCAGCCACTGGTTATTAGGAGAGCTTTAAAACAGCAAAGTGGGAGCGCATGGTGGCATAGTCAGTTGAGTACCCGACTCTTGGTTTCGGCTTGGGTCCTGATCTCAGGGTGGTGAGATCAAGGCCCGCCTCGGGCTCTGTGCTCAGCGGGTGTCAGCTTGGGATGCTCTCTCCCTTGCCCTCTCCCCCCCGCCCCCCCGCACATGCACTGTCTCTCTCAGTCTCTCTTTCTCTAAATAAATCTTTAAAAAAAAAACAAAAACCAGCTAAGTGGGCAATGTGAGAAATTATGTAAAAGCTGTGTGAACCTGAGCACTCAAGAATGCCTGTGCTTGGGGCACCTGGGTGGCTCAGTCGTTAAGCGTCTGCCTTCAGCTCAGGTCATGATCCCAGTGTCCTGGGATTGAGTCCCACATTGGGCTCCCTGCTCTGCGGGAGGCCTGCTTCTTCCTCTCCCACTCCCCCTGCTTGTGTTCCCTCTCGCTGTTTCTCTCTGTTAAATAAATAAATAAAATCTTTAAAAAAAAAAAAAGAATGCATGTGCTTAAGCCACCTGGCCTGCCCTACTAAGGTTTGACTCACAAAAAGTTGGTGCAGAAGCCCACAGACGCACTCCGCCCAGTGCTTGCCTGTGTGCACACGTGCCGTGCTATCTTAGCGGAGCCCCCAAAACTCTGAACAGCTACTGTAAAAGTAAAAAAGGTGCATAAGATAAAAAAGAGAAGGAAAACATGGGGCTGGTACAGAAGATGCTAAAGATGAAAAATACAAATCTCACTTTCTTGGCTCTGAATCCAGAGATGCCCACTCTTGATAGTTTTACTTTCCCTTCTAGAAATTCTCTATAAATGCAAACATATATATCCTACACATAGAAGGCGCATGGAGGCCTTTCAGAAACCTATCACTGACATCCTGCTGTACCCATTTCCCCTGCACCTTGCTGTCTCATAGAACAATGCATCTTGGATGTTTTTCTGTAGTGGTGCATATAGAGCTACCTCTCATTTTGGTGGCTACATGATGTGCCATTAAATGGGTGTACTTTGGTGTAGCTGACTAGTCTATTGATGGACATTTTGCCAGCACTCTTAGGAGGATCCTCCTTATGCATGTAACCCTTAAGATCTATCACTAGTGGTGGGTTGCTGGGTGTAACAATGTGGGAACGTTATGATAGATGGTGGGTAATTCCCCTCCAGAAAGTCCACGTGAGCATATGACCCTTGAAGTGGCGTAGGTTATTGGTTTCTCACAGCCTCACCAGTTCTGGGTAGTATCAAATCTGTGATAGGGAGGGCCTGGATTTCTCAAAATTTACTCAAAATTGTTCTCCTTGCTAGGGTACTGCGCTCAACAGATCCTGACCGCTTCCAGGTAATGTTCTGCTACTTTGAAGATAAAGCTATTCAGAAGGACAAGTCTGGTAAGTTTATTGTTGTGGTACTGTGATGATGAAATGAGTTTTAATAGTCTAAAAAGGAATACCACTCCCAGTTTTCTGTCTACGTGAAGAAAATAGTTTTATGAAGTTACACACTACATTGGAAAGACCAGTATAAAATATATAACCTTATAACCATATAGCCTTAAGGAGCATCACTCTTGTCCACCCTCAATGCTTGAGTACGCTCCAGCCCCCAAATTTCAGTCGCTAATACTATCCCATGCTAAAGGGATCCTGGGCTCCTCACATAGTCATTGATGGACCTAAAGCATCTTGTTGTGGTCAGGGAGCAGTCATGCTTTTTAAATGTCCAGAGCAGGATAGGAGGACCAAGAACCAATTTCAAAGGACTCCCAGTGGACAGAGTATCATAATTTGAACATGAATACATATTTTTATTTTGCTTAAAAAAAGGGCAAATTGGGATAATGTGTATATCCAAATACACTAAGATATATATATAATCTCCATATTTTAGCAAAGCAACAGATATAATGTGTAATATGTAACAATAATAGGTAATATATAGGATATATGTATTTATATATATGTTTGTTTTTTTCCACTACGTATTTGTGAAGTAGAGATAGGTAGTTGTTTCTCTTGTAGAATCAGGAAAGAGGGAACATGAGGAAAGAGCCACACGGTCCAGGAAGAGGCCTGGCCCCTGCAATAAAGTCACGCCTGGCCTCCAAGAGTGATCAGGTAGAAAGGGTGCCCAGCAGGTGATGGGGCAGAGGCGTCCCATAGAGTAGCCAGTTAATGGTACTCTGTTAAGTAGCTGTTAGAGAGCTTGCTGTAGGGACAGCCCCAGACCTTCTGTGAGGGGCTCCATGCCTCACTCATCATGCTGGCCATAAGGAAACCCCACTCAGGACCATGAACACTTCCAGTGGTGCATCAGACCTGGCCAGAATGTCGGGGCAGTGGGTCAGGACCCGATGGCCACACCCAATTTAAGGACTGCATCGTTTCTGGGGCGGTTTCAGAATAAGGAAATCTGTATGAAACGCAAAGACTTACAAGTCCGATGATGCAGATGTCCTCAGATCCTGAGTGCACAGCTGAGGGTCTCAGCTGCAACCAGTCCTAAAAGCACCAGACTCCTGGGAAAGCAAATAAATGAAACTCTACAGTGGTATAAAAATATTAGAGTTACTGAAATTCTAGTGAGGCAAACCTAAGATAAGAATAGGAATAAAAATAAAGAGAGTTATTAAAATTGAGACTGCAAAGAAAAAAAATTAAGCACATAGTATAGTCATTGTTTGACCAGTTTTAGTATAAGGACGCTGATGGGTTTTAAGCATCATTCTATTGGTCTGTGTGTTGATTTTTAAAGTGTTTAAAATTTAAGAGACTCTGAAATACTAGACCCATGTTTTATTTAAATGTTTAGAAAAATTTGATCAATTTTGTAATTGTACTTAAATATTTGAGGGAATTGAGTGTGCTAGATCCATGAGTTTTGATTGATTAACTGTGTGGGTAAATATTTCAAGGAATGCTAATTGAGAATTCTTAAAATCAATAAATTTATTATTAATTAAATACAGTTAGTAGTGAGGAGTCCTTTCCATGTTTAGAAGCCATTGGCACACTGAAGAATCCATCAATTTGTTCTTGCCAATGCAGAATTAATCCCTAGATAATTCTGGTACCGTTTTTTGTATTGTTGAAAAATCAGTCCTTGTCTTTTTTAAAATCACCCCAAGGATTCTGAGGGTGCTGTCTCATGTAAGACCTTTGTCCAATAAGTCCTTTACAGAACCCTTCACACTACTGCACGACAGTCAAGAAATTGAGTGGGTGAATTTATTTTTGTGGGGTTGGCAAGGAAGGACAGTGTGAGGGCTCTGCAAGCTCCCCCTGCTGGCAGTGCGGGGAAGGGTTGGACGAGGAGGAGCCCTTTGGAGGCCAGGGTGGAATATGCAGGCAGGCAGTTTGTATGGCAGGAAACCTCTTCCACTGGGGTGCAGAATACAGGAGAGGAGCCCCATGCTCAGAGGGTCCCACACACATGCCCCAGGACCACTTGGGAGTATAGTACAGACACTGTTAACCTCTGGCTGAGCTGTTCATTGATTTGCTCCTCTCGTCTATCCACCCACTGTCTATTTAACAGCTATTTTGTGCTAGACAGTTGGGTCACACCTGAGTTTCTTTCGTTCAAGGAGGGAGGGTAAGCGACAAAAAAAATTGACTGCCAACCCCTAGCGGCCTAAGAACCTGCCACATTTTGCCAGTCTCCTAATGAGAATATCTGTAGACAGAATCAGTTACCTTTCTGAAGCTAAAATGTCATTCTCTTCTGAGCTCTGTTTTTCTGTTGCTGTGTCATAAGAGGAAATTAAATTGTGGAAAACAGTATGGAGGTTCCTCACAAAGTTAAAAATAGAGCTACCCTACAATCCAGCAATTGCGCTACTAGGTATTTATCCAAAGGATACAGACATGGTGATTCTAAGGGGCATGTGCACCCCAATGTTTATAGCAGCAATGTCCACAATAGCCAAAATATAGAAAGAGCTCAGATATCCATCGACAGATGAATGGATAAAGAAGATGTGGTGTGTGTGTGTGTGTGTGTGTGTGTGTGTGTGTGTGTGTGTGTGTGTGTGTGTGTAATGGAATATTATGCAGCCATCAAAAAGAATAAAATCTTACCATTTGCAATGATGTGGATGGAACTAGAGGGTATTATTGTAAGCAAAATAAATCAGAGAAAGACAAATGCCATATGATTTTATTCATATGTGGAGTTTAAGAAACAAAACAGATGAACATAGGGGAAGGGACATTAAAATAAGATAAAAAGAGGGAAACAAACTATAAGAGATGGTGAAACTCTAGGAAACAAACTGAGGGTTGCTGGAGGGGAGGTGGATGGAGGGATGGGGTAATTGGGTGATGGGCATTAAGGAGGGCACTTGATGGGGCGCCTGGGTGGCTCAGTTGTTTAAACGGCTGCCTTCAGCTCAGGTCATGATCTCAGGGTCCTGGGATCGAGCCCCACATCGGGCTCCCTGCTCAGCAGGAAGCCTGCTTCTCCCTCTCCCGTTCCCCCTGCTTGGGTTCCCTCTCTCGCTATGCCTCTCTCTGTCAAATAAATAAGTAAAATATTAAAAAAAAAAGGAGGGCATTTGATGTAGTGAGCACTGGGTGTTACATGCCACTGATGAATCACTAAATTCTACCTCAGAAACTAATAATACACTATATGTTAACAATTGAATTTAAATAAAAATAAGTTTTTTACAAAGGAAATTAAATTGCCGTGGGGACTGATGTACACTTTACCGACACTTAATTTTCACAGTACGTTGTACTCTTCACATGATTTCCAAATGGGTTATTTTTGTCCTGAGTATGGTACCTAGGGTTAAGCTGATAAATGTGTACCTACTGAGTGTACTTTCCTCTTCATTTTCTCTCCTAAAACATGGGAGGTGGGAAGGAGATGTCTTTGGAGATTTGTTATTGATGAGTTTTCAGAAGCAAGCAGGAGAGAGGTTATAAGAAGCATCCAGTAGCCCCGCAAAGGGGATTGCTAGCACCTCCTCTGTGCAGGTGTGAGCCAACCCTCCATGTGTTCCTGCCCTGTAGCCCGCCGGCTGTCTAGTCAATCAGTACAAACTAAGACCGAAGTAATCTCAAGCTAACTTTAAGCACAAAAAGGAAAGTGGCTGTTTTTAAGTAAAAATCTCCATGGAGGCTACTGCGTGATCATCATTGGCATCTGACCCCTATCTGATGGTTTTTTATTAGGAACTTAGTTTCAGTTTCCTAAGAGTTACATGAAAAGATATTGTACTAAACACACCCCAAAAACAAGATTTCATCCACCAAACCCAACTTCTTAGAGATCAGCCTCTCCCTGCTGGGGCATTAGGTCACACTAATCATTTTCCAGGTCTGAGAGCTTCGGGGGCCCATTTATCCTCATGACAAACACGTATGTGATGCCTCTTTATGTTTCAGGCTCTGGCTGGGCCTGGGCACAGAGGTGCAAAGCCTGCCTAGTGTTTCACCCTGCTGACCTTGCAGCCCTGTCATTTAGCCACCCCAAAGACGCTGCATAAATGGGACAGCACTAGAGGGCGAGTGGCATTTAATGACATTGGCACTGTGATGTTTGCACCCCACTGTTGCTTTTTAAAATCTGCTTTGCACCCTGGAAGCCACAACCACATCCGGTGCTTGGATCTTGGTTTCTAAACACCATTCTGCAGTAAAGGGAGCCAAGGCTCCAGGGAAAATACAGGATGAGCCTAGGACAGCTCACAGTGCCAGAAAGGAAGGTCTTGTGAAGGGAAAAAAAGAAAAAGGAGAGAAAGAAGAAGAAGAAAAGGAAAGGCCTGTGGGCATGTCCCAAGGACACAAGAGCCTGCCTGAAAGAGCTCCTAATGGCTAAAGCTGGAACAATTTGAGCAACAAAATAACAACAGTATTGGACCCAGTGAAAGAAAGAAATATCCATGAGTCCATGCTGATTAGATGATTGAACAAGTGAAATATGGGGAAGAAGGGACAGACCTTCCTTACAGAATTCCAGTAAGTGAGACCAGAGTACCTGCTACAGGCAGAGCCCACTGGCTCACCTGCCAGTGGGCAACATCTTAGAGAGAAATGACATGTCTGCATAACCTCAAAGTGTCTTCCCCAGAGCATTTCCCGGTGACTGTGGTGTTTTTGACTTACATCCACATTCTCTTCAGGAGCTGCTGCTTAATTCCCTTCCCTGAGTGTGGGCTGGACGCAGTGACTCCCTTCTGAAGAGTAGAGCATGGAAAGGGAGAAATAGTAACTGGACAGTGGGAAACCAGGTACACACCACTGTACCTGAGTGATCAAGGTCAGCCTCGCCAGTGGTAGGAGATACTGATTTCACACACCCCCACACCCCACCATATGACAAGAAGTCCACTTCACCTCTGTGGGATTGCCCTAAAATCCTGTAACCTTAGTCTAATCATGAGCAAGCATCAAACACACCTAAATTAAGGGACATCCTACAAAATGCCTATGCTCTTCAGAAGTGTCAAGGTCATGAAAGGTAAGAACAGACCGAGGAATCAACACAGATTGTGGGAGATTAAGGAGACCTGTTTGGCAATGCCACATGGCATCCTCATTGGATCCTGGGACAGAAAAGGAACATTAGTGGGAAAACGGGAAATCCAAATAAAGCCTGAAATTTGGGTAAGAGTATTGTATCGCGGACGGCTTCTTAGTTTTGACAAAAGAGCTGCTAAAGTCAGGACAAGCTGGGTGCAGGGTATGTGGGAACTCTGTGCTCTCTCTGCCACTCCTCTGTTAGTCCAAAATCTTCCAAACAAAATATTGAAAATAGCTGGATTGGTCCCTTTCCCTTGATGCTCCTGACCTGTGGAAACCTCCTCCTCATTTCAGGGATGATGCAGTGTGTGATTGCTGTCGCAGACAAAGTATTTGATGCCTTCCTGAACATGATGGCAGATAAAGTAAGCCTTGTCGGAGAGTGAGTGTTTGTCTGCCCAAGGCACATGGAGGGCACCTGTTGTACCTGTCTCTTCTGAATCTCCAGGCTAAGACCAAGGAGAATGAAGAGGAGCTTGAGCGGCACGCACAGTTTCTGTTGGTGAACTTCAACCACATTCACAAGAGGATACGGAGGGTAGCGGACAAGTATCTGTCTGGTCTGGTGGATAAGTAAGCCCATTTTCCTTCTAATGCTGTGTGTGTGTGTGTGTGTGTGTGTGTGTGTGTGTGTGTGTAAACTTCTTGCTTTGGAATATAGGGAAGAATCGTGTGTGTGTGTGTGTGTGTGTGTATGTGTGTGTAAACTTCTTGCTTTGGAATATAGGGAAGAATCATCACTATCAGGGCAGAAAAATTGGAGTCAGAATTTAAACTCTCAAATGGCAATGCAGCCTCCCTCAGAATGTCATGGAATTTGCTACAAGGTCTGAAATTTGGTCCTGAAACCTCTACTCCACTTATTCTGAGCTATTGATGTTACTTACTGACAAGGGGTGTCACCAGCCTGTGTCTCTGCATCCCACCTTCCCTGCTGCAGGACTTCTCTGGGCTTGCCCTAGGTAGCTCACGGCCATCCTATGTGACATCTCCCACCCCAGAGCCTAGCCCGAGGTCCCTGGTCAAATCAGTGTCTTCCAGGCTCCTCAGAGAGGAAGGAGAGCCCCCCACGGATCCTTTTCCACTCCAGGTTCTCTGGGCTGGGAGCCAAAGTAGACTCTTATGGAACACGCCCCCACATGGATGCGAACCCTCAAAGGTGGGCTGGGCCAGCCTGTCTGCAGTATAAAGGCCAGAGGCAGCAAACAGCCATCCATGCTGGGCCTGCCCACGTATCGCTGCAAGCGTCTAGGAGTTCTGGAGCCTGCTGCAGGTGCTGTGTGCCTGGTCTAGGCAGGACCAGAAAGCAAGTGCAACACACGTATGACGTGTCTGACGTGTCTGAACTGGACGTCCTAAGCAGTGGGCCATGATGAGTCACAGCCATGCAGAGCTGGCTCCCCTCAACGCTGACCACCACATTTAGGAGCAGCTTCTTCTCTTTGCCCCAGGGTATCCTGCAAATACTACCATTTTCTATTTGTGCCCTCATGTGAAAATATTAGGGAGGCCTGGTCAAAAACAAGGAGGCTCACTTTGGGGAGTGAGGGAGTGTGGCCTGACCAGTGCATAACCAAGACGATCAGTGTCTGGTTGAGAGCAGGTCACGTGGGGTCATGCTTGGGCCCTGAAGAGTGGGACTGGCAGGAGCCAGTGTTTCTGCCTGAGTGCCCTGCCTAGGAGGCCTCCTAACCTCCTCTGACCCTCAGCTGGGCAGCAGGGGGTGGGGCTCCCACCTCACCCCACCCCACCCCTTGAGGTGGCACTTTAAGGAACTAAGATTCCTTGAAGATTTGGCTCCTGGACCGAGACATGGCTCTTGGTGTAGGTTTCCCCACTTGCTCTGGAGCGGGACAGTGCTGAAGACCATGTTGGACATCCTCCAGACCCTGTCACTCTCGCTGAGTGCTGTGAGTATCCCTGCCTTAAGCCTGAGCCTAATTTATGCTACAAGTGGCCACATCGGGGGTGGGGGCCCCAGATCCCACCCTGGCCTTTCCCAGTGAGCTGCAGCAAGTTTGGAAGTCCATCACAAACCGGACAAGTGTGGGGAGAGGAGGCAAACACTGATGCCCAGTATGAGCTGGAGGCCCAGCTCAGCAGAGGCAGCCCAGGGAAGGCGGTTTGGAAGAGGGAGCCTTGTTGTGTTTTCAGGACATTCACAAGGATCAGCCTTACTACGACATCCCTGATGCCCCCTATCGGATCACTGTTCCTGACACCTGTGAAGCCCGGGAGGTAGGCTGGCAGCCGTCCCCTTATGAAGGGCCATTTTCATTGCCCTCTCAAGTTGTCAGGGCCGGCGTGTTGCACACATTGTGTCATTCGGTCCCCAGCAGTTTGAGGTGTGAGCACTGTGGACCTGTGCCCACAGGTAAGAAAGGCTCAGCTGTCGGGGTCACACAGTACTAGCGGGGTCCTGACTCACTCCCAGGTTGGTTTGTCTGCCAGGCCCACTCCTGCCCCTCAGCCATACTGACTCTAAGCCCTTTCTTGGTTCAGCTGCCTGTCAGTTTATAGTGTCTCCAAGCTGCATGAGCAAGCATGACTGTCAGGTGAACTTCACTGCTGTGAGGTGTGCAGATTGTCTGTCATTGTGGTAGCTGAGTAACATGACTTCAGCTTTGTGTGGCACTGTGGGAAATAGATGGAATGAGTAGCTCCAGGTAAGGAGGATGTGCTGTGTGAGGTCTGACTCGGAGCCTTCACTGTGGCAGATTGAAGCTCAGCTCAGACCTGGGGCCAGGTCATGTCCCAGCCTTGGTGCCTCCAGCCAGACCAGCTGCCAGCAGGGAGTTCCCCACGCCCCGCAGTGGCTGTGTGAGGCACTGTGAGTGTAGGCCCTGCCACCTTATGCCAGGATTACAGACCAGCATGTCTGTACCCTATACCCAGAGCCTCGGGGTTGGAACATGGTCACTGTAATCATTTGCTAGGGTTGCCATGATTAAGTGCCACAGACTGAGTGGCTTAAACAACAGAAATTTATTTTTTCACAGTTCTGGGGGCTGGAAATGTGAAATCAAGGCGTTGCCAGGGTTAGTTTGTTCAGAAGCTTCTTTCCTTGGCTTTTAGATGTCTGTCATGTTCTTGTGTCCTCACGTCTTCCCTCTGTGCCTGTGTCCTAATCTCCTCCTCTTTGGAGGACACCAGTCAGATTGAATTAGGACCCACCCATATAATAACATTTTACTGTAGTCACCTCTTTAAAGGCTCCATCTCCAAATACTGTCACATTTTGAGGTACTGGAGGCTATGGCTTCAACACATGGGTTTTAGGGGGGATGCACTTTGGCCCCCAGCAGTCACTAATGACAGTCTGTAGCTGGCAACCTCTGATGGCTCAAACACACTGACCTCGGCTTCGTTACCCCCTCTTCCAGAGCATCGTGAAGGACTTTGCCGCGCGCTGTGGAATGATCCTACAGGAGGCGATGAAGTGGGCACCGACAGTCACCAAGTCCCACTTACAGGTACTTTCTTGAAATCACCAAAAAGCAATTTTGGTATGCTCCTTCCGGGGATCCAGAGAGCTTTCACAGACACAGCAAACTCGAAATACAAACAGCACTAGTGTGAATAAACAGAGACCAAAAACATTAGTCTAGTGCCTGAGAATAACAGAAGCCCCAGAGACTGCTCTTTGGTGGGAACTCCTTGGGGGGTAAGGGTGCTGGTCGTGGGTGAGGGGGGCAGGCAGGCCCCGGGAGCCTGACCACTCACACCAGGTAGGTGCCGGGTTTATGGCAGGACTTGGGGCTGCTTGCAAGACGGGCACGGGCGACATGGTGTGTGGGGAGGCCTGGCAGTCCAGCAGCAGCACCTCTCCTGAATGCCGGAGCTGGAGTGAGGCTGCTGTCCCAGTAGAGCCCCATCCAGGCTGCACATGGAGTTGCACAGAGCCTTTTCAGACCAAAGCACTGGCTTGTGAACACAAACGACTGCAAGGTGAGCCATTGTTCTGGTCAAGCAGAGATGGACCAAAAATACTACAACATATGAGAGGAAAAAGTCACCTCAAAAGGGATCAAAGATAAGAAAAATCCCACTAGAAGAAATCTGGTTTAATAAAGAGAAGGTACAAGGAGAGGGGTGTGTGAAGTTGACCTCAGCAACACTTGTCAGGGTAAAGCTAGTTCCCAGGGGCATCTGGGTGGCTCAGTCGTTAAGCGTCTGCCTTCGGCTCAGGTCATGGTCCCAGGGTCCTGGGATCGAGCCCCGTGTTGGGCTCCCTGCTCTGCGGGAGGCCTGCTTCTCCCTCTCCAACTCCCCCTGCTTGTACTTCCTCTCTCTGTCAAATAAATAAAATATTAAAAAAAAAAAAAACCTAGTTCCAAAGTGTTTCTGGGTCTGGAATCCAGGAAGGACAGAGCAGCTAGCCCAAAGAACCTCAGAGGCTGTTTGGAAATGCATTCTGCAAGAGCCCGTGGGTGGTGCCTAGCATTGCCGTGTACTGTTCCTCCTTCCACAAAGGTGTTGGAGCAGTGAGGTTAGAGCATTTGGGGAAATGAAAAAAAAAATGGAGCCCTCCATTCGGCACTCAGCAGCTAAGCTGCACAGAGGTGGGCCTTGTAACTAGGCCATGCCTGTAGCTTGACGACTGTCTCTGTCTAGTGGATACACTGGTACTCTTCAGGTTGAGGGACTTTCTCAAACTGTTCATATTTAGGAACTGATTTTTTTGTTGTTGTTGTTCACATGGAGGAGAGGGGCTTCAGCTCCCAAGGCTATGGTCTAAAGAGAGGAAGCCCCCTTTCATTTCTAAAAAGGTTCATTAAACCAAAAAAGCCTACAATAGGGAGAGCTATGTATTCTTTTAAGCATGGCCTAGGAAAGGAGTGGGAAATGCAAAAGCTTGCACTGGTGTCGATGCTTCTACCAGGCCTCCCCTTGGTGTTGCCCCAGGCCCCGTTTCCCTTCCCCCTGCACATCTAGTCCATCTGAACCCCACCCCACCTGCCATCCAGCCCTCAGTGCCCAGCCATAGTGTCCCGGTCCTGCCTGGGCTTCCTGCCAGCAGCCTCAGCCTGTCCTGAGCCATCATCTGTGCTGCCCACCAGGGTGGGCTGATGCCACTAGCAAATCTGCTCTGCACACCTCCCCGCTACCTCTGCTCATTAGCCACTCCCCATCACCATAGGGTCCACGGTTGGGTTTCTAGGGCTCCATGAACCCTCCGAAACCACTGACACAGTTTTGTAAGTCAGTGCTCATGCACTTTCCTGAGGGGAGTCCTGTGGCCCACCCTAAACTCCCTCACCTGGCACACAAGGCCTTTTGGACCTGGCCTATCTCTGGCCCAGGCTTGCCCACCTACCATCTAGCCCCTTGTATTTGCTGCTTCTGCAGTGCTGACCTCTGACCCCTGAGGGTCCCCAGAGCAGAAGGCCTTCTCACATCTCCGGACCCTGCCAACTGTCCCTTTGCCCCAGCATCCCCCTCCACCGGTTGGCCGGGCAGACTCAGGCCCTCGTTCTGCCTTCCTGCTGTCCATCAGGCCGCCCCTTCACAGCAGGGCTGCTCAGGTAGGAGAACTGCCCACATGTTGACAGCAGGACCAGGACTCTGCCGCTCTGTGTTCTGGGGAGCACGGGACTTGGCAGATGGCAGATTGTCAGCAAGGATGTGCTAAAAGAGTAACGGTCCTCTCAGGTTTACTGTGTGTGCTGGCCACTCTGGGCGAGTCATCCTTGTTCACACATGAGCAATAGCCAGTCAGAGACGGGGGCTTTAACTTACTGAGGCTCCCACAGCAACGGATGGACCCAACATCAGAACCATTGTTTGCTCTCCTACCTCACATACCTTTAAAATAAAACAGCCTTGGGCGCCTGGGTGGCTCAGATGGTTGAGCGTCTGCCTTCTGCTCAGGTCGTGATCCCAGGGTCCTGGGATCGAGTCCCGCATCGGGCTCCCTGCTCCTTGGGAGCCTGCTTCTCCCTCTGCTTCTCTCTCTCTCTCTCTCTCCCTCTCTCTCTCTCTCCGTCTGTCGCTCATGAATAAATAAAATCTTTAAATAAAATAAAATAAAACAGCCTTTTTTTTTTTTCTGACTTCAGGAATATCTGAACAAACATCAGAACTGGGTATCAGGACTGTCCCAGCACACAGGGCTGGCCATGGCCACCGAAAGCATCCTTCACTTTGCCGGCTACAACAAGCAGAACACCACTCTTGGGGTATGTGTGAGCCTCCTGGGAGCCACAGGGTGAGGGGAAAACCAAAACTGATGTGGGGCTTTTTCCAAAAGCACCTGGGCACCCGTGCCGCACATGCAGCGGTGCTGGCAGTAGGCGGATCAGAGTCCCATGTACAATCCCCAAGTTCAGAGAGAGCGGGGCCGTAGAACCTTACTGTGTTTTCTTGATTCATTAATGATATCAGATTTGGATTTCTGTGTATCCCCAAGGAAGGAAACTGAGCTCTGGGAGACCTAGTCAGCATTATCTTATAGTCATGTCGATTGGAAACATTTGCTGGGTTTTCCTGTTTCAGCAGGTGCCAGAGTGCACGTGCATACACATCTTCAGCTTCGTCTTGTTCTGCTCAGGATTCTTTTAGAGGGCAGCACATCCATGAAGTAGCACTTTCTTAGTTAAATCAGAGTTTAGGATCAAAGCAGCGGACTTACAACAGGTATCTGACTGGCAGCATTGCATGGCGGTGTCTCCCAGCCTTAGGGCCTAGCACAGCGTCTGTCAGTCTGTCCCAACCAAGTATGGCTGTAGGCTTCTTAACTCTGTGCCTCTTAACTCCTCTCAGGATGGGGAGGTGGGGAGGCTGCCACCTGTCTTTTACAGACATGATAGGGCATGGGTACAGAGGCTGAGCACCAGGGAGGGAGGATGGCCCTGTGACTTCTCACCATGGCCAGGACTCTAAGCAGGAAGTGGGGAGCCCATTAGGCAGAGCCGAGGGCCCTCAGCCTCTGTGCAGGGCCTGGGGCAGTGCAAGAGGAAACCAGTGTCTTCTCACGTCCCATGCCCTCCTTGGAGCTCTCACCAGAGGTCACTCCATGTTCTCTGAAGACATCAGTGTTGCACACCCTCCACTGATAGGCCAGGCCCACTGACATGAGATCAGCTCCCTGACCTGGGTCTCCACCACTTTGACAACACAAGCAGAGGCCAGAACTGGGGACTGCTCAGAATGCATCTGACAACTCCTGGTCCTCTTTAGGCTCCAGCCAGCTGGCTTGTAAGAGGTCAGTTTTGCCTAAAAGATTTAAATCTTTTTCTTTAAAAAAGAGATTTACGTTTGGTTTTCCCTTTTCTGTTTCTGAAGAAGAAAGGATGTATTTATTGGTGTCTTCCGACTGTTGGTTGTACTGGAGATCCTGGCCAGCTGCCCCTGTTCCATGAAAAGCACAGAAGCGTGCTGGCCCCCAGAGTGACATCTCCCCATCACATGGCACTCAGGAAAGCGCCGCTCCTGGGGGGCTGTTTCAGAAGCATGATTTCAGGCTGGTGGGTTGTGCTGCATCGAGACTCAGAAAAGCCCTTCAGGGCAGTCCTCCATGTCACAGTGCACCAGGCACGTGAGCCGGAGCAGTCAGAGTAGTTATCCAGGGGACAGAGGTGGCCTGCACCGCGGCCCGCCAATGCATTTGCTGCCCGGGGAGCCTGCAGACATCACTGAACCCCTGGTGCCTGGTGAGAAGGCCACTGTTGTCCCCATTTTGCCAGGGAGTATATTCAGGCTAAGAGACAGCAAGTGACCTCTCTAGGGCCTCATAGCTAGTGGATGGCAGGATCAGGTTCCAGTGCAGTTCTGCTTGATGCCATAGGCCACACAGTCTCCAAAAAACATAAAGCAGTTTTACGTGACCTTTTGAAAAGTAAACCAGCTTAATAATTTTATGAGAAAATCATGTATTTTTGTTCTTGCTTGTGGTTTCTTCCCCAAATTTCATATTTTCTTCCTCCAACCCTCTCTCCCCACTCACCTGCTCCCTCCCCCCCCCAAAAAAAACAGTCCATCAGACTTCAGCCGTTGAGAGATTCATTTTCCCCAGTAGCATCCATATGTCAAGAAGTGGATAGGTTGTCTTGGTTTGTAGTAAAAGATGCTGAAAGGAAATGTGAAAGGGGTCATCCTCGCTGCATATTCATAGTCTTCGGTGACACCAGGCAGCACGATAGCTAGAGAGCATGGTAGCAGTGACCAGCCAGGGTTAGGGAGAGCAGTCCTCACAACCCTGAGGGATGGGAGGTGGGCTGGGGGGCTGAAGCTGAAGCAGAGGAAATGAGGGGGGTGTGGTCTGCAAATACTTTCCCCTTTCTGTGGGCCGCCTTTGTACTCAAGAGTGCACCCCTTTTGTCTTCTGCCACTAGACCCACATTAGACTGGTGGCAGCTATTGGGTGTCTCTGAGCCCCTGCTGGCTTTTACTTGCTCTGACACCATGCTCTCAACCTCACCCTTCACCATCTTCAAGTCATGTTTACACACCAGCCCACACCCACAGAGGAGACAGCCCGGCACAGCATTTTCATCATAGGTTATGATGATTTTCACAATGATCTGGTGATTATGTCTTTTGCAAAGGTATGTTCACCACTGGGGATAAAAACAGTCGGCAGCAAATTGAAGCTATATCATAAGCTGCCCTCCACAGAAAATTTTTCATACTAAGATTTTTTTTCATCTTTTTTCCCTGGGACGTATCAGACTAGAGGCTGTTCTAAAGTATTTTGTTTTATTAGCTTGCCAGCACTGAAGATTTCTAATAACCCCTGGATCTGAACTTGACTTCTTAATTGGACTTAGGCTTAGCCATGGTGAACATGAGAAACACATGTGGCAATGGCCTGAAATAATTTTTGATACTTGCCTGTAGGCAACTCAGCTAACGGAGCGCCCGGCCTGTGTGAAGAAAGATTACTCCAACTTCATGGCGTCCCTGAATCTACGCAACCGCTATGCGGGCGAGGTACTTCTGCCCTTGTGTCCTGGGGTCCTCGAGGTGTCCTCTTGCTCCAGTGCCAGTCAGCTCCCTCCCGGTGGAAAACGCACTCGGGGGTCTGGAACTCACTCATTTAGGTGGACATGAAGGCGTGAGCCCTGGGACTCATCAGCACAGTCTGGAGCATTTATGGCAGCCACTCACCACCTCTGCAGGAGGGCAATTGCACATACACACAGTCTTGCCATGCTGAAGCATTCTGTCTCTCTGACTTTGTTATTTTGTTTTAAGTGGTAGCAAACATTCGTTGAGTGCTGTGCACTATCTGGGACTGTTGGTGAGGTGTATGTACTATTATTCCAACTTTACAGAAACTGAGACTCTTGAAATAAAGGAACCTGCCAGAGTCACATAGGCAGAGCGGGGGGGTGGGAACCACATCTCACCATGAGGGCTTTCGCCTTCCACGCTGCACTTTAGCCCAGCCTGGCAAGTTGCTTCACCTCTTGGAGCCTCAGTTTCTGAATCTGCAAAACACAGAAGCTCGTCTGCGCCATTTCAGAGGTCCCTGCAAGTCCATCCGTGCCTAGTCTGAGTCCCTCCCCGCCATGGGACTTCCTCATTCTAGCAGTTGCTCTTCCTCTTCCTGTGGGCCCTCGGCAGGGGGGCCCCTCACACTGCTAGGCTGCCACTGACCCTACATTCCTAGAGCTGAGAATTGCTCTGAGGGCCTATTCCACCTATTTTGAATATCCCCGTGGTGATAGGAAGTGTGTCTTTGGCAGTAGGTTTGGTTTTGGAAGGAGTTAGACCCTTTCTATATAGTCAAATCTGGTAGATAAGAGAGCAACATGCTTTTGTTGGGGGGAAGAAGTTATGTACAGCTTTAAAAAGAGTGAGGCTGATCTCGTTTGAGTCATTAATTGACTCTGAAAGAATGTATTTAATCAGTCAACATCATGCAGTCCTACTGTGGTTCAGACCCTGGATTCAGTGCTAAAATGTAAAATTGACAAGACCAGGTCTCTGCTTTCAAGGACCATCTAGAATGAAGGGAATGCCAACATACATTGCTAAAAGAGAAGTTCCCCCAAAGTGTGAGCAGTGGTAACATCATTGAAATGACCCTGTCACTCTCCACACACACAAGCTGTAGTTTAAGACAGTGGGGCTCTGGTCAGGCCTTGTCTGTCTGAGTGGATTACGTGTGACTCTCTTGACAAGTGCGCTTCTTGCAGGTGTATGGAATGATTCGGTTCTCAGATGCAACAGGCCAGATATCTGACCTGAACAAAATGATGGTCCAGGAGCTGAATACAGCATTAGACCTCAGTAATCCTCAGCACTACACGCAGGCCATGTTCAAGCTGACAGCAATGCTCATCAGCAGCAAAGGTAATGGACAGAGGTACTGGGGAGCTCTGGGCTCGTTTGAAAATGAGTGTTTACCTTTGTTTTCCTTAGTGAGCTGGGGCTCCCCCAGTAGAGATCTCTTTGGTGTCTCTTCGGGGTAGAAGTAAACAAAAGACCATCATTGGCCCACCTGGTGCTCTGTCTTGTTGACTTGGGGAGGCAAGCAAAGGGTTCAGCCCGTGTTCAGGGCTTTTTCTGAACAGTGTGTGTTTGGTTGCAGATTGTGACCCACAGCTCCTTCATCATCTGTGTTGGGGTCCCCTCCGGATGTTCAACGAGCATGGCATGGAGACCGCCCTGGCCTGCTGGGAGTGGCTGCTGGCTGGCAAGAACGGAGTGGAAGTACCGGTAGGACACCTGCTGTGTTCAGCGCCTGAGGGTGGGGCTGGTGAGAGATGGAGAGAGCTTGACCTGGCTGCTCAGCTGACACGCTTGGAAACCCCAGGCAAGCCCCTCACCCTCTGGGCACCCTCAGTCTCCTTATCTGTAAGATTGTGCTATTAATGTCTGACCACCGGGCTATCTCGGAGACAACGGGGAATGTATGTTAAAAGGATCCTAGTGGCTCCTAGAAGTTGTTGTTTCTCAAAAGCTCAGTAGAGGGAGCCATTTCCCTGAGAGTGGAACACGTGGGATGTGATTGGGAGAGGTGGTGGTTGTCCACAAAGCCATTTCTCTTGGCCTGCTAACTTTGGGAGGGGTAGTCTTCCTGGTATCCATATTTTTCCAGAGTTGCTACTGGAGGAAGCCCCGAGGCAAGGTCATATACGCCCTTTCAACTGACTGGATGAATATCTAAGGACTGTTAAATTTTTTCAAAGATCTTGTTAATTTTCATAACAACAGGGAATTTGGCATTTTTTTCTGTCTTTCTTAAGATGACTTGAGATAAGTGGTCAAAAGGGGTGTTTTCTTGTTTCCTGAGGAAAATGGAATATTTCCGAAGATGGAATTAGAATGTTCTAGGCAGGTGCTGGTGGTGGCAGTAATCATCATACCTCACATTTGCCTGGGATGTTATAACTGCATGGAGTTTGTGTTGGGCACACCATTCAGTTTGGGGAAATGTTTTGGTCCAGCTGGCTTCCATGGGAGATTACCTGGTCAGGAAGAGGCACTGATGGCAGCCTCTAAGGAGAGGGAATCACCTGAGGCCCTGGGCTCACCAGTGGCTCCTGGACCCTTTCTCTGTAGAACTAAAGTAGGCACTGGGTTCTCAGCCTGGCCTGCTCTGCTTGCATCAGGGAGCATGCAGAATGGCCTATGAGAGTCCTGTTGCAGCCTGCAGGGGCTCTGACTGCAGGTCAATGCTCCTCATCTGTATAATGAGAATAATAGCACGGACACCTATGACATAGAGTTGCTGTGGAGATTGAATGGCTTAATTCACCTCATGGGCCAGGAACAGCGCCCAGAACATAGCAATCTATTAGTAAATACTAACTGCTGTTTGTGGTGGTAGCTGTTGTCATTGCCAGGTAGAGGATTCTGCATTGACAGCGATCTGCCATTGTTTATATACACCCATGTGCCCTCCCCCCCTTTTTTGGTTTTCATCTATTTTACTGCTGCATATGTTATATGCCTTATAAAAGTGTTATTTTTGTTCTAAAAGTCAAAAGCCAGGGGACCTGGGTGGCTCAATCAGTTGAGCATCTGACTTCGGCTCAGGTCTTGATCTTGGGATCCTGGGATCGAG
Source organism: Zalophus californianus (assembly GCF_009762305.2). Classification (NCBI taxonomy): domain Eukaryota; kingdom Metazoa; phylum Chordata; class Mammalia; order Carnivora; family Otariidae; genus Zalophus; species Zalophus californianus. The sequence goes on along the minus strand of NC_045608.1, from coordinate 27,245,530 downwards.
CCCCACCTCGGGCTCCTCACTTCGAGGGGAGTCTGCTTGTCCCTCTCCCTCTCCCTCTGCCCCTCTCCTGCTCTTGCTCTTTCTGTCTCTGTCTGTCAAATAAGTAAATAAAGTCTTTAAAAATAAAAATAAAAGTCAAAAACCTTCCAAAGAAATTAAGAAAAGGACTTTTTTAAAAGCCTTACACATTTATCCAGATAATAATTTCCATTTCTCACACTCTTCAAGTCTTCCTGTAGACTCAAATTCAATTGTTCTCTTCAGCCCAAAGAAATTCCCTCAGCATTGCCTATATAGTTCAGCTCTGCTGGAATAAATTCTCTCCGCTTTAGTTCACCTTCATTTTTTATGCATATGGATATTTTTCCTGGATCTAGGATCCTAAGTTTACAGGTTTTTTCTTTCCTTTTGCTGCTTTTAGCATGTTTAAGTACATCTATTTTCTACTGGCTTGCATTGTTTCCAGGGAGAAATTAGCAGTCATTCTTATAATTGTTCCTCAGGAGCTGCTATTGTTTGTTTAGGTTTTTCCTTTTGGCTGCTTTTAGGATGTTTCCCTTCATCTTTGATTTTTGATAGTTTGACTATGATAATGTGGTTTTCTGTGTATTTCTCCCTTTGCGGTTTATTGGGCTGCTTTATTTTTTTTTATTTATTTTTTTTTTTATTTTTTATTTTTATTTTTTTAATTTTTATTGTTATGTTAATCACCATATATTACATCATTAGTTTTTGGTGCAGTGTTCCATGATTCATTGTTTGTTCATAACACCCAGTGCTCCATGCAGAACGTGCCCTCCTCAATATTGGGCTGCTTTAATTTTGAGATTTAGGGTTTTTCATCAAACTTGGAAAACTTCAGGCCAATATGTCTTTAAATATTTTCCCTCATTTTCTTGTCTCATTTTGGGATTCCAGTTACACACACACATGTTGGTGGCTTCACGTTGTCCCACAGATCATTAACATTCTCTGCAGTTCTTTTCACTTTTCTCTCTCTCTCATTTCATTTTGGTTCATTGTAATTGGTCCGTCTTCCAGTTCACTGCTCTTTTTTGATGCTTTGTTCCTTCTGTTGTTAAGCCATCTTATATATGTTTTATCTCAGATATTATGATTCTCAGATCTAGAATTTCTCTTTCTGTTTTATAGTTTGTATTTCTCTGAGATTCTCTGTATCTTCATCTAGTTTTTCCATCTTTACCTATAAATATTTGGTCATATCTACAATATTTATTTTATAATCCTTGTCTGATATGTTCTAGTATCAGGGTCATCTGTGGGTCTGTTTCTGTTGATATTTTTTCGTTAGTGTTTTAAATGTTTTTATTGTGTTGTAGATTTTGTGTATAGAAAAACAGTGGAGACTGAGGAGCACTGCTGTTTTACTTTCCCAGAAAATAGGTCTTTCTTTTGTTGGGTGACTAAAATAAAGGTTCACTGACCCCTACCGCTGAGGGGTCAGTCTTGGCAAGAAGGATAGATTTTTCCTACTTTTCACCCCACCTTCATTTCCCTTTCTCCCCCACCTCATCAAAATTAGAAAAGGGGTCATGGAAGGATTTTTATGCCAAATTGCTGTTTCATTTGGGGTCTTTTGGACCCTGATCCATTTTCCCTGCCCCTGCCATGAGCAGTAGCTCTGCTGGCTTCAGGTCTCTTGGCCTTTGGCGGGCCTTGTCCACCCACTTGTGTCCAGACCCAGCACTGGCCCATGGGCTGCTAGAGCTTGCTGCTCCCTGGGAAAGTCTCTGTAAATCAGTTCTTTGTGGCTTTCTTACTTCTCAGCAGTCCAACAGATAAGCCTGATTTTTTTACATCCTCCAGAACGTTCTTGCTGTTCACCTGGGACTGAAGGCCATCTGTCTCCTCACACTCCCCATCCCTGCCTCTGTAAGGACCTGTTGTCTAGGCCCAGCCAACATCTTGGGAAGGCTTTTAACTTTTGTTTTTGTGTCTTTTGTATTGTTGGCTTCTGGTTTTTAATTTTTTCTATTATAAAAACAACGTATGTTCGTTATAGAGAAGTTGGAAGATAGGAGTGTAATGGAAAAAACAAAAATCATTGATAACTCCAACTTTAGAGAGACAATTGCTGATGGCATCCTGATGGCTGATGGCATCTCCTGCATTCCTAGAGAGAGCTATGAGTTTGTTGGGCTCACCTCCACATGAAACCCCTCTTTGTGAGAGTCTGGGGCCCATATCACACTAAGATGGGAAAGACCTCTGATCCCTTGGTATGGTGCTCAAATTCATGACCCAAAACAAATGAACTAGCCCCACCCTGACCTCCACCCGTCTGTGTCCAAATCTCTGTGAATGCCAGCATAGTCCTTCCCTCTGCTCAGACAAAATCCTTACCACCATCCCTGACTCCCCTTTTGTACTTCCCACAAATGATCCTCAGCAAATCCTCTCAGATTTACTGTTCTACCTTTAAAGTATATCCAGAAGCTCACCACTTCCCAGCATCCTAACTGCTGCCCCCTGATCCCACTCTCCATCTCCCGTGGACAAGAGGGGCAGCCGCTGGCCTCCCTGCTTCCACCTGGGCCCTCTCTGCCTTCTCCACATATACACAGAGTGAGTCAGTACAATATGGGTCACATTAGGTCCCTCCTGTGCCTCAGACCTGTCAGTGCTGCCCATGCTCATTCAGAGTAGAAGGCACACTTGTTTCTATGATCTGCAAGGCCCCTCTGCCACCTCAGCTTTCTTCCCCTCTGCTCCCCTTGCCTGCCCTGCTTATAGGCACACTGGGGTCCCTGCTGCCCCTGCCCTCCAGGCATGTTCCTGCTTTAGGCTTTACACTCTCTTGGCAGTGCTCTTTTCAGGCAGCCAGGAAGCTGCATACCTCACTTCTACATCTCCTCCAGGGCTTGTCTCAGCTGTACCCTGCCCACCGTGTCTAGAATATCCCACACATATGTCTATTCGTTCTTCTAAGCCCTTTCATGGCTGTTTTCCCCTTAGCTTTGATCAGCATCTGATATCTAGATCTTACTTCTCTTGCCATCTGTGACCCTGCCATAGACTGGGTGGATGTTTGTCTTGTTCACTGCTCCATTCCTAGAGCCTAGAGGGGAAGCAGCCAGGCCCGGAGGCAGCAGCCAGATGTGTTTATTCAACACATGAGTGGGCATACCGCTTTGCTGTGGCTCATCAGCCCTGGAAGCCTTGCAGTTTCTTCCTCTAACATAAGACTTATATTTGGCTGCAGGAAACAGAAACTGGGTACAGTTCCTTGGCCACCAGGGGCCATCCTCCTGGTGTCACGGGCAGCTCATTTATATCCTGGCTCGTGTCTGCGACTCTGCCACCCTGAGCATGTGGACTTGGTCCTCACCTTCAGGACCTCCAGATGGCTTCTGTGCCTCCATGCAGGAAGGGCATGAGGGCAGAGGACGCTGGCTGCCGTGGCCTTCGCCCAGTTGATGCCCACCTGCTGATTAGTGCTAATGAGAAGCATTGGCCACCCTAACCAGCAGAAGCCTGGGTGAGGGTACCTGTGACTAGTCACTCGGCCTCCCTGAATAAAACCATAATAAAGAAAGAGGGAATGGATACTGGGCAGGGAGCCAGGGCATTCACATCCCACGCACCAAGCCTCGGTTACCACCTCTCTGCAGTGTGTCTGAATACCCTTGAAGGAGCTGCCAGGTATCGTTGGGCCAAAAGCAGAGGCTGCTGCCCTGCAGAACCACCCAGTGGCAATTGCAGACTCAGTTGGGCCCCCACAGTTATTCCCCGGGCTGGTTAGGGGCAGGAAGGTGATGTTCAGGGTCTGTGTTGGGTGGAGAAAACGAACTGGGCTCCAGAGCCAAAATCCAGCCCTGCCTTTGCCAGATTAGAGGCCCTGAGCAGGTGACCGCACCTCTGCAACCACAGGTGCTTCAGGATTATTAGGAAGATTCAACGAGGCGAAGCCTGTTGAGGGCCCACCCAGCGCTAGGCCCATCCCAGGTGTGCTGACACCACAAAGCAGGAGGCCAGCACCTGGCCTAGTGATATTTGAAGAATGGGCTTTTTGGTAGAAAATGGCTGGGAAGTTAGATCATAGGTGATCTTTATTTTTTTGTTCATTCTTTCCTTGGTTTTCTCAATTTTTTTTAAAGATTCTATTTATCCGAGAGAGAGAGATATCATGAGCGGGGCGCGGGGGGGGGGGGGACGGAGAAGTAGAGGTTGAAGCAGACTCCCTGCTGAGCAGGGAGCCCAATGAGGGACTCAATCCCAGGACCCTGGGATCATGACCTGAGCTGAAGGCAGACGCTTAACCGACTGAGCCACCCAGGGGCCCCAGTTTTCTAAATTTTGTTTGTTAAACATGTGTTCTTTTTTTTTTTTTAAGGGGTGAGGAGGGACAGAGGAGGGGAGAGGGAATCATAAGCAGGCTCCACCCCCAGTGCAGAGGCTGACATAGGGCTCTATCTCACGACCCTGAGATCATGACCTGAGCCCAAATCAAAAGTCTTAACCAAGCTTAACCAACTGAAACACCCAGGCACCCCGAGCATGTATTCCTTTTATAATTAAACAGCAGTAAGTACCTTTCTGTGCTTCTCAGAGACACTAACCACCATTGCATACTTGCAGTTTATGCGGGAGATGGCAGGGGCCTGGCAGATGACAGTGGAGCAGAAGTTCGGCCTGTTTTCCGCGGAGATAAAGGAAGCGGACCCCCTAGCAGCATCAGAAGCCAGTCAACCCAAACCCTGTGCCCCTGAAGTGACCCCCCACTACATTTGGATTGATGTATGTGCTTCCCCAGGTCCCACCCGCTATAGCTGCAAGGTCAGGGGCTCCCCCTGGGGCCAATGGTGCAGTAAACACAGAGCTCCAGGTTTAAGACTGCCTTACCTGGGGACAGGGGGATGGTTATTCCAGCCTTCTCCCCAGGCCCTTGCCGGACTCGTTGTGCTTGCCCTAAGACCCCCACCCACCCTCCTATTGGCGCAGAGCCCCACCTCGCTGGCTGTGCTGGCTCTGCGGGTGGGCGGGCCAGGCCCCCTGCAGAGCAGCATGTTCTCTTCCCACTTAGTTCCTGGTGCAGCGGTTTGAGATCGCCAAGTACTGCAGCTCTGACCAAGTGGAGATCTTCTCCAGCCTGCTGCAGCGCTCCATGTCCTTGAACATCGGTGGGGCCAAGGGGAGCATGAACCGGCACGTGGCGGCCATTGGGCCTCGCTTCAAGTGAGGGGCTCTCCTCTCGTGGTGGTGGCAGGGATGGGGTGGGGGAAATTTCTGTCAGAGTTGCTGGTGCAGTAGGCCCTCTGCAGGGGACGTTCCCATGCTTGGTCCTTTTTTTTTTTTTTTTTTTTTTTTTTTTTACCAGAAACTGATCAAGCCCTAGTACCTGCAGGGCCCCTGGGAAGGGGATCTGGATGGAATGATCTGGCCTGCCATGCCCTTCCAGGGCTGAGGAAGTCGGCCAGCATGCTGTCCATAGCAGGGGAGTGTTCAGAAAGATGGTTCACTCATGGACCTGGGGCAGCCAAATGTTGGGCAGCCTTTCTAAATTGGTTGGGGGTGGATGGCAGCAAAAGGATTCTGGTGTCATAGTGCTGAGTGGAAAACAGCAGGTGGTGTGGCAGAGCTCAGGTGTGACAAACTCAGACTGGGGGGCTGGCAGTGGCTTTGGGCAGGTCCCTTTACCCCTCAGAGATGTTCACAGAAAACTTCAGATCATGCTGACTACACCAAGTCGACTTTTGCCAAGTCCTGTGGAAAATACTAACCACATCTGGGGATACCCCCTTTTGGGGGATATGTGGCCTAGTAGGGAGGCTCAAGCCCCATGCTACGGTCAGGGGTGCTGTGGACACAGCAGGCAGGGTCATTCTGGCATGGGGAGGGCCTGCAGGTGCCTGGGTGGTCGGTCAGAAGGAGGGTGAGGGGCCCCCTTTCAGGGTACGCTACCCCTGCCTGTACCCCTTCCTGCTGCCCACTGCTAACACCAGCTCTTTCTGCCCCTCCCCTGAGCTCCAGACCCATGTTCCTGCAGCCCCCGGGGAACCCCCTGGGACTATGTTTCTCAGACCACTGTGGGGAAGGGCTAGTAGTCTTTTCCCTCCATTTCTAGTCCATCACAGATGTGTACCTTTATAAAATGCATGAGAATAAATTACTGGAAAAGACTTCACACTGGACCCCCATAGCAAGGTGCAATTGCTGTAGAAATGAGCAGATACCCCATCTCAGTTTCTGTACTACCTCATCACAGACGAACACCATCTGTAGATGCCCATCAAGTAGCCCTGGCCTGGCAGAAACCAGGTGCTCAGTAAATTTCCTTTTCTTTTAGCTTGAATTAAATGTTCTACCTTTGTAGCCCCTGTAGGTGACTGCACTCAGAAAGTAGTTTGCAGGTAGTTTGCAGACAGACAAACTTCTGGCCAAGGCAAATAAACACACAAATTGTTCATTTACCCCAGTTAGAGTGAAGGTTTTAAAAAACAACAACAACAACCCTTTCCTAGGACATTTCTGGTACAATAAACCACGGTCCTGGCCTCCAAGAGCTCTGTCATCCAGAGACGTGCCCTGAGCTCTAGGGCCGCATGGTTTGCACAGGAGCTAGAGACTCCTCGGGCATTCCTGGGCGGCGCGCTCTGACTTGGTGCCTGGTGTTCTCTGCAGACTGCTGACTCTGGGGCTGGCCCTCCTGCATGCCGACGTGGTCCCAAACGCAACCATTCGCAACGTGCTTCGAGAGAAGATCTACTCAACCGCCTTTGACTACTTCAGGTACTCCCCCAGCTGTGCTGCGTGCAGGTGTCCCACATCCCCAGAAGTCCTGGCACAAAATGGTATGGCCTGATTTATGCGCTGCCCTCCTTGTTCAGTAGCTCTGGTGGCCCTGGGTTTGAAAATCCTCAGCCCTGTGCTGTCTTTCTACGTGTGTGCTTGGTTAGAGCTAGCCTCCCTGCACAACATACGCACGTCTTCCCCCAGTTCAATGGACTGAAGAGATTAACTGCATCCATTTAACTTTCCTGTTCCTCTGGATGGTTACCACACGAAGAGTGGCTTTGCTAGTGCGCAGGTCGTGTTGTATAGAGACAGCTGTATCGGCCACAAGCACACCATTCCGGCGAGCGCTGTCCACAGCACTGGGAATAGTGGTGGAGGTGGCCATGGGAGGACTCAGGAAATCACCCCACTTTTTTCCATAAGAGTGAATGAGATCGTTGTTGCTGCTGACTAGCTCTGGGCTCACCTTTTGTCATTCAGAGACCGCTCATGTCCCCTCTCACATGCTTTTATAATATGCATGGCTTCTAGTCCCAGAGTCCAGGCACTCAATCTTGTCCTCTTGTGGTTGTTTGAAGTTGCCCCCCAAAGTTCCCTACTCAAGGAGAAAAGAGGCTGCGTGAAGACATAAGCATAATGATTAAATTTTGGACAGCCATGTTCTCAGACAAGAAGTACCTGACTGCCAGCCAGCTTGTTCCCCCAGGTAAGCCTTGTCCTCAGCTGGGCAGCTGCTCCTGGGTGATGGGGGCGGGCAAGACAGTGGTGCACAGTGGGCAGCCCTGCAGGAGCCCCGTCAGAACAGTGAGGGTCCCGCCGAGCCCTGGCCGTGGCCCTGCTGCACGGTCACCAGAGACCCAGAGCCTGCCTGGCCACCACTGGTCCTCCAGCCTCAGCTGACAAGCATGACTAAGTGCAGGGGGCCCTGAGCAGAGGCCACATGGCATAACTTCTCCCAGCACTAGCCCAGTTCACCAGCCCCCACTGCGTATCTGACAGTCCATCCTGGGATAAGGCCCATGTGCCAAGATGAATAAAGCACTGTCTCCTGTCACCTGGTAGGTGATGTCAACATGAGGAGATCGTGGGAGCACCCCTCAAGGACAGGCCCTTGGCCCACTGGAGTTAGGGAGCCAGAGAGAGTTTTCTGGAAAAGGTGACATGTGAGCTGAGTCTCCAAGGATGAATAGGAGCGAGCCAGGGTGGACAGGGTTAAGGAAAAGGCGCTACAGTGTAAGCAAGCAGCAAACCACAAAGAAACACATTCCTGTTTCTCTGAGCAGGAAGCTGATTCCCCAGCACAAAGTAGGGATGAGGAGCGCAGTTTCTGCAGGCAGACCCCCAGCCGACAACCTGACTGCAGGGAAAGGAAAGGCAAACTAAAAAGCAAGCGCAGAGATTTTCTGAGGCGGCGTCCTGGCTCCACGGAGAGCAGGGCCAGCAGTGCTTCTCACCTGCCTGCACGGCCCGACTCACTGCTCTGTTGAAGGGCAGCATGATGCTGGCCATGAGAGAGCTGTTGGTAATTGATCAGGATCGCCACCCACATTTGTTTTCTTCTATTTTAAAAGCTAGGAGAGGGGGGTGCCTGGGTGGCTCAGTTGGTTAAGCGACTGCCTTCAGCTCAGGTCATGATCCTGGAGTCCTGGGATCGAGTCCCACATCGGGCTCCCTGCTCAGCAGGGAGTCTGCTTCTCCCTCTGACCCTCTTCCCTCTCGTGCTCTCTCTCATTCTCTCTCTCTCTCTCAAATAAATAAATAAAATCTTAAAAAAAAAAAAGCTAAGAGAGGTATGCCTGGGTGATTCAGTTGGCTAAGCGTCAGACTCTTGATTTCAGCTCGGATCATGATCTCAGGGTCGTGGGATCGAGCCCCGCACCGGGCTCCGCGCTCAACGGGGATTCTGCCTGAGATTCTCCCCCTCTCTCTGCCCCTCTCCCACACTGGCATGTACGTACTCTCTCTCTCTCTCAAATAAATAAATAAAATCTTAAAAAAAAAAAAAGTTAGGAAGACTATAATACATTTTAGTAAGCTTTCTGTGTAGAATGGTTAAAGAAACTTCCCCAGGGCACCTGGCTGGCTCAGGCAGTAGAGCGTGTGACTCTTGATCTCAGGGTGGTGAGTTCAAGCCCCACCTTGAATGTAGAGCTTACATTAAAAAAACAAAAACAAACACACACTTCCGAGAGGTTGGTTTATTCTGCAGATCCATCAACCATGTCTTTCCCTCCCTGCTCTTCCACTGATCACCTTATCTCTGGTAAAAATCCAGACGCCTCATTCTGGAAGCAACAACGTGTTTCCCTACAGATAACCAAGACACCCGGAGCAATCTGGACATAGCAGTCGGCTCTCGGCAGCAGGCCACTCAAGGCTGGATCAACACCTACCCCTTGTCCAGCGGCATGTCGACCATCTCCAAGAAGTCAGGTTGGTTGAAGGTTTGCTGATAGGTCCCTCCAGTCTGAGTCACATCTTGGCGGTTCAGACAGTGAGCAGAGCACTGAAAAGCAGCTTCTTGGGTTCTAGAAGTGAAGCATGGGCCGGTGAACTCAGAAGAACACACTTGGGCCTTCTCTCTCCTCCACAGGCATGTCCAAGAAAACCAACCGGGGCTCCCAGCTGCACAAGTACTACATGAAGCGAAGGACGCTGCTGCTGTCCCTGCTGGTAAGGTGACACCCATCCTATGCCCACAGCACTGGAAACAGGAGCAGAGTGGCACATGGGTACACACAGAAGGCGTATTGATGTCTCATCTCACCAGGCCACCGAGATTGAGCGTCTCATCACATGGTACAATCCACTGTCAGCCCCGGAGTTGGAGCTGGACCAGGCCGGAGAGAACAGTGTGGCCAACTGGAGGTCCAAGTACATCAGCCTGAGTGAGAAGCAGTGGAAGGACAACGTTAACCTCGCCTGGAGCATCTCTCCTTACCTGGCCGTGCAACTGCCAGCCAGGTGGGGCCCTGGTCACACCTGCCTGATGAGGGCCTTGCCAGAAGTCTAGTACCAGGGCACCTGAGTGAGGAGAAATATGATGTGGTCACTGCCAAGGACGGTCGGGGAAGTGATCTTAGAAGCCTGGTCCTCTGCCCTAGATGTTGACCCAGTCTTTCTGTGCAGTGCTTACACAGCACAGACTCCTGCCTGGAGTGCCCCAGTACCCCAGAACCCACGCAGGAAGCGTCTGAGCACATTCGAGGAGGATAGGAAGCACATGGAGGCTGTCTGTCGCTCCAGGGAGGCAGGCCTGGGGAGCCTTTGGTTTGTTCCCACAGGTTTTTCAGCAGCAGGCTCCTCAGATTAGGTGGCCAGCAGCCGAGTGTCCTGTGAACTCTCCCCTCGTAGCTCTCCAAGGTCAGAACTCTTAGACCAATGGTAGCCAAGAGGGGCCTCCCAGGACCCTGTGTTAAGTCCCCCGAAGAAGTGCATCTACCCCACATGCAGGGGTGGACATTTCTTCCCCATGAGCCCACACTTGCCTGCTTACTGCTTCCTCCTGGTTCTAATTCAGTCCTCTGGGTCAGGACCACAGCCTGTTATCAGGTGTTCATGGAAAGTCCACCTTTCCTGGGGCAGTGACCCCTGAAAACTTGTACCCACCCTCCCATCTGCTGACGTACCTTCCGGCCTACGGGCTGCCACGCCATATGTGGGCTGCTTTGGCACCAGGGCAAGGGGTTGTTCTGAAAGCAAGGACTGTAAAGGGGGATGTCCTTTGATTGGGAGTTTGAGATCGTTCTGGCATTCATGGCATAGCCAGTCATAATGCTGTTTATTGTAAACACTCATGGTCAGAGTTACCAATACGTCAGTAGCGTAGTGTTAAGTGTTACTTGGCATTAATCTGCATCCCTCCAGTTCAGGTCTCCCTCTACCTGCCTCTCTTCCGTGGAGATGGGAGAGGCCACCCCACCCGCACCCTCTGTGTGCCATAGGTTTAAGAACACAGAAGCCATCGGCAACGAAGTGACCCGTCTCGTGCGGTTGGACCCAGGAGCTGTTAGTGACATCCCCGAAGCTATCAAGGTAGTTAGTGTAGCACGTGCTGGGGCCTGGGCTCAAACTGCACAAGAACTGAAATGCCTCCCAAATGCCTGGAAACTAGAAATGTGACAAAAACCTGGCAACTTCAGCGGGATAATGACTTTTCTAATTTCCTGTGTTTTCCATTTCTCAAGTGAGGCCTTTATTATGCTTACAGTAGAAAAATATTGAGTGTACTTTACCCGAGTTAAAATTATGCTACTTTACATCATGTATCAGAAGCATTTCCCCACGGTGTTGTAAGTGCTTCATCATCACTTTGGGACCGCCCCTGAGATAACAGGGTGGGCCGGGTGTTTCCAGAGGGGCATCAGGGCCTGCCTGTGCCAGACCATCTCCCTGTTTCCTTCCCAGTTCCTGGTCACCTGGCACACCATTGACGCCGACGCGCCCGAGCTCAGCCACGTGCTGTGCTGGGCACCTGCCGACCCGCCCACGGGCCTCTCCTACTTCTCTAGCATGTACCCGCCGCACCCTCTCACCGCGCAGTACGGGGTGAAAGTCCTGCGGTCCTTCCCGCCGGTGAGCCCGCGTCCTGCCTGAGTCGGCCCCGGTGGGACCACCAGGCAGTGTTGGGGTGGAGACAGGAAGGACGGGCTTTATCTCAAACTTGATGTGGGCCTGGTGAAACATGGGTCCATCTTCGAGCAGGTCTTCATCCCCATTTCTGTTCAGGCAGTCATAGAAGACAGATTTAGTTCTGATTCAGATACGTTAGGAAGTTGACTTGAGTTTGGTGCCAGTTGTGGCTGTGTGGGCACAATCGCCCAGCCGTGGGCTCTTGGGAAGCCTGGGAATCCCATGTGACAGCCACAGTGACAGGGGTTTGGTAGCTGACTCACCGAGGCCCCAGCACACGGGCCTGCTGTGACTTCAGCCTTTGTCCCCGAGCAGGCCCCCAGCAGTGAACACACATGGGTGGGCCCTTCCCCTGTCCTCGTTCCTTTTGCTTTTTCTCACCCATCATGTGTTTCAAGCCATCGGCCATTTTCCTTGCTGTCCTCTGGGTTTTCCCTGGTTCTCAGTTCCCTGTGATCTCTAGCGAGATGGTGTCCAATGGGCTGAGTAACAGTGGGGCCATTCTGGGTTGGAGTGGGGCCCTGGGACAGCCATCTGTGTTGCTTTTGTTTTTACTGTCCTGGAGGTAAGGAATTGTCTTCCCTTCCTGGAGGTCATGATTGCTCGTCCACCTCCTTTGCAGGACGCCATCCTGTTCTACATCCCCCAGATTGTGCAGGCCCTCAGGTATGACAAGGTAAGGCTGTTCCAGCATGTGCTGTCCCTTCTGAGAGCCGTGCCGGGCGGTGGGGAGGGGGCCCTCGGCAACAGGGATGGGGCCTTGGGAGCAGGGTCTCCGAGCTCTTCTCACACACACCCCCACCGAGGCTGTGGCCGGTGCTCATGGTCAGGAGGCCCCCCTCACCCCACCTCACCCTGAGGCCCCATCTTGCTGTGCAGGATCAGTGGGCTCTAGAAATATTGCCAGCTACTTCCTCAGTCCCTGAATCCAGCTCCCTCGTCTCTTCGGTGGGAAGCAGGGAGGGTCAGACAAGATGATGTGTGTTTGGTGTGCTTGGGCTGCCAAAGCAAGGAACCACAGAATGGGGGGGTTAAATGTATTTCTCACAATTCTGGAGGCTGGAACTTGGAGACCAAGGTGCCCATAGGGTTGCTTTCTCTTGAGGCTTCTCTCCTTGGCTTGCAGATGGCTACCATCTCCCTGTGTCCTCACGTGGTCTTCCCTCTGTGTATCTATGTCCTAATCTCTTATAAGGACCCCACATTGGACTAGATGCCACCCTAATGATCTCATTTGAATTTAATCACCTCTTTAAAGGCCTGTCTCCAGACACCGTCATACTGAGGCGTGCACGACTTCAACCCATGAATTGGGGATGGCGGGGGGGCACAGTTCAGCCCTGCATGTATAGCATACCTGTACGTGAGATGCCTAGCCCAGGGCCTGGCACAGAAACAGCCCCCTGACACAGGACTGACCGCAGCCCGGAACCCACACTACCCGTGCTTCATCCCAGCACCCTCCCCCCCATGCTTGAGTCTTGAGTCCGGCAGCAATAGCCGCCCCTTTCCCGCTTCTGCCGATTCCGCTCCGCACTGCATGGGGCACCAGAGCCCAGGGTGTCGGGCTGAGCCCTTGTGGCAGTGAGCACTGGCTGGGTGTCCCGGGGCTAGCTGCTTCCCCACGGATTGGCAGGATGCTCTGTCTCAGTCCACAGACCAGAGTGCTTCTAGACCTGTAGCCAGCCTTTAAAGACGGAGTCCTGTCTTAGCGTGGTAACTGCCAAAAGCCCTCCAACTCAGCAGGTAGTTTTGATACTGTGCCAGAGTTTATTCACCAAGCCAGGGCCCAGCACTTGGGGGCCCGTCACAGTGCGCCTTTTCTCCAGGCACCCATTTCCTCTCCCTCCCCTCCATCATCTTCTCCCTCTACTGTTTGTGTCTTTGCTTCCACCCCAGCCCTAGAACGCCTCGCTCCCCAGGCAGCGTGCTCTGAGCTCTGCTCTGCGCCTGGCCGCGGGGGCCTCCATGGGCTGCCGTTCGCGTGGAGGTGTGGGTGGGGGCTGCGGCCAGCATGTGCGAGTCAGGCGGGCTGCTCTTGGTTTCATTTGGCCATGATTTTACATAAGTTGCTTTCCACAAAAATCCTGATACATTTTTCTCTTTTTTTTTTTTTTCTAGTTTTCAAAATTGGGTTAATTCCTTGGCATTATCCAAAAGTGACTGAGTTTTTCTCCTTTTTTTCTCCCACATATCATTATAAATTCGTGGATTTTGATATGTTTGGTATGTCTCAACCCACTAGTTATTTTTGATGCTCATCTTTCTGACTCCTCGGAATCCCCAAGTGTCCCTTCTTTGATCTTTAGTCCTTGATAACCTTGTTTTCTAGGAAGGATAAGATATTCTAGGCTCTTCTTATTTTCTGCCTCAGACCTGGAATCACCCATTTTCCGAGGAACTCCAATTCATTTTACTGAGACAACATAATCTAAACGCTAAGAATGGTCACTGTCATTGAGTTGGTCGTGGTTTCTAGGCCTTTCTAGTAGATAGAGCTTTTTGCTTTTGTTTTTTTGTTTTGTTTTTTTAGAGGAAATATATCATGAGATTATACTAATATTTTCTTTTTTTTTAGTGTACTAATTCAAATGTAGGATTATAGAGTTTTTTACTTTAGTTGAGTTTATGTTTGAATCTTTTAATACTAAAAATACTGGTTTCTAATAACTTTAACATACTATTTCTTTGCATTATTCCACTATGTTAATAGTTTCAGAGTCACAATACCTATATTATTACAACATGATTACTAAAAACTGGGTCAGATTTTTTTGTCTTTTGTTCTTGGTATATTTTCCACTGGGAACATACAGTCAGATTACTTGTTTTTGTTTTTGTTTTGTTTTTTTAATTTCAACTTTTCGGCAAAACATGGGTTTATTTGGGAATAAAAGAGAATTGCAATCTGGGACAGACAAGCTGTGGCAAAACCATAGGCAAGTCCCTAAATTACTCAATTCTTTTTTTATTTTTATTTTTTGAGAGAGAGTGCATGTGCAAGCAGGAGGGGGGGAGGGGGAGAGGGCGAGAGAGAATCCCAAGCAGGCTCCACACCCAGCACAGAGCCCAACGTGGGGCTCGATCTCATGACCCCAAGATCATGAGCTGAGCTGAAATCAAGAGTCGGATACTTAACCAACTGAGCCACTCATGTCCCCCGCAAATTACCCAATTTTAAAGTCACTTGAAATGATTCTTCTCTGTGAGGTTATGTCAACTCAAGACTGAGCTAGCTTCATTGGTTTCTTTCTTGCTTTCCATTTCTAGGGGTTTTTTGTTTTTTTTTGTTAAGTCTGAGCTTGATGGGATACAAATATATTTGCTTATATTGTCTTTAAAAAGAAGGATAAACCAAAACTAGAGGGAACAGACAGGGAGCAGACAGGATGGAAGTGGCCATACTTAGTAATTTTTTTGACTTTGGAATTATCTCATTGCTTGTATAATTAGTTATAAAGCAAACATGGATTTGTTTTCAACCAAATTGTCTGGCAAGGCAGATATTAAATTCATTAAGAACCGCACAGGGAGGGCACCTGGGTGGCTCAGTTGGTTAAGCGACTGCCTTCGGCTCAGGTCATGATCCTGGAGTCCTGGGATCGAGTCCCGCATCGGGCTCCCTGCTCAGCAGGGAGTCTGCTTCTCCCTCTGACCCTCTTCCCTCTCATGCTCTCTATCTCTCATTCTCTCTCTCTCAAATAAATAAATAAAATCTTAAAAAAAAAAAAAACCGCACAGGGATAAAATGCTAACTAAAACCTTTCCCAAACCTAGAAGGCTCCATGGGCCTCAGTGACTGATGACACTTCCTCCTTGCTCAAACAGCTGCCTGTCTCCACCTCCCTGTGATAGTCTGTTCATTACTTCATTGAGTCCCCTCTGTGGTCTCAGCAAAACTGACCACATTACTATCGTAAAAGGACATAACTCAGGAACAGCCAGGTGGAAGGGCAGCATAGGACAAGGGATGTGGGAAGGTTGCAGAGCTTCCATGCTCTTTGGGCGCATGGCTCTCACCACACCTCCACCAGCCCAGAAGCTCTGCAAACTTTTATTTAAACACACTATAAGTTGAATGTTTATAGTTTATCTTTAGATCCTTTTGCTGGGTTCGCGTTGGGAAACCCATAGCAAGGAATTATTTGAAATTTGACCTGCTTGGTAAGCCCACCCAGCCAAGTTGAGGACATCTATCCAAAGACTACTTTACCAAATGCAGGGGCCACGAACTGCGGTGGTCAGGGGAGAGACCACTCCTTCAGAAGTCTTCCAGAAAGGCCTGCACCTTTTTTAACTTTTGGACAGGGTAATTAAAACTGGAGCTACAAGTAGCAGAACATGACTAAGAAGGAGAAAGAGGAGAGGTCCTTAGGATAGTGGTCATGGTATGTTAACTCATGAAGAAGTGTCTGTGTGTTAGAATTTTCTGGAACCTGCCCATCACTGTGGAATATTGTTCCAAACAACCAGTTTATAGCTGAGTTTTAGTACGCAGCCTACTCATTCCTCATACTTGACAACAGCAGAAATTGAGAGTTCTGGTTCTTGGAGAGTTAGGGTTCTTAAGAGTCCAGGGGAATGCACAGAGGAAACAAAAGCTGGCTCCTTCCTGTTTTGCAGACCCCACCGCCTGGGGCCCCATGTGCCCCGTCGGCCAGCTAGCAAGCTAGAACTTGGCCTAGCCCCTGGACTGGGCTCACACATCCCCAGACAAGCTTGCTCACACAGCTGGAAATCACTGGTCCTCACTTCTTGCTAGGTCTGCAAGTGCTGGGAGTCCATCCTGCACTGGGTTAGAGTCTCCCTTAGTGGAGAGGTGTCCAGGCCTGGGCTGATGGTGACCCTGCTCTCCTATAGATGGGATATGTGCGAGAGTATATTCTGTGGGCAGCATCCAAATCCCAGCTTCTGGCACACCAATTTATCTGGAACATGAAAACTAACATCTATCTGGATGAAGAAGGGCACCAGAAAGACCGTGAGTATTTGTCACCTTCCCTCAGTCCTCACCCCCCTCCAAAGCCCTCCAGGGCCTGTGCTGCCCCAGCCCATCCCTCTGCTTCCCATCCTTTAGTGGGAACGCCTCATCTTTAACACCCAGCAGGAGCAGGACCCCCCTCCTTCATGAAGCCTTTGCTAACCTCACCTGCAGACACCCTGCCTACCCTGGCACCATCCTGCAGCTCCCCAAGCACATGCGAGAGCTTCTTCTCACCCTGCCCTTGACCTAGCAATTCCGTGTGGGGACGAGGCGGCGACCCAGGGTGAATGGTTCTCAAACAGAGCTTGTCCACATCTTCCCACCCTTAAAAACTAGTGAGGCCCCCAGAAGCTTTAGTTCTCAATATTAACCAGTGTTGGACAGTAAAACCAAGACATTTAAAAAAGATGAGCCTATTACATGTTAACATAAATAACATTTTTGTGAAAAATAATTGAAAAAGGAGAAAAGTGGTGTTCCTTTACAGTTTTGCAGATCTCTTTAATGTCTGTAATGTCATAACATCTTTCTGTAGTAAAAGACAGCAGGATTCCCATTCCACTTCTGCATTTAACCTGTTGGAAATATGCTGTTTTGGCTGAAGTCAATGCAGGGAATTCGGCTTCACGCAGACATGGAGCTGGAAAAGGAAGGAGGATTTTAGTCGTCTTTCTGGTCACTACAGATAGTCTCGGTTGATACTGCACCAAACACAAGTGATAGGTTCTTAATGATTAATTGTAACTTGGATTTGAACTCATGTCAGCGAGTTTCTCATGCTCTTTCTTTGAAGTCCATTGGTCTACCCAGTGCTCACACCCACCCCCACCCTCCGCAGGACTTCACAACATTAAAAATCACACGTGTGAATGCCCCACTGGTCTTACAAACCAGAAACATTTTCAAGTGCTGGGAAGCTGTCAAGTTCACAGTCACAGATGCAGGTTTCCCAAAACGTAGTCGTTTTCCTTAAATAGCAGATTCACCTTGGTCATTTTCAAGAAAATATACCTAAGTCCAAATAACTATATTTTTGTCCGTCGGTCACTCTTTTAAGTAAAAATGGTGTTCCCTGAAACAAGAAGTTAGTTCAGTTGGAAAATCCAACGCAAGGCGCTTTTCCGCGGGAGCCTGACAGCGCCTGTGTACTTCACACGTGGCCGACTGCTGCGTGACTTCCATGTCATCACACAGAGTATCAGAGAGATGTCTTCGGGGTAGAGTGTCATCAAATTAGTCCGTCCTTATCGCCTCACCAGGGACATTCTTAGTGACACTGGCTTTTGTTCACACCACGGGAGCAGAGCCATGAGGATCCAGTGACCACTAGCATCTTGGCCGACTGCTTGTGCCCAGCCTCGCAAGCATCTACACAGCAAGGAGGGCAAACAGCCTTTCAGTGTGGTTTTGACTGGGGGGTCTTGAAGGGTCCCAGGGACCCTCCAGGCAGCTACAGACCACACTCTCGGGGCAGCTGAGCTGGCCTCGGTTCTGGGGAACACCTGAACACCTGGACTGCACATCTGGCAAATGTGGCGTTTCCTTGAGGGCCTTCAGTGGCCCAGCTGCAGGCTCACCCTCTTGGTTTCTCTGTCAGCTGACATCGGCGACCTCTTGGAGCAGTTAGTAGAGGAGATCACTGGCTCCTTGTCGGGCCCAGCCAAGGACTTCTACCAGCGGGAATTTGATTTCTTTAACAAGATCACCAACGTGTCAGCCATCATCAAGTAAGTGGCATCTCAGTCCTGGCTCATGGGAATTGCCTGGAGGGCCCCCACTGATTCTTGAACAGCCAGGGTTGGGAATCTCTGCCCTGGCAAGTCAGGTCTCTTGGAAATAGAGCAAAATGCACAGCCATGCAAATTTCAGAAAACCTATCATAGTTTCCTTCTGGATAGTGTCCCGTAGTTTGAGGCCACTCTGCTCTCTCCAAGTGCTGAAGGGACCTAGGGTATTAGGAAAACCAAACTCCTTTGTAGCTCCCAGTGTCGTTTTACTGATTAACCTCCTGGGCTGTCCATGTGTGAGGGCTGACGCCATCCTTGGGCATTGGTGGCCCTGCCTGTTTGTGTGGGACGGGGCCCTGGAGTCATCAACTGGCCAAGGGCCTAGGGCAGGCCCCAGCAGGGGAGCACTGGCTGCCTGTCCTCCTGGGTGCCTTATTCCCCGGGCTGTCTCTGGTGCTCAGGCTTCTTTCACCTTGGTCACCAAGTGGCCTCACCCATATGTCCTGAGGCCCTTTCCTGGGCCCAGTACTAAGTACAGTGGTGATACAGCAGCTTCTAGCCCACAGAGGCCTCAAGGGGTGGGAGGGGGCATTCTCTGGGTGTCCCGTCAGGCACCTGGTTCCACTCCACCCTGTCATCCTCACCCTACGGATGCAGGAGGTCGGAGGGGCCTGCCCAAGATCATGCTGCAAGTAAACAACAGGACCAGCACTTGAGCATAGGCCCCAGAGCCAGCTGTGTCCCCTTTGTGTCTCTGACAGCAACATCACACACCACACACAAGTGAGGGGGAAGGACAGCCAGAAAACTCCACCTTAGTCCCCCAGGGGCCACGCGGCCCCTGATGAGTGTGGGGCAAGGATCCCTCAGAGTGGCCTCCCGGAAGAGCTGGGCCTCGCAGGGCCCTCAGTAGTAGCTAGAACTAAGAGGAAAGGAACTGAGAGGCAGGGCGGGCAGACGGGAGGGGCCCTGCACTGCCCCCAGAAACCCCAGAGGCCAGTTCCTGCAGTGACAAAGCAAAACATTTCTGTCCTGTTTCTCAGACCCTACCCTAAAGGCGACGAGAGAAAGAAGGCATGCTTGTCGGCTCTGTCTGAAGTGAAAGTGCAGCCGGGTGAGCAGGACCCACAGTTGGCTGATGAGCTGGGCTTCTTCCTGCGGGCGGGTAGGGCAGGCATGGGGCCCAGGGAGGTGGCCAGCCCACGTCAGCCTGGGCCCTGGGACACCCGGTACCCCTCTCCACACTCTGCCCCTGGTGAGCTGGGAGCCACTTCTCACCTGACACTCTTCATCTTCCTTGCTGCCTTCTATTTCTAAAAGCCCAGACACTGTCCTTGGCAGCTGTTATTCTAGAAGTTTCCTGAACTCCAGTGGAACAGGAGCAATGCAGGCTGCACAGACAGTGGGCATGAGTGGGGGTGTCACAGGTGTGCCGGGCCAAGGGTGCCTGTCCCCCAGAGGGGAAGTTGCTCCCTGGTGCCTACCAGCTATTGCCATGTGGGAATTTGAGCCCAGTGCAGCCAGCTCTGTGCTTTCTCAGGCTGGAAATCCAGACATCACAGGTCTCCATTTTTAACCATGGGTACAGGCTTATTTTTTCAAAACCCTGGCCGTCTTGTGCAAACATTCACACGGGCTGTCCTTGGTTCAGACTTTTCCTTGACTTGTGTTGAGCCCCCTAACCTGCCCAGTGCAAACAGCAGCTCAGCTTCTCAGAGAAGGCTTGACATCCACGTGGGGTCTCGTTTTCCCTGGTTCACACGTCCACGAGCCCCCAGCCCCCCACAGCCCATGCCACTGGGTCTTGTCCTGGAGGCACTGGGGAGCAGTAGATTGCACTTCTGAGAGAGCGGCTAGAGCCAGCCAGGGAAGGAGGATGTGAGCAGAGAGGGGGTGGCATGATCCTTCTGCCCTCCTTCCCCTGGCGACAAAGCCCAGCTGACCACACAGCAAGGCCTCACTTTGCTCCCCCGGAGCCCCAGCCCATCCTGTCTCAGGGCCCCTCCTGGAAGTCCGCACCCCAGTGGGGATCTCTCGCACTTCCCAGGCCACGTGCGCGCGCACACGCACACACACTCTCTCTCTCTCTCTCTCTCACGGTGGGGTGGGGGGTGGACTGCCAGATCCTTGACCAGGAATGGGCTTTCTCTTGTCCTCCCCACTTAATGTGTGTGCTGAAAAAAAGGAGTAAGAGTCAGTGGGGTGAATCCAAGAACCGAGGGGTTCCGGGTGCACAGAGGCAGGGTAGGAAGCTCCTGCGTGTGCCCTATGAGAGCAGGCAGCCCCACACCCCACACTGAGTGGCTGGTGGGGCTCTGAGGAGCAGCGTGCTAGGTCCATGAAGCTGAGGGTTGGTGTGTCCTCCTGGAGAAGTGTCTCCTGGGAGGTGGCAGCTCATTTGTTAGATCTCAGGAAGGACCCAGGGAAAGACCACAGATCAGGGAGGACAGACCCTTAACGGCCACAGAATAAGATGTTATCGGTGCCCCAGAGGAGGACCTAGAAGCCCCATCTGGGGGGAGGAGGTCACACTTGGGCTCCCTGTGACTTGCGCTCTGTCCCTGCACAGGCTGCTACCTGCCCAGCAACCCTGAGGCCATCGTACTGGACATCGACTACAAGTCCGGGACACCCATGCAGAGGTAAGAGGTGGCCTGCCGTCTGGCAGCTCCCTTACACCAGGTTCTCCTGCTCCAGCACCCGTGCCATGTTCCTTCTGTTGTTTTTCAGTGCCGCTAAAGCCCCATATCTGGCTAAATTTAAGGTGAAACGATGTGGAGTTAGTGAACTTGAAAAAGAAGGTCAGTGAAGAATCTCTGACACAGTTTGGGATCTAAGCGTTTTCCCTGGATGATGCCAGTTTCCCTGGGCGTGTTTAGTTTATGACCAGCTCCCTGTGAAAGGTGACGTCCCTCCGCTCTCGTCTGAGCCCCGGTTTAGGGACGGCATGACGCTGGTGTAGTGACAGAGAGCCCTGGAGGCCGGTCCCAGGTCAGCCATCGAGTGCAGGAGGCACCTTCCTGGGGCTGAGTGGCCCAGGGCTTCAGGGGGTGCCGTGCAAGCAACACAGAGATGGCCCCCCACAGTCCCGGAGGACTGAAGTGCGGCATCAGGCTGTCGGCATGCCTGTGCTCGTTCTGAAGGGCTGCGGGGGGAATCTGTTCCATGTCTTTCTCCCAGCTTCCCGGGCTCGCCGGCAAGCCTTGGCAATCCTCTGCGTCGCTCCCACCTCTGCCTCTGTCCTCACGAGGCTTTTTCCCTGTGTGCTCTGATAAGGGCCCACCCTAATCCTCATGAACTTGACTGTATGGGCAAAGATCCTATTTCCAAATAAGGTCAATTCTGTGGTTTTGAGTGGGCGTGAATTTTGGGGGGACACTAAACCCAAGTAGAGGGGGTGTGGCCCCCCTGCCAGTATGGGGACATGCCTTCCATGGCCTTCCTTGCACTCTGGCCCCCAAGTCCTCCCTGGCACCCTAGGGTGTAGACACACACACTCCTGCCCCCCCCCCCCCAGCTCCCCAGTGCTGGTCCTGGGCACCCCTGGGCCCCCACTTCCAGTGAAAAGGGGGCTCTAGCTTCAGTTCCATTTAAGCCTAAACATTCTTTGGAAGAGACCCCAGGCCCTGTGGCTCCACCGACTGACGCCAGGTGTCTGCTGAGCCTCTTTGGCCTCCTTGGGGCTTTGCAGAGACACTCCCCAAGGTTCCTAGGGTTCTGGGCCTATGAGCAGGGCTTGCCCCGGCCCCCACAGACGGCCTCTCCCAGCCTCCAGGCTAATAGGCTGCCTCTCTGCCTCGTATGCAGGTCTGCGGTGCCGCTCAGACTCCGAGGACGAGTGTGGCATGCAGGAGGCTGACAGCCAAAAGATCTCATGGCAGGCAGCCATCTTCAAAGTGGGAGACGACTGCCGGCAGGTAGTGAGCGGCCGGGCCTGCCCTCCCCAAGGCACCTCGTGTGCGGAACCAGAGCTTGGCTTCCCACGTTGGGTGGAGGTGCCGCGGAGGAAATCGGGGCTTTCTGCCTAACCCAGGGACCTCTCCAGCAGCTCCCACCCACTGTCCCTCCCCTGCCACCCAGAGGGAACTGCCCTGGGAGGCAGGTGTCCCTGACTCGCATCCCCCACTGGACAGCACGGCCTCAGTTCAGCCCAGTGCCGGATGGTCCTGAGCCCGACCCAGCACGGTGTGCAGTGAGGCCAGACACTCCAGGCTCCTGCTCGGCCATGGCCTCCTTCCCTCCCTCCCTCCTCACTGGCAGGGCTGCTCGGGGTCAGGTGGACTAGAGCACAGGAGGCGGCCAACTGACCAGCGCATGCCTCCCTGGTCTCCAGGACATGCTGGCTCTGCAGATTATTGACCTTTTCAAGAACATCTTCCAGCTGGTTGGCCTGGACCTCTTCGTCTTCCCCTACCGTGTGGTGGCCACCGCTCCCGGGGTAAGTTCCCTGTGCAGGAGCCAGGGGGGAATCCCCCATGCCTCAGGCTGAGAAGAGCCCCGCCTGCAGGCCTCGGCATCTGGCCCTTCCTCCCCAGTGCGGAGTGATTGAGTGCATCCCTGACTGTACCTCTCGGGACCAGCTGGGCCGCCAGACAGACTTCGGCATGTATGACTACTTCACGCGCCAGTACGGGGACGAGTCAACCCTGGCCTTCCAGCAGGTGAGCGACAGGGCGGCCCCCAGACCCGAGATGGCCTGCACGTGCCATCCCGCCCACCCCCAGCACTGCCTGTGGGCCAGCACCCTGCTTCCCTCTTGCCCTGCTTTTCTGAGTCTTTCTACGTTTGGGGGTAAAACCAGGGTACCCCACAACCTTCCTTGGGATTCAAAGGAACCTCGAGATGGACTCCCCAGGAGAAAGCAAGTTCGTGGGGTGTGGGAGGAAGTGGTTGCTGCCCCTGCACCCCCAGATGCAGTCACTTGTCCTTTCTGTCTCCAAGATCTGGCTTGCTGATTTGGTGTCTGCCTCCAAGGCTGGGAACAAGAGCCCAGAGAACACCCCCAAGCCTCGGAGTCCCAGGCAGGGAGGCAGGAGAACTCCTGCAAGGCCCTGGGAGGTGCACCCCTTGGGGGCCATCCGTGAGCACCTGGGCTCTCTCCACGCAGGCGCGCTACAACTTTATCCGGAGCATGGCTGCCTACAGCCTACTGCTGTTCCTGCTGCAGATCAAGGACAGGCACAATGGGAACATCATGTTGGACAAGAAGGGCCACATCATCCACATCGGTCAGCCAGGCCCCAGCGCCACCCTCTTCCTCTCCCTTCACCCCCTAGAGCCTGGGGCAGGATAGCAGTCCCTACCCCACAGCAGAGCTAGGCATGCTGGGGTCACCCAGCCAGGAAGGGCCCGGGTCAGGTTTGAGTTCAGCTTTGGGGCCCAAGCTATTGGGCTTGGGGGGCTGAAGGGGCAAGTAGCAGCAGGACCGAAGGGCATGGAGTGCTCTGGGGTCAGAAACTAGAACCAGGCAGAGCATGGCTCACCCAGCCCTGGGGCCAGCCTCATTTCTGCTCCAGCCTGGCTCCCCACCTCCACTTCCTCTTTTGTCTCATGTCTGCTTGCCACCACCCACCCCCGCCATCCCCAGGAAAACATGGCCTGTGGCCAACTCACGGAGTGTGGGAGCCGGTGGCTTCAAGCCCTGGCTGAAGCATGCCCACATCTTGCCCTGGAACTTGGTCCTATCAAGAATGGCTTTGGGGGTTTTGGGGGTTTTGCAGACTTTGGCTTCATGTTCGAAAGCTCACCGGGCGGCAACCTTGGCTGGGAACCAGACATCAAGCTGACCGACGAGATGGTGATGATCATGGGGGGCAAGATGGAGGCCACGCCCTTCAAGTGGTTCATGGAGATGTGTGTCCGTGGCTACCTGGCTGTGCGGTGAGCCCCAGGGAAGGGCCAGTGGGGGTACCAAGACCGTGGGGGAGGAAGGTGGGCAGGCTGGCACCGGTCCTGGTTGCCACTTAATCCCACAAGGCCAGCCTCCAGAGGTCCCATGGGACCTTCTCAGGCCCCTTTGTGGACAGAGAGGCTGCAGTTCAGAGAGAGCAAGGCAGGTGCTAGAGGCTGCCTGCTGGCCTGGGCAGCCCGGGCCTTGACTTCCTGTTGCTGCTCTGCCCACCTGCTCTGGGTGTCAGTGTCCCACCATGCTCTGTAGTCTCCTGGGTGTGGCTTGGCCTGCCAGCACCTTGGGCTCCCCACTCTGAGCACCCCATTCATCCCTTCACCCAAGCCTGAGCATCCACCGTCCCCCAGGCTGCACGCTGAAGACTTCCTTTCCTGGCTTCAGAGTGTCACGTGGCCAAAGCCACACAACAGCGTTGTGGCACCTGAACTCCAACCCCGAGTCTGTTGGGAGTCTGCGTCACGCCCCCTTGCAGGGTCTGGCTGCGTTCGCAGTGCCCACCTGCACTTCCTCAGCCAGCCATAGAAACTGTGGCTGGGGGCCTGGGGTGGGCGGACCAAGGCACGTCGCTCAGCCAGGTCCAGGGTGTGTGAGCAGCCCCAGCCCGGCCACCGCAGGGGCTGCCCTGGTGAGCCACAGAGGTGCGGGGAAGTGGGCAGCTGTCCGGTGGGGGCTGCGCCGCAGGACGGCGGGCAACGCCAGCCTGCTCAGGCCAGCCTCCTTCCCCTTCCTTCCCCGCAGGCCCTACATGGATGCGGTCGTCTCTCTGGTCACTCTCATGTTGGACACGGGCCTGCCCTGCTTCCGTGGCCAGACAATCAAGCTTTTGAAGTAGGTCCTGGGCACACGCACAGGCCATTTGGGGGGCAGTTGTCCCCTCCGGGTGAGAGCCTCCTGAGTGTTGGTGAATGCGATCATTATCAGTGCTCTCCTGGGAGCCCCAGAGCAGACCGTGTTCCTGGGTGAGACCCTGTCACCGCACTGGGGCTGCGGACATCCCAGGGTCCCTTCACTTCTCAAGGACGCAGGGCCAGCCCCTGCCTCCAGGTCTGAGGCTGCAGTGGCTTAGCCCCGGGTTGGTCCTCCCCCAGCCCTGGGGCCACGCAGCCCAGGAGGTGCTGGGGAAGGGGACAGGCCCCCCAGGGCCAGCTGGGGACAGTGTCCCTGCCCCTCACAACTGTTCCCAAGAGGGAGCATTCCCTGGGCCAACCCTCACCTGAACAAATTCCCACAAATGCTACGTGCAGTCTTTTAGCAAGACCTCCACATCCCCACGGGGAGGGCAGCCTCGAGGGTGCGGTAGCTTCGGTGGCAGCCCTGACGTGGCCCTTGCCCCCAGGCACAGGTTCAGCCCCAACATGACTGAGAGAGAGGCTGCGAATTTCATCATGAAGGTCATTCAGAGCTGCTTCCTCAGCAACAGGTGAGCCACCTGCCACACACCAGTGTTCTCTGGGCACCTGCACAGGGCCACCACGCCCGGGCTGAGTGACGGGGATGCTGCTGTCCCAGGGGACTCTCTGTTCCACAGGACCTGAAGGGAGTCCTCGCAGAGTGATGGGGTACTGGGTTAGAGGGGCCAGGGATGTGCAGAGGGGAACACCCAACAGAAGCCTCAAGGCACGTTTCCCACATGGGGCCCAAGCCCGTGAGGCCAAGTGAGCTGCGGGTGCAGAGGGCATGGGGCGTGGGGGCGGGGCACGGTGGGCACAGCCCAGCAGGCTGGGTGAGGGGCAGAAAGAGCTCCCCCCACCCCTGCTTCCCCACATCTTCCTCAGGCGGGGCAGGGCGGGACCAGGCCGGTTGGCCATTATGACAGGGGAGCCGGGAGAGGAGGCGGGGTCTGGTTCTGGAGGCAGAGCCCGAGCTGAGCACCTGGGTGGGAGTGGAGCTGAGCTTAGCCGCCCTGAGCCCCTGGAGGTGCAGACGCAGAATCTGAGAGGAACGCTGAGAGCCGCCCAGGGGCGGCCTGACAGGAGCAGAGAAACAGAAAGTAGCTCAAGGGCAAGCACGGAAACCCGACAGGAGGGGTTTAGAGGGCGGGTCAAGGGACGTCTCTTCTGATTGTTTTGTTGGCAGAGTAAGGCTTGTGCTGGGAGGTGTGATGCGGAGGACGACGGGGTCTCATTCGTGTGCCACGTGCAGGCGAGGGGCCGGAGTGGTGCCTGATATGGGGACAGCTCCTATCGATGGGCTCCCAGGCCCAGGGCCTCGGCCTAGGACAGAGGGCAGGCATTCGGCTGAGGAGGCCCGGCAGGAGACAGAGCAGAATGGGGCTCACACAACCGTGGTCACTGGTGGGGGAAGGCGTGCGCCCTGGAAGAGGGGCTGGCAGGGAGGCCAGAGGGCCGGCCTGCTTACATCTGCACCTTCAGGGAGGGGAGGAGGGACACCTGCTCGGTGCAGCTTTCAGGCAGTCGTGAAGGACTCGGGGGTGAAGGGCCCCAGAACCAGATGGTCCTCCACAGCCTCCCTCCACTCTCCTTCCAGGAGCCGGACCTATGACATGATCCAGTACTATCAGAACGACATCCCCTACTGAGGGTGCGGCCAGACCAGCGGCGGCGGCCACCACCCCCCAAGCCGTCCCGCAGTCGTGGAGCCGAGCGAGCACGTCCCCACCCCGGCTGCCGCACGTGGTCAGAGGGGGTGAGCTGCCGGTAGCCCCGTCATTCCGTCCACTGGACTTGTTTTTATGGGACAAAAGTACAGCACGCAGAGCCTGGCAACCCGCTCCTTCCTGGCGTGACCCACGAGTGACATGCGAGGCTGAGGTGACAATCATCTGAGGACACTCTGCATGGGTGTGAACACTTCATTTGCACTGGACACATTCCCAACACATTCCCTACCTGTCTTATTGCATAGGTACATGAAGTATTTTCTTGTGTATAGAAAATTACATTCAACTTAAGATTTAACCAATGTGAACAAAATAAAACAACAAAAGTGTGGAGTCCACGTGTACGTTCAGCCGAGGGGTGATTCCTGGATGTGCTGGGAAGGGAGCACGGCAGTACAGGGACGAGGGGGGCTCCTTGCGGCCAGCTGGGAAGCCTCTGGGGGGCCAGGGGCACTGCGAGTTAACACTGCTCTGTTGCAGCTCTCGTAGGGGCCCCCCGACTTTCCCATCTGTGTCTCTCTGTCTCTTGTCACCAGAGTGGGGCCCCCTGTCCTGCCTCTGCTCTGGGACTCCGAAACCTTCATGCAGCCGTCTGCCCCCACCCCCTACGGCCTCTAGGACTTTCAGCAGACAGGAGGTAAAGACCCCAAACTAAAAAAGAAGGTGACACAGAGCAACTAGAAATAAGTCACTAAAGTTAAAAATGCAAAAGAGCAGTTACCGACCAACAAGAGAACAAAATTACCAAAAATGAAGAGAAAAGGGAAGTTGAAAGAGAAGCTCCAGTCAGCTTCTAGTGAGATTCCGGAGGTGATGAGAACCACACTCAGCTTCAGGAAGCACAGTTGAGTCCTGAGCAGTATAAATAGGAATATAAAAAAGAAGCCAAGGGGCGCCGGGGTGGCTCAGTCGGTTGAGCGTCCAACTCTTGGTTTTGGCTCAGGTCGTGATCTCAGGGTCCTGGGATCAAGCCCCGCATCCGGCTCTGCACTCAGTGGGGAGTCGGCTTGAGGATTCTCTCTCTTCTCCCTCTGCCCCTCCCCCTGCTCATGCTCTGTCTCTCTAAAATAAATAAATCTTTAAAAAAGCCAATATGTAAGTTAAAAAATCCAAAAGAAGGCAGGAAAGGAGGAAGAAACAACAGATGGGACAGAGTAATCCTGTGACAGCCGACTTCAGTCTAGTTGCCTCTTTAATTATGTTACATATCAACAGACTAACCACTGCAGTTAAATGCGGGATGGCAACGTGGATGAAGGACAAAGAAACGAGATGCTGAGAGAGAGGCACTTTGAATCTAAAGCCATAACCCTAAGGTGAAGAACACAGAGAAAAAAGGATTGACTGCCTGCAACTGTGTTAAGAGTTTATGAAGCAAAATTTGACAGAATTCAAAGAATTCCACGGTTAGAGCTGGGAATTTTAACAGCCCTCTCTCCACAGTTGATAGAACAACTGGAAAGAAAGTGAACACAGGAGACCTGAACATCCAGCCACCTGCCTGACCTGACAGCCATGTATAAACCCCGCTCTGGCCACTGCAGCAGTGCTCCGCCGCACCCCCCCGGCCGTCCCCTCTGCTGTCCCCTCTGCCACCACAGGCCAGCTGGCTGCTGGGCCTCAAGGCGAGTCTCCGCATCACGCAACCTGTGTTTGTGCTCTGGTTCCATGGAATTGAATTCGGGATCAGTAACCATAAAGCTATCTGGAAGAACCCTAAATATTTAGAAATAATTAAAAGACTAGAACTAAAATGCAAAATACATGGAAGATCTGAGGCAATGACCAGAGTCAACATGCTTTAAGGCGCTGGCTGGGGCAGATGGTAGAGAGAGCCAAGTTCAAGTAGGAAAGTACCAGAGGGGCGCCGGCTGGCTCAGCCAGTAGAGCACGTGGCTCTTGATCCTGGGAGTTGTGAGTTCCAGGCCCACGTTGGGCCTAGAGCTTCCTTAAGGGAAAAAAAAAAAAAAAAAACAGAAAATAGGTTGTAATTTGGAGAAAGATCAAAAAGAAGATAAGGGTGGGGAGAGCATAGAAAAGGCAGGATAAACACATTATAAAATGGTAGAAATATATTCAGACATAACAGAAATGTTTTCAAACCACAATCCTTGAAAAGACTTACCAAATCGGTGTTGAAAAAGGAAGTCAGTCAAATGCTACATACAAGATTCCGGCAATATGGCAAATAGTATATCTTGAAAAATTAGAAATGCTATTTGTAATACTGGCAAGGAAATCGAAATCCATGAGCTAATAAGAAAATAAGGTCTCTTTAGAGACTAAAGACAAAATGAAATTTCAAAAAAGAACAATAACGTTCCTGTTTTGATGACAACTGGTGACAAAAGACCAACCCAAGAGGCTGCCTCTGAGGAGTTCATTAGAGAAGCTCAGGATCCCGTGTACTAGAAATAAAGCCATCCACAAAGAACAAAGTCTGCACGTGCCTGCTGTCACGGCCTCTGCTCGGCATTGTGCTGGAGGCCCTAGCAGCCCCGTCAAGCAGTAAAAGGAAACAGTTTTAGAATCTGGAAAGGAAAAACCAAAACTCAGAAGTGGCATTTGTGTACATGAAAATCCAAATAATCCATAAATATGGTCTCTAGTCAAGGCGATAGGATACAGGTCCATATACGAAAGTCAAGTCGTGTGTATGTGTACAACGTCTATCTCACGATGACTAAAACAGTATCATTTACACTTGGATCCTAAAACATCAAATAGCAAGAAATCTGATGAGAGATTCCTAAGAAATATTGAAAACTACAAATGTTGAGAGACTATCTAAACAAACAGTAACATATTCATGGATTGGATGACTCAACATCATACAGATGTTTACTCTCCCCAAACTGATCTGTAGTTTCACTATAAATGCCAATCGAAATCCTGGAAAGTTCTGTGGTGGAAATTGGCACGTCTAAAATTTATAGGGAAGGGGCGCCTGGGTGGCTCTGCCGGTTAAGCATCTGCCTTGGGTTCAGGTCATGATCTCAGGGTCCTGGGATCAATCCCCCGCGCCAGGGTCCCAGGGAGCCTGCTTCTCCCTCCCCTCCCCCGTCCTGCTTTCTCTCACTGTCTCATCTTTCTCTCTCAAATAAATCTTTAAAAAAACTAATGGGGGAATACAAAGGTCAAAATATAGCTATTTTGATTTTAAAGACCAACAAGCCTAGGTATCAAGACTTCCTTAAGCTACACTAGTTAAGACAATGTGGCTTACGAGGGAGGAGAAGTCCAGGAACAGACCAATACATAGAGACACTGCAGGGCAGCAGCGGAAGGATGGTCTTTTCAATAATGGTGTTGCATCAGCTGGATACCGTTATAGAAAAACAAATACAGGGGCGCCTGGGTGGCTCAGCCGTTGAGTGTCTGCCTTCCACTCAGGTCATGATCCCAGGGTCCTGGGATCGAGCCCCGCATCGGGCTCCCTGCTCAGCAGGAGGCCTGCTTCTCCCTCTCCCACTCCCCCTGCTTGTGTTCCCTCTCTCACAGTCTCTCCTCTGTCAGATAAATAAAATCTTAAAAAAAAAGAGAGAGACCTTTAGGAGAAGATACAGAAGAGAATGGCTTGATGACCTCAGGACACAAAAAGATTTAGAATCAAAAACAGCACTAATCGTAAAAGAAAAATTAATTTCAACTATATGAAAAGGCATGACGGGGGCTCCTGGCTGGCTCAGTCAGTAAAGCATGTGACTCTTGATCTTGGGGTCCTGAGTTCAAGCCCCACATTGTGTGTAGAGATTACCTAAAATGAATAAGCTTTAAAAAAAATATGTATTGCGGGGCACCTGGGTGGCTGAGTCGGTTAAGCGTCTGCCTTCAGCTCCGGTATGATCCCAGGGGCCTGGGATCGAGCCCCATACCGGGCTCCCTGCTCAGCGGAGAGTCTGCTTCTCCCTTTCTCTCTCCCTCTGCCTCTCCCCCTGCTCATGCTCACTCTCTCTCAAATCAATAAAATCTTAATAAAAGAAATATGTACTGGGGCGCCTGGGTGGCTCAGTTGGTTAAGCATCCGACTCTTGATCTCAGCACAGGTCTTGATCTCAGGGTCATGAGTTCAAGCCCCACGTCGGACTCCATGCTAGGCATAGCACCTACTTAAAATGTGTGTGTGTATGTGTGTGTGTTAAAAACAGCATGCCACAAACCTGGGAAGGTATTTGCAATCAGTTAAGACACAACTGACTAGAACAGTGGACAAAAACCTGAAGAGGCATTTCACAAAACAAATTATCCTGAGCCAACGAATAATAATAAAAGGTGTTCAACTTCAGTCATCATGAAAATGCAAATTAAAGCCACAATGTGACACCTACTCACCCACCTGCATGTCTGAAATATAAAAAGACACTCAGAAGCTGCTGATGGATGTGTAAACTGGTACAACACTTTGGAAAACTGAAGTGTCCACTGAACCTGAGCATCTCATACTCCATGCTCCAGTATTTCCACTCCCAGATAGGTACCCAACAGAGGTACAAAATCTATGCACCAAAAGACACAAATAGGAATATTGTGAGGCACACCATTCATAACAACAAAAAACTGTAAATGAACAAAATGCCCTTCAACAAGAGATAAATAACAGTGGTTATTCACGTGATAGACTAAAATGCAATAGAAATAAATGAACATGGCAGCAGGCGGTATGGACTACTCTTACAATGTTTAGCAAAAGAATCCAGACACAAAAAGATACATACTGCATTTTTTTTTTTTAAGATTTTATTTGTCAGAGAGAGAGCACAAGCAGGGGGAGCGGCAGGCAGAGGGAGAAGCAGACTCCCCGTGGAGCAAAGAGCCTCATGTGGGGCTCGATCCCAGGACCCTGAGATCATGACCCGAGGCAAAGGCAGGCGCCCAACCGAGCCACCCAGGCGTCCCCATACTGCATTTTTTGATTTGAAGTTTAAGAACAGGCATAATTATTTGATGGTATCCAAAGTCAGGACAGTAGTTACTTTTGAAGGAGGGAGCAACTAGGGAGGCATGAGGGAAAATGAAGGCACTGGTCTGTTTCTTATTCTACAGAGGCGTTCCCTTTGGGGAAATTCACTGATGATTCATACACTTCTCTGTGTTAACAACAAAAATTATTAGGGGTAATTTTTCTTTTCATCATAAAGCCAAGATGGATCTAAACATTTAAGGAAGAAAAATGCCAATGTTACACACTTTCTCAGAAAATAGAGAACACTCCCCAAATCATTTTTATGAGGGTAGCATACCCTAAGCCTAGGACACGCCAAGAAAATATAATCATAGCACAGTCTCTCTCTCATAAACATCCAACTTCTTAAGAACGCCTTTCCTGGGGCGCCTGGGTGGCTCAGTCAGTTGGGCGGCTGCCTTCCGCTCGGGTCGTAATCTTGGGGTCCTGAGATCGAGCCCCGTGTCAGGGTCCCTGCTCAGTGGGGAGCCTGCTTCTCCCACTCCCCCTGCTTGTTTTGTGTTCCCTCTCTCGCTGTCAGATAAATAAATAAAATCTTAAAAAAAAATTAAAAAACAAACAAACATCCAGACCATTTTTAATAGCATCCAAAAACATAAAATACCTAGGGATAAAAGTAAAGATGTGTGAGACTTCTACACTAAAAAAATACAAATCATTGCTGAAATAAATAAAAACCGGACATTGGCATCATGTTTGAGGACTGGAAGACTAAATTCCCTGCAAAATAGTCTCTAAATTCACTATACTCACATTCCCAGACATTCTTATGGAAATTGACAAGCCAAGTCTAAAACTTCTACAGAAGTGCAAACCATCTGCACATCATAAACCATGGTAAGTCTGAACTAGACTAGAGGTTGAAAGGTGAACTAAGAAACCATGTAAGGGGCACCTGGCTGGCTAGGTCGGAAGAGCATGCAACTCTTGATCTCAGGGTCGTGAGTTTGAGCCCTACGTTGGGTGTAGAGATTACTTTAAAAAATAATAATGAAATTATGCAAATGTTAGAAGACGACATGGGTGAGTTTCCTCAACAGCCTGGAAGTGAGAACTTTCCTACCAAAATCCAGAATCAATACAGGAAAGTAAATTGTTACAAAGCAATGTATGGATAGCAAAAGAACACCATGAACAAAGTGCAAGACAAATAGTAAATATTTACAAAAGATCTCAAAATGCCAACTGAGGGAGAAGAAAACCCTACAATCCTGTTATTTTTCAGATAAGCAAATGGTATTTACAGAAATAGAAAGGCAACTGGCCCTGAAATATAAAAATATACTTAACCCTGATCATAAGATAAATGCAAATGAAAACTACCCTGAAGTACCATTTCTCACCCATCAGACTGACCCCAGTGTGACAATATGCACCATGGCTGAGGCTGTGGGGAAAGGCGCCGTCGTAGCCAGTGACGGTGGGAATGGAAAACAGTCCAAGCAGAAGGAGGAGCTGGGCAGTATCCAGCACTATCATGTGTGAGATTACACTTTGGCCACAAACTCTTTTAGGAATCGATCTCAAAGACTGGCGAAATACAAAGAAAGTGTTTGCAGAAGCCTCCTCATTGAGATACTGCTTGAGTTTTGTTTTGTCTTGTTTTTATTTTAAAGATTTTATTTTTTAAGTAATCTTTACACCCAATATGGAGCTCAAACTTACAACCCCAAGATCAAGAGTCACATGCTCTACCGACTGAGCCAGCCAGGAACCCCAAGACCCTGTTTGTAATAACAAAGCATGGGAATCCACCAGCATCACTGCCGTTGAGTAAAGGACACAACTCATCTGACATTCTCAGAGCCAGGTGCTGAAAGGGGAGCAGAGAGAAGTCCATGTGGTACCCTGTGTTCATCTAAGAAAGGGAAGAGGTCGTGGCTGTATATATCACTTAGTTAAGGGGGAAAAAAGAAGAGTCCATTAAAACAACCTAATGTTTCTTCTAAGAGAGTGCGGGCAACAGGGTGGAGGGCACAGGGATAAAAGCTAGACGTCCCTAAGATGTCTTATTTCACAGATTTAATTTTGTAGTTATAGATTATAAAAAATAAGATAAATTAAATAAAAACTTGGAAGAAACAAATAAAGTAAGATAATGCAATGCCTGGGGCACGTGGGTGACTCAGTTGAGCATCTGACTTGGTTTCGGCTCAGGCCATGATCTCAGGGTCCTGAGACCAAGCCCCACAGCAGGGCTCCTCAGGCAGTGCACAGTTTGCTTGAGAGTCCCTCCCTCTCCTTCTGCCTTTCCCTGCCCCTCCCCCAGTTCATGCTCTTTCTCTAAAATAAAATCTAAAAGAAAAAAAGATAATGCAATCCCTAAAAATTGAAAGCAAAAAAAAAATCACACTCCTGAAGATGGCTATTATATTTAAAATTTTTTAAAAAACAAAACAGGGGCGCCTGGGTGACTCAGGTTAAGCGTCTGACTCTTAGCTTCAGCTAGGTGGTTAGATCGAGCTCTCCCCCGGGCTCTTCACTCAGCGTGGAGTCGGCTTCAGATTCTCTCTTCCTCTCCCTCCTGCTCTCTCTCTCTCTCTCTAATAAATAAATAAAATCTTCTAAAAATAAATAAAAATACATGGTGAGGATGTGGAGAAATTAAGAGCCCTTTTGCACTGCCATGGAGATGTAAAATGTGGAACACAGTATTGCGCTTTGTCCTCAAAACATCAAACACAGAAGTACCAATGATCCTGCAGTTCCAAGTCTGTGTATTTGCCCAAAAGAAGTGAAGGTAGGGACTCAAACAAATATTTATACACCAATGTTCACAGAAGCATTATTCACCACAGCCAAAAGGTGGAAATAACCCAAATGCCCACCTATGCAGGAATCAATAGAATGGTTAGCAACAAAACGTTATAATGAATGTATAAACAAAACACACCAATTAAAGGTATTTAATGGGGGCGCCTGGGTGGCTCAGTCGGTTAAGTGTCTGCCTCCGGCTCAGGTCATGATCCCAGGGTCCTGGGATCGAGCCCCGCATCGGGCTTCCTGCTCAGCGGGGAGCCCGCCTCTCCCTCTCCCACTCCCCCTGCTTGTGTTCCCTCTCTCGCTGTGTCTATTCTGTCAAATAAATAAAATCTTAAAAAAAATAAAAAATCTAAAAAAAATAAAAGTATTTAACGTATGAGAATATTACGACTCCTAGACAAGAATGGATTTTTTTTTAGGACACAGCACACGATTCCTAAATTTGATGAAGTATATACACAGGATTACATAAGCAAACTTAACCCCAAAAGACAAAAAAAAAAAAAAAAAAGTACCTACACATCAATAAGAAACCGATTGTTTGGAGACCACAGCAAAAACCTGTGGCGGGGGGGGGGGGAGGGTCGGTGGGTGTGGATGTGTGTGCACGCGCGCCCACAAAAAGGACGTAACACAGAACAATTTCACTACCAAAAAACGTAAAGAATAAAAGTAGGACAGTATTTGTATTAGACAAAAAAACCTCAAGGTTCATCATTTCCACCAAGCAGAACATTTCACCTAAATAAAAAGCCGATTCCCCACGAAGACCGCCTGGTGAGCGCGCACTGCCAGCAAGGCTGGCACGCCCCGCAAGGGGACCACAGGAGAGGAAGGCCCAGGCCGGCGCCCCGAACCACCCGCCCCGAGAAAACCAAAGGATGCTGCGGGGGTCTCAACCCCCACGCAGCCGGGCCAGGGGAACCACGGACCTCCACCCAGAAGACCTGCCCCGCCTGCTCCCCTGCCCCCCCGGCTCACTGGCAGAGAAAAAGCAAATTTAGCAAAAAGATACTGGCCAACTTCCGAGTTGGCTCCGGTGCGGCAGCAGGGACTGTAGGAAAGAGGCTCCTAGGAGGGCTCCCGGGAGCCCCTTGGTGCGAGCCCCCCCGCCAAGGCGCGGGTGCCGGACGAGGGCGCGCCCTGCTCAGGCCCGAGTCGTGGGCTCCGCCACCGGGCGCCGGAGGCAGCCTCTCCAAACCCAAGAACCTCCCGGAAAGCCCTGCACCCGCTGAGCCCGAGGTGCCAGGACCGCTGGGCCGAGGGACACATGACTCACCCCCGAGAGTCCCCCCTCGGCCTCCACCCAGGCGCCCAGAAACCACTCGGGAAACAGAGGTGCAGGCGGCCGCGGCCGGCGTGATGCGCGCTAGGCGGGCAGCAGGCCGCGCGCGCGCACCTCGAGCAGCGGGGACAGCGTGTAGCGCAGGCGGCGAAAGGCGGCGTCCGAGACAAAGTGCGGGAGTCCCCGGCGGAGGGCGGAGGGGTTCACGAGCGTCAGGTAGAGCAGCGGTAGCGCCAGGACGCCGAGCGGGAGCAACAGCAGCGTCTGCAGCGCGCGCAGCGCCCACAGCCTGCGGACCCAAGGACCGACGGACAGGCAGCGGGGAGGTGGTGGGTAAATCGTGGGATGGACCGGAACCCAGCGCGCCCGCCGCCTGCCACCATGCTCACCTGATGCCCGCCCTGCCGGTGCCGGTGAAAAGCCGCCTCTCCTGCGGAGGGAGGCAGCAGCGTCTAGCTCGGCGCCCGGACGGGGGGCGCCACGAGTTCCGGGTCCCTCATGGAGGGGGCGGGAGTCGTAAAGGACCAGAACCCCTCCCTACTCCACCCCGAGTGCGGGGCCCGGGAGTCGCGGGTCCGTCGGGGGGCGGGCCCTCGAGAGGAGGTGGGGCCCCGTGGGCGCGGGTGGCCCTGGGGGCGGGGCGGGTCCGGACTCCAGCCTGCCCGCCCAGCCCGGGCCCGCGCTCACACAGTCGGCCTCGGCCACCTCCTCCATGAGCGAGCCCGCGCAGACCTGCACCCAGCGAGGCCGGGAGTCCCACCTGCCGGGAAGGGCATCCAGGTGGGCGACCTAACTCGGCCCCACTGTCGCCCCACCTTACCCCACAGTCCTGGCCCCCTTACAGCTCTGGGCCGCCCCGCGAGGCGTCCAGCGCAGCAGCCGCCTCCATCACCTTTCCCTGCAGCTCCTGGAGTAAGTGGGAGTGAGGTCTCAGGACTGGGGGAGGAGACCCCGGGGGCGGCGGGGGTGGGGGCGCAGCTCGCGGGTTGGAGGGGAGTCGGACGTGAGGGGCTCTCGGGGCGGAGGAGGCGGTACCTGCAGGACTCCGCTCTGCTCCTGAAAGCTGGCCCAGGCCTCCTCCGTCCGCTGCGCGCCCTGGGATGAAGGCAGCCCGGATGAGACTCGGGGTAGCACACCCCTCTCCATCCTCCCCCCACACCCGAAGCCGACCTTCTCCCTCACGTCCCGGCTCCGCCCTCACCTGTCGCAGGCTCTCCGCCTGCTTAGCGTGCTTGGCCTCCAGCAGCTCTAGTTGTTTCTTCCGACGGATCCAAGCAATGTCAGGAATCCAGGACGCCCGGGTCCCCACCCACGCCTCCGCTCTGCCCACCCCCGCCCTTCAGGGAGCCTCTGCGCCCCCAGGTTGTCATGGCCCCGCCCGTGCCGCCGCTCCGGCCTTGGGGGTCCCACCCAAACACCTGCAACGCCATCAGTTGGGTCCCGAGTTGCTGCTCGGCGCGCTGCTGACTCAGTTGTTCCCCTCCGTAGTAGAAGAGCTAGGGATGGGTTTTGTAAGGGTGGGGTTTGCGGGGCTTCAAGGGGCGAATGTCCTGGCAGGCGGGGACAGGGGGAAAACGGGGGCGAGGAGGACAGTGAGACTTCCTAGGGGAAGCTAGAGACCGGGGCCGTCTCCTTAATGTACCTTACTCGACAGCTCTTCCCACTGCTCCTGCAGCTGCCGGTTGTGTTGCTCCTGCGGGAGAGGGTCGAGGGGGTCTGTCAGGGCTTCTCGGAGACCTCAGCCTCACCGCGGGCCGTACCCGATCCAGGGCTCCGCTCCCGTCCTCCCCGCCGGTCCCGCCCCCATCCAGGGCCCCGCCCCCACCAAGTCCTGCCGGTGCTGCTCCGCCGCTTCCAGCAGCTCGCGCGCTCGCTCCGCGCGCTCCCGCGCCGCCTCGCTCACCTCCCCGCGCAGGCTACGCGCCACCTGGCTTCGCTTCCGCTGCAGGCTGCAGAGGGGAAACTGAGGCGGTGCCACCGCGGGAGGCGGCAGGTGCTCAGGCTCCCGCAGCCCCCGGAAAAGGCCAGCTGCGATGGGGCCGAGGAAGCCCGCGCCGACGGGCCGCACCCTCCCCTTCGTGGGTGCCCCGAGTAGATCATCCACGTCCCGCCGGCCTAGAGCGGAGGTTCGGGCCCGGGCGGGGAGGAGTAACCCACCCGCCGGCCGGCGGCTCTGCCCAGGCCCGGGTGCCGCCGCCGTGGGACTGACCCTCGTGCGCCCGCCCTGCCCCCGTCCAGCCGCGCACCTGCGCTCGCGCTCGCGCAGGTCCTGCAGGCGCCCGGTGAGGCTCTCGCTCTCGGCCTCGAGCCCGCGCACCAGCTCCTCCAGCTCCTGCTTCCGCAGTCGCCCGTCGCGGTTGTCTTTCTGCAGCTGCAGCAGCAGCTCCTGCGTCTCGGCCATTGCTCCAGGGGCTCGGTCCCGCCGCCACTGCGGGCCTCGGGGATCCGGCCTGCGGCCGGCGTCACAATGGGCGGCAGGGGTGGGGGCCCGAGCGCCGGCACCGCGCCGCGGCGGACGCGAGTCGGGCAGCGCACTTCGTCCCTCACACAAAAAATGTTATGCAAGAGCCAAAATCGGATCAGTGAAAGGTTAATAAAATACTAATACGTAATGCAGAAAAATGGAGGCATGATTGGTTCCCCAGTATTGAAGATGGCACTCGCAAACTATACCTGAGCGTAGATATCAGTCAAAACTCAACTGGATGGAACACTTAAGATCTATGCATTTTATCCTATGTAATTATAAATCACTTAAAAATCCACTTGGGGGACGCCTGGATGGCTCAGTCGGTGAAGCGTGTGTCTTCAGCTCGAGTGGTGATCTCGGGGTCCTGGGATTGAGCCCGAATTGCGCTCCCTGCTCAGCGGGGAGTCTGCTTCTCCCTTTCCCTCTGCTCCTCCCCCTCACTTATGTTCAATCTCTCTCTCTCTGTGAAATAAATAAACTTAAAAAAATCCAGTTGGAACAAAAAGACACCATAGACAAATGTTACAAATGGGTGACAGAATAGGAAAAAACCTTTGCAATCTTTGTAATCGGATGATTAGTAACTAGACTATATGGGAAATCCAGGGGCCATCATGAGAAAGATCAAACATCAAAGGGCAAAGGGTCTGATGGGGCATTATTGCCCAGCGGGGAGACCGTGAACGCCCAGGAAGAGTCTGAAGAGACACTGCATTTTCCGCAAACCAAAGCAGCCAACAGGAAGGCAGTTGGTTGGCATCAAATATAAGCAATGATGTGAGTGAACAGGAATCCTTGTGCCCTGCTACCAGCACCATCTTTGGGTCATTTGGGGGAGCCGCTGGGGATGAACAGTGACTGGGTATGGCGGCCCTCCATGATCCACAATTTGAGAGGAACTTTCTTACACGTTTGCAAAGCCTTGGGAGCAGCCTAAGTGCCACCAATGTGTAATTAAAGACTGAAATGTGATATAGGAGACGATTTATAAAGGAATCCAATAGAGCACTTAAAATGAGCTAGGATCTACTAAAATCAAGATGAAGAGACCTGAAAATAATGCTGAAGGTAAAAAAATAGCAAGTAGAATGAGATGTGCCCATGGTAGTATTTACTGAAACTA
This sequence comes from Zalophus californianus, assembly GCF_009762305.2. Classification (NCBI taxonomy): domain Eukaryota; kingdom Metazoa; phylum Chordata; class Mammalia; order Carnivora; family Otariidae; genus Zalophus; species Zalophus californianus. The sequence continues at coordinate 27,206,299 of NC_045608.1, read as the reverse complement.
AGTATGCAGGGGTGAGTCCCAGGGGGTGGGGAAGATGAGAAGGGGGTTGGGGGTGGGAGGAGGGGCTGTGCAGGGACCTGGGCTGAGGATGAGGGCGATGCATGCTATACCGCAGCGGGCGGGAGAGCAGAGAGTGACCGGGAGGCGATACCTTTGCAGACATCAAGGGGAGCTGGGTTGCTTTTCACTAATTCTGAGAAATGTAAGCAAGACTGAAGTTGTTTTGAGTTACTTACACGGTAGATTAAAAATGGCCACAGCTTCCCTACAGGCCTGCCACCGGGAAGTAGAGCCCGTTTCCCTGGGCCGTGAATCTTAGAGGGAGTGGCCATGGATTCAGGCACCTCGGTGGGCACTGAATAGGGAGAAGTGGGGGCACTGGGGAGAGCCTGGGACAAATCGCAGGGCCGCGCGGGGGTGAGGCACCCGCTGGGACGGCCGTGGGCGCCTCTCGTTGGCTCTCTGGCACGGAAGCCTCTCCCGGGCTGGGGGCTTTCGCAAACCGTCAGGGGCAGTGGAGCAGGCTCAGGCCCTGCTGCCGTCCCGCCCAGCGCCCTGGCCCTCACGAGAACAGCCTCCCCTACACCCCTTGCTCGCAGCAGCTGGCCACCACGGCCGCTCCGCCTGCTCAGCAGGAAGGCTCCCTGGGGCCCTGCAGAAGCCTGGCTTGAGCCCATGAGGGGCTGGGGGTGGGGGCATAAAACCTTCTGACACTGGAATGAGAGAGGAGGTGTCCGTCCCCTCTAGTCAGAGCCCTGGCTCCCTCCCTCCCAGCTCTGTGACCCGCGACAAGGCTCCCAAGCCCCTGCGTCTCAGTTTCTTCACCTGTAAAGTGGGGCTATTATCGACTCTCCCTCAAAGGATTGAGGGGAGCCAATGAGTTCACACAGTTAAGCCTCTGGGCGCTGAGCCTGGCATCTCCCAGTCCTCCGGGTCATCAGCTGGCTCTAGGCACTAGGACTTCTGTCTCCACTTCCACACGTGCAGTCCCAGACAGTGGCCGTTGAGCAGCTGAAGGTGGCGAGTCCATACCAAGATGCGGCGTGCGGTAAAACGGGCATCTGGGGCGCCTGGCGGGCTCAGTCTGGCGGAGCTCAGTCAGCTCTGGATCTCAGCGTCTCAGTCTGACCCTCATGTTGAGCATGGAGCCTACTTAAAAGAAAAACAAACAACAAAAAGCCCATGCATCTCATTAATAATTTGTACACTGATTACATATTGAAATATTTTTTTTAGATTTTATTTATTTGGGCGCCTGGGTGGCTCAGTCGGGTTAAGCGTCTGCCTTCAGCTCAAGTCATGGTCCCAGGGTCCTGGGATCGAGCCCCTCATCGGGCTCCCTGCTCCACGGGAAGCCTGCTTCTCCCTCTGCCTCTGCCCGTCCCCCACTCATGTTCACTCTCCCTCAAATAAAAATAATTTTAAAAAAAAGATATGATTTATTTGACACAGAGAGCGCACAAGTAGACAGAAGGAGAAGCAGGCGCCCCGCTGAGCAGGGAGTCCAACGCAGGGCTCGATCCCCTGTCCCCACCCGTGTTCAGGAGGGAAGCGGGCAGCCAGCATCCAGCCAGGATGGGCTGGTGACAAGGGCCCACTCCGAGTTCCCTTTCTGCAGCGGCAGAGTGACACCCCCCACACCGGCCCTGCCCCTGCATCAGGACAGGAAAGTCTGGCGGGGGGCGATGGGGAGCCCACCCAGGGCTATGCCTCTCAGGAAACCTGAACCACTTCCCCTCAGCGACCTTGGGGAACCCTCCTGGCCTCAGCGTCCAAGTCCCGCAGGCCGCCAGGGTCCAATTCCTGCAAACTTCGCTCCCACCCCTGGGCCCCTGCAGGAAGCACCTGCCTTTCTTCCCCCCTCAATTCACTTGGCCCATTTCTGTCCTTTCTTAAAACACAGGTTCAAATCCTCCCATCCGTGAGCCTTCCTCCTCCACCAGACTGGGTCAGGAGCCACCTCCTCCTTGCAGTGTCCACTTCCCAGGGGCCAATCAGGGCGATACTGGACAGGCTCGACCTACCCCACGGATGGTGGCATAGAACAGGAAGGGGGCAGCCGCGTCCACTGAACAAGCACCCTGCGCTGCCCTTGATTTTTCTTAATGTTTTGGTACTTTAGAAATTATAGTTGATTATAAATAATCTAGTATGGGGGCGCCTGGGTGGCTCAGTTGTTAGGCGTCTGCCTTCAGCTCGGGTCATGATCCCGGGGTCCTGGGATTGAGCCCTGCACTGGGCTCCTTGCTCAGCGGGGAGCCTGCTTCTCCCTCTCTCTTCCTCTGCGTGTGCTCTGTCAAATAAATAAAATCTTAAAAAAAAAAAAAAATCTACATTTGTTGTGCAGACCCCCTTGTTTTATACTTAGAACTTATTTATTTCTATATTTATTTATTTTTAAGATTTTATTTATTTGACAGAGAGAGACACAGCGAGAGAGGGAACACAAGCAGGGGGAGTGGGAGAGGGAGAAGCAGGCTTCCCGCTGAGCAGGGAGCCCGATGCAGGGCTCGATCCCAGGACTCTGGGATCATGACCTGAGCCGAAGGCAGACGCTTAACAACTGAGCCACCCAGGCGCCCCTCAAACTTTTATTTTTTGCCCAATAATAGAAAAAGGATGTAGGTAACTATGATATATCAAATAATGAAGAGTTTCCATGGAAACAACTATTTAAAAAAAGTTAGGTGGTTTTAAGCAACCACCACCAAAAGCGTTCCCTTGAAGAATACAAAACCAAAAAGTGCTTTATGGCATACGAGGTCCCCAGTATATGGGCCCTGCCCACCCTCCAGCCTCTTTCTTGTCTTTTTCCCAGTATGGCCAATGTGAACCCCATTTTAGTCCCTTGAACAAATTGTCTAGTTCGATGTCTCACTGTTTTTCCTATGCTGTTCCCAACACTGTTCCCTTGAATCACTGCTCGACTGCTGCCCTTTCTGTGAAGACTTTGCTGACCACAAGCTTTTTGTGGCCCTCCCTGACCAATTCCTACCATAGCTCTTATTCGTGAGAGCCCGTTTTAATTGTTAGACATTCAGTTAGCTGCGACAGCAGTCACTCTGAAGACCCAACAGTGAGCTTTCTTATTTGCTCCTTTCTTCGTATCTGGGTTTTGGGTTTTTTTTTTCATGGTCAACATTTGTTACCTTTTTTTTTGGACATTTGTTGCTTTTATAATGAAAAAAATAAAGATTTGTAATTGGCAGAAGGAAAGCACTGTGGCATATAAGACAGGTGAAAGCCAGTTACAGCCTTGGGACAAGGACCTGCTTGGCCCGCTGATGCCCAGCATGGCTGGTGACGGAGACTCCCAGCTGGTTTCCTGACAGGACAGTCAAGTCTCAGATGGGCGCTATTCGAAGACGGGCACCTGGCCACCACTTCCAACCCGTGCCAACTTGGCCTCCATGCAGCTCCCCTGCCACGGAAGGCCTGCAGGACTCTCCTGAAGTCAGGCTCACGCTGGGGTGAGGGGAGTGGCCCCCAATCCCAAGGGCTCACCCAAGGCAAGCAGGTCTCAGCCCCCTGGTTAAAGCCCCTTCCCTGCACTGGGCTTCCCTCCTCTCCGGCCCCTCTCCGTACAGCTGTGCCTCTTCCGTTCCCTCTGCCCCTCGGAGATCTCATGCAGGGTCCTGGGCTTGAGCCCTCTCCACGTGGCGATGCCCAATTACCACTGTGTATCCTCACCAGGAAATTCACCCCCAAGGCTGCCCCCATCGCCTCTCCACTTAGTCCTGCCCTCACTCCTCCAGCTGTGGCCCTGGAAATCTTGATGCTTTCCCTGCTTCCTTGACATCTCCCACCCTCCACCCTGTCCCCAAATCCTGAGGGCTCTTCCGTGGCAAGTTACTGCCCTATCTGTCCCTCCATTTCCACTGTGAATGGAGAGGCCACCTACCTCATCAGTGCTGCTATGAGGAATAAAGAAGCTGATGTTTGTTTGCATAGCAGCTAGAAGATGTCTGGTACCCAGTAAGTGACACAGAAGCACTTGTTAAGTTTAAATAAAAAACAAATTTTCAAATTCTGACCTCTAACCATGTTCAATGCCATTGTGCCAGACTGGATCATTCCCAAACTTCCTAAAGAGTCAGCCTGCTCCCACCTCGTCACCCCACAGCAGGCAGACAGACAACTGCCCCCACCCCCGCACACATACACACACACTCAGCCCTCTGGCGACTTCCCACAAGTCCACACCGTCACAAGGGCTCAGCCTAGACTGTTCCTCCAGGCAACCGGCCTCTGAGCCCAGGAATCTGTCTCCTACTGCTCCTTAGACTCACGTGCCTGCCACAGGGCCTTTGCACCTGCTCTTCCCACTGCCCACCCCCTCACTCACATCCTTCAGCCCAATTCTAGATTCCTTTTTTTTTAAGATTTTTTTTTAAAGACTTATTTATTTGAGAAAGCGAGCGAGCAAGCTGGGGGTGGGGGAGAGGTAGGGACAGACGGAGAGAGAGTCCTCAAGCAGACTCCCTGCTAAGGCTTGATCCCAGGACCCTGAAATCATGACCTGAGCCAAAATCAAGAGGCGGGCACTCAACCGAATCACCTAGGCACCCCCCCCACCCCAATTCCAGCTTCTTAAGAACGCCTTTCCTGGGGCACCTGGGTGGCTCAGTCATTAAGCGTCTGCCTTCAGCTCAGGTCATGATCTCAGGGTCCTGGGATTTGAGACCCACATCGGGCTCCCTGCTCAGTGGCAGGTCTGCTTCTCCCTCTCCCCCTGTGATCTCTCTCTCGCTCCCACTCTCTCTCAAATAAATAAAATTAAAAAAAAAAAAAGAAAATGTACTCCAAAAAAAGAACCTTTCCCGGCGACTCTACCCAAAAGTGCAACCCCCTCCCTGTGGCGCTTTCTCTGTGCCTACCTGGCATGTATTACCTACTGTCTTTCCTGTGTCCCCCACTGGAACAGCAGCTCAGCTAGGACAGAGTTGCTGAGTGGACATGCGGCAGCCTGTCTCCACTGCAGAGTCTTATCCAAGGACATAAGCCACAAACCAGCCATGATCCCGAAGAGTTGGGATCCAAACTGCCGGTAGGTGTGGCCCAAGACCACACAGCCTGCCCCTGTGGGTGACGACACCCTAACTAAAGGGCATGGGAGCCCAGCAGGCGCCCGCCGCAGTGAGCACGGGCCTGAGTGCTGGGCTTCCTGCCCCAAGGAGAGAGAGGCGGACGCGAGGCCATGAGGCCAAGCCTGCGGCGCCTGTGGTGTGAAGGCAGACAGACGGAGGGCCGCCTGGGACTCCTGTGGCTGCCTAAGGCTGCACGTGGCACACCCCTGTGTACCCTGTTATGGGCTGAGCTGTGTCCTCCAGAATCCCTATGTTGAAGTCCTAAGACTCAGCCCCTCAGAATGTGACTGGGTCTTGAAAGAGGTGGTTAGGCTAACCCGAGGCTGTTAGGGTGGCCCCTAAGCCAATCCTCATTTGCAGAGAGGAAATCTGGACACAGACACTCACAGAGGGAGGAGAGCCGTCTACAAGCCAAGGAGAGAGGCCTCAGGAGAAACCAACCCTGTCGAGATGCGGATTCAGGCTTCAGCCTCAGGGACCATGAGAACTTCCGGTCAAGCTCCGGAGGGCGTGGGGCTTTGTTATGGCAGCCCAAGCACGCTCGCACACCCCTTTCCGTCTCCTGGTGCCGGGGGTGGCCCCTCGAGGGCAGAGCCCTCTTGGGGAGGCAATGAGCTACCCATGGCTCCTTCACCCTGGGGGCAAGCCCGGCTGTTTGATTTGGCTTTGGTGGCCCTTCGTGACCTGGCTGGAGTCTGGGGCTGCTCTCCCCACACACATCCCTCTCTGGCCACTGGAGGTTGCTTCAGTTCCAGCAACACATCTTCTCTTCCCCTGGCCTTCTTCCGTACTGTTCTGGCTGCCTGGGACAGAGCACTGTGGCCCAGGGCCATTGCCTCCAGTCACAGCCCCATCATGAGTCCCCACCAGGTGGCCCTCTGTCCCAGAGCTCCAGAAACCTCCTGCGGACACGGCCCCACCCACCCTGGGAGTCACTGGCAATCAGGCAGTACCACCATTTACCATAGGGTGAGCAGAAGAGCTAGTGTGGCCAAGCACTTGGTGCAGTGTAGGCTACGGGGACTCAGTCAGCATTAGTACTTCCTTGCCTGGCCCCTCCGCAGCACTCAAGGATCCCAGAAGTCAGGGGACACATTCATGCACCATCAACAAACCCAGGACTGGACGCACACCCACCTGACACAGAGAAGCCAATGGTGACGTCCCCTTGGTGTTGGCCCTGATCTCGCATCAGGGACACCTGCAGGTGGCGATCAGCTTTGTCACCTGTGGCCAGTAAGAAGGGCTGACCATGAAATAGGCTAACACCAAAACTGTTTGGTGACATTTCCTAAACTCACCGGTCGGCAGCATTTGCAGAGACCAGTGCAGGCGGAAGAACTGCGGGCTCTCTTCCCAGAAGGCCAAGTGCCCAGGACAGGGGGTTCATTATGGCTGGGCGGTGACTGGTAAGACTTCCAGCATCTCTGCCTCATGCTGAGAAAGACAGCCCCAGCCCTGAGAGTGGGCCAGTCTCCTATACTGATGCCAACACCTGCCCCGCCCCCCCTTTCCCAAGAACTCAGACCCTTTCCTCTATCTGGTTTCTACAGCAGAGGCCAGCTCTCAGCTGGTGGGAAGGCAGAGGCCGTCTAGGGTGCATAGCCACCTGCTCTCCCAGGGAGCCTGCGCACGCTGCCCTCCACTGGCCACCCTCCTCCAGCCAGCTGCTAGGGGACCGCCCTCTTCAGTGACCGCTTTCTACAGCGCGAGGTTCCTGCAGGTTCCAGGTTGAGGGGGTACTGGGCTTCCTGCCCCAAGGAGAGAGAGGCGGACACGAGGCCATGAGGAGAAGCTTGCGGAGCCTGTGGTGCGAACGGAGACAGACGGAGGGCCGCCTGGGACTCCTGTGGCCGCCTAAGGCTGCACGTGGCACACCCCTGTGTACCCTGTTATGGGCTGAGTTGTGTCCTCCAGAATCCCTATGTTGAATGGTACCCCCCCACCTCCCAGCAGCCTCCTTCCTCTTCAAGGCCCAGGGCTGTAGGAGGGCCAAGGCCGGCCTGTGCCAAGGGGGTGGGCAGAGCCAGTCGGGTGCCTGGGCCACTCAAGCGTAGGTCTCACACGTGTCCACACGTTCTCACTCAAGACTCTGGATGTGCACACCACCTACAGGTGGCCCACAGAAGCAGGGGTGGTACCTCAGAATCACCAATGGCAACATTTTGTGGCATACCTGAGACTTCAGTGACATGCCCTGGCTTTTACCAGGTTTGAGGAGGGCGCCATTGCTAAGTTCCCTCTCCATTTGGTATACAACTTAGCAAATACCCTTGTAGAAGGTCTCCTGGGAAACAGTTCTTGAAATATTTAGATACTTCCTCCGGCAAGGAAGTGGAAACAGCCTCTAGTTCACTCATCCTGACCTTGTCCTTCTTCCCTCCTTCCTTCTTGTTTGGACACACAGAGCCGGCCATGACCCTCACTCACAATTTTTGGCCTAATGACAACAGAGGAGTTTTTTCCTACTCTTCCTTGTTCCTTTTTTTGGCTCATTCTTGACTACTTAGAATTCCTTCACTGCTGTCTACCTCAAATGGCTTTTGGAAAGAGGCATGTTTTAGATTAAACACTTTATGGAAGGAAACAGCAGTGCCCACATCAAAATCTGTCTTTGATTTCTAACCATGGAACTCCTCCCTAACCTAGCCCTAACTTACGGTCAGCCTGCAATAGGGTATTTCGTCTCACCTTTCACCCTTCTCTAGAATGCTCTTCAAGCCCCACTTCCACATAGGGCCCTCTCCGTCAGAAGCGCCATGGCCAGCTCAGCACAGGAGAAAGCAGTGTCTCATCTCCCTTCATCCCACACATCTTGGGTGACCACTGGATTGATTCCAAGAAGCTTTTTAGGGTCTCATTCTTGAATATCAAAGCCTGCCAAGGTCACCCAACATTTGAGGAAAGCCTTTAAAATTATTTTTTAAAAGGATAAAAACTGAAGTGGGAATCTAAAAGGAAATTAGATACAAGGAACAGAAGAAAATGTAAAAAAATTAAATTTCCCTTAGAGATTAAATCTATGAAGAGAACAAAATGCAATAATCAAAGAAGGGAAATTAAAAATAACGGCTGACACATTTCCAAAATCAGTAAATTTACGGAAGAACAGGTCTCCAGAATGAAACCAATCCATCAAGTGCCCAGCCCAACGAATGGACAAACCACCTGAAATAAAGACAATCCTAAAAGCTTCCAGAGAAGGTTACATACAAAGGGAACTGGACTTCTCATCACATTGGAAGGTAGAAGCCAATGAAGCAACACTTTCCAAATTCAGGAGGAAAATGATACCTAATCTACAATTCTATACCCAGCCAAACTGTCGATTCTGTGTAGTTTAAAAACATTTTCAACCTTCAAAGTTTCAAAAAACCTACCTCCCAAAGCAGCAGATTCCACATGGGTGTCCCCAGGGGTGGACGGCAAATAACAGAAAAGACAGCGTCTGATTCTGTGGAAAACTGTATTGGGAAGGATCTCACAGAGTTCAAGTGTGGAGGAAGACAGACACAAATCAATCTGAGTAACTGAAAACATAATCAACCTCCACAAGAACAAGAAATGGTACAAAAAGATGTGCGACACCACTTGGCTCAGTGGTGAACAAAGACACATGGTGATCATGGCAGTATGATCAGGAAATTGCATACTTCACCAGTTCTTATAAATGAAGTTCAATGGAATATAGCCATGCCCACCTGTTACACTGTCATGCTGCTTTAGCACCATGACAGCAGGGTTGCAAAGTCCCTGCAGAGACTCTATGACCCACAAAGCCTAGAATAGTTACTATCTGGCTACTTTACAGAAGTTTCCCAATCACTAGATTGAACTAAACTACTTGGGGAATTTAAGGGAAGGAGAAGAGGGTATAAATGCACTAAAATGACCTAAAATCTTCATCTATAGGTCCAGATTCTTCAAAGGATGAATTAAGATAGCAGGATAATACTACTATTTAGAAATGTGGAAATACATAAGAAATGCTACAAATTAAAAGTGGGTGTCTGCATACATTGTGATGGGGCTAAGGAAACAAAAAACTCTTAAATAAGACTTTTTTTTGTAATCCCTACACCCAACTGGAGGCTCGAACTCATGATGCCGAGATCACGTCACATGGTCTTCCAACTTAGCCAGTCCAGGTGTTCCCGTTTTAAGCCTTTTAAAGGAACTTTTGATTATTTAAACTATGGTCAGTTATTGCTTTGATAAAACCAAAAAATAATTTTTTTTAAAGATTTTGACAGAGAGAGACTGTGAGAGAAGGAACACCAGCAGGGGGAGTGGGAGAGGGAGAAGTGCAGGCTTCCTGAGCAGGGAGGCTGATGCGGGGCTCTATCCCACGACCCTGGGATCATGACCTGAGCCGAAAGCAGACGCTTAATGACTTGAGCCACCCAAGCGCCCCCAAAAAAGTTTTAAGAGAGTTGAACTGGACGCCTGGGTGGCTCAGTGGGTTAAGTGACTGCCTTCAGCTCAGGTCATGGTCCTGGAGTCCCAGGATGGAGTCCCACATCAGGCTCCCTGCTCAGCGGGGAGTCTGCTTCTCCCTCTGACCCTCCCCCCTCTCATGCTCGCAAATAAAACCTTTTAAAAAATAAGTAAGAGTAGAACAGGTGGTACCTGGCTGGCTCAGTAGGTAAAGCATGTGACTTTTGATCTCAGGGTTGTTGAGTTCGAGCTCATTAGGCGTAGAGATTACTTAAAACACACACACACACACACACACACACACACATTTAAAAAACAAAAATTGAACAAAACTTACCATGGATTAGAGCAGCAATGCCCATATTCTTCTGGAGTCCCAGGCTCAACCACTGCTTCCCTGGAGCCACTTGGACATCTGGAGCCCACAGTCAGGGATCTAAGCTGGCTGACCACCCTCCCGGCCCCATCCTTGCTCCTCCTCCCGGATCTTCACTCATCCTGGGAATTCCCACGCTGGTAGGTGGGAGGGACAGTCCCAAAGGAAACTGCAACTATTGTCCCTGCCTCTGGAGACTAAGATTATCCCTTCCTTCCTCCCCCCCTTGACCCCAAGCAGGAAGCAGGAGCAGTGGGCAGGAGAGCACACTTGCCCTGCCCCAGCCTGACTCTGCTGCTCCAACAGGTGGTCCCCCATGGGCATGGGCCATACCTCCCCTCAGCCAGTCCACCAGGTCCCTGTCCCCACCGACATGTCCACTGCTCCCTAAACCGTCTTAGCCAACCCGGGACAACATTGCCCAAGAGGATGCTGACTCTAGGGTGCTGGGTCCCTGGACCAGTGCCCAAGCCCGGGATGCATACAAGTGGCCAAGTGAGGTCCCAGCCCCATCTGAAACCCACCCTTAGGACGGTAGTGGGCAAATGCCCATCGCAGCTCCCGCCCTCCTAGGTCTTAGAAGTGCTGGACACAGAAAGGAAAGCAGTATGTCATTTCGTAAGAGAGAACAACCACAGGACACAGAAGCCCCACATAAGATAGTTTTCAATCAAGCTTTTAATGAAAAGATCATAAAATAACAGTTTCTCATCACTGTACATTAAGACTGCACGCTTCTGAATGGAGAGATCAGTCGTCGGTGAATTGCTTTTCTATGACACTTGAGGGCTGCATACCTGCAGCTCTGACCTGAATTTATCCAAACTCTCAACGTGAGCTCGATGTGATGACTGACAGCGGCGGTGGCCAGTACAGGAGTGCGATCACGGTGTCCCTCCCCCTTCTGGGAAGGGAACAGAGTAGGACGTGATCCCTCTTCCAGTTCTGATTTAAACAAAACAGCTATAACCCCATCCCTCCCCCTCCCCCTCCCCCTCGAGGTATTTGCGAATGGGCAGGTGCCCAACCTGGGGTCCCCCAAGGGGGGAGAGGGAAAACAAGTGATGGGTGGGATACAGAGAGGCTCCCCTCAGCACCTGGCCCCACGGGGCCCCGCCAAGTGGAGGGGGGGAGCCCTGGGGATCCTCCCTGCCCCAAGTGAGGTCTGTTATGCAGCATTTCTGAGGTCAATAAATTACAGCAATAAATAGCAAGGTGAGGTAGGGGGAGGGGTTCCCGGTAGAAAAATTAAAGTGGTGACTGAAGCTGATGGGGGAGGGGTCCTAGAAAGGGGGTCCTGGGCAGCCTCAATTCCCACAGCGCACATCCACCCCCTGATCTGGAATGTCACACTGAGGCTCTGGTTAGGTCCCTCTCCATCCCATCACTCCTGGCATCGGATTCACAGGTTCAGTAACATCTGCCCCAATGTGACCCTGGGGAAGAGCAAGGGCCTTGGTCCCTTTGAGGGGCACAGCAGGGCTGAGATCCCTTGTCTGTTCCTCGGAGGCCTGGTGCCTCTGCTTTCGTCCCCCAAGCTAGGGGGCGGACGGATGCAGCCACCTCTTCCCTGAGCCCTGCCCTCCTGGCTGCCCAGGCCTCCCCCACTCAGGACGGCTGTGGGGAGGGCGGTAGGGTCTGCCTGCCCAGTCAGCCCAGCCCAGATCGCACTCCTGCACTCGGCCCAGTCCAGTGAATACTGACCGGGTGGGGGTGGGGGCACAGTGGGACAGCCCAGCGCCCCCAAGTGGTGACGAACAGGAAATACACACACGGCTGCATGAGGTTCCAAAAGTCCGTCAAGGTCCAGATTGTTCATTTCACAGGCTGAGGTGTATGGCTATGCTGCGAGTCTCTGAGATTCTTATTTGCTTAAAGGTTCGTCTTTTCTTTTTTTACCTTTTTTTGCAATCCTGGAGGAGCCCTTGGGGTGGCTCGGTCTGGTGGGAGCGAGCAGTGGCAGAGCCGGCCGCTCACTCGCCCCAAGTCTGAGAAATAAATACATTCATCACTGCACAAACATATTGATACAAAAACAACACTGTTCAGAGTGTTTGCACCGTCTGTGTTGGTAAGGACCAGCCCAGTAAGCCCCCCCACCCACTGCTGGGGGTGGGGGTGGGGGTGCTGGAGTCAACGGAGCTGTGCAAAGGTCCCGGGGCTTTTTGGCTTGAGAGGGACCCTCACATCAACCCACCCCGAGGGTCGCAGGCAGAGTGGGGGAGATGGGGGGGGGGTCCTCCACCCCAGGGCCCGAGCCGACGGCCATCCCCTGCTGTGCCAGCTGGCCGGGACCCCCACGGTCCGGCCAGGAGGCCTGGGGGCCGGTCAGCACCGGCCCACACTCTTTGGTGCCAGGTGGGCTTTGAGAGGCCTGGGGCTGGGGAGGAGGGCTCAGGTGAATCCAGGGGGCCTCCGTGCCTGCCCCGGCCGCCCCTCTGCCCATGAGCTGACTCAGAAGGGCCTCCAGCGCAAGGTGGGGATTCACTGGGACTGGCCTTACAGCTGCTGAGGTCTGAAACTGTAAAAGTTTATGTAAACAATGAGATAAATATATTAGTATCTTTTTTCTGAGCCCATTGAGGTTCCATACTCATTCAAAATGTGCTTTGGTTTAAAAAATAGGTTTTGTGAATTTGGGTATGAGCTTTTTTTTTCTTTTTTTTTTTTGTTTTGTTTATCCTCTCTTTCCTACATGACATCTGCTATTTTCTCTGTTTCCTGTTTCTCCGAAACATTCAGGAATTAAGTGACTAAAGCAGAGAACTGTAAGCCGCCCTTGGCCTCCAACAGCCTAATTTCCTTGTGAGGCTCTTAACAAATTTCCACGCACACACTCGCAAGCACACACTCCACATGAAATCAAAGGGAAAAGAAAACAAAACCAAGTGTTGTGTTAGTCCCACCCCTCCCCACAAACCCTTAAAATCTTAAATAGGAAACTAGTGTTTTGCTTTCTTGTTAAAATACAGAAAAGGCTCGATACAATACTCAGGTGGGTACAATACTATGTCGCACGAACGTCGTTGAGTGAGGGGCCTTTGCGCCCAGTCCCTGAAGTTCTGCAAATGAATCACCTACTCTCACGGGTCACCTCATGAATGTAGCCGCCCACAGCCCAAGAGGCCACACACAGGCCGGGCGCGCGCATGCGTACAACTCCCGTGCGGTACAGACTTTGTGTCGTGTGGCTTAAGTGCTGACGGAGTGGGGTGGGGTCGGGAGGGCGGAGAGGCCTGGAAAGGACCCTGCCCCCTTCACCTGACTTCGGGGAACACGAGACCCTGGGTCCGGTGCTCCTTTCCCACCCAGAGGGAGTTAAGACCCAACTTGGGGCTCGGGGCGCCTTGAGATGGGCTCAGCCGGGAGCCCTCACTTGCAAAACACGCCCTTCACCATTCGGGTCCCTGAACTCAGGCTGTTTTCAGCTGGAGGGTCTCTGGAGGGGTGAGGGTTGACGATGACTCTAGAATTTTTTGGTCTGAACTTAAAAGTAGAAAGAAAAAAAAAATAAAAAGCATGAAGCAAAATGAAGACAAAGCCGCTGGCCCAGCCCTGTGGCTCCAGTCAGCCAAGGACAGCAGGGACAACCACAGCGACCTTGGTCTGGCCTCGCGAGCCTGACCCCTGGCCCATGGAAGGGTCCTGAGGCTGGCAGAGAAAACCCACAGTGAGGGGCGAAGGGTGGGACTCCAGACAGGGCCAAGCCAATTCGTGGCAGCCAGCGTCTTGCCAGAGCGGCCAGGACTGCCCTGAGAAGGTGCCAAAGCAGGGCAGGCCCCCTCCCTGTCCCCCAGGGGGGTATACATCACTTTGGTCAGTGCCTCCCCGTGCCTCTGCACTGGCCTGGCAGGGGCTGCTGCTCTCCCAAGCTCCGGCTCTCGCAGGCCCAAGGGCAGGATGGGGGGGGGCTCACTTCCACCTCATCCTGGCCCTGACAGGGAGCTGCAAGGAGCTGGCTCTGGCAGTGAGGCTCCACGCCCTGATGTCCCATGGGGCTGGGGCTGAAGCACTCACCGCCCCCCCCCCGCCCCCGCAACCCAGGTCCAGATCAGAAGCACACACCGGCTCCCTGACGCTCAGCGACACTCAGAACACCTGCAGGTGGACACGGCAAGCGGCGCGCTCTGGGCCGCAGAGCCCCTCGTGAGCGCACTGGGGGAGCCCAGGAGGCTCACTCACACGCCAGTCTTCCTGCGCACACTAACAGGAGGAAACTGAGTGTCCCGGCCTCAGCTGCCAGCCACCAACATACTGTTCTTGTGGATTCAAGAGGTAGCAAAAGGTCAGAAGTCTCTCCACCTTGATCGGTAAGGAAGGAAGGAAAGCTCAATTATCTGTCCACGTGCACCGCGCACACTACACACACATAAACACACACACACACACACACACACACACACACACAGAAAATGAAAAAGAAGAGTACCGACGGCTCTGGCATGGAGTCCAGCCTCCCCCCTCCCCCCCCACAAATCCCAGACCTTCCAGTTCAAACATTCACATAAACGTTACACTGGTTTTTCTCTTAATAAAAAAGAAGTACCTCTAAACAAAGAATATTCCTCAGAAACTATAGGAAAATCACTCTCTCTCCTGAGGCAGCCGAGGCGGGGCTCGGGGCCCAGGGAAGCCTTTGGCCAAGAAGGGCTTCTGGGGCCTGGAGGGGTGGGCACCCCTCAGCCCACAGCCGGGGTGGGGGCGGGAGGGGCAGCTGCCCCTGTACATTCAGTCTGCAGACCCAGGCTCAGCCCTGAGGGGCCGGGAGGAAAATAAACTCTTGTTGGTTTTGGTTTAAAAAACAAAATTCAAAAAGAAAAAAGGAACAGATCAGTAGGAATAACAGCAACATAGGCCCAAAGGGCTCTTTAGCTGTGGAGAGGTAGGCGGTGGGGGCCCCCTGACTGTCCCAGCGCCAGTGAGCAGTGACCCCTGGCTTGAGGAAGGAGGGCTCTGTCCCCTCCCCTCCGGCACCGCTCCCCAAAGAGCCAGGGTGGCCCGCACACAGACAAGCACTCGTGCACGCACACAGACTGCGCCCCTGGCCACGGGGCAGCCCCGCTCCTCCCCAGCGGAGGGAGGCCCCCACTTCCCCCTGCTCTGACCCGGCCTGCGGGAAAGGGGCATTGAGACCCCTGTGACCCACTCCCACAGGCCCTGCAGCGGCCCCTCTCGGGGAGCCGGGGGCCAGGGCAGAATTGGGAGGTAGACTGCACACCAGCAATGCGCACTCGGAGCTCGGGCCTGTCGGCTTCCCTCCTCTCGCTTCCCTTGGTACAGACTTGTCCATTAAAGCTCTGGGTGGGGGGGGGGGGGGGGGGGGGCGGGGCTGGCTGCAGGTGCCACCAGGAGCCACCCCCACAGGACCTGGGGGTCCCGGCCCCTCCCGCCCGGCCTCCGTGCTTCTTTCTTCCTTCGGTTGGCTCCCGAGGGCGAGTCTGCAGAGGGCAGCCTCGGGCCGGGGAGCAGGGTCTTTGGCTTCTAGGAGGGGGAGGTGTGCATGCGCAGGTGGCTGATGAGGTTGCGCTGCTGGGTGAACTTGCCCCCGCAGAGCTGGCACTCGTACGGCTTCTCGCCCGAGTGCACGCGCATGTGCTCGGTGAGGCGGTACTGGCGGGTGAAGCGCATGCCACACTCGTCACAGGCGAAGGGCTTGAGGCCCAGGTGGCTGCGCATGTGGCGCGTCATGGTGCCGCGCTGCGTGAACATTTTGCCGCAGATGTTGCAGGGGAAAGGCCGGGTCAGCCAGTGCGTCTTCTCGTGCTGCCGCAGCGTGGCCGGGTCCTTGTAGGTCTTCTCACAGACCGAGCACTTGAAGGGCCGGGGCTCGGCCGCATAGGCCGCGCTGGGCGCCGACAGGTCCTCAGCCTCCTCCTCGGCGCCCCCGCTGCCCGTCTCGTAGGCACCCTCCTCCTTGATAAACAGCTCCTCCTCCGTGTGTGTCTCCACGTGGGCATTGAGCTGCTCCGAGCTGGGGAAGCCCTTGGCGCAGGGGATGCACACGTACAGGTTGTCCCCGTAGGACACAGTCTCGTAGCCCTCCTGTCGGTACACGTAGTGCGTGCCAGCATGCCCGCTGCCCCCCTCGCTCCCACTCTGCCCACTGTCCTCACTCCCGTCCTTGCCGTTCTCCTCCTCCTCCTTGCAGGGGTACGGGGGCTCCACGTAGGGCCCACTGGGGCCACCCCCTGCAACGCTGCTGGCCAGGATGCCATTGGGAACCCTGTCCCCTAGCCCCTCGCCCTCTTCCCCTGGGCAGGGGCCCTTGGGCCCCGCTTCCCTCCGCTCAAAGGGGGACCCCACCCTGGGCTCCTTCTTGCTCCACTCCTTCTTGCGGGCTGAGTGCCGCAGGCTCTTCCGGGGCTGCCCGCCGGGCCCCTCCAGCAGGCTCAGGTGGTTGTCCTCGGCCCCCTCCAGGTCCATGGGCTCATTGGGGGTGCCCCCCAGCTCAGCATAAGAGGCACTGTTGGCAACAGGAGGGGCGGAGGCTGAGAGGGGCGAGCCGTGCTGACTGTCACTCAGCTGGGCCGAGTCGTCAGGGGTCAGGGGGGGACCAGGGGTGGCAGGAGGCAGGGGAGGGCTCTTCTTGGACAAGTCCAGGCCCAGCTCCTGCTCGCAGCCCCCGCTGCTCCCATTGGTGCTGCAGCTACCCAGGCCGGCCTCCCCTCCGCTGGCTGGACAGACGGCCCGGCCCAGGCCATGCACACCCTCCTGGCTAGAGCCTCCGAGGAAGAGCTCGTCATCCGAGCCTTTGGCCTGGGGGAGCTCTTGGGGGGTGTGGGCCCCCTTTCGTCCGTCCACGAGCCCCGGATACCGCGCCTGGATGACGGAGGCTGTGGACAGCCGCTGGCTGCGGGGCGGCCTCCCCATGCCGGTGGCGCCCACCCGACCGGAGCCGAAGGGCTTGCCGGCTCGCTTGAGTTTACGGCGGCAGAGTGCTGCCAACTCAGGCAGCTGGAGGTAGCTGGCGGCAGTGAGGAGAGTGCTGAAGTTGGGCTCAGCCGGCTGGTCACTGGGCAGCAGCTTGCCCGTGTAGATGAAGTCCAGGATCTGCTGGAACACCGTGGAGCTGACCATGTCCGTGTCCAGGTTGATGAGGTTGTCGTGCAGGACCAGGGACTTGAAGTAGATGCTGCTGGCAGCCAGGACGTTCTTGTGAGCACGGAAGATGGAGTTCTCCACCATGATGATGACATCACACAGGAAGCCCTTCGTCCTCTGCTGGTTCAGCTGCAGCAGGAGCTGCTTGGAGTGGCTGGGCAGCTCCATGTCGGGCCCCATGTCCCCACGCCCCGCCCACGCGTACCACCTGTGGGCAAGAACAGGCGCATGGGCATTAGCCACCTGGGAGCCTCTGGCAAGGGCTCCGGGACAGGGTGGGGCTGTGGTGGTGCTCAGGGAGGCCTCCTCACCAGGCATGGTACCCAGGGAAAGAACTCACACTACCCATGGGGAGCTGCCCGAAAAGGGACAGGGCACTGGTCCCATTTGCACGGAAGCAGATGACAATGGTCACGTGGTGCCGAGGGGAGAAAATGGGATGTGACTTTGGCTCCACAGCCCAGGTCACCCTCTCCACGCTAAAGAAGTCGGCCAAAAGCCCACAGGAAACTAAAAAATGACAAGCAGGGGACTGTGAGGTGCTGGGAAGCAGTAGGGACTGAGGTGAGCAGAAGCTCCCAGGTGGGCTCACGTCCCACATGGGCAGGCAACTTCCCAGTTTTTAGGACAAGCTAGAAATTGAGATTTTCAGGTTGAATCTCCCAATGCCAAATAAAGGTTCTTTTTCCTTAAATACCACGTGGGCCAAATCAAATATGCAGCCTCCATCTGTGACCTCTGCTCTGCCCCGGGTGCCTCTCAAACCCTAGTGGCTTCCCAATTCGGGTTTGCCAACGTTCAGTCCTGCCTGCAGACACACTGCAGTCCAGCCACAGTCCCTTGCCAGTACCTGCTCCCAACCCACAAGGGCCTTGCCCCCCGAGGAAGGCCCTGAGCACCCCAGCCGGGGTTTCTAGGTGCTGAGCAGAAACGGGGGCCTGGTCAAGCCCCTGGCACCACCGGGGCCCCAGGAAAAGCAGCCAGCTGGCCCTGCCAGACCAGTACAGATGCTAACTGATGCCATTAATAAACACAGAGAGGCCTCTGACCTCCATGGGAACCGTGCAGGTGGGCTGTGCAACAGCATGCACATGGGTATCTGAGAGCAGGGTGCTCCAACCAGGCAGCCACCCCAATGAGCAGCAGGACCTGAGGCACAAGGTGTGGCTCCCTGCTCCCTCCGGCCCTTCAGGGAACATGCACCCTCCCATAGGCAACTCTGTGCCATGCAGTTGACAAGGGTGCTTTCATGTTCTTCGGCTCAGGGCTCAATCTCTGAAAGTGACTGCTCTGAGCCTTGCCCCACCTGGGACCCCTCTGCCTCTACCAGTGTACCCAGCCCAGTCCTGCCTCCCCTGGGGCAGAGTCTGAAGGGATCACGCCCACGCTGCCTTCCTGTAACACAAACACTTCCCGCGCCCCGTTGCCCCATGCCTGCCCTCATTTGCAATGACAGAGGAAAACCCTAATAACCACGCACACCCCAAAAGTGGCCTCGGAACTGTGAACACACATGGGTAGACACGGCCACAAGCTAGCACTCAGGGCCTAATAGGAGGCAACAAGCACCCGCTCAGCCAGCATAGCCTTGTAAGACCGCTCAGCTGGGGCTCAGAGGCTAGAGCCTGTGTCCCGAGGGAACCTACCTGCCCTCAGCCAGCCAGGAAGGGACAAAGAGCCCAAGGCACGGTTTCCACACTGGTCGGGACACCGAGCCCCAGGGAAATGCAGTGTCAGCCCCACCAGCACTCAGGATACCTGGTGCTCCCAGGCTGGCAAGAGAGTGCAGGCCAAGGGCAGGAGGTCCCGTCCTCCAAAAGCCTGTGAGCCACGACAGCCACTCCTCTGCAGGCTGAGGGCAGTGGGCCCCAGCCTCACCTGCATGCTACCCAGCACTGTGTGCACACAAAGGGCCAGGCTGCGAACTGCAGGGCTGTGTGGGCAGCCCAGGTAGTCCTCCCCCACGCTTCCCCCTCCCCAGCCTACCGGAGTGCCAGGGGCCCAGAAACCATGTGCGCAGCAGCCAGCGGGGGTGGCCTCCTTGAGCGCGCGGCCTCCCTGGGGGTGCATCAATGCCTGGTCACCTGGGGAGGAGAAGATGGACAGGGTCAGCCGGGCAGACATCAGCCAAGGGCAGGAAGGAGCGCCAGTAAAGGGACAGGCACCTGGTGGTCTCTCTGGCTGGGGTGCCGGGGGCAGCCGCAGTGCCCAGCAGCCATCAGGCCCGGTGGCAGGGAAGGCCACAGGCCTGGAGAGCTCAGCAGGGCTGCACTCTCCTCCCACCCAGAAGAATTAGGGTACTCTTCAGGGCCACCTAGGCCTGTGGGGGAGCTGGTGGCAGGCGGCCTGGGCAAGGCCCTTCTCAGGCTGGCCACATTTACATGACAAAAAGTCAAAATTGGAGGCACTAGTGCAATGGGCTATTTATAAGAACCAGTCTCAACCGCTTCTGGCTCTCCTGCCTCCTTCCCTTCCTGATCTACTCCCGCCACCCCCTCCCTGCCCAGAGGGCCCAGCCCCCTCCTGCCCAGCCCAGTCGGACCACATGGCCTCCCCTCACAGGAGTTTCTGCAGGCCTGGCCTTTCAATACCAGCCCGCCAAAGCCAGCTGCCGCCAGATGCGAAGGTCTCCTTCTGCCCCCACCACCCTGCCTCCCCCAGAGATGCAGGTCCCCAGGGAGGGGGATCCTGAGGTTCTGGCTTTTTGCACCCCACTCGGCAAGCCTGGGCTCCCTTGGAATGGAGCCAAGGGTGGGGGCGGAGGCCTACAGCAGCCTGGAGCCCATCCCTGCCTGCCCTTCCCCCACCCCCAGGGCCAGGGCGGCTCAGCAGGTCCCTCAGGAATGTGACCAGACCCGGGGTGCGGGGTGGCTGGGAGGCCTCCGCTCCAGCCAGCCAGCTGTCTCTCTGGCCCCCAGCACAGTCCTCCTTTCATGGGGTGGCCCCGGGGTGTGAGGAAGTGGAGAGGGGGAACGGTTGGTCCAGAATCCCACCCATGGCCCAGATGGCAGGAGAACCAGTTCTGTTGGTCCAGAGGCCTGAGAGCACCTTCGTCTGCATTTATTTTTTTTTAAAGATTTTATTTATTTATTTGAGAGAGAGAGAACGAGAGATAGAGAGCACGACAGGGAAGAGGGTCAGAGGGAGAAGCAGACTCCCCGCCGAGCAGGCAGCCCGACGCAGGACTCAATCCCGGGACTCCAGGACCATGACCTGAGCCGAAGGCAGTCGCCCAACCAACTGAGCCACCCAGGCGCCCTCGTCTGCATTTAATGAAGGCCCTGGACCCCTTGCGTGTGTAGAGAGTTCAGGCTCTCCTGCCAAGTGACACCAGAAGTGGCCAGCAGGACAGAGTAGAGCCCAGCCTTAGGAAGGGGGGCAGAGACCACCTCAGTGCTGGCAAGAGCAGCCCTGAAAAATGAACAGGGAGCCACAGCGATGTGTTTGAGCCTACCAGATCCCCACCACACAGCCCTGTGCCACCCTGCCTGCTCCCCACCAGATCTCAGGGCAACCCAAGCCTTGCTGGGGCACAGCATCCACACCGTGGCCCCGGATTTAGCACATACCAGACCCTGCAACTAGGGATTACCTGCCCTCGTCAGAGATCAGGCCAACAACTACTGAACACCACGCAAAGAGGGGGCAGCAGAACAGAACTCGGGGGCTTCCACAGGTAACTCATTGCTCCAGCCCTGCCAGCCACTTCACCAGCCACGGAAAGACAGAGTGACTGACCAAGGTCTCAGAAGTTGGGTCAGACATGACTCTTCTTGAGCCCAACTTCCCCACAGGGACTCCACAGGACAGGGCTGAGTTGCCTTCCCAGTGCCCTCCACTGGGTGGGGCCACAGTGGGGCTGCCTGCTGGGGGGTCAGAGCCGGCACAATACCACCCTACCTGCCTCCCACCCCAGGCAGGGCCAGGCAGGCCGCCACCACCAATGTTAACCTCACCACAGCGGAGGGGGCGCCCCACTGCTGCAGGGCCAGGACCCCTGCAAAGCCTTGCTCTTTTCTTCCCAGCCAACAGAAACAAGCAGACAATCCTCTGCCCTACAGCTCAACAGGGGGTGGAGGAGGAGCAGGCACCTATGCTGGAGAGGCCACAGCCCCAGGGGAGGCGGGGTGCCAGAGAAATATGACCGTGGAGGCTGGCCCAGTAAGCTGGCAGCGCAGTCCCCCACCGGGTACAGGGGCTTGGTGCCCAGCCTTGGCAGGAGCCCACAAAGCTGGGATGAGGATACCGCCTGGCACCAGCTCCTGGCACCCAGCAGCCCCCTGGCAGCAGGCCCAGGCAGCGTGCCTATCAGCCCCAAGGATCCACACCCAGCTCAGAACCGTTGCCTGCCGGAGCACTGGCTCCAGGAAGCCCAGGATCTGGGGCAGTGGGATCCTCAGGTACTCCTCTGAAGCCAAGACCTAGCCCATCTTGGGCGGGGGGGTGGGGGGGGGCCAGGGCAGGGGGAGATGAGACCCTGGCTAGGCTGACCCTGGGGGAAGGGCAGTAGGAAAAGAGTCCCTGGGGAAGGCCAGCTCTGGCTTCTTGTGAACACAGAAGGAAGAATGAACAGAGAGACCTGGCTAGAACACCTGGATTCCCTTCCCAGGTCCTTGTTTACAAAATGGTCCACCCCCACCTACCCAGCTGGGCCGTTAGGCAGAGAACTACACAGGTCTCTGCTGAATTCTCATGCCCTTTTCTCCCCCTCCAAGTCCCTGCCAGAGAAAAGCCAGACACGTGCCACATGCGCGCCACACACACACTCTCTCTCTCTCTCTCTCTCTCTGAGGGTGAGGGCAGGCCCAAGGCCCAGACACCCCAGACTTAAAACACTCACCCACCCAGGGGCGCCTGGGTGGCTCAGTCGTTAAGCGTCTGCCTTCGGCTCAGGTCATGATCCCGGGGTCCTGGGTTCGAGCCCTGCATCGGGCTCCCTGCACAGCAGGAAGCCTGCTTCTCCCTCTCCCTCTCCCCCTGCTTGTGTTCCCTCTCTCGCTGTGTCTCTGTCAAATAAATAAATAGGATCTTTAAAAAACACAAAACAAAACACACACACCCACCGAAGGGAAGGCCAGGCCCACAGAGCTGAGCCAAGGGAGCTGGCCGAGCTCCCTGCACCTGTCCGCTTGCTCCTTCCAGTCTACCCTCCTTACTACAGGCACGAAAGGCCCGACCAGGCAATGCCATCCTGTGGAAAGAAACATCTTGGGGGCACAAAAGACCCAATCAACAAATGAGGTTCTGAAGATGGGGGGGGGAAGTATAAGAAAACCATAAATTCTGTATATTCATTTCTGTAATATTCAGAATTTAAAATAATCATGTACTTTTACAATCCTAAAAAAAAAAAAACAAAAACTGATGCATGAACATGGATAAATCTCAAAATCATGACGTCAAGAAAACCTTACACAAAAGAGTAGAGGCCCACAATTCCATTTAAACTAAGTTCTAGAAAATACAGAACTACTCCATGGTAGAAACAAAATCAAAAGACCCTGTGGAGGGTAAGGTGAGCACTGTTTGGGAAGGAGCACAAGGAACTTTCTGGGCGGAGCACAGCTCTGTATCTTTGTTAAGGTGATGTACTCACTGGTCAAAATTCAAAGGGTTGCCTGAAATTTGGGTACCATGTTGCATATAAATTTTACCTCAAATTGAAAACAGAAATTCCAACAAATAGAAAAAGAACAGTTTCCAGAGGACATGCCCTTCTCAGCAGCTCACTACCAGCTAACATTCACTCAACCTGGGCACACAGGAAGCAGTTCATGAGGGCAGAGTGGTCATAGCACGAACAAATCTGTCTCCCTCCTGGTTCCATCTGGCTCGGCAGCCCTTGTGGGTCTTTAGTAGGTAGTCAAAGCCCAAGGCCAAGGATACTCCGAAGACTCCCCCACCCTGCCCCCCAAACACACAGCAGCCAAAAGGCCAATGAGGACAGCGGAGGCACAGCCCCATGGCCTCCTGACCCATGGAACAGCACCCCATTAGGAGCCCCACTTGCCCATGATCCCAGGCAGTCTATATGGCCTCAAGGGCTCATGGGGAGGCTAGACTGGGGCCAACTTCCAGGCCTCTTTTCCTAGCACCCCACAAAAAGCAGAACATGCTCGGCCCAGCCTTTCACAGCCATGAGAGAACGTTTTAAAATAAAAGTGATCATTGGGGTGGCCTGGGTGGCTCAGTTGGTTGGGCCTCTGACTCTTGATATCAGCTCAGGTCATGATCATGAGATCGAACCCCATGTCAGGCTCCATGCTTGGCATGGAGTCTGCTTGAGATTCTCTCTCTCCCTCTGCCCCACCGTTTATGCACTCTCTCCCCCCTCCCACCAAAATAAATAAATAAAATCTTTTAAAACAATAAAGTAACGTAAAAGTGATCTTTGCTTAAGCAGAGAGCCCAGGAGAACAATTCCAACCACCTATCCGATGGGAACTGCCCCAACTTAGCCTGGACACCCACTGTGTGCAGAGCCTGGGCTCCAGGAGGCCTGGCCATTCAGAACTACTCTGGTCTGTGGTGCCTGGCTGGCTCAGTCAGAAGAGCAGGCGACTCTTGATCTCAGGGTCGTGAGTTCAAGCCCCATATTGGCTGTAGAGATTACTTAAAAATGAAACTCAAGGAAAAAAAAAAAAAGTAACTTCTGGTCATTCAACCTCCACTGGTGCCCTCTGGAGACCAGACTGGCAGCCTCACCTCCCTAGGGCCTGGCAGCAGGCCCTGCATCCCTCGTAGAGACAGAGGAGCATATCCCACCCCCACCTCCAACCCCATGGGTAGGAGCCAGATCCAGGGTGTGGTTTCACAGCTGGCACACTCCCTGACCCTCGTGAGCAGTATGCTTCTGAAAAATGCTGTCCTTTCTACCCAATGCCTAACCTCCTGCAGGCAGGACCCCCCACACACACTCCAGAGGCAACTGTGGGCACCTTGACTGAAAGGCTTCCCAATTTCATAAAACTTCTCTACCTCCCTCCCAACCAGAAGGGTGGGCCCTAGAAAGGTGAAGGACAGGGGAAAGGGGCCCACCTGCCTCCCCTCCCTGGGCTGGCCTCTTTGCCCAGATCTCCTAGACACTTTGCCACCCCACCTCCCTCTCTGGTGGCCCTCCCTCACTTTCTTGAGTGGGATTTCCCACAGGAGTCTTGAAGCTATGCTGGGGGACAAGAGGAGACTCCATCCAACCCACTCCAAAGCACTCAGCAGGAGACTGTCTTTTCTCCTTAACGACCTCCTGGGAAGGAACACCTAGCCAGAAGTAAGAGTGACACAGGAATCTTCCGGCCACCCCTTGCCCACCCAGAGTTCCACTGCCAGGTGGGAGACACAAAGCATACCAAGCAGAGAGGCAGTGCTGGGTACAACAAGCAACAAGGCAGCTTCCACACCCACAGGGGTTTAGCTCATCTGTGTCAGAGAGGGTCCTAAACATGCTGGCTACTGTCCCCAAGCCTGAATCTGAGGTCAGCATCCGCCTTAGTCACAGCTGACCTGCACTGGTCACCTGGTACTCCAGGTATGGCCCTAACAGGTGCCTCTTCCTTGAAGGCCTGGCCCCACCCAGGCTGCAAGAGAACAGCTTGAGGGCATGGTGGAGACAACCTGGAAGGTACAAGCAGGATCCAGAAGAGCCCAAGGCCCAG
Source organism: Zalophus californianus (assembly GCF_009762305.2). Lineage (NCBI taxonomy): Eukaryota > Metazoa > Chordata > Mammalia > Carnivora > Otariidae > Zalophus > Zalophus californianus. The sequence continues at coordinate 27,181,646 of NC_045608.1, read as the reverse complement.
TCCCCAAGCCACAAACCAGCCCTGCATGGCCAGAAACCCTGGACAGCGTTCTCCTGTCCCAATGGCCTGGAGTTCTATTCTACATCCCTCTTCTCTTTCTCTTTTTTTAAGAGAGAAAGAGTGGGAAGAGGGACAGGAGGAGAGAGAATCTCAAGCAGACTCCCTACTGAGCACAAAGTCCGGGACAGGGCTCAATCTCACGACCCTGAGAGCACGACCTGAGCTGAAATCAAGAATCGGACGCTCAAGTGACTGAGCCAGCCAGGCGTCCCCTCTGCATCCCTCTTGTCTGTATTCCTCCATGAAGTCTTTCCCATCCCCTTCACTGTTCGGGCGAGCCTCTCTCCCCTTCACCCACCCACCCAAACAGCACCCCCCCCCCGCCCCCCCCGCCCCCCCCGCCCCGGGAAGACTGGCGTTGTTATCTCCACCTCCAGGGACAGATAAGACAACAAAGGTCTGGGGGTTAAAGAACCTGCACAAGGTCACAAGAGCACGTAGGTGGCAGAATAAGGACTCAAAGCCTGATCCAGAGCTAATGTCAGACTCTTCCTACCCCACAGACGGATACCACGTACCTCCCATTGCTGGGTAGGGGCAGGGATCACTTACGGGAGCACAGCCGTCCATGCATCAGAAAGAGGGTCTTGGTCTCCAGCTCCACCCTCATCTCCCCCTGCCCACCACCAGCCACCTGCCCATCGCAGCAGAGCCTTACCTGGGCCGCATTCTCCTGACCTCAGTGTATAAGGTCAGCCCAGCTCCTTCATCGCCTGAGGTCAGTGAGAAGCTTGGGGCTAAAAGTGACAAGGTGCCCCACCCCGCCCTGGCACGCAGCCTGCTCTGGGTGCCCAGGCTGTGCCCGCTGCTCTTCTGAGAGCACCCCTGGCCTCCATGACCTCTCTGGTCTGTCCCCTCCAGGCATGGGCTGGTGGTGGGTGGGACTCAGTGCTCTGGGCAAGCCCAGCCGTGTAATCCAGCCCAGACCTGGATGCCAGCCAGCAGCTCCTGGCTCTTCTCCCAGACCATCCTCCTGGAAAGCAACAGGCTGTGCGAATGCCAGGAGCCCAGCCCTCCCTCGGACACGGCTTCTACGAAATAAACATTTGGGTTCCACTCAGTGCACTGGTGATCTGATCACCAGGGACCCAGTGCTGGCATCCTTCCCCGCCCCTCAGGCCAGCCCTGTTGCCCAACCACCGGCTCACTCTGAACAGCAAGGGAAGTGGCATCCACCCCAGCCGGACTTCGAGTCTGTCCCTTCAGGCCCCACTGAAGGCCCCATGCTGCCCATGATGGGCCAGGGCCCTGACCACCTTCGTCTCTGTGCACTCCCATCCAAGAATGGGCCCGTTCCGGGGTAAGTCAACACTGCGACAAAGTGCCCGTGTGAGGAGAGCCCTGGCAGGAAGCTCAACACTGCAAAGGCCCAGTGGCCTGCAAACCTTGCTTCTCCAGGGCAGCCTTGGGTTTTCTCCCTCCCCCAGGCCTACAACTCTCCCATCACTCCTGGCTTTGGAGCCGACCAGAAGCACGGCCAAGATGGCCTTGGGGGCCTGCAACTGGATGTCCCTTCCTGGTTCTGACGCAAGTGGCAACCTGACACCAGGAAAGGCACAGGGCAGGGTGCCACTGGAGGGCGAGGTGTGGCAAGTGTACCTGGCCAGGCCAAGCCATAAATGCCACTGGGGAGAGGCAGATGAACACCACTTAAAGAAGGGGAACAGGAGTTTCAGATTATGATTATCATTATAAAAACTTATGCTCACTCCCAGACTCTCCCCCACATTGCACACCCCTCGGGAAGGGCCTGAACTATTGGAGAGAGGCTCTCTGGCAGCAACAGAGCAGGAGCCTGGAGGCAGGGAAGCACCCATGGGGAGGGTCGGCCAACAAGAGAGGGCACTGGTTATTGTGCCCGAAGCCCCACATCCCAGTGGTCTAGCTCACTCGGGGCACGGCCCACGGACCAGCAGCCACAGGTGCAGCACCACCACCCAGGGTTTCACAAGAAAGGCAGTTACTCAGGCCTCACTCCAGACCTCAAAACCAGAACTGGCATTTTAACCTCACGGGACTCGCACGCACATCCAAGTCTGGGAAGCGCTAAGGTGGGTTCTAAGCTTTCTACTGCCCAGGAAACCCAACGCTCTCCAAGTAGTAAACGCTCAGCCACTGGGTGTCGAGAGGAAGAAGACAGCTCCCAAAGGAAAGACATTATTTCCCAGATAAGCCCAGAGAGTGATTAATAAAAACGATGGACCTGGGGAGCACCTGGGTGGCTCAGTCGGTTGAGCATCCAACTTCGGCCCAGGACCCGATCTCAGGATCCTGGGATCGAGCCCCGAGCAGGGCTCCCCGTTCAGCCGGAGTCCGCTTCCCCCTCTGCCCCTCTCCCCACTCATGACACATATGCACTCTCTTTCTCGCAAATAAATCTTTAAAATAACAAAATAAATAAAAAACAACAAAAGACGGTGGACCTGGAACATGAGACGTGGTTACCAGGCACCTGTGGAGACAGGGTGTGGCCAAGGGCAGGGGCTGCTGGACCTGGGAGGCAAGCAGAGACCTCAAGGGTAGAGACGAGCAGCACGGCACAGTGGTAAATAGGTGGAAATTCCACCTGCGAGGAGCTAAAAGGGCACCTGGAAAGCCTGGGCAGCCCCACTGGAAGAGACTATCACAAACATCTCACCTGCCCCGGGGACACCCTTCAGATGAGATAACTAAGTCCCAGAGGGAGAGACATGGGTCACAGCTGAGTCACAGAGCTGCAATTGCCCGCCCATGGCTCCTGGAAAGAAACTCCAACTCCACAATTTCAGAATCAATCCTAGTAGCTAACAATTTCTTATGCCAACTAAGGGCTCTACAAGAATTAAAGCAAAATTAACCCAAACCCCTACCATCTTCTATCACAGTCCCATCATAGAAACAAATATTTCATGACCAAAAAGCAGGAAGAGGGGCGCCTACGTGGTGCAGTCAGTTAAGCGTCCGACACCTGATTTCGGCTCAGGTCGTGATCTCAGGGTCGTGAGATCGAGCTCCGTGTCCGGCTCCCCGCTCAGCAGAGAGTCTGCGTAAGATTCTCTCTCTCCTTCTCTCTCTGCCTTTCCCTGCCTCATGCTTACGCTCTCTCTCTCAAACATAAATAAATACATCTTAAGATTTTTTTTTAATATACTTATTTGAGAGAGAGGGAGAGGGAGAAGCGGACTCCCTGGTGAGCAGGGAGCTCCACATGGGGCCCTATCCCAGGACCCCAGGATCATGACCTGAGCTGAAGGCAGATGCTTAACTGACTGGAGCCACACAGGTGCCCCTATATAAATCTTTGAAAAAAGCAGGGGGCAAGAACCACCTCTCAATGTAGGGCAGTCCTCCCCGAGAAAGGGCAATTGACAACCCTTCACCCACATGGTTGCTGTAGCCAAAGTCTCAAGGCAAGCTGGCATTAGGAAGCACTGCCCTGCCCCACAATTCGATGTGACCCTCCTGGCCAGGATTACAGAGATGCCACCCTAAAGGGGAATCAGAAAAACAAAACTTGATGCCAGACAGTAATGATGGGGCTTTAATTAGCTGGGCGAAAACTAAAAGAATATTTCCCAAGGAGTCAAGAGAAAGGTAGTACTTTAGAAATAAGGCCAAGAATGAAAACATGCAAACCCTGTGGTCCAGAAAATGCACTCCAAGGTCTACACCAACAGAAATCTACCCGCCTGCTCACCAAAACCCAGGCAGGCATGTGCACAGCAGCCCTGGTCACAGGAGCCCGACACCTACAGGACAGGGGGGTAGCTGAAGGTATAGGGGCTGTTAGCCAGCCATGAGCACAACTGACCATCTGAACAGGACCATACAAATGTGCCTTTTATACGTTAAAAATAGCTGACTGTTGGCAAGGTCACCAGTGTGATTTACATGCACAAAGATGAGTCTCTCGAGCATCCTGTTGACCAAAGCAGCCGGGCCAAAAAGAGACTATGTGGTGTTGATTCCATTCATGCAAGTCGGAAAGCAGGCAGCACGACGAGTCCAAGGGTGAGGGAGGAACAGGGGAGGACAGGGGGTGACTCAAAGGACTCACAAGGGAGTTCCGGGGTTGTGTTTCTCATTCTGGATACTGGTTACACAAGTATGTCCATCTGTGAAGAACCCTCAGAGCTGTCATTCACAACTGCACACGTCGCCTATGTACAACATACTTGAATACAATACAAGGCACAGAGACATTCAGGTGGGAAGCTGGGCCCAGTCTTGGTCCTGATTAGCAAGTAGACTCAAGTCAGGAAATAACCTCCCTGAACCACCAACTAATAATCATCATCACAAGCAGCAGAGCACTGAAGGACAGAGTGGCCACGTCCAGGACGGAATATCCATCTTAGAAGAGAGAACTCTGCAGACCAGCCAGGAACCTACAGAAAACCTAGAAACCACCATAAAATCAGTGTCTGCCATCCAAAGTAACAACAACATGACGACAGTTTTTAATCATCCTAGTGTCTAGCCGATACTTCCACAGAGGAGTTCCAAAATCAGACAAACCCAGGAGAAAAGAGGAAATTCAGACTGGCAGGTGAGGTACAAACAGGATACATTCCACCAACGCCTGAGCAGGTCCCAGAGCAGCCAGCTAGGCACATCAAAGGAAGGAAGCCAAGGAGAAACTAGATGAGGCCCTCCGGAACAGGGGGTCAAAGGGAGCTGCTAAGCAGAAGGAAAAGCCCCCTTGGCTCCAGTGTGATCAAATCCCCCAAACTCTCAAACAAATGGCTCAAAGAACTACAGCCAAAGATCAAAGATTTAAAAAAAAAAAAAAATCAAGTAGAGACACCATGGGTCCCCACTAGTTTTTAAAAAGCCATTTTTAAGGATAAAATTAGGGAGCTTCTATAGAAAACCTCACTCTATGGCCCTGTGCCTAAAAAGCCTCCAGGTGTGGCACCTTACAGAAGAGGTCTCACGTGTCCAGCAGGTATCTTGAAGGGTCTAACAGAGTAGAGGCCAAGAGCTCAGAAAGGGAATCAGACAGAAATCCACTCAGACTTGAGGAAAACATACTCCCAGTGTCACTCTACTTTTAAAATGGAGTCTCAGCGGTACGGGAAGGACTGTCTAGCATTATGAAATCGGTTTTAGAGACAGAAAACAAACTGAACAGGCATTTATCTGCCTGGAGAAGTAAGAGCCGGCGATGGGGTGAAAATGGGGCTACTTAGGAGGCAACAAAAACCCTGCCCTGAAAACACCCAAACCCCCACTAGCAGGCCGGACAATGAAGTGGAGGACAGTGCCACCCTGGCCCACTCCAAGTGGGGACAGGATCGCAGAAACCACAGCTACACCCAGCGCTTCAGTGGATCTCAAAATAGAGATGAATGCCCGGTTCTGAGTGCACAAAGAGCAAACTCGGCCAAACCCAGCCACCCGCTGTTCAAGGATCCAGACAAGCCCAGGGAAGCAACAAAGAAAAGCTAGGGAATGGTTAACCCACAATTCAGAAGAGTGCTTTCTGGAGGGAGGCAGGGATGAGCTGGGAAGCAGCACAGGTGGGTGTCCAGGGGCTATTTCTCACACGGGTGGGGGAAGCAAGGGTGTACGGTGTCCACTGTACCTGTAGGTGTGCACATGTAATTTATACTCTCTCGTTAACATTTGTAAATAACCCAGAGCACAATCCTCAAGTCAATCGAGGAAGCTGGCATGCTCTGTGCAGGAACCCCAAAAGAAAGGGGAGCAAGACGAGACCTTCTAGATCCAGGGCAGTGCCAGAGACTATAGCTGTGTGACACTCACTCGAGCATCCCTCACATCGTCACTTGACCTACAGACCCCCCCCCCAAACACTGCAGGGCCACACAGCTGGGCGAATATGGCAACAAGATGCCAAGAAGGGCTTTGGAGGGTTCAGTCCCACCAGAGACGCCCACAAAGTACCACTCTGTCCTAATAAATAGAAAGCAACAAAATTTAAAAAATCAATTAACTAAAAGAAAGCAACAGAAGCTAGGGCCTCCATACCTGGGAGGCCAGGTGTGCCTCACCCAACAGGAGGAAAATCCCAGGAACCCTCTAAAGGACTGGAGGGGAAGAAGGGCAGTTAATGCCACTCTAAGTGAAAATACCAAAGTCTAGCACACATCTCCCCTCTGCAGCCTCTGCCCCCTCCAATTCGGAGTCCGATCAACCCTGAGTTATCTTTCTCAAACACTGATCTCATCCAGTCACTCCCCTGCTTAAAGCTTTCAATGCATTCCCGATGCCTGGATAAAGTCCACACTCCAGGCTGGCCTGCAGGGTGCTTCTGTAGAAAATCTGGTCCACCATCATGCCTGAGTGCCCATCCTCTGCGAAGCCAGCCCTGCATTTCTCCCGGGGCCCAATGTCAGCACTAGCGGCCCAGCTGCCTCCCTCTGTGCACCTCCCCTCTGCCCATGCCCTCCCACCCCCAACCAGGCTCCCAAGGTGAGGGACCCTGTGTCCCACTAGCCCAGCAGCCACAGCAGCACTGGGCGTGGAGCAGGCCCTCGTAAAGGTGTTACTGGGTGAGCAAATGCGGGCCAGGCAGGAGCAGTGCAGAGAAGAGGATGAAATAATACGTGAGAGAAGAGAGGCAGGCGGTGAAGAGGGGGTAATGAAAAAGGAGAGAAGGGTGCTGCCCAGCACCCTCCCCTGTCAGCACTTCCAAAACTGCCATTGACGTTCTTCCAACTTAGGACTCCCAGCAAACATGCGGTTTATGTATTACTACAGTTGGTGTTACTGTTCCAGTCACCATATTAAACAAACTGGCAATTAAAACAGTATCTTGATTTAAGATAGCAATAAGAAACCCATGTTGGGGTACCTGACTGGCTCAGTTGGTAGAGCATGTGACTCTTAATCTCAGGGTTGTAAGTTCGAGCCCCACGTTGGGTGTAGAGATTGCTTAAAAATTAAAAAAAAAAAATCTAAAAACATTAACATAAATACCATTTTTATGGGGAAAAAAATCCCAAAATTTAAAAAAAAAATCAATGAGAAAAGTTTTACATTTTTGCATTTGTTTTACATTTTAAATCTCTTTAACATCTGACTCAATAGCAGTGGCTAGATTCTCAAATCTGTTTCTATGCTTAGGTCTATTACGATATGAGGTTTTGATTCAAGTCTCTGAAAAAATGTGACTTTAGGGGCGCCTGGGTGGATCAGTTGTTGGGCGTCTGCCTTTGGCTCGGGTCATGATCCCAGGATCCTCTCTGGGCTCCCTGCTGGATCCCAGGATCCTCTCTGGGCTCCCTGCTGGATCCCAGGTCCTGGGTCAGGCTCCCTGCTGGGCTCTCCCTCACCCACTCCCCCTGCTTGTGTGCCCTCTCTCACTGTGTCACTCTGTTAAATAAATAAGTAAAATTTTTAAAAAAAGAAAAAGAAATGTGACTTTACACAGATAGAAGGGAGGAGTATTTTTTTCAAGATTTTTTTTTTTATTTGAGAGAGAGAGAGTACAAGCAGGGGGAGCGGCAGGCAGAGGGAAAGGGAGAAGCAGGCTCACCGCTCAGCAGGGAGCCCGATGCGGGGCTCTATCCCAGGACCCCTGGCCCATGACCCAAGCCGAAGGCAGACGCTCAACAGTCTGAGCCGCCCAGGCGCCCAAAGGGAGGAGTATTTTAATAATCCTTTCAGCTAATTGTGGCTCTTCTTCATTGACATTACACTGAAACTCAACAAGTGGTGGTCTCTTAAAAGTGGCAATGGAGGGGCACCTGGGTGGCTCCATCGGTTAAATGTCTGCCTTCGGCTCAGGTCATATCATCAGGGTCCTGGGATCCAGCCCCCATCAGGATCCAAGCTCAAAAGGGAGTCTGCTTCTCCTTCTCCCTCTTCTTCTCCCCTCCCCCGCACGCTCATGCTCAGTCTCTCAAATTTTAAAAATCTAAAAAAAAAAAAAAAAAAAGTTGCAACAGAGACTCTGAAATCGTATCCGTGACTATCTCACACTCAGTTACGCAAAAATCCCCTGGTCTATGCCGCACTCCTATCCACGCAAGATTGTGCAACTTCAAGCACTGGTCATCTGGAAAATTTTGGTTCAGTAAATTGATCAGATCTTCCAAATGTCATCACATTTCATTATAGACACCAAAAAACTCCATGTGTTAATATCACCGCTGATCTTATCAGTGAAGGCTAAGTCAGGCTCACAGTGATGGATAGGAGTTTTCCAAAACTCATTTTCCCTTGAGGGTTCTAGCATTGGCAACACATATCATCAGCTGTTTTCCTTGACGTGGCAAAGCTCACCTTCTGCATTTGAGAAAATGTCTGAACAAATTCTCCAAGTCTGAATAACCACACCTTGTCTGTCGGTCGTTCTTTTAACTAAAAACAATGTTCCAGGAGAAAAAGCAGCTAGTTCAGAGCACAGCCCAAACAAATGCAAAATGCTTTCCAGAGACAACAGTTATACTTCACAGTAGTCATGAAGAGTCCCCATTTTGTCACTAATACTAAAAAGACGTGTACCCCAGGGTCTAGATATACTCCTCAGTCATCTGTACTGCTTCCCCAGGACACTCATTAAGACTGGCTGTCTCCATCTGGAGCACTACAACTCTGGGTGATGCGTACCACCCACCACAGCTTTGCACAGGACAAAGGCCAGTAACTTCTAAGTACTATGAAAAGGGTCTTGGGGACCCCAAGTGGTCCACAAATCACTGAGAACAGCTGATATGCACTAGGCTCAAATATTTCTAACAATCCATTTTACAGGAAAGGAAAGTGAGGCAGAGAGGCATTCTTCCCAAAACCACATTTGTTCACCAAATACTCTAAGAGGCAGGGCTGACAGAAAACTCTGAAGAGACCTCCAAAAAGGCCTGCTTACTCAGAGCTGGCAATGCTTTATGAGCAAGCTGGGCCTCTGTACACTGTAGGTCCCAGGCTGACTGCTCCAGCCCTCCTGAGGCAGAGGTGGTCAGAGAGGGAGGTGGGGGAGGGGTGCTACAGGAAGCAGGATGTGCAAGCTCGCAGCCTGCTGGGGGCATGAAGTCAAAGTCCCCTCCTGCCCAAAGCAGCTAAGCCAGCCCTGCTGCCCTTATCAGCGTCAACACATGCATGGAATGTGGGACTTTGGAAACAGTCCTCTCCCCCGGCCTGCACCCCTCTGGCACTCAGGTTCACCTACCACAGCCAAAGGACAACCCAGGCTCAGTGTTCGACCCACCTGCACCTGGAGCCTAGTGGCAGGTGAGAAAGGCACCTGCTAGAGCTGGCCCAGGGCACCTGACCAGGCTATATGGCTTGGCCCCTCTCCTCATCACCAAGATCACCCATCTACCAAGAAACAGCCTCACACTGCTAAGAGAGACGCCAACCTGCCCAGTCCCACACAGCACCGCTGGCAGTGCCCAAGCACCTCTCATCCGCCCGCAATGAGGACACCAAGGGAAGGAAAGGAGCTCAGCTCGGAGTTCCCAGGAACCCCCAGACCATCCCCCTCACGGATCCTCTGAAACTGGTCAACAAAAGCCCAAGTTTACACAGTCCAACGTGCCAGAAGGGAAGGAGTTGGCCCTGGAAGGATAAGGATGACCCAGGGAGGGCGCCTGGGTGGCTCAGTTGGTTAGGCGACTGCCTTCGGCTCAGGTCATGATCCTGGAGTCCCGGGATGAATCCCGTGTCCAGCTCCCTGCTCAGCAGGGAGCTTGCTTCTCCCTCTGACCCTCCCCCCTCTCATGGTCTATCTCATTCTCTCTCTCAAATAAATAAAATCTTTAAAAAAAAAAAAAGATTCTCTCTCCCACTGCCCCTCCCCCCCCACCGCTTGTGTTCTCTAAAATAAATAAATCTTAAAAAAAAAAAAAGATTTAACTTCTCTACCAGCTTCCAAGTTGTGTGACTTGAGACTAACTGCCTAACCTCTCTGAGCCACTTGTACTGCGAAGACTGATAAAATGACTGGCACTGTATGGGCTATGTCCCACGGGTTAAATTCGGAACACTGCCCACAAGGGCTACCGTGGGGTAAGAGCCCAAAAGTGAGCCCCTGGCCCTCTTCTGCCACTACTTCCCTAGCATTCCGTCAGGAATTCTGTGGGAACCACCCTTCTCCCAGTATGCAAGCCGAGCTGCAGTAGAACCTGTCAGACACAAACCATCAGCCACTTTCTACTGGCAGGAAGAGCAGGGAAGTCCTGTGGCGGGGGGGACAAAGAGACAGAAGAGCTGAGGCAGGAACCCACCCCCAGGATCACTAGCTCTCAAGACAGAACCCCAGAGTCCATCTACCAAGATGTGCACAGGCAGGAAAGAACAGAGGAAGGACACCCTGCCTGTGCTCCCAACACCACCCACTTCTTCCTCGACTACCAGCCAAGACTTCTTGGTCCCCCTCTCCTTCACTGCCCCAGCCCAGGCTGGTCTTCCTTCCCTAATAGGCAGCACTTCCTAACCAGGACACCAACAAGAACCACACCAGACTCAGGGGCCTTGCTGCTCACCTCATTCTGTAAGCTGCCCAGAGCAAGCAGGGCTGTCTTAGGTTCCATCTGCCCATAGATAAGCACTAAACCCCAGGACCGCCCCACCGTTCTGTTCTAGCAAAGAGAGCTGGAGCCAGGTCTTACCTGAAGCTCTACCTCCAATGCCCTTTCACAGCCACCCCCCATTACTCTGTGTCCTGCCCAGATAACCATCCAGAAGAGCAACCTCAGGGACCAATCTCTCTCTCCCGGGGACCTTGAAGTCAAAGAGAAAAATAGGGGCTCGGGTCCCAGGGGTCCCCAGCTATGGTCACAGTGCGCTCATTAGGGAGCCACAAGGACCCCAAATGTCACTACGTCAGGCCCGGCCAGGACACACAGAGGTCAACCAGGACCCAAGAATGCAACCCCAACACCAGAACAGGTAAACTCTGAAAACCAAGCAGGATGTAAAGTCCTGGGGTCAACAGCAGCAGGCGGCTCTCCAGGGACCTCCGAAGAGATGCCCCCTTAGTGCACACAGCCTGGGGGTCTCTCCCACTGCCACATAAGAGGGACCCCTTCTGTGTCTGGTGCTTCTCCAAGACCCTAGTAACTAACAGAATCAACCCAACTTGTTCTGTAAATTCGATCCCACTGGGCCATCAGAGTAAGGCAGTTCATGACCACCCCAGATCATAATGCATTGGTCAATCTAGACTCACCACTTGCTTGATTCTATTACCAACATAGATTCATCACCTGCTAAAGCAGTGGTTCTCGATCTTAGCTACACATCAAATTCATTTCCAAGTCTTAGGAAACATGGATGTTAGAAATAGTCCGGGCTGCGCCTGCCTCTACCAGCTCCCAGGTGATCCTCATGTGCCTAGCTGAGAACCAGGGCGCCAGCAGGCAGGCCTCTTCCAGGCAACACAGGTACCAGCACATACTTAATGGGTCAATGTGTAGCAAGCACTCATCACAAGGAAAGTACCATGGTGTCCACAGAGGGGCAGGCCACGGAGGCCTCAGACCCCACCTTCCCAGCCATCAACTCTACTCTCGCTTCTCATTCATTTCAGGAACAAGAATTCACCAATATCTTATGAGCTTCCAAAGCAGCACAGGTGAGGGTACTACAAAGGCCATGGGCATTCCTCCTCCTTAAAGGGCCTGTACCCAGGCTGATGAAGAGGCCAAGGGAGCTCAGACCCCAGTGTGGCGATGGGAACACCTTGGGGGGGGGGGGTGTAGGGTTACGTGGCGGGTAGTTACTGTTCTCAAGGCACTGGAAAGGCCCCTCCCGATACTCACTGAGAGAACCCACCCACCCACAGGTGCTGCTGGGAAAGAAGCCTGAGGCCACCGCCGCCACAGCGTGGAACGCATGGGACAAGTCTGCACGGGACAAGTCTGCACAGCGGCTTCCATCTATCTCAAGAGGCCAACTCCCCACCTGGAAGCGGCCCCCCAGCCAAGCCCGAACACTGCCTTTCCTTAGTGGCCCTTGGGATTGCCATGGAATGGACAGGGAGAGCTGGAGGTATGGCCCTGGAAGACGAGGCCACCTGCCTTTCCATACCCCACTCTCCCTCCTCATCCCTACCCCGAGTGCCCACGGAGGTGGGTTACCCTCAAACAGGAAACAGGCACCCACTCTGGGCTCCGTATCTCAGAAGCAGCAGCAAGGTCCCTTAGCTGTTCTGTCCCCTCTCACCCACAGAAGGGCCTGCTCTAACCCCAAGGCCACAATCCCCTCTTCCTCCACCTACGTGCGACATTACCATGAAAAACATGAAAACTGAGCCGTCTGAAGGAGAGGCTCTGAACCCCTTCCTGACTGTCCCAGGCAGGTTCTTAGGGTCACTCTCTCAACGAAGTCCAGCCACACCCTCCCTCAGCAGAGGCAGCCCAGCCGGGGCCCTTCCCTCTGGATTGTGACAGGCCTGGAGTCGCCTCCTGGCTTTCCCTTCCTTATCAAGCTCACTGGGGGCCCACATACAAACCTCAACCCCCACCCACTACTCTTGCTTTGCCTTGCTTCGCCACTCCCACCACTCCAGGCTACAGGAGCTCTCAGAGACCTCCCCCAGCCCAGGTCCCTATCCCTTAGGGCAAGGCCCCTCCCAGCAGGAAGCACAGGCTGGCGGTGCCAGGCAGAGTCAAACTGGCCTGGCTTGTTTGGAAGCCCCTAAGCCGGAACCAGGATCCTCTTGGGGAGGGGGCTTGTCTGCTGGCCTCTCCCTGCTTGGAGCTCAGATCTCTCCAGACTCCACACCACACGGGCCCTCACAAAGCCCTGGAGTCAAAGGCATTTTTATCCTCCAGCCCCAGCCTGACCAGTTGCTTACTTGCAGCCCCAGCAAGTTATGTAACCTCCCAGTTGAGTCTCATTTACCGTCTGTAAGAGGAGACTATCCGGCGTGCTGACCTGGAAGGGTTCCGAAAAAACTCGAGTGTGCCCCTATCTCCCAGCCTACGGCCGACCACTTGTTGGCAAGGCCGTGAGAGTCAGAGACCAGCACGATCCAGCCGAGCTGCAGGGGCTGGGCACTGCGCCCCTGGGGTGTCTGTTCTCAGAAAATCTTGTTGAAGGCATAAAAAGCTTACGAAAGAGCCTCCCAGGTGCCTGGCACACAGAGGGCGCTCCTGTGCTAGCTTCTCTAACACACAGCGTCTGCAGTCTCGCGCCTCTCCCGTCTCCCTGGCCACACTCCACACCGCCACTGTCTTTCCATGCGCTCCGCATTAAAACCCCTCTCCTACAGCCAACCTGAACCCAGCATGGCATCTGTGGCTCTCCTCCAGCCCAGAGCCGGCCCCTTCCTCCATGCCTTGCAGCTGCAGCCACCAGCCCCGCGGCGCCTCTGCACTGCATGCAGCACCGTGCCAGCCCTTATCAGCCTATCTTATAATCGTTTGTTTGCCTGTCTGCCCCAGGCTGAGCTCTCGAGGGCAGTGATACATGAATGTAAACTCAAGTTTTGCTCCCATTTTAGACACGGGGACACTAAGGCTCAGAATCAATCACTGTCCAAGGTCACACGGAGAGTAAACGGCAGAGCCAATGTCGCACTCCAGACTTTCTAAGTCCAGTTCCCTCTCACTGCCCTCCACGAGTCCCTCCCAAGCCAGGATCCAAGAGCCAGGAGGGCAAGAACCTGACTGGTTGTTTCTTCTCAATGGTGAAAGCTGCCTCCCAGGTGCCAGAAACAGGACGAGCCCCCACCCTCTTAGTGATCAGGTCCTGGGGGCAGTGGCCCTCAGCCCCAGTGGGCAAGGCAAGCAAGCTATTGGGTGGGGCTGACAGCTTGAGGCCAACAGGCCAGCAAAAGGGCAACACCACAGGTCCCCTGGGTAAACTGAACTTTATTCCCTCCTCATTCCTCCGACTCTCCAGAATTGCCCAGCCAGCCCTTCTCTGGGGGCTAGCTGCTGATTTAAAGGCACTGCCCCCAAGCCACCCACCCCACCACCACCACCACCACCACCACCACCAGACCTGACCCTGACACACAATAAGAACTCCGGGAAGGCAGCAGGCCTGTCAGCTCAATAATGCAAAACCCTGTTGCTCCAAGTCCACGACAGCTGACTTCAAGTGGATCGGAGGCTGTGCTTATTAACAAAATGAGAAATCTGATCTATGGAAAGAAAACACTACGTGAGGATTAATCCAGGACTGCAGCTTGTGGAGAAGGCTGGGCTGCCGGCCAAGAGCAGGGAATGAGGATGGGTTCCTGCCTACCTGTCCCCAGAGCAGGTACTGCCTGGCAGGACAGGACGCAGCGCCTCTGCCCCACCTGCACTGCTGCTTCTCCTTCCAGCAATTGCAGCAATCATTTCAGTTTTGCCTTAATTAAAGGCCTGGCTCCCTCGGGCTGCTTCTTCCTCTATGCAGAGCCAGCAACCAGAGGGAGATTTTTCTTTTCAGGAATCGCTTGTAAAAGCTGAGTGACTAATCTACAAGTCCTAACAACTGGCAGGAAAACACTGCAGGGAGAAATTCTGGGCACACACCAGCACTCTGAGTCAAACGGCCAGAGAAGCTGGGCAAGAGGTACTCAGCAACTCCCCCACAACTGGTCTGCAGAAAGCCAGAAGCCAAAGGAAAGCAGACCAACCTGGGAGTTCTGACCCCTAAGGTGAGCAGGCAGGTGGGGAGCCCTCCCCCAGCCTTCTGAGTCTACTGCCTTCCAGTGGGACCCAGAGATTTTCATAAGCCCAACTATACAAGACCAAAGGTTCACTCGAAGGCAAGGCGACCTACTCCTGGGCCAAAAGACTCAGTTCAACCCCCAAGTATCAGCTTCCCATCCCCCCCCCTTGGTGCTAAGAGCCAGCTAACCAGCAATCTCACCACACAGCTTTGTCTCTGGAGGCCAGCCTGAGGCCGGCCCATCTGCTTTTTTTCCAGACCACTCCAGCAACCCAGCTCTGTTAAGTGTACATTCTCTCCTGGAGCCAGGGCTACAGACCAGCCACATGGCCCGTGCTCCTGAAAACGTCTGCTAAAAGGGCCGGCAAGTCCAGAGTTGGCAGATGGGAACGTAAGGGCAGAAGTAAGGCCAGGAGCCAGGAACCAATAAATGCTAGATCCAGAAAGGTCCTGGGTTTGGATGACCTAGCTCCCATCCCTCCATCCAAAGTCCCTGGAGAACAGCCCCAAGTTCAGCCTAGAAGCTCTGGAGGCCCCTCCACTACCTGCCAGCTCTCCTCCTCCCCCCAGCGCGGCCATCCCCACATCAGTCAACAATCCACTGCCACAGGATTCCTATGGGCAAAGCTCTGCCCCTCCCCCCCACCACATATGTCAGAGGGGTGGCCTCCCTGGGTTACACCCCTCCTGCTGTTGGGGGCTGGGGGGACGGAAACCTAGCTTTCCAGATGTGCTTGGCAACTCCTACTAAGAAAGACACTGAGGGTGGAGGGGATATAAGACACGAATAAATAACTTCAAAACCGTTCCAACCCATCCGGATCAGCACTAGGCTCCCTTCCCCAGGCAGTCCCACGCTGTTCTGGGTGGGGCCGCTGGGCGCATTATCTGACCCTCCCTCCCTCCCCTCCATAAGTCACTGCCCCCCAGGGAGAGGCATCCCTGCCTCCCCGCCACCAAATAAGTCTATGTGGATATGAAGCATCTTCGTAGATACACAGAGTGACAAGCTGAGGCCCTTCAGCCCCCTTCCTCTGCCAGCCGACCCCCTCCCCCAAGCCCATCTCTCTTCCTGCCAAGTGGCTGCCTACAGGAGAGGTCTGGGGGCAGGGCAGCGAGCCCACCAGCCGCAGGGCCTGGCCCTCTGGGAGCGGTCCCTCCAAGGCCAACCCTGCCCCTGCCGAGGCCGGTCTTCCCGCGGGGAGGGAGCAAGAAAAGGGGACGGGCAGCCAGAAAAGGGCCGCAGTTCTGGAAATAGCAAAATCCCCCTACGAGGGGCGGCCGCGGGCGCTGGGCCGTTTGCATAATGGAAGCCCGCCCGCCTGTCAGGCAGCGCAGCTCGCCCGACGCTGTTCGGATTAGATTGCTAATGAAAAGGCACAAAGAGCCGGCGCCCGCTCGCCCGCCGACCCCCGCTCCGCAGACCCGCGCCCCGGCCTGGCGCGGCCCCGGGGCTTTGTGCCCAGGGTCCCCCGCCGTCCGCGCCCTACCAGGCACCCGGACTACAAAGCCGGGGCAGGCTGCGTCGGGCCGGGGGTCCCGCGTGCGCCCCCGCCCAGCCCCGGCGGGCGCGCGCCCGCCCACGCCCCTCTCCCCGGGGGCGCGCCCGCCCGCGCCCGCCCGCGCCCGCCCGCGCCCGCCCGCGCCCCCCGCTGCCCCCGACCTCCTCTCACCTCGTGTGCGTCGGCGGCGGCGCTCCGCCCGCCGGCCGGCCGGCCCTGCCCGCGGCCCCTCGTCCTCGGCGCCCGACTCGCGCCGCCTGCGCCCGCCCCGTCAGCCCGCCGCCGGCCCGGCTCGGCTCCCCGCCCAGCGCGCCCCGAGCGCCGCTCACAGCCGCCCGCCCGGCGCCATCTTGGAAGCTTGTGACGTCGGCGCCGCCCGCTCACCCCTGACCCACATCTGAATGGGCGAGCGGCGGGGCGGGGCCGGGGGCGGGATGGGGCGGGTTCTTGGTGTGGGCGGGGCCTGAGGGGGCGGGGCGGAGCTGGTGAGCGGTCCGAACACTGGGCAGGGCGGGGCGACAGGCCTGCTGGACGGCGCCGTGGGGGAGGGGCGCGCGGAGGAGCCGGGGACCCCGACCGTGGGCGCCCCGCCCGACCCCGACCCCAGGTGCAGGGGCGGGACCGCGACAGCACCACCGAAACGCCCGGACCGCCCACCCACCCCCGGGAGGAGGACTCTGGACCCCCACAGGCCCACGCCCAGCCCGCACACTCAGAGCTGACCCCCTTTGAGCCTGACCCTGACCTCTCGGAGGCCCCCATCAGGAACCCCTTAGCAACCTGCGTGCGCCCCACCTCCAGGACACCTTCGCACCCCGGCTCTGTGCCCCCCGCCGGGACCCCCACGGTCAAAGGCGCAGCACCCCCGGGACTGCAGGAGGCATGATCTCGGCTCCCGAGGAGGCCCAGGCCGTTTGGGTCCGGAGGGGAAGGAGACTCCCTGACCCCTGACCCCAGCGCCCCTTCGGGTCCCGGCTCCTGCAGCCCCGCGGGCTGGCCTTACCTGCTCAGAGGGCGCGGAGGTCGCGAGCACGCGGTGCTCAGCCAGCCCCTTCCGGTGACCGCAGCCCCTCGCAGGCCCCTGGGGTCAAGCGACTGTGCCTAAGCTGGCCCGCCTGGACCCAGGCTCGTGGCAATCGTTCAGATGGCCTGCTGAGAGGCTGGAGCTGCCCCTGAGCCTTAGCCACTTCTCTAGGGAGTTACTTAATGGACGTCTTTCTACTTTGGACACCAAACAAAAGAATACACCACAGTCAAAGTCAGAACCCAGACTTGCCGTGCAGGGAAGTTGTGCCCTAGCACTAGCCAAAACAGTAAGCCAATTCAATAATCCCCCTCAGAAGGCTGGTTATGCGACTATTCTTTCCAGATTAATGTATAAATTTAACGAATATTAAATGTAAATGTATATTGAACGTAATGCATAAAATTAATGTAATCCTAACCAGACTTGACAAATTTCTAAGTTCATCTGCAAGAATAAATAACCAAAAACAGCTATCATTTCCCACAAATGAGGGTGGACTTGCTCTAACAGATACTTACATTATAAAGCTATTGTAGTCAACCCGGTGTGGTACAAACCAGGAAAAAAAAAAAAAGCCTAGAAACAGATCCTAGAAATGGTAAGAACATAATAAATGAAAAGAGAAATATCAAGCATTGGTAAGGAAGAAAAGGCATATTCCATGAATAGCGTTTAGTAGAGAACGCAACTATTTGAAGAAACTAGGGCACCTGGGTGGCTCAGTGGGTTAAGTGTCTGCCTTTGGCTCAGGTCATCATCCCAGGGGCCTGCTCAGCGGGGAGTCTGCTTCTCTCCCTCTGTCACTCCCCACCACTCGTGCTCTCTCTTTCCCTCTCTGTCTCAGATAAATAAATAAAATCTTTAAGAAAGAAACTACTGGAAAAATGTCAATGTTCTAATAACCAAAGACATGCAAATTAAAACTACAGAATACAGAGGGTTGGGGGGGGGTGTTCTGTTTTCTACCAAATCAGGAATTGGTTTCAAATGATAACCTTCAAACACCACGTAGGGGTGGGTAATCACTCTCATATATTGTTGGAAGTATACAAATTGCCTCAAAATTTCTGAACGTGAATTTGACAGTGTGAGTCAAAAATAAAAATCTTTTACAATGATCAATACGTCCTCGGAGCAGTAGTAATCTATCTTCCAGATTCTGTTTTTAAAGAAATTAACCACAGGGGCGCCTGGGTGGCTCAGTCGTTGAGCGTCTGCCTTCGGCTCAGGTCATGATCCCAGGGTTCTGGGATCGAGCCCTACATCGGGATCCCTGCTTGTCAGGAAGCCTGCTTCTCCCTCTCCCACTCCCCCTGCTTGTGTTCCCTCTGTCGCTGTGTCTCTCTCTGTCAAATACATAAATAAAAATCTTTAAAAAAATAAAAAATAAAAAAATAAAGAAATTAACCACATTTGAAGACCATAGGCTTGATGATCTGTCTTTGTAACCAGACCATAAGCTTGGAACCCCAGTGCCCAGAGCACACCTGAGACTTAATAGGCACTCAGTAGTCACTTGTTTCATTTGCATTTGAAAATTAATGTGCAATCATATTTTTTCCAGTGTCATTTATAATAATGAAAAAATTCATATACAGCATAAATGTCTGACAATAGAGGATTGGTTAAACAGCCCACGTGATAAAATGTTAAGCAGCCTCTACAAGCAGTGTTTACAAAGATGTTTTATGACCTAGAAATGTGCAAATGATATTAAGAGAAAAAACTGTGCAAGTATATACAAAATACAAAATATTGATCCAGGGCTCCTAGGTGGCTCAGTCGTTAAGCATCTGCCTTCGGCTCAGGTCATGATCACAGGGTCCTGGGATTGAGCCCCGCAATGGGCTCCCTGCTGGGCGGGAAGTCGGCTTCTCCCTCTCCCACTCCCTGTTTGTGTTCCCTCTCTCGCTGTGTCTCTCTCTGTCAAATAAATAAATAAAATCTTAAAAAAAAAACAAAAACAAAATATTGATCCATGGAGAAGCAAATGAAGAAAATACACCAAATTATTTACAGAGGTTCTCTCCAGGGGTTGCGATTTTTTTCATACACATGTATATTTTAGTATTTTATTAGAAAAGTAACATTTCTACTAGGAATAATTCTAGCTGAAATATATATATATATATTTTTTAAGATTTTATTTATTTATTTGAGAGAGAGAGAATGAGAGATAGAGAGCGCAAGAGGGAAGAGGGTCAGAGGGAGAAGCTGACTCCCTGTTGAACAGGGAGCCCAATGTGGGTCTCGATCCCGGGACTCCAGGATCATGACCTGAGCCGAAGGCAGTTGCTTAACCAACTGAGCCACCCAGGCGCCCTGAAATATATATATATTTTTAAAGTTCCTAATTCTCAGGGCGCCTGGGTGGCTCAGTCGTTAAGCGTCTGCCTTCAGCTCAGGTCATGATCCCAGGGTCCTGGGATCGAGCCCTGTCAGGCTCCCTGCTCCGCGGGAAGCCTGCTTCTCCCTCTCCCCCTCCCCCTGCTTATGTTTCCTCTCTCCTGTCTCTCTCTCTGTCAAATAAATAAATAAAATCTTTAAAAAAAATAAAATGTACTTACCTGGCAGGGGAGATACCATGATCACGAAGGTGGTTTTCCCAGGGCAAGGCTTATTCATTGCACTCCGGATGTGCTGACCCCTGCGATTTCCCCAAATGTGGGAAACTCGACTGCATAATTTGTGGTAGTGGGGGACTGCGTTCGCGCTTTCCCCTGATTAAAAAAAAAATTAAAATTAAAAAAATTTTTAAATTTAAAAAATAAAATAAAAATAAAGTTCCTAATTCTCCTTCCTCCCCACTCCCATCTGTCCTCTGAAGTAACATTAATGGTTTGACATGTACTTTCACTCCTTTCTCTGACATCAACACGTATCTGTTCACATGTTACAAAAAAGGCCTTACTTTTTTGAAAGTATAAAATAATATACTATATAGGGACGCCTGGATGGCTCAGTCGGTTAAGCGTCTGCCTTTGACTCAGGTCATGATCCCAGGATCCTACGATGG
This sequence comes from Zalophus californianus, assembly GCF_009762305.2. NCBI lineage: Eukaryota > Metazoa > Chordata > Mammalia > Carnivora > Otariidae > Zalophus > Zalophus californianus. The sequence goes on along the minus strand of NC_045608.1, from coordinate 27,161,485 downwards.
AGTCCTGCATTGGGCTCCTTGCTCAGCAGGGAGTTTGCTTCTCCCTCTCCCTCTGCTGCTCCCCCTGCTTGTGATCTCTTGCTCTCTCTCTGACAAATAAATAAATAAATCTTTAAAAAAAATTAATAATTGGGGCGCCTGGGTGGCTCAGTTGGTTAATCGACTGCCTTCGGCTCAGGTCATGATCCTGGAGTCCCGGGATCGAGTCCCACATCGGGCTCCCTGCTGAGCAGGGAGTCTGCTTCTCCCTCTGAACCTCTCCCCTCTCATGCTCTCTATCTCTCATTCTCTCTCTCTCTCAAATAAATAAATAAAATCTTTAAAAAAATTAAAAAAATTAATAATAATAATATACTATATAAACTGTAAGTCACTTTAGAACTTACAAGACATTTGCTCTTTGTCCCTAAGAAGCTATCACATATCTTTCTAGTTCGTATCACATAAATTCACTTTTTAATAGCTGACAGATTCCAGGGTTCTGTAAACACTTGCCTTAATCATAGTTATTCAGGAGGCGCCTGGGTGGCTCAGTCGGTTAAGCATCTGCCTTCAGCTCAGGTCATAATCCTAGGCTCCTGGGGTTGAGCCCCACGTCGGATCCCTGCTTAGTGGGGAGATGGCTTCTCCCTCTCCCTCTGCCCCTTCCCGCCTCTCCCACTTGTGCTCTCTCTCTCTCGATCTTTCACTCTCTCAAATAAATAAATAAAATCTTAAAAAAAAATCATAGCTATTCAGGATTCTTACAGTTGGTGCTTTAAAAAAACAAATTTTGGGGGCGCCTGGGTGGCTCAGTTGGTTAAGCGACTGCCTTCGGCTCAGGTCATGATCCTGGAGTCCCGGGATCAAGTCCCGCATTGGGCTCCCTGCTCAGCGGGGAGTCTGCTTCTCCCTCTGACCCTCTTCCCTCTCGTGCTCTCTGTCTCTCATTCTCTCTCTCTCTCAAATAAATAAATAAAATCTTTAAAAAAATAAACAATTTTTTAAAGTCATTGACTATATATCTTTATGTTCTCCTGCCTTCACTTGTGCAGAATAGTTTACTAGAAATAGAATCTATGGGTTAAATGATATGTGGGCATTTTCAGTTTGAAAAGGTCCTGGCAGGTATTCCCCCATATGGTGTAGCAATTCATATCCTGCCAGTTAAGGTTTTGTTATTCCTGCTTCTTTAACTTTCCCCGAACATTCCAAGTTTTCCATACTTAGTACATATTCCCTTTAAAATCAGAAAGAGGTTCACCTGGCTGGCTCAGTCAATGGAGCATGGGACTCTTGATCTCAGGGTGGTGAGTTTGAGCTCACGTTGGATGTAGAGATTACTTAAAAATCAAATATTTATTTATTTATTTTTTAAGATTTTATTTATTTGAGAGCAAGAATGAGAGAGAGAGAGAGAGCACATGAGAGAGGGGAGGGTCAGAGGGAGAAGCAGACTCCCTGCCGAGCAGGGAGCCCGATGCAGGACTCGATCCCGGGACTCCAGGATCATGACCTGAGCCGAAGGCAGTCACTTAACCAACTGAGCCACCCAGGCGCCCCTAAAAATAAAATATTTAAAGAAACAAAAAAGAAAAAAAAAAGTCCTGGTTGGGGGGAAGGATTTCTAAATCATTTTGAACTAGACCCCCACCATCTCTGTCCTGAGCAGGCTTACATGGTCTCCCCACCTCCATGCTGACTGCCAAGCCCATTTCCTGCCAAGCACTTTATAAAATCCAAGCATGCTTCCAGTGCAATAGTAAATAAGTTTAACTTAAACTTTGAAACTTGAGGGGAAAGTTTTCGATATAGTAAGTAAAAATAGCAGATTTCAAGATTTTGTTCACACTGATAGCAACCCTGTAAAACTCTATTTGGGTGGAAGGTAGTATGGAAATATAAAAACCACACGGTAGTGGGGACAGGAGAGCCATTGAGAACTAGGTATATTTTGTACTCCAGCTCCCTCTGTGTTGTCTAGCATGGGAGATAACCTCTCTGATCATCTTTCCTCATTAGTCATTTGAGAATCATAACAACACCTGCCCATGGAGCTCTTTTGAGGACTGATTAAGATGAAACTGGCAGATAGAGTACACAGAATCAGGCTCTGGCAAGCCCTGGCTAAAGTAGCTATGATTGTTATGTCATGTAGTATGGATCAAGTAAGGACGGTAAGGCTAATTTGCCACTTTTACCATCATCTTTTCTCGATTATAAAACAACAACAAAAGGAAAACAAATGATACAAAATATCCCAAAAGGGTAAATCACAGCTTCTTAACATGACAGCCACATTTAACAAACATAAAAAATACAGGATGCCTCGTTATATCTGAATTTCAGATAAACAACCGATAATATTTTGGTGTAAGTATATCCCGTGTAAAATCACACCTCACCTCCCCCCATCCCAAGCTCAAGCCACATTGGCAAACTCTCCGTTCCTGTACATGCCAAGGTTTTTCCTCCCACCTCTGGGCATTAGCATCCAGGGCTCCTCCCGCCTGCCACCCTTCCTCCTTCTCCCACCTCCACCTGGCCAACTCCTACTCAGCTCAGACATCAACTCCTCCAGGAAGTCTCCCCTGACCCCAGCCTGCTCACTCTGATAAAGTCCTGATGCCCCTGAAGGGCAGTTGCCCTTCCACAGCAGGAAGACTTGGTCTTGTTCATTCTTGTAGACCCAGTACCCAGCTCATGCCTGCCACCAAATAGATGGTCAACTAAAAAGTCAAATGAATGAATGAATGAATTTCCTCCCAACTCCCACCCTGTTCTCTCCTACCACAAAGCACCCTATCTGCTGCTTCCCAAATTATTTAGGGTACATTCATTCCCTGTCACAAAGGATGTAATGTGAGTGGTACACACAGGAGGCAGAGTGGCACTGCAGAAACCTGGTGTTCAGGTCACTCGATTGGGAAGCAGAATCACTCTTTTAAGTACAACAGCCCCACCCAATTCCTGGTTGCTGTTATTGGCGCCCAACATTGAGTCCTTACTCTACATGTGAGCAAAGCACTGTACACACATGGGCGTGTTGTTCCTCACCACCACCTATGAGAAGGATGCTATTACAATCCCATTTTATAGATGAGAAAACTGAGGCTCAAAGAGGTTAAGGTCACCTGCTCAGGGTCACACAGCTAAGCTCAAACCCAAGCCCCTCTGATAGGCAAGAGCTTGGTCCTGCCTTTTAAAACAGTACCCCATCTGAAGAAAAGTCCCCCGGGGCGTCTGGGGGTGCAGTCGATTAAGCAACTGACTCTTGGTTTCATCTAGGGTGGTAATCTCAGGGTCTTGAGGTCCAACCCTGTGGTGGGCTCCTCTGGAGTGGAGGAGTCCGCTTGGGTTTCTCTCTCCCTCTCCCACCGCTCCTGCCCCTGACCTCTCTCTTTCTCTCTCAAATAAATAAATAGGGGCACTAGGGTGGCTCAGTCGGGTGAGTGGCCGAATCTTTTTATTTTTTATTTGTTAAATAAGGTTTTCTTCATCTTTTTTCTTAAATATTTATTTGTTTGTTTGAGAGAGAGAGAGAGAATGGGCGCACAAGCAGGGGGAGCAGCAGGCAGAGGGAGAAGCAGGCTCTCTGCTGAGCAAGGAGCCCGATGCAGGACTTGATTCCAGGACCCTGGGATCATGACCTGAGCCAAAGGCAGACGCTTAACCAACGGAGCCACCCAGGGGCATCCCCGGCGGCCAACTCTTGATTTCGGCTCAGGTCATGATCTTGATCTTAGGGGTTGAGGGGTGGGGGGAGGATTGAGCTCTGCCCCCCTTGGCTCCAAGCTCAGCAAGGAGTCTGCTTGAGATTCTCTCTCTCCCTCTGTCCCTCTCCCTGCTCACATGTGCATGCACTCTCTCAAAGAAGTAAAATCTTTTTTAAATCAATCAGTCAATCCCTTTTTTTTTAATTAAGAAAAGTCCCCCAACATGATATTCTCTAGAGCAAAGGCCATGCCTTGGTGGGAAGAGGCTTCCTCACTACCCACCTCCCCTCATTTTGCCATCTAACGGACCCAGGCTGAGCCAGACACCCTGAGCCCAAGAGAAGCCACACCCTCCATTGTCATTCAGTCGACAGTTGCTGACACCATTGAGGTCAGTGTGGTGGGCACCATGCTGGTGAACAGCACAGTGGTGGTCCCTGGCCCTGGAAGACCATGGACAAGGGAGAACATGAGGGAATACTCAGAGAAGGGTTGGATCTGGGCAAGGAGACGTGCAGTCTGCTTTGCGAAGTCATAACAGGGAAACTGAGTGCTCTGGTTTGTGGGGCCAAGGAAGGGACTTTGCCTATGCTGCTCCCTCTGCCTGGAAAGCCATGTTTCAGCACCAGCTCCAATGTTGCTCCTAGTGCGACTTCCTCTGATTGCTCTTTCTTTCTTTCTTTTTTAAAGATTTTATTTGTAGGGGCACCTGGGTGGCTCAGTAGGTTAAGCATCTGACTTCGGCTCAAGTGGTGATCTTGGGGTCCTGGGATGTCGGGCTCCCGCTCAGCAGGGAGTCTGCTTCTTCCTCTCCCTCTGCCCCTCCCCCACTCATGCTCTTTCTCTCTCAAATAAATAATGATTTTATTTTATTTTATTTTTAAAAGATTTTATTTATTTATTTGAGAGAGAGAATGAGATAGAGAGAGAGCATGAGAGGGGAGAGGGTCAGAGGGAGAAGCAGACTCCCCGCTGAGCAGGGAGCCCGATGCGGGACTCGATCCCGGGACTCCAGGATCATGACCCGAGCCGAAGGCAGCCGCCTAACCAACTGAGCCACCCAGGCGCCCAATAAATAATGCTTTTAAAGATTTTATTTTATTTGAGAGAGACAAAGAGAGCAGGAGGAGGGGCTGAGGGAGAGGGAGAGAATCCCAAGCAGACTCCATGCCCAGCACGGAGCCCCAGGAAGGGCCTGATGAGTCAGGTGCCCAACCCACTGTGCCATCCAGGCACCCCAAAGATTTTATTTTTTTAAGTAATCTCCACACCCAACATGGGACTCAAATTTGCAACCCCAAATCAAGAGTCACATGCTTTACCAACTGAGCTAGGCTGGTGCTCCTGATTGCTCTCACATAGCTGCCCTTCACTCTCCATCCTCGCTCCCTATCCCCTTCCCAGGTCTTGCACCATCTTCGAAGACCTTATTGAGTATGTGCTTCTTTGCTCACCTCTCTCTCCCTCACCAGAATGAGTACTCTGTGCAAGCCACCATCATCCACTCTTCACTGCTGCCGAAAGTGCCTAGGATGGGGACAGGCATCTGTACAGTCCTTGTTGTTTGGAGCACTCGTGAACTGGAGTGAGAGGTAAGGTGAGGCCAGGCAGGGGAGCAGCACATACAAATTCCTGAAGGGGGAGAGGGCTTTCTGAAACACCCAGAGGAGGCTGGCAGAGCAGGTGCCAAGCACATGGGACCATGGGATGTGATAAGAACCAAGAGACAGGGAGCACTGTGAGCCCAGGGCAGCGGCAGGAGTCTTGAACATACTTGCACTAGAAGCGTGTGGGGGAGTCTGCTCCCCCAGCGACCCAGGGAAGCTGCAGGGAAGGCAAGACAGCCCTGGAACCCAGCTGAAGGCAGTGACACTGTCACCAGGCACACTGGCCAAGAAGGGGGAGAAGTTTACAGACATTCTGCTAAGTGGAAGAAGGAAGATGTAGAACACTATGAATGATGTAATCACATTGATGGTTTTTTAAACATTGTGTTTCCATTCTATCTATGCTTGTAAATCCCTAAAGTATGGGGCACCTGGGTGGCTCAGTCAGTTGAGGGGCTAACTCTTGATTTCAGCTCAGGTCATGATCTCAGGGTCCTAGGATGGAGCCCCACCTCGAGCCCACTTGAGGCTCCAAGCTCAGCAGGGAGTCTTCTCCAGGATTCTCTCTCCCTCTGCCCCTCCACCACCATGCACATGCACTTTCTCTCCTCTCTCTCCCTCTCCCTAAAATAAATAAATAAATCTTAAAAAAAGAAATCCCTGGGGCGCCTGGGTGGCTCAGCCGTTAAGCGTCTGCCTTCGGCTCAGGTCGTGGGGATCGAGCCCGGCATCGGGCTCCCTGCTCAGCGGGAAGCCTGCTTCTCCCTCTCCCACTCCCCCTGCTTATGTTCCCTCTCACACTGTGTCGCTCTCTGTCAAATAAATAAATAAATAAAATAAAATTAAAAAAGATTAAAAAAAGAAATCCCTACAGAAAGCTGGGGCAGGGGCGCCCGGGTGGCTCAGCTGGTTAAGCGACTGCCTTCGGCTCAGGTCATGATCCTGGAGTCCCGGGATCGAGTCCCGCATCGGGCTCCCTGCTCAGCAGGGAGTCTGCTTCTCCCTCTGACCCTCTTCCCTCTCGTGCTCTCTGTCTCTCATTCTCTCTCTCTCTCAAATAAATAAATAAAATCTTTAAAAAAAAAAAGAAAGAAAGCTGGGGCAGGAGTCTCGGGGGAGGAAGGGAAATGGGGGAGGGGGAGGGGGGAGCCTTCTCATTTAACTCCACATTTAATCCCCTGTATTGTTGGCCTTCCTCTATGTATTACTTTTGTTATTATTAAAAAAAAAACATTATGAAATAAAGAAAAAGAAAGATTTCAGTGAGGCCTCCCTTTCTTGGAAAACTCTGCCTGTGTCCTACTTGGTTGCAAGCCCACTCAGGCCCTTCTGATTAACCTCCCATTAAGCCCTTTGGCTTCTTGGTTGCTTCCACCATTAGACTGGCGGGGTCTATTCTGGGGTCTTTCTGCAGGACGCTCTGACCGCTGTGCCTGATCAGTGGCTGGCCCCACAGAATGCATGGGTGAAGGAGGCCCAGTCATGGCTCTGTGATAAGCAAGGTGGAAATGAACGTTGGTGGGCCCGTGCTTCTGGGGAAAGCCCGAGGAAAGGTCGGACCTGGATCCAAATCCTAGCTGTTAACGGTGACCAGCCAGCTGCCCTAGTACAGACCTCTATTAGCCTTAATTTCCCCACCTGTAAAATGGGGCTGATAGCTGTATCTGCCTCCACTGGCTTGGGAAGGGGAGGCAGAAGCCCCACAGAGCCTCAGCAGATGAGGAGAGGGGGAAAAGTGGGCAGAGAAAGTATCCCAGGGCAAAGGTGGGCATAAGGTGAGGTAATTTCCTTAGTGAGGTTCCTCTCCGGCAGCTGAGGGGGGCAGGAGCTGAGAGGGCGGTCTCCTCCTGAATCTCAGCAGGGAACAGGGTCCTGGAGCACTGGGAACCTCCTGGGGGCGCTGCCTGAGTAGCAAGAGGTGTAGCAGTGGACCAAGGCTGCCCTGTGGGGAGGGCTTGGAATTTCCAAATTCCAACTTTGCAGTTTTCTTTTGGGGAGCCTTCCCTCATCGTCAGGTTCAGTGAGGCTTCCTGGAGCAGTGGGGGAGGGGGCCAGCTCCCTCATGGCCAGTACACGGAAGCCCCTGGGCGGCGACAGCAGCCTCTGGTCACAGTCACGAGGGAGGCTGGGCCCAGTGACTCTTATCTTGCATGACCTTGTGGATACTGACCACTCCCTCCTTCTAGAAAATGCGGCCCCTGCCCCCTCTGAGGCCTCTTTCTCCTTAAATTCCCATGGTTCTGGGGTGGGGCCTCAGTGCCCAATTCTTCCCCTTGGCCCACCACCCTGGGGTGCTTTGCTGGCCTCAGCTCCCAACCACCTTCCCTCTGCCTCCCCCTGGAGACCCTTGGGCACTTCTGGCTCAGCAGGTTTTTGCCTGCCCCACTGTCCCCTCCCTTCCCGAAGCTGAAGCTCTGAAGAGCACCCTGTTGCCCAAGCCTTAACTACTGGCCACTCCCCAGCACCTCCTGCCCTCCCCCCACCCACCCACCCACCGGCTCTACCAATTTGAATTCCTGACTATTCCTCCCTATACTCACCTCCCTAGACCCAGGCCCTGCCCCCAGGCTGGGGGGAAGGAATCCTTCAGATAAGGGCAAGGGGCAAAGGGACACACCTGGGCTCAGACCCCGGCTCTGTTACCAGCCGAATGACCTTGATGAATGACCTCCTCTCTCTGAGCCTGAGTTTCTCCATCTGTAAAAGGGAGAAATAATTACACCATCTGCATAGGGTTGCCGAGAGCAGGACAGCAGGACGTGAGCTAAGGCACATGGTGAGGGCCCATAAAGGTCAATTCTTATTGGGAAGCACCCATGGATGGCCCCAGGCCAACACTTTCTTGAGCCGGTCTTGGTTACAGGCCAGTTGGTGCCCCTGTCCTAAATTTAGGAATGTGCTGGCCCACAGACCCTGATGCCAACTCCACACCGGGTCCAGATGCTGGTGTTGAGGGTGCAACATGCAGTTAGACCCAGGCTGATGGGAGAGGCAGTGAAATGAATGGGTAATTTACTCATTTACAGGGATTATGTGGGGGGGGGCTGTTCAGGCACCTGGGAGGGGCAGCTAAATCCAGTGCCGGTGGGGCGGGATGGAGAAGCTGCCCCGGGAGACAGGATAGAGGGCACTTTTGAAGGACACCTTGGAGTGAGCTGGCCGAAGGGGCAGAGCAGCCCAGCCGGGAAGGCCAATTCTAGGGAAAAGGAAGTTGAGGCTGAGAATCAAAAAACTGCCTGAGGTTTCCCAACTGGAAGTGGGCGATCCAGGATTCAGATTCAGCCCCCACCCCACTCTCAGGCTGAGCAAGAGGGGCCAAGCCCCAGAGAGGGCACTGTCTAGCCAAGGGGTGTGGCCAGTGCAGTCCCCCAGGCTAAGGTCAATGTCCTAGAGGTCCAGCTAGGCAGGCACAGCCTGCCAGGTGGTCATTTACCAGAGGATTTTAAGGGAGATTACCTGGGGGTTCAGGGCACAATGGGGCACACGGGCCTATAGCCAGGTATCAGACATCAGGGCTTTTTTTTTTTTTAAGACTTTATTTATTTATTTATTTGAGAGAGAGAATGAGAGAGAGAGAGAGCATGAGAGGGGGGAGGGTCAGAGGGAGAAGAAGACTCCCCGCCGAGCAGGGAGCCCGATGCAGGACTTGATCCCGGGACTCCAGGATCATGACCCGAGCCGAAGGCAGTCGCTTAACCAACTGAGCCACCCAGTCGCCCAAGACACCAGGGCTTTTGAGAGAGGGGGGACCTGCAAATACAGAGCATTGCAGCCCAGAATAGACCCACTGCAGCCCCCACCCACCTCCTGGGACAGTGGCAAGTGGGGCTGTGCCCGGAGGCTGGCTGCCCCTGGGGAGCCTGGGGAGCTGTCAGTAGCGCCCCCATGGCCCCAGGAACCTCTGTGCCCAGGTTCCTGGAGCCAGCTCCACCTAGTTTCACAAGACCAGGGTTGGCCCAGTGTGTTCTACAGGCCCCCACCCATCCAACTTCCACTGGGGTGAGACAGGCACAGGAGGGCGTGACGAAAAGGTGGAATGAGCTTAAGATGGGCCTTGGAAGTATCTCTGAGGTTTTTTTTTATTGTGTCCCGATATTCTGAAACATGCACAATGGAAAAGGGCAAGAGGGGCGGGTCACCGAAAGGTAGAGAGGGGACGGATTGGCTCTAGCTGGATGGGGGTCCCTATGGCAGGTGGGCCTTGGAAAAGGCTGGAAGGGGTCCCTTGGGCATCTTCATTCTGTTTTTGTGGCAACTGTTTTTCTCTTGCCACTGGTTTCTCTTCTCATTTGTGAATCGGGGTAACCCATACCAATATTGTGGGGAGCAGGAGCAGGAAACAAGGTCCTTGATGAGAAATAACCAAAAGCCGAAAGCCTTTCCTCTATGGGAGGAGGGCTGGTGAGGTGCCGAGACTTGCCCTGACCAGAGGCCCCTGGGCAGAAGTGGACAGCACCAGGACAGGCTTGGTGACCCTTATTCCAGAACTCTTCAGGCTCTTCGGATGCTGCCCCTTTGCCCACTTCATGGGCTCCTCTGCCCTCTGGCCAGCTGGGCTTCCCACCCCCCAGCCCCTCCTGGGCAGGCCTGGACAGGCTTCGGGCCTCCAAGTGGTCTGGTCAGTTGGGGAGGGGCCCCAGTACAGGCCACAACCAGGCACCTGCTCCTTCCTAGCCTGCCCACCTCGCTAGACCTGCATGGTGTCACTGTGCCTCTGCTCAAAGTCTTCAGGTTCTCGGTGCCCTGGCGGGAAGCAAGCTGGACCCAGACCCATCAGCCCCTGCCACCTGTGTCCTTACCAGGTTTTTTGGTCCTCCTTGGGGTCCTGACCCTCGGCTGAGTGCTCTGTACGTATGACCTGCTCAGTATAACATCCTGCCCCACCCCCGGCCCTGCCAAAGGTGAAGAACCAGGTTCAGAGCAGCCTCCCAGCTGTCCACTGGCAGGCCAGGGTTCGGACCTAGCTGGCTGGGTTCTGCGGGCCAGCGGCTCCACCACTCATGGCCCTGCCTCCTCTAGAGCACCAGGCCTCGTGCTTCTTCTTTTAAATTTTAGATGTTTTTCTTTTTTTTTTAAGATTTTATTTGTTTATTTGAGAGAGAGAGAATGAGAGATAGAGAGCATGAGAGGGGGGAAGTTCAGAGGGAGAAGCAGACTCCCCGCCGAGCAGGGAGCCTGACGCGGGACTCGATCCCAGGACTCCAGGATCATGACCCGAGCTGAAGGCAGTCACCTAACCAACTGAGCCACCCAGGCGCCCAGGCCTCGTGCCTCTTTACTCTTTCACTCAAACTTCCCATGGCCTCGAGGAAACCATGATTTGCAGGAACAGCCCTGGAAGAAGAGTTCTGAAGAGAGGGGCTTCCCTGTAGCTGGGTGTCAGACTTGCCAGGCCTGCTGTGGATCTGGGGTGCCCAGAAGGATAACCACTGTAGGTAGGGAGGAGGGCCTCCTCAGGGTGTTTTGGTGACAGGGGAGGGAGAGGACAGGGATGGGTAGGGCCTGAAACCCAGGCCTGCAGGGTCAAAGAGACGTTTCTGCTTACCCTGCTTACCCTGAAAAGACAGGTGTGGACCCAGGCAGCTCTGGTGCACAGTCCCTGGGGAGCAACCCTTGGTGCACCCAGGCTGCCCCCTGGTGGCGGCGGCGGGAAGCTCCCAGGGACTTGGAAGCCCTTCCAGGAGAGGGAGGGGCCCCCACCAGCTGGTAGGTACCTATCCCCAATCTCTTTCCCCTGCCTGTGCCCCTGCTCCCTGAGTGTCCCCAAATATTCAATCATTCATTGTTCTCATGCCTCAGGGCCTTTGCTTCTGCTGTTGCCACTGATGAGGATCCCCTCCTTCTCACCTACCCCAGTGTCCCAGGGTCAGAATTAGCAAAGATAGCCTCGGCAGCTCAGGGTCAACATCTTCCTCTATTCTAATGGATCTAGCCAGTGTGTGGTACAAATGCCTGGAGCCCAGCACAGAGGCCACATAACAGAGGAGGGTCAAAACCTGCTTGTTCATAAAATCTTTTAAAAAGGGGGGGGGCGTGCCTGGGTAGTTCAGTCCTTAAGCATCTGCCTTCGGCTCAGGTTGTGATCCCAGGGTCCTGGGATCGAGCCCCGCATTGGGCTCCTTGCTCCACGGGAAGCCTGCTTCTCCCTCTCCCGCTCCCCCTGCTGTGTTCCCTCTTTGGCTGTGTATCTCTCTGTCACATAAATAAAATCTTTAAAAAAAAAAAGTGACGGAACAATATGGTTAGCATAATTCTCATTGGGTTCTTATGGAATTACATTGTCTTTAAATTTGAAAGTAGGTGGATTGAAGTTTCTCTTCTCTTGCTGAACTGCTGTTGCCCTTCCAATGTGTGTAAAACATTCTTGTCCCTACCCCCTCGGTCCATGGGCAGCCCCCCCAGCCTCCCAACTTGTGTCCAGGAGCTGGGAGGGGCCAGGCTCGCCTCCCTTGCAGGAGCGGTTTTCTTGTTCATTGTCCTCAGGCTCCATTTGGGGTTGTGCGCTCACAGGCACCTGACAGTTTGAAACACTGTGAGAGCTGAGAAGAGAGATTTACACACCCATGTTCATAGCAGCATTATTCACAATAGCCAAGAAAGTGGAACCAACCCGTGTCCACTGATGGATGAATGGGTAAACAAAATGTGGTCTATCCATCCAGGGGAATATTACTCGGCCTTAAAGAGGAAGGATGATTTGATACCTGCTACAACAAGGCTGAACCCTGAGGACCTTATCATGCTCAGTGAAATAAGCTAGACACAAAAAGACAAATTTACTGTGTGAGTCCACTTATAGGAGATCCCTAGAGTAGTCAAATTCAGAGACAGAAAGTAGATCGAAGGTTATTAGGGGCTGAGGGAAGAGGTATGGGGAGTTGTTTAATGGGTACAGAGTTTCAGTTTTGCGAGATGAAAAGAACTTGGGAAATTGGTTGCACGACCGTATGAATGTACTTAACATTACTGAATTATACACTTAAAAATGGTAAAGATGGGCGGCGCCTGGCCGGCTCAGTGGGTAGAGCCTGCAACTCTTGATCTCAGGCTTGTGAGTTCCAGCCCCGAGTTGGGTGTAGAGATTGCTTAAAAATAAAAAAATCTTTAAAAAATGGTTGAGGGACACCTGGGTGGCTCAGTTGGTTAAGCGCCTGACTTCCGCTCGGGTCATGATCCCAGGGTCCTGGGCTCGAGCCCCACGTTGGGCTCCCTGCTCTGCGGGGAGTCTGCTTCTCCCTCTGCCCCACCCTACCGATCATGCTCTATCTCTCTCACTCTCTCAAATAAATAAAATTTTTTTAAATAATAAAATCTTTTAAAAAATGGTTGAGTAGGGTGCCTGGGTGGCTCAGTTGGTTAAACGACTGCCTTCGGCTCAGGTCATGATCCTGGAGTCCCAGGATCGAGTCCCGCATCGGGCTCCCCGCTCGGCAGGGAGTCTGCTTCTCCCTCTGACCCTCACCCCCATGTGCTCTCTCTCTCTCTCATTCTCTCTCTCAAATAAAATAAATAAAATCTTTAAAAAAAATAAAAAATAAAAAATGGTTGAGTAAGGAACAATTTCTTTCCCAGACTTAGGCCAGAAGCCTTCCACGCATGAGAGTGGTGTGTGTGTGCACACCACAGCTGCAGCACTAGCCCCCCCCCCCCGTTTTGTGAGGATAAGGCAGCAACCCGCCCTCCGCCCAGGTCTCCTGCCTTCAGCCCCAGGGCCAGCTTGGTGGAACCCTCTGGACCCAAGTCCCCAATTCCCCAAGGAAACTAAATGCTAGTGGCTTCAATCCTTCTGCCTGCCTGGGAATGCTTCTGGTCATTTCCTCCTGCACCCAGGAAGGCCGTGCCCTTCCTTTGACATCATCGTTGGACTCAGGGAAACAAAGGAGTGTCAGACAGAGGCAGACATGGATAAGACCACCTTTCATTCCCACTCTCCCAGAGGGGCAGCCCAGAAGACTGTGGGAGAAAGCAGCTCTGCAGCTGTGTAACCTGACAAGAGGGGGCCCCCTGAGCCTCCAAGGCTCTTCTGTAAGATGGGGGAAATATGGAAACGCCCTCCCAGGGAGATGCACTGAGGAAAGGGGACAGGGACTAATGCCAGGCAGAGTGGGATCCCCATTTGGGAGATGCTGATCCTCACTAAGCCTGTGGGGCCCTGCTTCTACCCTGGCTCTTGGCCGACCCCTTGGTAGCCCTGCTGGAAGACCCTAAGCTGAGCCCCCCTAAAGAGGAAGGAGGTGCCCTCCCCAGCTGAGAATGCATGTCTGCTGTCATTGCAGGATCCCTAGACAGAAGGGGGAGGGGGACAGGCATGTTTGTGTTTCTCTTGGTTGTACTTTTACTTCTAAAGTATTATTTTTCTTTTTTCTATGAACATTTTAATGAGGGGTTGAACAAAAGATAGAAAAATAACATTCTGGTCACTTTTTTTTTTTTTAAGAGGCACGCTTTTCTTGAGACTTTCATACAAGGCAATGGATGAGGAAACTCCTAAAGAAATTCCTAGAGAAAACGCATACTGAGCACAGAAAAAGGCACTTCTCCAAACACCGTCATGGTCACTGACAACTCCAAAACAGCCTGTTGGACTCTCACGGGCTGCTTGTTCTGTTTTCTTTGGGGCAACAGCTCAGTTCAGACTTAAGCCCTGCTCCTCTCAGAGGCTAGGGGACACCCAGGGACTGCCGTCAGTTTGCCACAATGATGCTTGGAGCAAGTGCTTGCTCACGGAGGTGAGGAGGGGTGCTGGAGCTAGGGTCCCAGTGCTTGCTTCTCCTCTGGCGGGACGTGGGTGGCCAGGGGCCACCACCCCGGCGGGAGCCTTGCTCACTCTCCATGGAGGGAAAGGTGATCCAGCAGGTGGGCTGGGACCAGGCCCCTGTGACCACCTGACTCCCCATAATAGAATCCCTTGTCATCCACAGGCCCGTAGACTGTGACCACATCCCCTGCCCTCAGTGACAGCTTGTCCTTCACCTGGCCTCCTGCTCGCCCATCCTTGGGGTCATAGTCCAAAGCTGCCATCATGGTTGTTGGAGTCCACAGTGATGACATCCTGGGGTTTCCTTGGGGCATAAGAAAGGAGCCCTGGGGGCTGGTGAGGCCCCCAAATTCATCTAAGTGGGCCACAGGGGGCAGGTACCCTTGCACTGGCAAATGCCACCTCCCATCAATCTGCTCTGTGTCCACCTTCACCTCAGCCACCAGGTGCCCAGGTATGTTGCCCACTTGCCCATTGCATTCGCCATGGTAGAAGCCACAGGGGTCCTGAGAGCCCCACACTCTCAGCAACTGCCCTTTCTGGAAGGCCAGCTTCTCCTCTGCAACCTCGGGGTTGGCAGACATCACCAGAGGGTCGTAATCAAAGAGGGCCACAAAGACCCTGACCACAGTGTCCACCCCTGTCCCCAGTGGCGACGGGCCACCCCTGGGCATCTTAATGACTTTGCTGGACGGAGCTGGACAAAGTGCAGGGCTGGACTCTGGGAGCTGGCACATTCTCTTGCCCCCCAGAGCCTGACCTCTCCCATTCTGGGTCCTAAACTCCTTTCTCTGCGCTCGCCTCTTTGTGCCCCATGGACTAAAGCACACCGCCGCCTCCTCCTGCAAAGTGTCATGGAAGTCGGACACAGACAGTTGGCTGGTGTCCAGCTGGGGAGGGACCAGCACTTGGGTATCTTGCTTTTGCCTAAGGACCTTCTCAAGGGCAGCCTTTCCCTGATAAGATTCTTTGTTGAGCCCGCGCTCCGGAAACAGATGGATGACTCCCGAAGCAGGGCTTTGTCTGGGGCCCATGTGCCAGTAGTGGTCTTCTTCCCTTGACTGGTCACTGGGCAGAGGGGGTGTGTGGTTGGGGGAACTCTGCTGAAAGAGCAGGTCCTTTCTGCAGACCTCTTTGGCGTCGGTAGGCCCCTGGGCTTGGCTGCCACATCCTGCACTTGCACATTCTCTTTCTGGACTCAGTTTGGACATTGGGGATTGCCTCCTTGGGGGTTCTTCAGGGAAGGCTTCTAGAAACTCGGCCTGGGGCTCTCCGCAGCTTCCAGGAGTGTGGGGGCCGGTTGTGGCACTCAGGGGAGCCAGCGCCAGCCTCTGAGAACAGATGGGGACAGTGACTCTGCAGGTAGATGGGTCACCACAGGGGTAGCTAAAGGAAGTCTCTGGCAATTGGTGACAGGTGAAACAGTCCTGAGGGATCTGGGCTGGCACCGAATCCAGGGACTCACCACAAAGCGACATGGTTCTCACTGAGACATTCTGGCACATCAGGGGCAGCTGGAGCTGGGAATATTCCAACAGGGTGCTCCCAGCAGTGGCATCAGCAACCTCCGCAACCTTGAGCCCATCAGCATACACCGCGTAGCCCGTGACCTGGACTCCATTGGAGGACCCAGCAGAGTCAATGGTTACAGGGAGCCAGCTGACCACCAGGAGGCCTGGTGAGGCATGGCGCTCCACCAGCACATCCAGTGGAGGGTCAGGGGGTCCTGCCAGGGGTGTGTCAAAGGTGAGGGTAGAGGACGTTTCCCAGTGCACCTGCAGTGAATCCCACGACAGCTGCACCTCCACGCGGGCCTGGTACCGTGTTCCAGGATGCAGGCCATGGAAGGTGTAGCAGCTCACACCTGCGGGGGTCATGGCGTGCTCCTGGCCATTGAGATACACCACGTGGAGGTGGCTGCTGCTGTAGACCCAGGCAATCTTGGCCGATGTGGCTGCAACACTTTGCAGGTGTAGTTGCATGGGGGCCGTGCAAAGAGCCCCTCTGGCCCCTAGAAAGGGTCTGGAGAAGCCCCTCTCCTTCACACACTGCAGTGCACCCAGCCAGCTGTCTTCTGTCTTGGCATCTGAGATCTCCATGGCCACTTCTGCCTTGGAGCCTGCTCCCACCATCTGGCATGGCCCCTTGTCCATATCTCCCTGGGCTTTCCCAGGCAAGAAGCCGTGCCCAGTGTCTTCCTTTGGACACTTGCCCTGTCCAGATGGGAGTTGAGTGGGGCCAAAGTCAGGGGATCTGAGGGGTGGACAGTCCAGGATGTCACTGTCTGCAACCTGCTCCACCAGGTTGGAGGGCACCAGCCCTCGTCGGCCGTCCTCAAGCTCCCCTTCATAAAAGCCGTCTTCATCCATGTCCCCGAAGATATACACATAATCCCCAGCTGTGAGGGGTAGCTCACTCTCAGGGTGCTCATTAGGCCCCTTAAAAGGATTGTAGCTATACCGAGCCAGAAAGATCTTGAGCTTGGGGGCCAGGGGGGCCTCTGAGCCCCCCACTTCCAAGGTGGAGTACACACTGTCAGGCTCCAGATCCTCCACCTTGCTGGCTGTGTCCACGTCCAGAGCAGGACAAGAGTGCACGGTGGCCCACATGGACTCCACCTCAGAGGAAGAGTTCGACTGGGAGCTAGTTTTCTTGGCTTGGTACCTGGAGTCCAGAGGTCGACTGGCTGGGAGGACTCTGTCAGGCACTTGAGCGGCACTGGCTGGCTTGCCGATGGCAACTGGACTTTCCGGCTGAGAAGCTTCCTGATTCTCCCGATTGTCTCTGCCGGGCTGTGAAGATGCTTGGCCTGCAGGCTCCGGCTGGAACTCGGTCCTTCCACTATCTCTAACCTGAGACCCGGGGGTTTGGGGGGCCTCCTGGGGTTCCTGGGGAGGGTAGGCAGGCTGACACTGCAGCGCTAGCATCTCCTCCCGGGCAGCCTGCAGATCGTGCAGGGCCTTCTGCAGGTCGTGGTGCAGCTGTTGCTGCCTGTCCTGCCCGCGCGCTGCCTGCTGCAGCAGCTGCTCGGCCAGTAGGCCGGCGGCGTCGCGCTCCTGGCACGCGCGGCCCAGCTGCCCGCGCACATCGTCGTTCTCGGCCGCCACCTTCCGCGTCCAGTCGGCCTGGGCCTGCAACCGCGCGTTCTCCTGAGCCAGCCAGGCTCCCTCGCGGAGCGCCGCCTGCAGCTGCGCCTCAGCCTCGTCGCCGCGCCGCCGCGCCGCCGCCGCCTGGGCGCCCAGCTCCTCGCACTCCCGCCGCCGCGCGCCCAGCTCGAGCTCCAGGGCCTGCACCTGGCGCCGCGCCTCCTCGCTGGGTGCGCCCTGGAAGTCCGCCTCCGCTCGGGCGCTGCTGGCGGCCTGCTGCCGCGTCAACTGTCTCTGCAGGCGCAGCACCTCCCGCTGGGACTCGCGCTGCAGCCGGTCCAACTCGCGGATGTTGAGCCACTGGGCTTGGGCGGCACCCCCGCCAGCGTGCGGGACGCTGCCGAAGCCCGAGGCGACGCGCGCCTGCAGCAAGTGGCACTCCTGTCGCAGCTCTTCTATCTGCTTGTCCTTGGCCAGCAGCGCGCTCGCCTGCTCGGACAAGTCCCGGGCGCGCTGGCGGGAAAAGGCCTGGCACAGCTCCAGGCCAGCGCGGCTCTCGCCCGGCACAGGCGCGCTCACAGCCCGCAGGTTGGTTTCTTGCAGCTTTCGGGCTCTGTCCTCTAGGCGCCGCGCGAGGCCCGTAAGCTTCGCTTGCTTCACCTTGAGCCGCTTCACCTTCTCGTCGGACTTGTCCTGGAAGCCTGCGCGCCGCAGCTGCGTGTTCTCCTCCCGGAGGCCAGAGCAGCGGCGCGCCAGCGCCTGCAACGCCTCGGACAGTTCCGAGTTCTGCTTCACCAGCTCCTGGTAGTCCAGACCCGGCGGCGAGGGGCTCAGGGCTTCGCAGGGCTGGCTCCCGGAGTCTTCTGGCGTATCGCTGGGTCTCTTGTGCTCCGATGGCGGCGGCGGGGGACTCGGGGAGCCTAAGATGGAGGCGTCCGGCGTGGAGGCCCGCTCCTCGGATTCGGGGGCCTTGGGGCAAATGAGGGTGCTGTCGAGCGAGCGGCTACGCGCTGATGCCAAGGAGTCGAGAGAGCTGGCGCGCGTGTGGAGCAGCCTGTTTAGGGAGGTGGAGCACCCGGCCCGCACCACGTCCAGGGAGCGGGAGCGCAGGCGGACGCCAGCGCTCAGGCTGTCAGCATTCAGGGATTCGAGTCTACAGACGGACTTTGGGGGCCCGCGGGAGTCGTCGGCGGTATGGGGGGGCGGCCCTTCCGAAGAGTGAACGGCTTGGGGGTCGAGGGAGCCGGGCAAAGCGGGATGCCAGCGGAAGTGCTCTAGGATGTACTTGAGGAAGAGCTGGCGCTCCACGTCGAGCGCCGCCTGCAGGTGCCGGATGCGCGAAGCCTGCTCGCCGTCGGTTTCCCAGCGAAGCTGTGCCAGCACTTCCTGCAGGCGGCAGCGGCACTGAGCAGCAGCGACCTCGGGCGCCCCCGCGCGGCCACAGTAGCCACGGTTCACCAACTCCTCGGCCAGCTGGCGCTGCAGCTCCCGGGCCTGGCGCATGACGCCGTCGCGCTCGCGGTGCAGCAGCTGCCGCAGCTGCCGCATCTCGGCCTCCTTCCAGCGCAGCAGCTGCCGGATCTCGGCCTCCCGCTCCCGCAGCACGTCCTCCTGCAGCTGCCGCAGCTCCCGGCCGCGCTGAGCCTCCCACTTGGAGCGCAGATGGTCCACCAGCTGCTGCCGCTCCCGCTCGGCCGCCTCCCGCAGCTGGCGCGCCTGCGACGCGAAGCGCTGCCTCTCCGCCCGCCCGCGCGCCCGCTCAGTCTCCAGCTCGACCCGCAGCTTCTCCAGCTCCCGCCTTTGCTCCTCCAGGACCGCCGCGGACGGACCCGGACTACCCGGCTTCTTGGGTGTCGCGCGGCCGCCTCTCGAAGGGCTGGGCGAGTCTTTGGTCATGGTGGCCACAGCCCGGCCAGACGCCTGACTTCGCCTGGTCCAGGCCGCTGCTGGCCAACGGCCACCGCCCCCGGTGCGGCCAACCGCCCCGCGCGCCCCTTCCGGCGCCCCCGGGGGGTCTCCGCGAGCCCCTTCCGCCTCTGAGAGCCTTCCCCCACCCTCTGCCGCGGTTGCACTAGCCTGAGCTCCTCTCCTGGCTGCCTACGCGGGGGCTGGGCTCCAGACACCCTTGCTCAACGCAGCCCATGTCCTTTCTGGGATGCCCGGGGGTCTCTCTGATCCCAGGCCCTTCCCTGTTTCTGGTGTCATGTCCTTTGTGACTCACCGCGGATACTCTCCCAGGCACTGTTCAATACCTTTCAGGCCAACTTGTACCGGGGCAAGCCCCGGCCACTGCTCTGGACCTGGAGGGAGGAGCTCCATGTGTGGGTCAAGGTCAGGTTGGGGTGTGAGCAGATCCCGCCTGGCCCTGGCACGGGTTCAGGTGGCCTGTTTTGTCTAAGTGTCTGGGAACCACAACAGAATACCCCCGACCTTGGAGGTGAGCCCCGAACACCTGCTAAGGGAGGGTGCATCTGGTGTCTGCACCCCAAGATGCCTACCCTTTTAAGGACCCCTGAGGAGCTGGGCACTTGCATGCATTATCTATTTAAACTTACTATGCCCATTTTACAGATGAGACGTCTTTTTTTTTTTTTTACACAGATGAAAAGTCTTAGGCACATAGTCTGGGCATGGTGCCAGCTAAGATAAAACGAGAAGGCCTCCTTGGAGAACCGAAGCCCTGGCCTGTTTTCTTGGTTCATTTTTATGATCATCTTGCAAGGACACTCTGAGAGATAAGGACCTCTTCATGGTCACACTGCCCCGAAGTATCTTAGTGGGGAGTCAAACCTGGAAAATTCTGCCTCCAGAGTCTGTGGGCACTCTGACTCCGTTTGCCCCATCTTAGGGTTGCAGCTGTGAAGACCACTCCTCAGTCTTTCTCTCAGGGGAGGATCTCACACTTTGCCTCTGCAGAAGGAGAGAGGATCAAGTAGAACCCAGAGTGGGGAGCTGGCCCGGGAGGGAGGTGAGAGAATGGGGACACCATAGGTACCCAGCCCACCCTTTGTCTGGCCCAGGAGTACTCAGGGCTTCCTGCTTCTCCAAGAGGTAAGGGCACAGACGTTTATGGGCCCAGCTGTTTCCTGACACCATCTCGCTGAGGGTAGCAAGGCCAGAGAACTTTCCATGGCTCTCCAAGGGGCCATGTGGCCAGATGGTTAGGGTTGGTGTGCCTTTGGAGTTCAAACAGTCCTTCAGCTTCTTGTGCCACTTCCATGTCCTCATCTGTAAAATGGGCTAATAATGCAGCCCCCTTCTGTGCTGTGTGAACTTCCAGAGTTCCCTGGCCTCTCTGAGCATCCATTTCTTTGGTTTGTGAGGCGTTCTAGAATGTGGTTGAGTGGATGAGCAAACCAAGGTGGGAGCACACAGTGCCTAGAACAGAGCAAGGCTCTGGTTGCAGCTCACTGATTTTATTTTATTTTATTTATTTATTTATTAAAGATTATTTATTTATTTATTTATTTGACACAGAGAGAGAGAGCACAAGTGGGCAGAGTGGCAGGCAGAGGGAGAGGGAGAAGCAGGCTCTCCACTGAGCAGGGACCCTGATGCGGGGCTCGATCCCAGGACCCCGGGATCATGACCTGAGCTGAAGGCCGCCGCTTAACTGACTGAGCCACCCAGGCACCCCTCATTTTATTTTTTTTAAAGATTTTATTTATTGGGGCACCTGGGTGGCTCAGTTGGTTTAGCGGCTGCCTTCGGCTCAGGTCATGATCCTGGAGTCCCGGGATCAAGTCCCTCATCGGGCTCCCTGCTGCCAGTGGGGAGTCTGCTTCTCCCTCTGACCCTCCTCCCTCTCTCTATCTCATTCTCTCTCTCAAATAAATAAATAAAATCCTTTAAAAAAGATTTTATTTATTTATTTGTCATAGAGCACAAGCAGGGAGAGCAGCAGAGGTAGAGGGAGAAGCAGGCTCCCCACTGAGCAGGGACCCCCAATGCGGGACTTGAGACCTGAGCCAAAGGGAGATGCTTAACGACTGAGCCACCCAGGCGTCCCAGCTCATTGATTTTAATCCCCATCCCTTTTTTGCAGCTAGAGAACCTGAGGTCGGCAAGTAGAGATTTGGCTGAGGCTGGTCAGGGTGGGTGTGGTAGAGAGAGCACAGGTACCCTTTGTGCTCCCTGGGACATACTCTGGATTTCTCATGGCAGAAGGGAAGCCTCAGAGAGCTGGGTGTCCATCCAGGCTCTGCCACTCTTTGGCTGAGTGACCATGGCTGACTATTTCACCTCTCCTGGCCTCTACACAATGGATGTTTTGATAACACCGGCCTTCCATGGTTAGAGAGAGAGAGACACCAGGACTCTGTCAGCTGGTGGCCAGGTGTGCAATAGGGGCTGCATAAAGGTCTGTGGAAATTCTCATCTTCCCACCCAGGGCTTGGCCTAGACTCTCACAAGCTTCTTCCAGGAATCTAAAGAATCCCCCAGCCTCAAAGGCTTCTGGGCCTTTGCATGTATTTATTCCCCCTGCCGGGGTTGCCTACATTGCCCAACACAAAAATAACAATGCTGCCTGCAGACCAAAAACCTACTATGTGCCATGCTCAGTACTAAATGCTTGCCATTCATTATTTACACCACCCATTTTACAGATGAGAGGTCTCAAGCCTCAGTGGAGCAAGAGTTTTTGTCCACTTACCTAGTGCTAACCTTGTCTTGTCCTTTAGCCTCAGCTTAGCCGTTCCTTCTCCAGGAAGCCTTCCCTGACTCTCCGGACTGGGTCTGGGCCCCCAAGAACTCTATAGCCCTGATTACCCTACCTGGCACCCCTCCGTTTGGAGTAGGGATGTATCTGATATATATTAGTGTCCCTGCCCAGAGTGGTTTCAGAGAAGAAGTGAAAAGTCCCTCCCCAGAAAGGAGGGATAGGGACCCAGGGATAGGCAAGCAGGAAGGGCCCTGTCCAACCAGGCCACCCAGCCTGCCTACCTCCCACATTCAGGTACCACCTGGCATCAAGGGCTGAAGCCCCAGGCTTTGAGCTGCCTATCAGGGCCTTGGGCAGACACCTTAGGCTGGAGTGAGGGCCAGGCCTCATTAGAGATGTTGGCAGGATCCAAAGCTGTGTAACACACATACATACACACGCTCACGGTTTCTCCAGGCCTGGCCACCTATGTGGCTGGGGAGCTCAGGAGCCCTACTTAAGTCCGACTCCTCCCGGTTCTTCCTGTCCCAGCACCAAGCAGCTCCTGGGAGAGGCAGATGGACATCGATACCTGGCTATTTGCATCTAGACCCTGATGTTGTGGTCACATTAGAGACCCCTTTGCTTCTCTGTCTGTGGCATCTATGGCTTCTCTATGTTTCAGGCCCTGTCACTCACACAGTCATTTCCCCAGGTAGGTGGGCAGGTGACCTTGGCCCCATCTCACAGGTGGGAAGACAGAGGCTCAGAGAAGCACATGTCCTGTTCATTCAGCATGTGGCTCTGTGGGCTCCACCCTTTCTGCTCTACTCACGTTTTTCAAATCCGGTTCCCCTGAACCACTGGTGTGCCGTGGGAGATCGATACCTTTGGGCAGTGATATGTAACAAGAACACAGAGAATTGTGACTCCAGATGTTCTCTTGGAGAGGCAATGTGGATATGGGGGGGTGGAGTGATGCAGGGATGGCCTTAGCCTCGAACTGACGCTGGGCCACTGGATGTGGCAGCCACAGGCAGAGTATCTTCATGGAATCCTCACTGCAGCTCTGTTTGACAGAGGAGAACCCGAGGCTTGGTGGGGGCACGCGGGCAGCTGCGGCTAGAGCTGGATTGTCATTTCAGGGCATTGTGGGGGGGGGGGCTCCACAGCCTGGATGTCTGCTTCAGCTTCTAGAGGGACCTCCAACCATCAGGGCGGGAGGGCAGGCTGCTGCCAAGGAAGAGGACCCTGGGTTGAGTCTCTGGGAACCCCGCAATCACCATCCAGCTGCTGCTTGGGCTGGCACCACCTGTGGCATGTCAGAGGCGTTCTAGAATGTGGTTGAGTGGATGAGCAAACCAGGGCTTCTGCAATGCCAGGCTTCTGCTACCACCACACTCATCCTGTTGTACAGTGACTGTTAATGACCTGCCTGTCACCCCCATCAACTCTGAGCTCAGGGAGAGCACAGACCACGTAGATGCATTCTCTGGGTTTCAGCTTTCTTGCCTATAATATGAAAGAGATGGATTACACGGGTGGTTTTCTTTCTTTTTTTCTTAAAAAACATTTGATTTTTATTTATTTGACAGAGAGCGAGAAAGGGAACACAAGCAGGAGGAGTGGGAGAGGGAGAAGCAGGCTTCCCGCTGAGCAGGGAGCCTGATGCGGGGCTTGATCCCAAGCCCCTGGGATCATGACCTGAGCTGAAGGCAGACGCTTAATGACTGAGCCACCCAGGCGCCCCACACGGGTGGTTTTCAAACTGGGTTCCTTAGAGTCTCAGGGTTCCTGAGAAATATTGTAGGATTGTTGGAGGTGGGGGAATGTGCCTGGCACTGAAGGAGAAACACTGCCCCTACCTCCTTCAACAGAGCATGTTCACTTGTTAGTGTCATTTTTTTTTAAGATTTTATTTATTTATTATTATTATTTTGTAATATTTTATTTATTTTACAGAGAGAGACACAGCGAGAGAGGGAATACAAGCAGGGAGGAGTGGGAGAGGGAGAAGCAGGCTCCCTGTTGAGCAAGGAGCCTGACGCGGGGCTTGATCCCAGGATTCTGGGATCACGATCTGAGCCGAAGACACTTAACCGATTGAGCCACCCAGGCACCCCTGTTAGTGTTATTCTTTAGGTTCTAAGGAAGACTTTGGCTTAATAAAGAGGTATACTGCTAGAAGCAAGTTTGGAAACCTCTGGGTTAGAGCCCCTTCTATCTATTACATGCAAACACACATTGCCCTGACACTCAATGATTCCACTGACCCCGAGAGAAGGCACCTGTGCCCCTCACATCTTAGTTTACCTCACGTCACCAGCCTTATACTCCATGCTGCCTCTCCCCCCAGCACCGGTCTGTGACCTTTGGACCATGTGGTTATGGGGTATGTGATCCTGGGCAATCTGGTTCACATCCTTCCTCTGCCAACCTGGCCTGGCCCTGTTTCAGCTCTGCCACCCATTCCTGGAGCTTTGCAGGGCTTGCCTGGCCTTCGTGAGAGGTGAAGACTCCATCCAGAGAGTCAGCCCATGGGAGGATTAAAAAAAATTTTTTTTTCATTTATTTATTTGAGAGAGAAACAGACAGTGCACAAGTAGGGGGTGTGGCAGAGGGAGAGAGAGAAGCCGACTCTGCGCTGAGCATGGAGCCCGACGTGGGGCTTGATCCCAGGATCCTGAGGTTAAGACTTGAGCCAAAATCAAGAGTCAAATGCTTAACCGACTGAGCCACCTAGGTGCCCCCCGCTGGAGGATTTTAAGCTTCCAGACAGACCCCTGTAGCCCCAGCTTCCACTCTACATCCCTTATTTTTGGGTCAATGTGTTTCCTTTTCTTTTTCTTTTTTTCCTTTTTTTTTAAAGATCTTATTTATTTATTTGTCAGAGAGAGAGAGCACAAGCAGGGGGAGCAGCAGAGGGAGAGGGAGAAGCAGACTCCCCACTGAGCAGGGAGTCCGACATGGGGCTCGATCCTGGGACCCTGAGATCATGACCTGAGCTGAAGGCAGACAATTAATGGTGCCACTGAGGCGCCCCATCTTTTTCTTTTTTTTTTTTTAAGATTTTTTTAAATTTATTTTTTTGACAGAGAGAGAGAGACAGTGAGAGAGGGAACACAAGCAGGGGGAGTGGGAGAGGGAGAAGGAGGCTTCCCGCTGAGCAGGGAGCCTGATGCGGGGCTCGATCTCGGGACCCTGGGATCATGACCTGAGCCAAAGGCAGACGCTCAACGACTGAGCCACCCAGGCGCTCCTTTTTCTTTCTTTAAACAAAGGGTCTTCTTTACTTGATTACATGTTTTTTCTTCAGTTTATTTATGTAATAAGTTTATTTATTTATTTATTTAGATTTCATTTATCTGAGAGAGAGCGAAAGTGAGAGAGAGCACAGAGGGAGAGGGAGAAGCAGACTCGCCGCTGAGTGGAGAGCCTGATGCGGGGCTCGATCCCAGGACCCTGAGACCATGACCTGAGCCGAAGGCAGATGCTTAACCGACTGAGCCACCCACGCACCCATGTTTATTTATTTAAGTAATCTCTACACCCAACATGGGGCTCGAACTCATGACCCCGAAATCAAGAGTTGCACGCTCTTCTGACTGAGCCAACCAGGCGCCCCTGGGTCAATGTGTTTTCTATCTGTCCTCTGATGTCTCCTCAGCATCTAGAACAGTGCCTAGCACATATTCAATAAATACATGACTGAAGAAGACAGAGGCATGCAGGCCAGGTGTGGTCTCTGTCCTCATGGAATTTATAGTCCAGGGGAGGACACAGAGGTTGAACACAGATAATGGCAAAGGACTGTAGTAAATGTGAATCGTGGGTAGGGGGCTGTGAATGTGGGGTATGGTGCCAATGGGGCTAAGAGCCCTGCCAGAGCAGGCTTCCTTGAGAGCCGAGGCAGGAGAGGGCAGGAGGACTTCCCAGAGCTGAGATCAGATTTCAGCAGTAGGACCTCCCAAGCCGCCAGCGCTCTGTGGTCTGGCTGCCTGCGCTCCTCGCTCCCATGTCCGTCCCACCCAGGGCTCGCCCACGAGGGTCTGACATTGATTCTTCGCAATTGTGTCCCAGTCCTCAGTGGCCTGAAGAGAAACAGGAGCTGAGAGGGGGAAGGAAGGGTCACTCAGCAGGGGCCCAACCAGGTCTTCTCCCTCTAAGTTGTGGGTAGGCCTGGAACCCCCAGCACTGGCCCCTTCTTGGAGGGGGCTGGGCACCTGGAGAGGACCCATGCTGTTGTCTGTGTCCACCTCCCAGGCCCTGAGGCTGTGTCTGGCCTACTCCATGCCCTCCTAGGGAGGGAAGGACAAGTGTGTGCCAGCTTTTCACTCTCTGGCTAGGGCTCCCCGGCCTGCCGGGCTGGTCTTTCCCTCCCGGCAGCACTGGCCCAGCTCCTCAGGCAGGTGTCCCTGTGGGTGGCCAGCCTACTCCTACCTACATGTTGCGGGCCTTCTCCTGGAGTCCTCCCTATAGTCGGGGAGCCTGGCTCTGTCCTCTCCAGAGGAGCAAACTGCTCAGGGTCACACAGGGACTTGTGCCCACGCCTGTATGACCCAAGTCTGGGCCCTGGACTGGTGCCACACTAGCCTGGCCCATTGGCTCTGGCAGTCGGAGTGGAACTGTCATCCGCAAGCCTTCAGACAAATGGCTGCTCCTTCCCGAGGACCCGGTGGCTGTTGGCACCATCAGTGTTTCCAGCTATCCACTGTTTCCAGGACAGACTTAGCTTCCATCTTCTGCCATCTCCACTTCTTTCCCCTCTGCACCTCTTCCATCTGCCCTCCTCTGGCAGCCTGAAGCACAAGGCCTGATCTACCTTCTTCCTGACACCAGTGGCAATACCTTTGGTCCAGTCATTTGGCTACTGCTCTAAGTCAGGGACAGTCTTTTTTTTTTTTTCACTTCAAAGGTTGATTTATTTATTTTAGAGAGAGAGAGAGAGCATGAGAACGGCGGGAGGGGCAGAGGGAGAGGGAGAGACAGAGTCTCAAGCAGACTCCTTGCTGAGCATAGAGCCCAACGCTGAGCTCCATCTCATGACCCTGAGATCATCACCTGAGCCAAAATCAAGAATCGAATGCCTAACTGACTAAGCTACCCAGGCACCCCCAAGGGACAGTCCTTCACCAACTGTTTGTTGAGTACCCAATCTAGTCAGGGCAGGGTGGCTGGGCACCATGTGAATTTCCTCATTCACTAAGCACAGAGAACCCCCAATGGGATTTGTGAAGGGAAGATGGAAGGAAACAAGAAAGTTGGGAGGGAGGGTAGAAGGGAAAGAAGGAGCCCATTAGGTCAGCTGAGCCTCCCAGACCTTAGTTTCCCCCTCACAGTCAAAGAGCCGACTTGGGCTTGACCCTCTGACCAGCCGGGTAGCTGAAAATTGACCCTTTGAGCCTCAGTTTCTTCCTTTGTAAATGGGGCTGATAACAGTTCTGACCTCAGAGGGCTGTTGGGAGAGTCAATAGAACACTTCTACATTTGCACTCACGGGAACCCAGCTGTCAGGTCAACCAAGTGAACCAGCATTGTAAGCTGAGTCTTCAAGAATGATTAGCCTGGGCGCCTGGGTGGCTCAGTTGGTTGGGCGACTGCCTTCGGCTCGGGTCGTGGTCCTGGAGTCCCAGGATCGAGTCCCGCATCGGGCTCCCTGCTCAGCGGGGAGTCTGCTTCTCCCTCTGACCCTCCCCCCTCTCATGCTCTCTCTCTATCTCTCATTCTCTCTCTCAAATAAATTAAAAAAAAATCTTTAAAAAAATATTTAAAAAATGAAAAAAAAAAGAATGATTAGCCCTTGGGGCGCCTGGTTGGCTCAGTCAGACTCTTGATCTGAGCTCAGGTCTTGATCTCTGGGTTGTGAGTTCAAGTGCCAAGTTGGGCTCTGTGTTGGGCATGGAGCCTACTTTAAAAAGAAGAAGAAGTTGGGAGCCTGGGTGGCTCAGTTGGTTAAGCAACTGCCTTCGGCTCAGGTCATGATCCTGGAGTCCCAGGATCGAGTCCCACATCAGGCTCCCTGCTCAGCGAGGAACCTGCTTCTCCCTCTGGCCCTCCCCCCTCTCATGTGCTCTCTCTCTCTCTCTCTCAAAATAAATAAATCAATCTTTAAAAAAAAAAAAGAAGAAGAAGAAGGAGAAGGAGGGGGAGGGGGAGAAGGATTAACATTTGCCAGATGGATAAGGTGGTGTTGCTGGGAGGGAATGACAAAGGCATCATAGGCAAAGGACAGAGGACAAAGGAGCAGCAAGGACAGAGGCGGGGGGTGTGGTGTGGCGCGAGCACTGGTCTTGGGAAGGGAGAGATGTAGGATGTGAGGTTTTGGGCCAGCAGAAGGAGGTCAAGGCAGAGGCTCACCAGCAGGAACCAGATCAGGGTCTAACTTCTGGAACCTCTCTTCCTAGCTGGGTGATGAAGGGCAAGCTACCACTCTCAGGGCCTCGGTGTCCTCACCTGTGAAATGGAACATCTTAGCACTGCTCTGTGGTGCCAGTGAACTCGGTGGTGGGTGTAAATGGGCAGCGCCCAGTGCCAGGCATACAGTCAACCTGCCAAGGAGTTCCTTCCATCCCTTGCCCCTTCTTCAGCCACTGTCAGGCTTCTCCTCTGGGCTCCCACACCTCACCCAACCATTGCCATATTCTGGTGTTCTTCTCAGTGCCTCCCCAGGATGCTGCAAGTTGCTTGAGGGCAGGTGCCACCTTTGCATCTCCCTCTCTAGCAGGTGAGCACCCAGGACCCTGTGCTGACTGGGAGAGGAAGAAGAAGCATGTGGTGAGTTCTAGCCAAAGGGTGGTCCAGGAGAAGGACGAGGAGTGAGAGAAGAGGAGAAAGAGGCCACTTTTAACGGAAAGTTCAGGAAAGTGGCACACAAAAGCCAGGTCCAAACGAACATGGTTTGTCTCAGGGGAAGGGGGCTGGTGTGACCAGAAGCCAGACCTGCCATGGGGAGCAATAAAAGTTTTAGAGCAGGAGAGGGGCCCCAGAGACCAGGTATCTTTTCCACTGGGGCTGGGTACATTTTCTGCGTGCTTGTTTAACAACGGTACTCTGCTGCTCAGAGCCTTTGTTCCTCACCTGCGAGGGAGGAACCTTGCAGGGTGATGGTGAGGGCATAGGAAGATGCCATGGCAGAGGCTAGTTCTTGGCACTTGGCCTCTCCTGACTTTACCTTCCATTCCCAGTTTCACCTGTCCAGGTTAAGGGTATGCACAGTGCATTCCAACCGACTTGGGCTCCCTTTCCCTCTGTGTTTCTCTATAGGAGGAGGTAGGTCCCAAGAAAGTTGTATTCTTTCTTTGACCTGGACCTATAGAGCACCAGGCTTAGTGTACACAGTAGGAGCATGGAGCCAGTCACTAGGCCAGACTTCTAAGTCCCCCCATGCCTCTAGGGAGCTAGCTGATGGAGTCCCTCACACATCTGCTGAATGTTTATTGAACACCCACTGCATGCCAGCCCTGGCTGGGGGGAGATAAAAGGCAGACAGAACCTTGATTGCAGGAAGCTTATCATCTTGTCCCTCCCAACCCATGTCAAGCCTGGGCTCTGAGGACACTGTGTGGAAGGCCAACCCCAACCCATTCCAGGCTACATAATCTCTAGTTCTTTTCTCTCCTTTCATGGGAAACCCATTGCTGTGAGAATGGGGAAAAACTCCTTCACAAGGCCTAAATGTGTCCTGAAGTTGGACCCTTCTTTCTGTCTCTTTTTTAAGATTTTATTTATTTATTTATTTATTTATTAAGATTTCATTTATTTATTTGCCAGAGAGAGACACAGCGAGAGAGGGAACACAAGCAGGGGGAGTGGGAGAGGGAGAAGCAGGCTTCCTGTGGAGCAGGGAGCCCGATGTAGGGCTCGATCCCAGGACCCTGGGATCATGACCTGAGCCAAAGGCAGACGCTTAACGACTGAGCCACCCAGGCGCCCCTGGACCCTTCTCTTGGCCTGCACTGCTATCCGGCGTCCAAACCACCACCAGTTTTGCTGATTGGCTACAATAGGCTTCCAAATGGCCTTTACTCCCCTGCTTATCCCTCTCCATTCTTCATTCTCCAATCATAGTACTTTCCTTAAACATGTACATCTGACGATGTGGCTGCTACACACATCCACCAAGGGTCTCTCGCAGAGTATAGAAGAAAGGCCAAACCCCTCCTGTTCTTTTAAGGCTGTCCTGGTCTGTCACCTGCCTCCCTTGCTCCCTATTAACTTCTTACTCCATTCTGGCCAACCAGACAGCCTCATGGCCTTTGCCAGTGTCTTTTCTCCTGCTTGAAACAATCTCCTCCCAGTCTCTGAGCTGCTCCGTTCTATCCTTCAAGTTCCACAGTTGGCCCTGAAGCCAGCAGGTCAGTCTCTGTTCCTAGCTGGCTGCATGAACTTGGGCAAATCATTAGCCTTCTCTATGCTTCTGTTTCCTGTGAGATGTGTTGTTAATGGTAGCCATCTCATAGAGTGGTTTCAAAGATTAAGGAAAATAAGGCACAGGAGGAGACAGCTGGCGTTTGAGGTTCCAGTGTTAGCTGTTATTTTACTATTTCCTCAGTGAGGCTTCCCTGACTTCCCAATGAAAAGCAGGTCTCCACTGGGCGCCTGGGTGGCTCTGTTGGTTGAGCAACTGCCTTCCACTCAAGGTCATGATCCTGGAATTCCAGGATCGAGTCTCACATGGGGCTCCCTGCTCAGCGAGGAGTCTGCTTCTCCCTCTGACCCTCCCCCCTCTCGTGCTGCTCTCTCTCTTAAATAAATAAATAAAATCTTTTTTTTTTTTTTTTTTTTTTTTAAGTAGGTCTCCAGGGCGCCTGGGTGGCTCAGTTGTTAAGCGTCTGCCTTCGGCTCAGGTCATGATCCCGGGGTCCTGGGATCAAGCCCCGCATCGGTCTCCCTGCTCCTCCGGAAGCCTGCTTCCCCCTCTCCCACTCCCCCTGCTTGTGTTCCCTCTCTCGTTGTGTCTCTCTCTGTCAAATAAACTCTTAAAAAAAAAAGTAGGTCCCCACAGTCACTTTCCCATCAACCAGGTTTCACCCAGGTTTCTTTTCTTTTCTTTAAGATTTTATTTATTTGACAGAGAGAGAGGGAGAGAGAGAGAAAGAGAATAAGCAGGGGAAACAGCAGAGGGAGAGGGAGAAGCAGGCTCCCTGCAGAGCATGAAGTCCCATGTGGGACTTTATCCCAGGATCCTGGTTTCATTACCTGAGCTGAAGGCAGACGCTTTACTGACTGAGCCACCCAGGCGCCCCTCAGTTTCCTTTTCTTCACAGCACTTATCATTGTCAGATATAATCTTGGTTATTCAATGATCTTATGCAACCAATATTTATTGTGCACCTACTATGTGCCAAGCACTTTTGTAATTGCCTCCGGATATTGGACGTTCAGTCAAGTCAGGGTGTCTGTCAGTCCCGTTCATCTGTGTTCGCCCAGTACCGTAGCGGCACATAGTAGGCACTTCGCACGTCGCCCGCCCCTCCCCCACTTCAGGAAGTGCGGGGGCTGCAGCCGCCCGGCGGACCGCGATGCATTCTGGGAAAGCAGCAGCACCAGATCCAAGATGGCGGCCAGCAGGAGGCTGATGAAGGTAAAAGCCATTCTCCGGCGCCGGCCGGGCGGGGGGCGCGGCGTCCCGGCCCGGGGTCCCCGCGGCGGGCCGGGACTCCTCGGGGCGTCGCCGCTCGGTTTCCCGTCCCTGTGTGGCCCCACCGCCCCCCTGCCCGCACGCGGGCTGAGGGAGGTAACGGGGCCGCCTAGGCCGCAGCCTGGGCGGGAGCGCCAGGCCGCGCTGGGAGCTGCCGCTGGCCCCTCCACCCGGTTTCGGGCGTTCACGTCGCCCTCCGCCCGGAACCGGGCCAGGTCCTCCTCGCGGTGGCCGCCTCCCGGGCCGGGGGCGGTGTTGATGTGGGGGCCCGGCCGGGAGGTCCCAAACCGGGCGCCCGCGGGGAAGGCCCGAGCGCCGGAGCTCCGGCCGGGAGCCCGCGCCGCGGAGCCGCCCCACCCTGGGCCGCAGCGCGCCGGCTTTAGAGCTCCGGAGGCCGGGAGGTTGGGAGGCTCGGGCTGGGGAAGGAAGGAGGAGGCCAGGCGACAAAAGTTAGGTCAGTTTGTTGGTGGGTCGTTTGAAATTGCTCTGGGTCCTAGCAAACTGTCGCCTTGTGACTGCGGAGTCACACAGCGGGCAAGTTCCAACTCCAGGAAGGCGTGGGGTCGGCCGCGTTCGCGGCGCTGTTCTTCCCCGTCTCCTTTTCAACCTACCACTTATAATCATCAGGATCTCCTTTCCCTGCTGAAGCAAAAGTGCCATTTTGGGGGATGGGGTGGGGGTTGGCTTCAGTCGTTCGAACCCAAACTGGCCAAAGTTTATAAAAATAACTTGGTACTTTGTATCTTGCATGCAGCGGGGTGCCTTCTTGCTAAGTGGCTCCTTTGGTGAGGAATACACATGCTAAACTGGCTTGGTTCTTTCCCGAGTATGTTTGCCGGCCGACCTCGCCAAGATTTGTGAGTCCGCGCCTGGATAGTGCTGCCGGGTTGCACCGAGCCGGAAATAAAAAAGACCCAGGAGCTGATTTCCTGAGAGGAGATAAAGAGCTAGGGTTCCTCTTGGGCTTGGTGGAACTAGACATTGAACTTGGAGTCACAGCCTCTGGGCCCTCCCTCCCTGGGAACGTTTCCTTTCTTTTGTTCACTAAGGGCTGGGGACAGCATTTAACTTCATAAAACTGGATTGGAAGTGGGCACAAAAGAATAGTCAGCAGATTCCAGACTTCTTCTCATCTTTTTTCTACCGGTGACACCACCATTCACCCACCAGTCATCCAGATGAGAGGACTGTTATTCACTTATTTCCGTACTCTACTGCAGTCGCCCATTAAGACTTGTGGATTTTACTTTAGAGGGAGTTCTTGAGTGTGCTTTCCTTCTTAGTCTTACAGCAATTACCAGAATCCATATCCTCATCTCAGATGCCTTTCCAAGTACTACTCTTCTCCTCTGACTCCCCTTCTTGGACACCAACGTTCTTTTTTTCTAAAGCAGATATTTAATCTTTTCACTCCTGTAGAAGTCTCTGTGATCTTAATTGTCCTCAGCAGTTAATCCTAACTTTTTATTTGGCAGTCTTCTTATGCTGGCTGAAAGTAATCTGTTTAGCCTCACCCCTACCCCTTATTTTCCCACTACCCTTGCAAATCATAGTAGCTACCTTTTTTTTTAAAGCTGTTACTTTGTGCAGCCCTGTACTTCACATTCGTAATCATGTTTCATCTTCCCTGAAAGTAGACATTCCCATTTTGTAGGTGGGAAAATGGAATGCTGAGAGATTTCGTTGTCTTGCCCCAGTTTTCCTACCTTGGGAGAGTGAGCTGCAATCTCACTTCTGTTTGATTCCAGAGCCCCCTGCTCTTACTCAGTTGCTATAGGGTCTTCCTTTGCACTTGCTTGGGGAAAGGCTGCCTTCCCCTTGCCTCTCCTCCCTTCCAGGGAAATCCTAGGTTCACTTCCAATGTCAGCTACTCTGTGAGGCCTTTGCCCCCATCCCCCTTCAGAATAAGTTGTTTCCTCCTTTTTGTGACCACAAGCACTTTCTTTGTGTTTCTCTTTGAGAGATTTTGTCCCAATCAGATTTGTGTTAGACTTGCCTTTCCTACTGGGTTCTGAGCTCCTCAAGGACAGGAATCTTGACCTAATTCATCCCTGTATGGTATCCCCTAGTCTACCCCATTTGACCTAGTTTGGGGTTCCCAGGCTTCCAGGGGTCTGAGAGGGGAGTTAACTGTGGTTTTTAAATTATTTTTGTGTTTAAAAAAAATTGGAGCTTAGAGAAAATGTGTCACATTAACTGAGTGCTTTTAAGTGCTAGATCATTTACATTAATTCTTTTCAATAACACTTAGAGTTAGCGTATTGTCATCTTTATTTTACAAATGAGAGAATTGTGAGGCTTTGATAGGTTGAGTGCTACCTAAGGTGGAGTAGAAAGTCGACGGGGTGGGGAGAGATAAGAAGTTAAATCTCCCTAGCTTCAAATCCCAAGGTCCACGCCCCTTTCTTACTCCAAGGATGCTTGGAAGACTGTGTAGTTTATTGAGTTGTGGATGGAAATTCTTTCAGTTCACTAGAGGAATGCTGGTTACATGATGCAGGTCATTGGCTCTGAGAGTCAGGGTTTAAGCTGGTTAGTTTGAAAAACAAACCCAAAATACTATTTTTTTAAAATTTATTTGAGAGAGAGAATGAGAGAGAGCACAAGAGGGAAGAGGGTCTGAGGGAGAAGCAGACTCCCTGCTGAGCAGGGAGCCCGATGTGGGACTCGATCCTGGGACTCCAGGATCATGACCTGAGCCGAAGGCAGTCGCTTAACCAACTGAGCCACTCAGGTGCCCCAAACCCAAATTATTGATGCATGTCAATCAATACGTGGATTGGAAATAATAAAAGGTGTTTTCAATGATGAAAGAAACATGTTGAAAAATCAAATGAATTACATCTTTTTTTTTAAAGATTTTTTTTTTTTATTCATTTGAGATAGAGACAGAGAGAGAGCATGAGCAGGGGGAGGTGCAGAGGGAGAGGGAGAAGCAGGCTCTCTGCTGAGCAGGGAGCTGGATGTGGGACTCTTGATCGAAGGACCCTAGGATCATGACCTGAGCCGAAGGCAGAGGCTTAACCATCTGAGCCACCGAGACGCCCCAAATGAATTACATCTTTTTTTAAGATTTTATTTATTTATTTATTTATTTATTTATTTATTTATTTATTTATTTATTTATTTATTACAGGGAGAGAGGGAACACAAGCAGGGAAGTGGGAGAGGGAGAAGCAGGCTCCCCTCTGAGCAGGGAGCCCGATGCGGGGCTCGATTCCAGGACCCTGGGATCATGACCTGAGCCGAAGGCAGACGCTTAACGACTGAGCCACCCAGGCGCCCCCCAAATGAATTACATCTTAAAGAACTTTAGATTTCCTCAAAAACTATTATCCAGGACACTCACAGTCAAAGATTTCTTTGTAAAATCTTTGTAACAATGGACTGTTTGCAGATAGTATAAGGCACATTATTAAAAGTAGAGTGATTTGCATATATTGGGCTGAGAAGTTATTTCAGGCAGGGTGAGTATGATTAAGTCTTTAATTTAAAAAGCATTTGCCAGGGCGCCTGGGTGGCTCAGTCGTTAAGCGTCTGCCTTCGGCTCAGGTCATGATCCCAGGGTCCTGGGATCAAGCCCCACATCGGGCTCCCTGCTCAGCGGGGAGCCTGCTTCTCCCTCTCCCACTCCCCCTGCTTGTGTTCCTGCTCTCACTGTCTCCCTCTGTCAAATAAATAAATACAATCTTAAAAAAAAAAACAAAAAGCATTTGCCAGGTGCCTGGGTGGCTCAGTTGGTTAGGCGTCTGCCTTTGGCTCAGGTCGTGGTCCCAGGCTCCTGAGAGTCCCACTTTGGGCTCCCTGCTCAGCGGGGAGTCTACTTCTCCCTCTGCCCCTTCCCCCGCGCTCTCTCTCTCTCAAAAATAAATAATCTTAAAAAGAAATAAAAAGCATTTGCCAAAAGGAGTAGCCTTTTTCACATCCCTTTTTAGGACTTACAATGTTAATAAAACATTAAATACATATTAATTTGAACCAGCAAATTCAGCATTGATGGCAACAATGGGAATGTAACCATTGCTTCTATCAGGAAGAGAAATAGCTACAGAAGTGAAACCTGTAGCTGTGGTTAAGGAAATTGATTGTAGTCTGATCATTTCTTTCTTTTTTTTTTTAAGATTTTATTTATTTATTCATGAGAGACAGGGAGAGAGAGAGAGAGGGAGAGGGAGAGGGAGGGAGGGAGAGGGAGGGAGGGAGAGGGAGAGAGAGGGAGAGGGGGAGAGAGAGGGAGAGGGAGAAGCAGGCTCCCAAGGAGCAGGGAGCCCGATGTGGGACTTGATCCCAGGACTCTGGGATCATGACCTGGGCTGAAGGCAGATGCTTAACCATCTGAGCCACCCAGGCACCTGTGCAGTCTGATCATTTCTTTTCAGCCTCTGAGTTGCACACATCTCCCCTAAGGGCCCTCCAGCTGAGAGTATCTTCCCAGAGGGGCTTTTCTAAGCGAGGAAAGTTGTGGATTTAAGAAGCAGGGGTGACATTTTATTAGTTATTACGGTGTAACTGTTAAGATAAGGAATTGAGATTTGTAAGAGCCCTTTTGTTTTCCTCTAAAGATTTTATTTATTTGAGAGACAGTGAGAGAGCATGAGGGAGAAGCAGACTCCCCACTGAGCGGGGAGCCGATGGTGGGACTCGATCCTGGGACTCCAGGATCATGACCCGAGCCGAAGGCAGCTGCTTAACCAACTGAGCCACCCAGGCACCCTGTAACAGCCTTTTAATGCTATTTAAATAATGTTCAGTCAGAGGGTGCCTGGGCTGCTCTATCGGCGTCCTACTAGTGATTTCGGCTCAGGTCATGATCTTATGGGTCACGGGATCACTCCCCTCTTAGCGGGGAGTTTGCTTGGGATTCTCTCCCTCTGCCCTTCCCCCCACTCATGCTCATGTGCATGTGCTCTTTCTCTCTCAAATAAATCTTGGAAAAAAAAATAGGGCGCCTGGGTGGCTCAGTTGGTTAAGCGACTGCCTTCGGCTCAGGTCATGATCCTGGAGTCCTGGGATCGACTCCCACATCGGGCTCCCTGCTCGGCAGGGAGTCTGCTTCTCCCTCTGACCCTCTTCCGTCTCGTGCTCTCTATCTCTCAAATAAATAAATAAAATCTTTAAAAAAAATAATGTTCAGTCAGAACTCCATATTGGTGTACTTTCTCTCAGTCCATAATTACACATGAATAAGTAGGAGGAGTCATTAAATAACAGTTCTTTCCTTGGAATTCATAGGCAATAAACTGGTTTGCTTTTGAGTACAAGTTTATGGTCTCTGAAGTTGGGTAATTAACACGACAGAGCAGTGAGTGTGTCTGGTAGGTGTGTTGTGCGTGTCAGACGGTGAGGGGAGTTTTCCAGATGATGCTATGCCAGTATAAATGTCCTGAATCCACTGGGTTTTGGGGAATTCAGAAGAGCATTGTATTTTTTTTATTCTAAATGTAAAATCCCAGTAAGTTGGGACTATTTCAGCCTCCCTTAATGGCACTCATTGTAAATATTCTCCATTAAAAGAAAATTGGAAAAGAAAAAAAAAAAAAGAAAATTGGGACAGGCCCTGGAAAAGAGAGGGTACTTAATTGTTGTAACATTTGCCATCTTCTTAAGGGTCTATATACTAGAACAAAAATACTTGTCTTAGGGTACTTGGTCCTCTTCTGATTTTGTTACAGCTCTATCAAGAGTTTGTCAAATTAGCATTGTATTATACCAAGTCACTTGGACATATTCTCATTCTGTTGAAAAGTACCACTAAATGTTCAAGAAATATTTCTATTTTCTTTGCTGTAGCACTAAGGGATTAAACTTAGAGAAACCCAAGATATCTCTCCTGAGCCCAGACTTTGTATCTAGCTGCCTTGAGAGTTTCCCTTTGAATGGCATGTAGACCTGTAGTTGTCCAAGCTGATCCTGTGCCCCATGCTTCTCCTGTCTTGCCTTCCTTAATGATCCACTTGTCTACTCAGTCACCCAAGGAAGAACCTTGGGGAAACCCACCTCGCCCCCTCTTCCCACATCTAGGCACCTGCCAGATTCTGCTGAATTAGGCCTTTATCTCTGGTGTCTGTGTGTCTTTTCTCAATATGCACTACTGCTCCCTTAGTTGAGGCCGTCCATTGTGGTAGGACACCTGCATCAGATTCCTCGGTGGCTTCCTCTTATTCCTCACCAGTCTGTCCTCAGTCCCACATGATTCCTAACCAGCAGTTCATCAAAGAGAAGTGCACGTGCTCGGGCTCAGGCCCTGCTCTCAGAGATTAGAACCAAATTTAAGAGATCAGGGCTCCGTATTTAAAAACCCACATACCTTAGCATGTCTTTCAAGGTCTGGTCTCGACAGTCTCTTCCCCCACTTGCCCATGGGATCCCCTAAACATGCTTTGCACCCTTGGGTCTCTTAATGGGCATTCCTGCCTCTTCTCTACATCAGGGTAATTTCTTGTCCTTTAAGACTCAGTTCACAGGGCACCTCCTTTTGGCTCTGCACTCGAGCTCAGTGAGGGAGAAAAACGGCATGCATCTAGAACAAAGAAGTGCTGGTCTGTCCACTGTATGCTGAATGTATGCCAGCTGAATAATGGAGTACAGGGGAGGGAAAGATCCTCTGACATTAATAAGAAGGTGGAACTTGGTCTGGCCCTTGAAGAATAAGCAAGGGTTTGGGTTGTTGAGGGGAGGAGCCTGGCAGCCAGTGAGGTTAAGTAGCTTTCATCCCTTAAAGTGGATGTGGGCAGTGGCTATGAGAGATGCCCTGGGGAACCCTGGTGACAGTTCACCTACCTCCCAGTACGGTTGCCTGCGTCTGACCTTGGGTAAAACTAGGCCACTTACCCAGTGCTTCTGGAAAATTCCTCAGAGCTGGCCTAACTAAAACTTAAGAAAGGGACAGCACAAGGTCAGGGCTAAGTTCTCCGGCCAGCCACTGGAAGACTTGTCTCTCCAAGAAGGGGCGTTGCGGAGGGCAATGCTGATGTGTTTAAGGACAGGTGGCAAGAGATGCCTGGGCCTTTCAGTTGAGGGGGTCAGATGTATCCTTAGCTTCAGGATCCAGGAGAAAGCAGCAGGCTTCTCACATGTGAGAGCTTTTGTCTCCAGGTTTCCTCTAGCCAGCCTCTTCCTGTATGTCCTCAAGGGCATAGATAAACCTAACCCTCACCCCGGTAAAAAGAGGGGAGGAAAGGGTCTTTCATTCAGGGTAAAGCTATCGAGAGGAAGAATACAGTATATTGGTTAAGAGCTTCTGGAGGGGCGCCTGGGTGGCTCAGTTGGTTAGGCATCTTTCTGCCTTTGGCTCAGGTCATGATCCCAGGGCCCTGGGGACGAGCCCCATGCCGGGCTCTCTGCACAGCAGGGAGCCTGCTTCTCCCTCTGCCTGCTCTTCCGCCTGCTTGTGCTCTCCTGCTCTCTCTGTCAAATAAATAAATAAAATCTTAAAAAAACAAAAAAAAGAGCTTCTGGAGATTACGTATCCTGGGCCTGCCACATCTTAATTGGAGGAACTTGGGCAAGTTACTTAATCTCTTTGTGTTAGTTTATTTCACCTGTGTGTGAAAGTGAACTAAATTAGTATATATCACATGTTCTGGAGAGTGCTTAGCATATCCTAAGTGTGAGATACCTGTAGGTTATTATTATTATTGGGAGTCAGCAAGATACATCCCAGGGCAGTGAGGAGAGCAGCCTGTCAGGAGGGGAGAGCTCAGTGCTGAAAAGGTGGGTTGGGCCAGGTAGGGGCAGCATGCCTGGACATGCTCTCACCATAGGCAGAGCCCATGTCTCTTTCCCTCCCCTCTCTCCTGCCTCTTTTTTTTTTTAAACTTTTTATTTATTTATTCATCAGAGAGAGAGAGAGAGAGAGAGAGAGGGAGAGGCAGAGGGAGAAGCAGGCTCCAAAGGAGCGGGGAGCCCGATGTGGGACTCGATCCCAGGACCCTGGGATCATGACCTGAGCCGAAGGCAGACGCCTAACCATCTGAGCCACCCAGGCGCCCTCTCCTGCCTCTTGAAATAACCTGTTCCTTAAGGTTAGCAAGAGGTTTCTTGAGACAGCTGTGTGAATGTGTCTTTGTTCAAAAATGTATACTTTTCCCAGCAAAATTGAAAAGCTCTTGAATTCAAAATTTGTCTTCCCAGTATCTTAGAATCTCACCCTTGTATTATTTCTTCCTGTCCTGTGTGTATTATGTGCAGTGCAGTGACCGTGACTGTGTCCAAAGATGAGCCCAGGTGCAATGGAAGGCACCAAAAGGTGCTGAGCTGGGAGGAGGGGGTGGGAATTTGAAGGGAACTCTCTCTCTTTTTTTAAGAGATTTTATTTATTTATTTGAGAAAGAGAGTGAGAGAGCTCACACATGCGTGCAAGGAGAGGGAGAGAAAGGGAGAGAATACGATGCTGGTCTGATCCCACAAACCGGAGGTCATGACCTGAGCCAAAACCAAGAGACGGATGCTCAACTGACTGATCCGCCCTGAAGGACACTCTTAAATAAGTAGTTGCAGGTCCAGAAATAATGCTGTTGCTTTTTGTCTTCTCTTTTAGCCCTGAAGTAGAAAGTTAAGGAAGGTTGCTTCTGGTGGCTGTTCCGCTTTTCCTCCTGGCCCTTTGCATAGTCTGTTTAGAATTCCAGAGCTGCGAGGGGCCCCCTTGACAGACAGGAGGCTGAGGCTTGGGGGCCACCACCCACAGGCTCACAGTGGAGCTGGGCACATTCACTGCCCAGGCCTCCCTGCTCTCTGTCTTGCTCCTGCTCTTCACATGGCTGCTTTTGGTTTTTAAGGAAGGACATGGTGGAGAGGAGGAGAATTCATTTCAGGTTAGGTGGTGGTTTAGGTTTTGTTCAGTTTTTAACATTTCCAGGTCTCTGTTGATGTAGTTTTCTGTACTTCATGATCTCGGTCAGATTTTGTTCCTGCTTCTTTACCAGCATAGTTCAGCCGAGGAGTGAAATACTGTTTTGACAGCCCTTGGCCCGGCAGGTACATTTGCCGGCAAAGCAATCAGTAATGTCAAATCCAGTGCTCATGGTGGTGCTCTGTCTTTCTGAGAGGGGAGGCGGCCTGACTCTGTCACAGGATTGGAGAATGGGTACAACTCAGAAGTTGAACAGCCTCTGGGTCCCTTCCTTTTTTTTTTTTTTTAAGATTTTATTTATTTATTTGAGAGAGAATGAGAGAGAGAGAGCATGAGAGGGGGGAGGGTCAGAGGGAGAGGTAGACTCCCCGCTGAGCGGGGAGCCCGATGTGGGACTCGATCCCGGGACTCCAGGATCATGACCTGAGCTGAAGGCAGTCGCTTAACCAACCCAGGTGCCCGCCTCTGGGTCCCTTCTGACATGGTTAGTAAAATATCTACTTCACACCAGTGTACCTCTTGTTAAGAAAACTCAGCACAGGAGAGCTAACCTTACAGAAAGAGACCTGCCATGTGTTTTCCACATGGGGTTCCCATTCCGGTCACTCGTGCTGGGGTGCTAGACTCCTATATGTGACATAGGTCAAGAATGCCAGGTACAACCATGTTCAGATGGGGACAGAAACCTATTCCAGGGGCAAGGCCGACATCCGGAAGCTGTGTGTGGAGCTGGCGTCAGAGCCCACTCAGCTGGGACTGGGACCATGCTCATCTGGAGGTGTGTGGGCAGTGCATTCCTATAAGCCTGTTCTGAATATTCTCTTCAGCCATGTCCTCTTAGAATGACCTCTTGAGAAGTGGCCCACCACCCCGGAGCAGTGTGCTGTGGTCGAATAACAGGGACCTGAGTTCAGATCTTAACTTCTGCCATGGACTCATTTCTGTTGCATTAGTTGTGGTAATAACTAAGTGTAAGATGGTATACTGCTGACCCATGGAAGGGGTGATTTGTTGTTGTGGGTCCCGCCTCCTTTCCTGGGTATTCATTGAAATAAGAGAATCGTGTTTGGGGGGCTCTGAAACCTTATGTTTAGATGTATAGTATTTTGGAATTATTAAAGTCATGATTTAGTGTCATTGCCACCGGTTGCTTTGTGCAAGCTTGGAAAGCACATTTCTGTCAAAATTATTACTTGGCTCCTGTCACACAAAAAAGCAGGAAGTAGTTTTTTCAAATTATTAATGTCCCACCAGTTGTGTAGCTGATACTTGAGAGTGATACTGTACTTAGATTTAAGGCAGGTTTGTGTCACTTTCCCTTAGACATGCAGCTCCATCTGCCAGGTTTCATTTTGCCTGGACAAGAGGAGCCTAGAAACGTTCCTTGCACAACGTAAACACTTAATGACCAGCTGTGAAGGGTTAGGGCAAATGCTGTATATGTTCGCGCTTTTGTCATAAATCTGGGGAAGTGCTATTCCAGAGCAGACTGAGCCCTCCCGGGATCCTGCTCAGGAAATAGGAGCCCCTTCGCTGCCTGTTTGCAGTGGAAGTCTTCACCACCCTCACCCACTGCTTTGTGTGGCTGAGAGATTCTACTTCTGCCTCTAGTCCTGGCCGTACCCTGTAAAAGGCCTGTGACTTGGGCCTCTCTGAACTTTAGCTTTACCATCTCTAAGAGGAAGCTAAATAAGCCTGACCTGCCTGTCTCCAGGGGTGTT
This sequence comes from Zalophus californianus, assembly GCF_009762305.2. NCBI lineage: Eukaryota > Metazoa > Chordata > Mammalia > Carnivora > Otariidae > Zalophus > Zalophus californianus. Next base: position 27,119,485 of record NC_045608.1, on the reverse strand, counting down.
GTGAGCTTCCAGTCCTATTCTGTTGTAAACACCTGCAGAGTATTGTTGTAACCAACCACCTCTCACGCTTCTCTCTCAGGGTCTTGCTCCTGCTTTTCACACGGCTGCTTTGGGTGCCTGTCCCCTGCACTGAAGGCACACACCTTCTGTAGCGTCTTAATTTCTGGAGATTACCTCCAGAAATAACCGGCTCTTTCCTAGAAGACCACCTGTTCCCTAGCATCACTCCATTTCTATATGGTGTTTTTTATTGTTTTATTTTTCCATTTCTGTTTTTTGTTGGGATTTTGAAGGTGATGACACTAAGCTGTTGCCCTCCAAGGGGGAGTGTGGTGGTGATATATTCTTAGCAACTCCTTTACCTTATATTTTCTTTTCCTTTTCTTCTTTCTTTCTTTCTTTTTTTGAGATACAGTTGATCAGGTCATTTCTGGAAAAGCTTTGTGCCAACAGCTATAAACATATTCATGTCTTTTTTTTTTTTTAACTTGACAAACTTTTCTTTAAAGATTATTTATTTGGGCACCTGGGTGGCTCAGTTGGTTAAGCATCTGCCTTTGGCTCAGGTCATGATCCCAGGGTCCTGGGATTGAGTACCGCATCGGCTCCCTGCTCAATGGAGAGCCTGCTTCGCCCTCTCCCTCTGCTGCTCCCCCTGCTTATGCGCGCACACATGCTCTCTCTCGCTCTCTCTCTCAAATCTTTTTTATTTGCGAGAGAGCACACGCAAGAGCACAAGCGGGGGGGAGGGCAGAGAGCGGAGGGGAGAGCTGAAGGCAGATGCTTAACTGACTGAGCCACCCAGGTGCCCCATATTCATTTCTAATTTAAGACCCCATGAGTTGTGGTCATAGGCTGTCAACGCCATACCGAGTCTATTCCCTGTTGTGTAGAGTAGGGAATGTGTGTTGGTGCCTCGACACTGTCTTGGATTTTAAGAACTATGGTGATAAAATTATGGAAGGGCATGAAGCTAACATTAATTGAGTATCTATCAGGAGTGCTAAGTGTTAAGCACCGTATGAAGTTTCTTGTAATTCTCAGTAGAGCCCTGTGAGGTTGGTTTCCTATTTTTCAAGTGAAACTACTGGAAGACTTGGAGCTTCAGGTGGTATGAAGGGTGGGGTGGGGGTTTAAGCCCAGGCCTGTCTGGCTCCAGAGGCCTCTGCTCTTTCTAGTTCAGTGACAATTTGACAGCTGTTGAAGCAACTGCATGTCAAATCAAAACATGTTTCTCTGTATAATATATAAAAGTAGTGTTGAAGAGAACGGTTGGGGTTTGCAAAATACTGATTTTTTTGTCTATAGGAATCTTTAGAACAGAGAACAGTAAAATAAGCAATGTAAGTCATAGTAAGTGTTCATTTTTTAAAAAAAAGTTCAGAAAGATTTCCAGGTTTCTGTTACCACAGACTTGTTGCAGTAAAAAGGATTCCTTACATTGCTTCTGTGTGCCTGGCTCAGTGGGAGGTGTTAGCTCTTTTAGGAGCTTATTTCTAGTCATGGAAATGACAGTGAATTAATCAGGGCCTCAGTGTCTTCCTTTGTAAAAGACCAAATTGGATGAGCATGGTGGTTTTGTTTTGTTTTTTAAGATTTTATTTATTTATTTGAGAGAGAATGAGAGAGAGAGATCACGAGCAGGGGAGAAGGGTAGAGGGAGAAGCCGACTCCCTGCTGAGCAAGGAGCCCGATGCGGGACTCTTCCAGGACCCTGGGATCATGACCTGAGCCAAAGGCAGACGCTTAACCAACAGAGACATCCAGGTGTCCCGTGCATGGTGGTTCCTTTTTTTTTTTTAAGATTTTATTTATTTGAGAGAGAGAGAGAGACATAGCATGAGAGGGAAGAGGGTCAGAGGGAGAAGCAGACTCCCTGCTGAGCAGGGAGCCCGATGCGGGACTCGATCCCGGGACTCCAGGACCATGACCTGAGCCGAAGGCAGTCGCTTAACTGACTGAGCCACCCAGGCGCCCCCCCCCCCTTTTTTTTTTACTGTTTTGTTTATTTATTCATGAGAGTCATAGAGAGGCAGAGGGAGAGACAGAAGCAGGCTCCCCGCCTAGGAGGGAGCCCGATGCTGAACTCGATCCCAGGACCCTGGGGTCATGACCTGAGCCGAAGGCAGACGCTTAACCATCTGAGCCACCCAGGCGCCCGTGCATGGTGGTTCTTAAGCAGGGGTGCGCCTCACTGTCACTGGGGGATCCCCTGGCACAGGTGCCCAGCCTTGCTCTGGAGATTCTGATTCTACCGGTCTAGAAGGAGGCCTAGGCACGATTCAGGCTTTCTCCCTCCGCCCTCTCTCTCTGCCCTTCCTCTCTGCATATGAGTGTTGAATAACTCCCCTGGGGCCTTTGGGTGCACTCTCTGATTGAGAGTCCCCCAACATTAGTTAACACTCCAGCCAGATTTGGCTCCCAGCTGCTTCCCAAACACACCTGGTGATTTCTTCCTTCCACGGCTCTGCATACGTTTCTAACACACGAACACACCTGTTCTCTTCTCTGCAGTGGTTTGGTTTTTCCCCATCCTTCAAGGCCTGACAGCCTCTCTTCCATGCACCGATTACCCTCTCCTGTTGCTTGCTGGGCCTCCCTTGCTCTGACCTCCAGGTTCCTAGAATAGGGTTTCTCTGCTTTTCTAACCTCATCTCAACAGCCAATAAGATGGCACTCAGCTTTACTTTCTGTGGTTCCTTTAGGGGTACAGTGTGCTCTTTTCCATTCAACAAATATGAAATTACAGGATGCTGTCGAATATGCTTTTTTATTTATTTATTTTAAATTGTATTTATTTGAGAGAGAGAGAGCACAAGAGGGGGTAGGGTCATAGGGAGAAGCAGACTCCCTGCTGAGCAGGGAGCCTGATGGCGGGACTCAATCCCGGGACTCCAGGATCATAACCTGAGCCGAAGGCAGTTGCTTAACCAACTGAGCCACCCAGACACCCTCGAATATGCTTTTTTAAACTGTATAAGCACCCCGACCTTGTGACTTGCTGTCCATAGCGTTGATTTGACATCTGAAGCAGCTCTGGCTTTCACAGCTGATTCTTCCTCTGTACATCTGTCTGGATTTCTTAAAGAGCGGACCATGGTCACAAGCTAGTTACGAATTACTGGCTCCTGAAGGGTTCTCAGGTCCTGTGTGAGGGTTGTCTGGGGAGATTTTTTAAAAAATTTATTTATTTATTTATTTGACAGAGACACAGTGAGAGGGAACACAAGCAGGGGGAGTGGGAAAGGGAGAAGCAGGCTTCCTGCTGAGCAGGAAGCCCGATGTGGGGCTCGATCCCAGGACCCCGGGACCATGACCCGAGCCGAAGGCAGACGCTTAACTGACTGAGCCACCCAGGCGCCCCTGTCTGGGGAGATTTTGAATGGTTGCCTTTCCAGGACCCATCATAGATCTCCAAAAAAAAAAAAAAGACCTTGTTAAGTACTTTGCCCAAACTCAGATGCATACATTGTAGTTGTGTGACAGAGAGCCCACTGTGTATAGCTGTCTCCTGCTGTCCTCTCAGGGATGAGCTGAAGCTTCCATGCAGGAGTAGTCCAACCCTGCTGGGGTCAGGGCTGTCTCCTGTTAGTCCCTCGGGGCTGTTAGGCAGTGATCTGTTTCTGGAGCTTGCTGCACTCTGGCCTGGCATGGGCATTAGGGTCTCTGGGCAGGAGTCTAGGCAGTGGGCTTTTCCCCTTTGAAGAGCTGGGCAGCACACTCACGCTCTTTTGGGTTCCCTCAATACCCTGAGATCCACCTCTGGGTTCCGAAATAGACCTCATTTTGAGAAGCATTTTTGTCTTTCTCCTTCACCACTTGCCCTGGCTGGGAAGTCTGCTCTCCCCTGCCGGGAGAAGGAATGAGCTAGTTGGCTGGTTCTGCTTTCCCTTGTGCTCTTCTTTTGGTTTGTCAGTATGGCGCCATCAGCCTGGAGCAGCTGACCCAGGATAGCTTCTTGCAGAAGTGAAACAAACCTTTGTGGGCATATTTTGTAAGCTCCTGTCATTCTTAGAGGCTTTGGTCTTCCTAATTCTGTTCTAGAGCTGGGCCACTCTCAGTTTTCCTTTGTCAAGTCCCTTTTTTTCCATCATTTCTAATAATACCCTCTTGAATTTATATTCTGAATTTACATTGGTTTCTTTAAATTCCTTCTCCAGTTCTTCCTTCTCACGGTCATTCTCAGTTATAGGGGTGCACTTTTGCTTGAGGATTTGTCAAGCCTCTCAAGTCATCTTGCCTTTTCGAGTCTCAGACCTTCATATCAATCTGTCTTTTTTCTCTGAATGACTTGAATCCATCTTCTTCAAGTTGTTCTTGGTGAAGGTGTGATTGGCATTTGGGGCCTAACAGTTCTTGACTGGAGGACCTCCTTGTGCAATGCAGGACTTTTAGCATCCGGGCCACTGATGGTGTCAGGGGTTCTCAGCAGCTGGGGCTCTAGAGGATGTTGGGAAATCAGGGTGGGGTGGTGTCAAAATGCTTGGCATGTAATGGGCAGGGCTCAGGATGCTCAAGTGCAGAGTCCTGCCTGGATGCCGGCGCCACCCTGTTGAGAAAGGCTCTCCTAGGACTGCCCAACATTCCCTGGAGATTATAGGGCTTGCTTGCTTGCTTGTTTGTCTTGGTTTCTCTCACTTCTGCCTTATAATCACTTCTTCCTTGTTGGTTAGAATTATGCAAAGGAGGTTGCCTCTTCCGCTCTTTGGTGAGCTTAACTTGACAGCAAGGTAAATTGAGAGTTTATCTGATCACCAGCAATTGATAACCAAGCTTTGGAGTCCTTGAGTCTCCCAGTTCTGCCAACATTAGTGTCACCCTTCCTCTCTGGCAGGGGGTAGGAGGGATGGCATCCTCTCCCTCAGTAAGGTTTTTATCTTTGTGCATGTATCTTTTTCTCTCTCTTTCTCTTTTTTTAAGTAGGCTCCATGCCCAGTGTGGGGTTTGAATTCATGACCCTGAGATTGAGTTGAGTACCGACTGAGCCAGCTGAGGGCCCCAGTGTTCATATATCTCTTGATATCAGAGCACCAGTAGGTGCCCTCTCTGCACCCCTGCCCACAGTGCCCACTCCTTCCTCCCTTCTTGAGTAAGGTGCAGGTTTTCACTGCCATCTTACAGTTGAGTCTCATCTTGCCATATTTTTGTAATTCTTTTGAAATTTACCTTCTTGGGTTTATTACTGATACTTCCTATTGTTAGTATGTGGATTTCTGAAGCTATAGAGTATATGTACAGATTATTTTAAAACTAATTTCCTTCCATGAAAATTGAATATAATCTCATTGGTTGTCCAGTTTCAAAGTTCTGTCTGGAATTGTTTTCCTGCCTATACTTGGTTTAAAACATTTCTGATAGCTTGGTAGGATTTGTCTCTAGCTGGAAATCTTACTCTAGTATCTTGTACCAGGGACCATAAAATCAAATACATGGAGAGCCTTTCCCATCCCAGAGCCTTTTTTCCCTCCCCAATCCCCAGCTTCCTTTCCCTTCACTATCCTGATAATTAAGCAAGTGTTTGAACATGACCATGAGCTCCTGGGCCTTTTAGATCCCTGCCCTCAAGCTTGTCCTCATGGAACTTATATGCTGTTTGGGGAGTGGGGCAGAGTGGTAGAGTGAGATTTATTTATTACCCCTCCTGAAGGTTTCATTGTCCCCAGGGGAGCGTTTCTGATGAGTCCTGATCATTAGCAGGAGGACCAGATGGCAGTTAGCAGGTTGAGTGGTCTCTTAGGTTCCGTACTGTCCTTCCTGCAGGCTCAGGAGGAGGGGCCAGACCACACCTTCGCCACTGCAGGGGCCACAACCACTGCAACTAGCTTCCTTATGGAAGCTGAGCGTTGCTTAGAAATGGAGCTCTTCTCTCAGTGGCAGTGGGTCTCTCTTCTCACTGCGTAGCTTGTTAAAAATCCACATTTCAGACTCCACCCCACAGTTGCTGGACCAGAATTTCCAGGGCTGGGGCCTAAGCCCAGATGGTTGTGGTGGGCAGCTAGGCTTGACAAGCAGCAGCACTCTGTGGGAAGAAACTTGGTCGGGTGTGTCGCCTGCCATGAAGCACCAGCATGTCCCAACTGTCTGTTCATTTGAGACACTGTCCTTCTCAGCCTGCACCATGCCGAGCACACATACATCCTCCTACTTAGAACCTATAACACTGGCTCAGTTCCTACTTCCTCTGGAATTGTTTCCCCAGGGGACCTTGTGAACTGTTGCCTGTGTGATGGGAATGTGGGGTGCAGAGGATCTTTTGGGCTTTATGGAGAGGCTGGTTCGGAGCCTCTGTGCCATTGTGAGCCACACCACACAAGGAGGGGCTTCTCAGTTGCAAAAGGGTGCATGGGCTAGACCAACAAGGAGGAAGCCAGGGCCATTGAGGAAGCTGTCCTGCCTCCTTAGCTGGGTGGTGCTCTAGGGATGCAGAAGAAGGTACCCAAGAGATGCAGAGGAGGCTTGTGTACCAAGGACAAGAGGCCAGGTTGGGACTTTGGAGGGGTTGTGTCACTGCAGGGGTCTGAGAATGGAGGAATGTTGGGAATGTGAGCAGGCCGGCCCACATTGGGTCTTGGGTCATAATGTTTGCTGGATGTTGACTGGAGTTGTTGCATAAGCAGTGGTGCACAGTTGAAAAACAAGTGACAGACAATTGTAGACTAAAGACCTCTCAGGCAGGGCCCTGAAGTGGTTAGTCCCCGTGGTCATGCTTTCTGGACGAAGTGGCATTTGCTGCATGGACAGTTTGTATAATAATCCCTCGTTTGCAAAGGGTTCTCTTGCATACAACAGGGTTTCCCCTTCATTGTGTTCAGCTCTGGGTCTTAACTACTGTTTTGAAGCCGAGGAAACGGAGGGCCAGTGAAAGGCTCCTGTCCCCCTCCCCATCCCAGTCTGGATAGTTGTTCTCTTTGCCGAGTGTCCATGCTGAGTCGGAGATCTGAAATCACACTTATGCACTGGGTAGAAAACCTGGAGGGTATGTGTTTGCTCCTAGTCCTCGGCATCTGACTCATAGCTTAATAAATCTTGGTTGGAAGGAGTCAGGTCTGTAGCACCTTTCTTGCACCCCTGCTGCATGGCTGCCCTGTGCAGGGGTCTGAGGGTGTTCAAGCAGAGGTCTGGTGACCAGCCCCAAGAGGAGGCGATATGTCTGCAGAAGGCAGTTATCTATCCCACTAAGTTCCGTGGGGTCACTGAGGTGGGGGCCTGTCTAGGTCTGGGGCATGGGTTTGAGGGGACATTGTGGCTCCAGGCCTCTTAACCAGACCGGGTGCAGACTAGTCCACACTCTGAAATTTGGTCATCAGTAGTGTTGGCACTCAGTTTAATTTGAGGGAGTCAGGAGGGATCTTAATGTGTGGTGCTTTCCCCTGTTTGACACCCCTTTATGCTTTGTTAATCAACAGGAGCTTGAAGAAATCCGCAAATGTGGAATGAAAAACTTCCGTAACATCCAGGTTGATGAAGCTAATTTATTGACTTGGCAAGGGCTTATTGTTCCTGTGAGTATTGAACACTTCCACTTCTTACCAGATTATTCTTCAAGGTGATGTGCGTGTTGGGCTTACCTCTCTGCTCCCAAGTAGGCTCTTAGGTGAGGCAGCCAGTAGATCACAGAAGCGGGCTGTCACTCTAGGATATAACGAGGCAGGGACCTTAGCCTCAGGTGCGTGAGTAGAATCCTGTCTTTGCACTGGTTTTGTAACATTCTGGGGGGGGCCCCCCCCCGAGCTTTCCATGTCTGTGGTTATTGCCAGGGGAAAGGAGCATGTTTTTGTGCCCCTGTCTTCCCTGGCTTCTCTGTGCCTGGCCCCGTTTGTCCAGACGGGGCTGCCTTCTCTGACCTCTCTTGGGAGATGGCAGCCGTTCCCATCTAGATCTTTTCTTTGCTTCCCTGCCTGGTTTTGCATCTGTGTGTCTAACCCTCTGGACACTTGCATTCCAGGCTTTATTCCTGGTACCCTCCAGTATGTGCCTTCCGTTGGTTTCAAATCCCTTTGCCTAATGGCCTACCCGGTCCCCTCACCCATTGTCTTGTTTGGGGCTTCTGCCTCTACTTTCTGACCCCCACAGCTCCTTCTCCCTCTGCCTCACAGACGTCTGCCTTCAGATGGGCTCAGGCTTGCTCCTAACAATGGCCTTCCTGTCCTCTTGATTTAGTGTCTGCTCTTTCTCCATCCTTTCATCTCCTCACCCCTTGAGAGCCTCGTCCTGTACTAACTCCAGTTTGCAATCCCAGTTTCTCCCACCCTCCTGGCACCACCTCACACTGAGCACGTGGGCTCCCCTCTGTTCTCACGCCTCAGGCTCAGCAGCCCTAGAGCCCACTTGCCTCTCGAGCCTTTGGAGCCTATGCAGCCCCTGGTTCTGTGACCTTGTGCCACTCACTGCTGTCCTGCTGCTGCTTCCTCTGAGCTCTTAGACACGGACCTTGTTTAGTCCCCTGCCTTTCTCTCGTGCTGTTTCTTGGGGCCCCTGCTTCTTCCAGCATCATAGATGACTAGATTATTGCTGTACATGGAGTCCTGTCCTTGCCTCTATTCCTGCCCTCTCCCCAGAACCACACCATTTGTCCATGAGGTGGCCTCACTTGGATGCCATGTGCCTTCCAGTCTCCCCAGCTCCCGACCAAGACTTCATCTGGAGTGCTCCCTTCCTTTCTGTTCTTCTGTCTCCACTGCCTCCTCTTTTCATCCCCACTTTCCCCATGAGCCTCAGGCCCTTTTCCTGTGCCTGTCCCTGCCCTACATTGTTGTGCAGAATCTTTCCTTATGGGCAGATTGGCTACTTTAACCAAAGCGGAACACGGAACATGCTTGCTGTAGATGTTTTCTTCTCATTGCCGGTTTTAAAAGTCCTTGCAACTTGAACAGCAGCTATTGGATTCATGCTTTACTTTCGTGATCATTTGAATAACGAAGGAAAGATATGCTTTTGTAGTGTTTCAGTACACACTCAGAAATTTTAAATGTGGGAGCATCCAGTCTGGTTTTGAGGGTGAGTCCTTGAGATTTCTCCAGGCTTGGAGATGGTGGGACTTAGGGCACAGTGTGTAGATGGTAGAGGAGCCCCTGGCTTAGGAAGGTTTAGCCGGTGACCGCACGGCTTACCTGCTGTAGGGAATTGTTAGGTGCCAAGTGGAAGGATGGCCAGGACCATCTGACCTGTCCCTTTTCTAATTGAGATTTTTGTATCCTACTGATAGAAGAAGAGTTAATCCATGGATCTTTTGAAAAATGGTAAGAATGAGTGGGATGACTGGGGTGCCTGGGTGGCTCAGTCATTAAGCGTCTGCCTTTGGCTCAGGTCATGATCCCAGGGTCCTGGGATCAAGCCCCGCATCAGGCCCTGCTCTGCGGGAAGCCTCCTTCCTCTCCCACTCCCCCTGTTTGTGTTCCCTCTTTTGCTGTCTCTCTCTCTGTCAAATAAATAAATAAAATCTTAAAAAAAAAAAAAAGAGGGGCGCCTGGGTGGCTCAGTTGGTTAAGCGACTGCTTTCGGCTCAGGTCATGATCCTGGAGTCCCGGGATCGAGTCCCACATCGGGCTCCCTGCTCAGCGGGAAGCCTACTTCTCCCTCTGACCCTCTTCCCTCTCGTGCTCTCTATCTCTCATTCTCTCTCTCTCAAATAAATAAATAAAATCTTAAAAAAAAAAAAAAAAAAGAATGAGTGGGACGGTTTTGAGCAGTCAGATTTGGGCAGTCTACCCTGTGATCTCAGTGGCCTGAGAGTGCAGGCCGGCTCCAGGGGTAGGTGGCTGTCATCAGGCTCTGCCCAGAGCATGCCCCAAGGCCTCCCTCTGATGTCCTGTTGGTGGAGCCTGTGGAATGGGCTATGGTTTCATAAGTCCAAGGTGGAGACTGTCTGGTAGAATGCAGCATACTTGAGTTGAGGGTCCACCCAGCTAGGGTGAAAGCAGGGCCTGAGAGTAAAGGCATAGTAGTCCAGACGCATGCCTTGACCACCTGGTACTGGTCCTCAGGGAGCAGCTTAGTAAAGACGACCTAGTTGTAGCTCAGAGAAGGGGCAGACCCAGACCCCCCAGAGAGGGAAGATGGGAGTGAACCAGATGTGGTGCTTCCTCGAGACATTTCACTGTTACCATGGCACTTCAGGCTTATTCCCTTTAAATGTTTGTTTTTATATAATTTTTTTTTCATTTGAAATTCAGAGGTGATAGCTAAGGAAGAAAATGATCTCGTAATCCTATCATGAAGAAATTCAGTAAGTTTTTGGGCACCTGCTGTTCAGGAACTGGAGGCATGGTGGTGAGCCTTCTCAAATTTCTTACCCAATGAACATGTTCACTCTTAACCATTAGCATATTCCTCCTAGTCTTTTTACTGCAATTTTTAATGGACTATTGATAGTTTCATAATTATCACATATTTTCATCATTTAGTCATTTACCTCGAACTCCTTGTGAACATAACTTGATAACTGTACAATATCCCATAATATTTGTGTTATTTATGCAATCATACCTTAATTTTGGATTGTTTTTCCATTTTTAAGATAATTTATCCATGAACATCTGTATGTGAAAATCTTAGCATCTTTATTTTAGGTTTGGTTTTTTTTTAAAGATTTTATTTAATTGACAGAGAGAGACAGACACAGACAGCGTGAGAGGGAACACAAGCAGGGGGAGTGGGAGAGGGAGAAGCAGGCTTCCGGCCGAGCAGGGAGCCTGATGCGGGGCTCAATCCCAGGACCCTGGGATCATGACCTGAGCCGAAGCCAGTCACTTAACCAACTGAGCCACCCAGGCACTCCTAAGATTTTAGTTTTTTAAAGTAACCTTCATACCCAACATGGGACTCAAACTCATAACCCTGAGATCAAGAGTCACACACTCTGCTGACTGAGCCAGCCAGGTGCCCGTATTTTATGTTTGATATTAAGATATTGTAGTCTGACCAGGAGGAAGAGGATTATATTAAATATATCTGTAAGCCTGTGTATTGTCAAATTATTTCCCAGAAAGGTTGTGCCAGTTTATACTCTTAAGGGCACTGTCTTAACCATTGCCTGTGCATGTCCTTGTCCTTCATGGAGGTTGCTGGGTGTTATTAAAGCCCCCAGGATGTGGGGTCTGATTGCCCCATGTGAGAACCCTAGCCCTGCCCCTGACTGGTTTGGGGATCTCTAGCAAGTTAAGCAGTTTGTCCCAGTATCCTCACATCTAAAAGGAGTACTCATGTTTCTGGTTGTTGTCAAAGTTCAGTAAGTGCATGTATGTGAATGCTTGGTCTCACTCTTTTTTTTTTTTTTTTAAAGATTTTATTTATTTATTTGAGAGAGAGAATGAGATAGAGAGAGCACGAGAGGGAAGAGGATCAGAGGGAGAAGCAGACTCCCTGCTGAGCAGGGAGCCCGATGCGGGACTCGATCCTGGGACTCCAGGATCATGACCTGAGCCGAAGGCAGTCGCTTAACCAACTGAGCCACCCAGGCACCCGCTTGGTCTCATTCTTACTATTAAAGGCTTTGTGGGGCTTGCTGCAAAACTATTTGGCAGTATGTAGCAAAGAGCCTATGAAACAAGCATGCAGAAAGAAATCATTGTTGCCAGTGTGGTAGGTGCAAAAGTACTAGATTGAATTTGTGTCTTAGTCCCATTCAGGCTGTTATAGAACAAGATACCAGATACTCGTTGGTTTATAACAGTAGAAATTTCTCACAGTTCTGGGAGCTGGAAGTCAAGATCAGAGTGCCAGTCTGGGGAGGGCCTTGTTCTTGGTCACACACTTCCCCTGTATCCTCCACGTGGCAGAAGGAGCAAGTTAGCTCTCTAGGGCCTGTTATAAGGTACTAATCCTATTCATGAGGGCTCTTCCCTAATGATCTAATCCGCTTCCCTCTTAACACCCATCACCCTAGGCATCAAGTTTTCAGTGTATGACTTTTGGGGCTACACAAACATTCAGATCATAGTAATGTGCATTTCTAATTTTGTTATTGTAGTTGAAGGTTTTGTTATTAATTTATTGACTGTTTATATTTCCATAATCTATCGGAGTTTTAGTATGCTGCTTTGTTGAGTTGTAGGAATTCTGTATATTAGTCCTTTGTGTTTAGGAAAAATATTTTTCAGCTTACTATTTTCTTTCTTTTGTTTATTCAAGAATTCTTTTTTTTTTTTTTAAGATTTTTTATTTATTTGGCAGAGACATTAGAAGCAGGCTTCCTAGGGAGCGGGGAGCCCGATGTGGGGCTCGATCCCAACACGCTGGGATCAATACCTGAGCCAAAGGCAGATACTTAACAACTGAGCCACCCAGGTGCCGCCCCTATTCAAGAATTCTTAACTTGAAAGTTTCTCTTAAAATTTAAAAATTTTTTTGCTTCATTGTTTTTATTGTGGTAAAATACACTTAACATAAAGTTTGCCATTTGTAAGTATACAATTCAGTGACATGTTCAAAATGTGCAACCACCACTGTCTATTTCCAAAATTTTTCATCACTGAGAGAAACTCTGTATCTATTCAGTAATAACACCCTACTCCCCGTGGCCTCCCAACCCCTGGGAACCTCTAAGCTACTGTCTTTATGAATTTACCTATTGTAGGTATTTCATATAAATCATATAATATTTGTCCTTTTGATCTGGCTTATTTCACTTAGCATAATTTTTTCAGGGTCATCTACATGGTACCACGAACCAGAACAGCATTCCTTTTTTATGGATGAATAATGTTCCACTTTGTTTTTATACCACATTTTGTTTATCCATTCATCTGTTGATGGAAACTAGGGTAAAACAGAAGAAACTAGGGTGGTTTCTACCTTTTGGCTATTGTGAACATTGGCATACAAATGTCTGCTTGAGTCCCTGTTTTCAATTCTTTTGGGTGTATATGTAAGAGTAGAATTGCTGGATCATAGGGTAATGCCATGTTTTTAAACTTTTTGAGGAACCGCCAAACTGATTTTCACAGTGGCTGGCCTGTGCACAAGCGTTCCAATTTTCCTGCATCCTCACCAACATTTGTTATTTTACTTTTTTTTTTTTTAGATTTTTTTTTTTTTAATTTATTTATTTGAGAGAGAGAGTGAGAGACAGCACAAGAGGGAAGAGGGTCAGAGGGAGAAGCAGACCCCCAGCTGAGCAGGGAGCCCGACGCGGGACTCGATCCCGGGACCCCAGGATCATGACCTGAGCCGAAGGCAGTCGCTCAACCAACTGAGCCACCCAGGCGCCCTGTTATTTTACTTTTTAAAAAAGTTATAGCCAGGGGCGCCTGGGTGGCTCAGTCGTTAGGCGTCTGCCTTCAGCTCAGGTCATGATCCCAGGGTCCTGGGATCAAGCCCCGCATCGGGCTCCATGCTCCACGGGAAGCCTGCTTCTCCCTCTCCCACTTCCCCTGCTTGTGTTCCCTCTCTTGCTGTGTCTCTCTCTGTCAAATAAATAAAATCTTTAAAAAAAGAAAATGAATAACTATTAAAAAAAAAAAGTTATAGCCATTCCAGTAGATGTGAAGTGGTATCTCATGTGGTTTTGATTTTTTTTTTTCTCCTCATGACTATGTATGTTGATTATCTTTTCATGTGCTTGTTGGCCATTTGTATAGTTCTTTGGTGAAATGTTAATTCAAGCAAGGTCTTTGCCCTCTTTTGTTTTCTTTCTTTTTTCCTTTTTTTTTTAAAGTAGGCTCTATGCCCAGTGTGGAGCCTAGCAGGGGGATTGACCCTGAGATCAAGACCTGAGCTGAGATCAAGAGTCAGACACTTAACTTGAGCCACCCAGGTCCCCCAAGACTTAAGTTTTTTAAAAGAGTTTTAGGTTCACAGTAACATTAAGAGAAAGGGATAGAGATTTCTTACATACCTCCTGGCCCCACACATGCCTAACCTCCCCTATTATGGACATTCCCTGTCAGAGTGGTATATTTGTTACGATTGATGAACCTACATAGACACATCATAATCACCTAAACCCATTAGGATTCATTGTTGGTGTTGTATATTCTGTGAGTATGGAAAAATGTATAATGGCACATAGCCATTATCATAGTATCATACGGACTATTTTCACTGCCCTAAAATCCTCTGTATTCTGCTTTTTCATTCTTCCCTGCCCCTCTCCCCTTATCCCTTGCCCTATGCCCACCCACAGCAACCACTAATCTTTTTACTATCTTCATAATTTTGCCTTTTCTAGAATGTCATTTGATTGGAATCACACAGTATGTATAGTCTTTTTCAGACTGGCTTCTTTCAGTTATAATAATACACAGTTAAGTTTCCTCCATGTCTTTTCATGGCTTGATAGTGCTTTCTTTTTAGCATTGAATAATATTCTATTGTCTGGATATACCAGTTTATTTATCTGTTCACCTACTAAAGAGCATCTTGTTTGCTTCCAAATTTAGCAATTATGAATAAAGCAGCTATAAACATTTTTAGTTGGGTGTTTGTGTTCTCTTTTCCTTGTCTTTGAGTTGTAGGAGTCCTTTATATGTTATAGATATTAAACCTTTATCAGATATATGATGTGCAAATATTTTCTCCCATTCTGTGGGCTTTCACACTTTTGGTAGTGTCTTTTTTTTTAATTCATGAATAGTTGACACACAATGTTACATTAGTTGGATAGTGCTCTTTGATGCACAAAAGTTTTTAATTTTAATGAAGTACGTTTTATCTGTTTTTTCTTTTGTTGCGTGCTTTCAGTATCATACTTAAGAAACCATTGCCAAATCCAAGTCATACAGGTCTTCCCCTTCCTCTTTTTTTTTTTTTTTTTAATTTTATTTACTTATTTGACAGAGAGAGAGACAAGCAGGGGGAGTGAGAGAGGGAGAAGCAGGCTTCCCCGCTGGAGCAGGGAGCCTGATGCGGGGCTTGATCCCAGGGTTCTGGGATCATGACCTGAGCTGAACACAGATGCTTAATGACTGAGCCACCCAGGTGCCCCTGTTTTGTTTTTTTAAGTAAGCTCCACACCCAGTGTGGGGCTTGGACTCACGACCCTGAGAGCAAGAGCCTTGTGCTCTGCCCACTGAGCCAGCCAGGCCCCCTCTCCCCCGTTTTCTTCTAAGAATGTTTATAGTTTTAGCTCTTAAATTTATTTCTTTGATCCATTTTAAGTTAATTTTTATATATGGTGTAAGGTAAAGGTCCACCTTCCTTATTTTGCGCTTGGATATCCAGTTTTCCCAGTACCATTTGTTAGAGAGACTGCTCTTGATCTTGGCATCTTTGTCAAAAATCAGCTGAGCATATATGTGGGGGTTTACTTCTGGACTCTCAGTTCTATTCTTTTGGTCCGTGTGTCTGTCTTTTTGCCAGCCACACTGTTTTGGTTACTGTAGCTTTGTAGTAAGTTTTGAAGTCAGAAGTGTGAGTCCTCCAACTTTGGTCTGCTTTTTTTTTTCCTTTGGGTAAAGATTTTATTTATTTGAGAGAGAGAGAGCACAAGCAGGGGGAGCAGCAGAGGGAGAAGCAGGCTCCCGGCTGAGCATGGAGCCTGACACAAGGTTCGATCCCAGGACCGCAGGATCATGACCTGAACCAAAGGCAGACGCTTAACAACTGAGCCACCCAGGCACACCATACTTTTTTTTTTTTTTTAAGATTTTATTTATTTGAGAGAGAGAGAATGAGAGATAGCACGAGAGGGAAGAGGGTCAGAGGGAGAAGCAGACTCCCTGCTGAGCAGGGAGCCCGATGTGGGACTTGATCCCGGGACTCCAGGATCATGACCTGAGCCGAAGGCAGTCGCTTAACCAACTGAGCCACCCAGGCGCCCTTTTTTTTTTTTTTTTTTAAAGTAAACTCTACCCCAGATGTGGGGCTCGAAGTCACAACCCCAAGATTAAGAGTCGCATACCAGCTGAGCTAGTCAGGTGCCCCTTTGCTCTTCTTTTATAAGATCGTTTTGCCTGTTCAGAGTTCCTTGAGATCCCATATGAATTTTAGGATGGGTTTTTCTATTTTGTAAAGATAACACTTGGGATTTTGGTAGAAATTGAATCTTGAGATCATTTTGGGTCGTATTGTCGTCTGAATATTAAGTCTTTCAATCCATGAACCCAGGATGACTTTTCATATATTTAGGTCTTTAATTTCATTCAGCAGTGCTTTGTCATTTTCAGTGTGTAAGTTTTATGCATCTGTATTAATTAGCTCAGACAGTCATAACAAAACACCAAAGACTGGATGGCTTAAACGACAGAAATTAATTTTTTCACACTTTTAGAAGCTAGACATCCTAGATCAGGGTCTGGCCAGGTCACTTGCTGGCAAGGACCTTTTCCTGTCTTGCAAATGGCTACCTACTTTGTGCTCACATGGAGAGGAAGAGCAAAGGAGTTCTTTGGTGCTTCTTGTAAGTGCAGTAGGTCCTCCCCACCCTAATCTGTGGTTTCAGTTGCCCATAGTCTACTGATGATCTTCCAAAGCAGATTACCTTCATTCTGACATATCTTCAGGTGAGTATAGTAGCCTAACACTACATTACGATGCCTACGTGATTCACCTTACTTCATCTGATCACATCATCACAATAAGAAGAGTGAGTACAGTACCATAATGTATTTTGAGAGACCACATTCACATAACTTTTATTACAGTATATTGTTAATAATCGTTCTATTTTTTGTCAGTCTCTTACTATGCTTAATTTATAAATTAAACTTTATCATGGGTATGTATGCATAGGAAACAATGTAGTATATAGAGGGTTTGGTACTATCTGTGGTTTCAGATACCTACTGTGGGGCTTAGAAAGTATACTGTGTGGATAAAGGGGGACAACTGTACATTAATCCTGTTGGGTCAGGGCTCCACCTTATGACCTCATTTAATCTTAATTACTTGCTTACCCCAAATATAGTCACACTGCGATTTGGGGCTTCAGGATATGAATTTGGAGGAAATACATTTCAGTCTATAATAACCTCCTTGGTTAAATTTGTTTCTAGGTATTTTATTCTTTTCAATGTTATTTTGAATGGACTTGTTAATTTCCCTTTTTGGATTATTCATTGTGTATAGAAATGCGAAAATGCGACTGATATTTTTGTGTTGCTCTTGTGTCTTGCAGTTTTGCTGAACTCATTTATTAGTTCTGTGTGTGTGTGGTCTTTAGGGTTTTCTACATACGAGATCAGGTCCTCTCTGAGTAGAGGTAGTTTTATATCTTCCATTCCAATTTGGATATCTTTTACTTCTTTTTCTTGCCTAATTGTCCTGGCTAGAGGCAGCAACACTTTGTCGAATAGAAGTGGCAAAAACAAGCATCCATGTTTTATTCCTGATTTTAGGGGGAAAATGTTCAGACTTTCACCATTGAGTGTGATGTTGGCTGTAGCTTTTTCATAAATAGCTTTTGTGGTGGTCTCTCCCTAGTTTATAAAGTGTTTTTATCATGAAAGTGTGTTAAGTTTTTGTCAAATGCTTTTTCTGCATCACTTGGAGATGATTGTGTTTTTTTCCTTTATTCTATTAATGTGGTATATTACCTTGATTGATTTTTGTGTATTTAGGCATCCTTGCATTCCTGGAATAAATCCCTCTTGGTGGTAGTGTATAATCATTTTAATATGCTTCTGAATTCATTTTGCAAGTGTTTTCAAAACTCGTAAGGGATTTTGTAATTTTCTTATAGTGTCTTTGGCTTCAGTATTAGGGTGATGCTGCCCTTATAGAATGAGTTACGAAGTATTCCCTCTTTGGAAGAGTTCTAGGGGTGCCTGGGTGGCTCAGTCATTAAGCGTCTGCCTTCGGCTCAGGTCATGATCCCAGGGTCCTGGGATTGAGCCCCGCATCTGGCTCCCTACTCGGCGGGAAGCCTGCTTTTCCCTCTCCCTCTCTCCCTGCTTGTGTTCCCTCTCTCGCTGTGTCTCTCTCTGTCAAATAAATAAATAAAATCTTAAAAAAACAAAAAAAGGGGGCGCCTGGGTGGCTCAGTCGGTAAGCGTCTGCCTTCGGCTCGGATCATGATCCCAGGGTCCTGGGATCGAGCCCCACATGGGGCTCCCTGCTCCGCGGGGAGCCTGCTTCTCCCTCACCCTCTGTTTGCCTCTCTGCCTGCTTGTGCCCTCCCTCTCTCTCTGTCAATAAATAAATAAAATCTTTTAAAAAAAAAGGAAGAGTTCTAGAAGGATCAGTGTTAATTCTTTAAACATTGGGTATAGTTCATCAGTGAAACCATCTGATTCAGGACTCTTGCGTTGGGAGGTTTTTGATTGCTGGTTCAATCTCCTTACTCATTATAGGTTTATTTCTGTTTTCTTGATTCAGTTTTAGTAGATTTAGTGTTCCTGGGAGTTTGTCCATCTCCTCTAAGTTATCTAATTTGTTGGTGTACACAACTGTTCAGTACTCTTTTACAATCTTGTTTATTTCTGTAAAATTGGGAGTAATGCTTCCACTTTCATTTCTGATTTGAATAATGTGAGTCTCCTTTCTTTTCTTTAGTCAGCCTAGGCAAAGGTTTATCAGTTTCGTTGATCTTTTCAAAGAACCACCTTTTGGTTTCATTGATTTATCTCTATTGTTTTTCTACACTCTGTTTCATTTATCTCCTCTGTAATTGTTATTTACTTTCTGCTAGCTTTGGGTTTCATTTGCTCTTCCTTTCTTCATTCCTAAGGTGTCCAGTTAGGTTCTTGATTCTAGATCTTCCTTTATTATTATTGGTGTTTACAGCTGTAAATTTCCCTCTGAGCACTACTTCCACTGCATTCCTAAGTTTTGGTCTGTTGTGCTTTAATTTTCATTCATCTCAAGGTATTTTCTAATTTCCCTTGTGATTTTTTTCCTTGACCCATTTTTTTTTTTTAAGATTTTATTTATTTATTCATGAGAGAGAGAGAAGCAGAGGGAGAACAAGGCTCCCCACTGAGCAGGGAGCCCGATGGGGGACTCGATCCCAGGACGCTTGGGATCATGACCTGAGCCGAAGGCAGACGCTTAACCATCTGAGCCACCCAGGCGCCCTGTTATTTATATCTTTGTTTTCTGGATGTCTTACATTTGGTTCCTAAATTCCTCCATTACTGCCATATATATAGTTGATTTTTTGGTAGTATACCATTTTGATTCCCTTCTTTCCTTTTATGTATACTTACTAGTTATTTTCTTAGAGGCTACCTTGGGGATTACAGTTAACATCTTAATCTGTTAACAACTTGGTTTGAGGGCGCCTGGGTGGCTCAGTTGGTTAAGCGACTGCCTTCGGCTCAGGTCATGATCCTGGAGTCCCAGGATCGAGTCCCGCATCGGACTCCCTGCTCAGTGGGGAGTCTGCTTCTCCCTCTGAACCTCTTCCCTCTTGTGCTGTCTCTCATTCTCTCTCTCTCAAATAAATAAAATCTTTAAAAAAAAAAAAAACTTGGTTTGAATAATACTAACTTGATTTCAATAGTATTTAAACACTCCTATACATCTCCATTACCTCCCACTTTATACATATATATATTTTTTGTTTATGTTTATTTTTTATTTATTTTCATTTATTTATTTTTCTTTATTTTTTTAAAGATTTTATTTACTTTATTTGTCAGAGAGAGCACAAGCAGGGGGAGCGGCAGGCAGAGGGAGAAGCAGGCTCTCCATTGAGCAGGGAGCCCGATGTGGGACTCGATCCCAGCACCCTGGGATCATGACCTGAACCACCCGGGTGTCCCTACCTCCCACTTTTATATTGTTACTGTCACAAAGAGCAGTTAAAAACCCAAAGTACATTAATCTATAATACTAGCTTTTATGCTTTTCTGTGTAGTTAAATTTATTATTGTTCTTTATTTCTTCATATGGCTTTAAGTTACTGTCCTTTCATTTAGCCTGTTGGACTCCCGTTTCTCTTTCTTTTAGGAAAAGTGATGATTCTCCCAGATTTTTTTAAATTATTTATTTATTTTACAGAGTGACAGCCAGAGAGGGAACACAAGCAGGGGGAGTGGGAGAAGCAGGCTTCCCCCTGAGTGGGGAGCCCGACATGGGGCTCGATCCCAGGACCCTGGGATCATGACCTAAGCCGAAAGCAGCCGCTTAACCAACTGAGCCACCCAGGCGCCCTGCCAAAGATTTTATTTTATTTTATTTATTTATTTTTTTACATAATTTCTAAACCCAACGTGGGGCTTGAATTTTCAACCCCAGGATTGCATGCTCTATGGACCTAACCAGCCAGGCACCTCTCCTTTTCTTTGTATACTTTGTGATTTTTGTTGTTGTTGTTGTTGTTGAAAATTGGACATTTGAATATTATAATTGGAATCAGATTCTCCCCTTTGCCCAGGATTTGCTGGGAGTTTTTTGTTTTGTTTTTTAAATTATCTCTACAGCCAAGGTAGGGCTTGAACTCATAACACCAAGATCAGCAGTCACATTTTCTATTTGCTTACCCAGCCAGGCGCCCTGGGGTTCGCTGTTCTTGATTGTTGAAAGCTTCACTTGTGTCCTACCAATGTTTGGGCTGAAATTTCCTTGAATGTCAAAAGCTTTAAAAAAAAAAATTTTTTTTTTTAAAGAGTCTCTGTCAGTCCATGCAGACTGGCTCCATGCTGGGGTACTACTTTAACACGTAGCCAGGTCATTTGCAATTCTCCCAAAGCCTTTACTTGTTGCTTGCATTGAGGCTACAGTTAGCCAGTGGTGAAAGTTTCAGATCTTCTCAGGACTTTGCTGAATATGTAGCCTGTCCTAGGCATATGCATGGCTTTCTCAATTCCCCAGTATGCCTGGGCACATTTGAATGCCCTAATTTCCCCAGGTTTCTCCTTGGCTTTTCCTCTTTTGCTTTAGGAAGTCTATTGTATGTCTCAGTCATTATCTTTGCCCCAGGTAGCTGTGGGCTTTTCTTTGCCTTACAGTGTTTTTTTGAGCAGTGCCAGCGATTTTCCACCCTTGTGTGGATTCTGAGTTAGGCAAAACAAAGACAGGCACCTTATGTGTCAGCCCCTCAGGTAGCCCTAAGACAGGTTAGCACAGAGAGACGCAGTAATTCGCAAGTGAGATCTGCTCTGCTTCCTCTGGAACCAGAGACCAGAGCCCCCCACTGGAACTAGAGGCTGCCATCTGTAAGACTGTCTGCTGCCCAGCCAGGGAGGGATGGAGTAAGAGCGAGAAAAATTGCCACAAAGTTTTCCCGCCAGTTTCAGTTGCCCTTTTCTTGATTCTGCATTCATTCGGTTGCTGTAAACCTTGGACTGTTTTCCAGAGTTCATACAAAGTTGGTTCTGACAGTTTCTGTGTGTGTGGGTTTTTTGTTTCTTTGTTTTGTTTTGTTTTATGTTTCTGTGGATGGGAGTTTGGAGCTGCTTGCTTTGCCATTTTGCTGATGTTGCTCTCTAAATTTTATTTATTTATTTTAAAAGATTTTATTTATTTATTTATTAGAGAGCGAGTGAGAGAGAAACAGCATGAGAGGGGAGAGGGTCAGAGGGAGAAGCAGGCTCCCTGCTGAGCTGGGAGCCTGATGTGGGACTTGATCCCAGGACCCTGGGATCGTGACCTGAGCCGAAGGCAGTCGCTTAACCAACTGAGCCACCCAGGCACCCAGTTGGCTCTCTAAATTTTAAAATTTTAATCAGGAAATAACAAAAACAAAAACAAAAACAGGAATCAGTGGATTTCATTAAAGGCCATATTACTGTCAATTAAATTTTATGATACGGGTTGTTAAAGTGGCCTGTTAATTAAACTTCTCTTCCCTTTCTGGATTAACCCCTCCTTCATCATGGACTATTTTTAAAATATTCCATTGTAGGTGCACCTGGATGGCTCAGTCGTTTGAGCGTTGGCTCTTGATTTTGGCTCAGGTTGTGATCTTGGGCCATGGGATTGAGCCCTGTGTGGGGCTCTGCTTATCAGGGAGTCTGCTTCTCTCCTTCTCCCTCTGCCCCTCTCCCCCTGCTTGGGCACACCCTCTGCCCCTCTCCCCTGCTTGGGCACACACACTGTTTCTCTAAAATGAATAAATAGATCTTCAAAATGCTTTAAAAAAATTAAAATAGAGTAAAAAAAATAAAATATTCCGTTGTATTAAGTTTACTGGTCTTTAGTGTTTTTGCCTCTGTGTTCATATGTGAGATTGGATTGTGTTTTCTCTGTGCTAGTGGATTTGGGTAAAAGGGTCATGCGGGCTTCATGTATTATGAAGTAGAAATTTCATTCTTTTCCTGTGTTGTGAGTAGCTAATTTTTGCTTTTATGGTAATTTTTGCTTTTATGTTATGATGTCTTCTAGTTTCCTTGGTGTTTGCTCTTCGTCCTTTTCTAATTTTGTGATTTGAGTGCTTTGTTCTTTAAGGCGGGAGTTCATTTAATCTTTTTTTTTTTCCCTAAGATTTTATTAGAGAGAGGGAGAGAGAAAGAATGGGGGGAGGAGCAGAGGGAGAGGGACAAACAGACTCTGCACTGAGCATGGAGCCCGACACGGGGCCTGATCTCATGACCTGGAGATCACGACCTGAGCTGAAACCATGAGTCGGATGCTTAACCGACTGAGCCGCTCAGGTGCCCCAGGAATTCGTTCCATCTTGATTTCCTTTCTTTCCTGGGCTACTCCTGTCCCGTCATTGTCACCCTGAACTTGTGATGGTGCTGCTACTAGTTTTACCTTTTATTGAGAAGGTAAGACATGCACAGACGGAAACATTCCAACAGTGACAGTAAGTCTTCCTTCAGACTATCTGTGCCTCAGTTGCTCATTTGTAAAATGGAGCTAGTAAGTGCCTGCCTCTCACAGCGGGTAGGGGACTAAATAAGTTGACAGCGCTCCTGGGCCTGGGGCAGAGCAAGTGTTTACGTCAGCTAATGTTGTGGTTAATGCTCCAGTCAGCTGCCCTGGATGTCTTTGCTTTTGGGCTTCAGAACCACAGACTTGTGAGTCATCTTTGTATCCCTGAGGCCTTGTATATCAAAGGCTGCCTCAAGAATTGTTTTTAAAATGAAATGAAGGCCCTCTAGAGAGGCCTTGTACTTCCTTGTTGTTTCCCATGCCAGCTGGTGGGAGAAGAAGTAGTCTCTCTAACCCGGCAGTTTCTCCGGCCTTCACGCTGGCTCCTGGGGCACACTGCTCTCCTTTCAGTGTCCACACACACCAGGTTCTGGTGAACCCCTCCAGAATCATTTTGAGGATGGGCATGAGTTGCACTGATAATGCCCCCTTTCAAAAACTGGAAATACTTTTGTCTCTGTGCAGGCTTTTCCAGTTCAGAAGTTCTTTGCAGCACCTCCCTGGCTCATCATCACATCTCCCCCACCCGGGCTGGATACCAGCCTCTTTTGAACAACTTTGCTCCCTTGTCTTGTGGGCTGCAGGTCAGTACCCTCCACCAGATGACTCTAAGTTGGACTGTGGCTACGGTACTCAAAACCCTAATTGTTGAGTTAAATTCCTGTTAACCTTCAAGGAGAGGCATCCCAGTTTTCTCAGGAACCTCACACCTCTTCCTGCTCAGGAAGCCACGCATACCTCTTCTACTTAAGGCACCCATCCTCTTCCTCCTGAGTCTTCTCTGAAACTCCCCATCCTCTGGTCTCAGTGAATCACACTCTTCTGTGTTCTCTCCAGTCACCATTCATACTGGTGAGGTCCCTTTTGACTGCAAGTAAGGAAACCCCCAACTTAGCTTTGCTTCGAAAAGGGAACGTTACTGCTGCTGACAAAGTCCTATGGTGCATGCTCTGGGCTTAATCCAGCAGCTCAGTGATGTGAGCAGGGCCCTAAATTCGGCCTGTCCCTCTTCTCCTGTTCCTGGTTCTATTCAGCCTGGCCTTCGCCCAGTCATCACGCAGCTGCTGAAGTCCTGGAGTCAGCTGCAGGGCCCACAGTGGCCAGGGTAGGAAGACGACCTTCTCTTCCCTTCCCTTCTCTTCTCTTTCTTTGAATGGTTTATTTTGAGATAATCAGAGATTCTTATGCAATTATAGTAATAGAGATCGGCGGTACCTTTCACCTGTTGCATAGCCATAGCAGAGTATCATAACCAGAAACTTAATGGCAATACAGTCCGCTGACCATATTCGATTTCTCCAGTTTTAATATGTGTGTGTTTATGTAGTTTTATCATATGTGTAGTTTGGTGTGACCAAGAACAAAACACCCATCCCATCCCAGAAGCTGCCCACAGGCCCCCATATGTCATTATCCAGAACCAGGACACATGGCTTACCCCTGCCCCAACCCCACCCCTGTCTATCACTGGCTGAGGTAGGAAAGTCCCACAGTGGATAGTGCTGTCCGATAGGGATATCCTGTGAGTCACAGCTGTACTTTTAAATTTTCTAGTAGTCCCATTAAAAATTTAAATTTTCATTTTGGAGTTCATTTTGATAAAATAGTTTACATAATGCATTGTATTAAAAATATTTCTTAACACATAATGCCAATAATTGTTACTGAAATATTTTAAGTTCTTTTTTTGTACAAGATCTCTGAAATCCAGGTGGTATTTTGCACTCATAGCACATCTCAACTCAGAGGAGTCACATCTTTCTTTCTCTTTTCTTTTCTTTCTTTCGTATAAAAAGGTAATTTTATTAAAGCCATAGGGGCAGGACCCATGGGTGGAAAGAGCTGCTGTCCATTTCTTTCTTTAGGCTCCACACTGGGCATGGAGCCCATTGTGGGGCTTGAACTCCTGACCTTGAGATCAAACCTAAGCTGAGATCAAGAGTCTGATGGTTAACCAACTGAGCCACCCAGGCACCCCAGAAGAGTTACATTTCAAGTGTGCAATAGCCACTAGCAACTAGTGGCTGCTTTGTTGGGCAGGTTTAGGCCAGTCAGGACTTACCCCAGGATCACAGTGAGGGAGCAGCATGACCACATACAAAACTGGGGTTTTGCCTGCAAAGAAATGGGGGAATGCCTGTTGGCTGACAGCCTGTTGGGGTCTGCTGTGACCTGGCCCACATCACTTTGCTCCGTTGATTTGGGCACTCCTCACAGTGTGACTTTTGCTTTACTGTGGTATGGATATCTGTCTCAACAATTTCTGGGTCAGGTAGAAGCCTGTATCAGTTTCCCTTCCACTTCCTGTCCCTAGCACCATGTGTCACACATAGTAGGCACCTCCTAAACAGTTTGTAAATTGAACTTGTAGTTATGCAAAAGCAGTATTTCTCAATGCGATTGCGTTGTAAACTGCATTTCGGTGTGTGCCTGTGGATTATTTGTGTAAGATTGTCCCTGTTTCTTGTCCAGGAGGTGCCAACAGCCAGCTTTGTCATCGGAACAATGTAAGGACACCCTCAGGCATTTCTCTCTCTCTCTCTCTCTCTTTTTTTTTTAAGTTTTTATTTGACACAGAGAGAGCACAAGCAGGGGGAGCAACAAAGGGAGAGGGAGAGGGAGAAGCAGGCTCCCCGCTGAGCAGGGATCCTGATGTGGGGTTCGATCCCAGGGCCCTGGGATCATGACCCGAGCCGAAGGCAGCCGCTTAACCAACTGAGCCACCCAGGCGCCCCTCTCTCTCTTTTTTTTAAGATTCTATTTACTTGAGAGAGATGGAGAGAGCACTAGCAGTCAGGTTGGGGAAGGTAAAGGGAGAAGCAGACTCCCCACTGAGCAGGGAGCCCAACAAGGGGCTCGATCCCAGGACCCTGAGATTATGACTTGAGCCTCCCAGGCGCGCCCCCCCCCCCCCGCATTTCTAAACCAGTGGGGGAGGAACACCACCACCCTTAGCTGAGAACTACTATTTCTGTGTTAGCTTTGATTTTTTTTTTAAATAATTAATTAATTAATTAATTTGAAGCAGAGAGAGCAAGAGTCCATGAGTGAGCGCGCACACTTGCATGAGCCGGGGGGGGGGGGGGGAGAGGCAGAGGGAGAGAGAATCCCAAGCACATTCCCTGCCTAGTGCAGAGCCTGATGTGGGCTTGATCTCACGACCCTGAGATCATGACCTGAGCCAAAACCAAGAGTCAGATGCTCAACCGAGCCACCCAAGTGCCCCGATTTTTTTTAAAGTTTTATTGAGATTCACAAACCATGCATTTCATCCTTTTAAAATGTACAATTCAGGGGCACCTGGGTGGCTCAGTCAGTTAAACACCTGCTTTTGACTCAGGTCACCATCCCAGGATCCTGGGATAGAGCACCACATCAGGTTCCCTGCTCAGTGGGGAGGCTGCTTCTCCCTCTGCCTCTCCCCCTGCTTGTGCTTTCTCTCTCAAATAAATAAATAAAATCTTTAAAAAAAAAAGTGTACAGTTCAGTGGATTTTAGTATATGCACAGAGTTGTGCAACTATAACCATAATTTTATTTTATTATGTTAATCACCATACATTACATCGTTAGTTTTTGTTGTAATGTTCCATGATTCATTGTTTGCGTGTAACACCCAGTGCTCCATTCAATATGTGCCCTCTTTAATATACCTACAATTTTAGAACATTTTTCTTTATTCCCAGAAGAACCACCCCCACCCGTAGCTATCACCCTCATCCCCCTAGGCAACCAAAAATCTACTTTGTCTCTGTAGATTTAGCTATTTTGCATATTTCATATAAATGGAATCATACAATATATGACCTTTTGTGTCTGGCTTCTTTCCTTAGCATAATACTTTCAGGGTTCATCCATGTTGTAGCATGTGTCAGTAATTCATTTCTCTTATTACCAAATAAGGTTCCATTATAATGGTTATATTCTGTTTACTTATCCATTCATCAGTTGATGGATATTTGGATTGTTTCCAGTTTTTGGCTGTTAAAAATAATGCTGCTGTGAACATTCACATACAGGTTTTTATGTGGACATATGTTTTCATTTCTTCGGGGTAACCATTTGAGGAATCACCAGACCGTTTCCACAGTGGCTGCACCACTTACATTTCTACCAGCAGAATATAAGGGCTCTAATTCCTTATATCCTTGTCAACACTTGTCTGTCCTTTAAATTACAAGCCTTCCTAGTAGGTGCAGAGTAGTATCCCATTGTGGTTTTGATTTGCATTTCCCTGATGGCTAATAATGTGGAACATATTTTCCTGTGCTTGTTGGACATTTATATACCTTTTTTGGAGAAATGTCTGTTCAGGTTACCTTGCCCATTTTTAAAATTGGGTTATTTGGGCCTGTGTGTTTTTATTTTTTTAAAATTCAGTTGTAATTAGCTTTGGTTTTTAAAACAATAATATCAGTTTTTCTTTTTTTTTTTTTTTAAAGATTTTATTTGAGAGAGAGAGAGCACACAAGCAGGGGGAGCTGCAGAGGTGGGGGGAGAAGCAGGCTCCCCACAGAGCAGGGAGCCTGACGCGGGGCTTGATCCCAGGACCAGAGATCTTGACCTGAGCCAAAAGGCAAATGCTTAACCAGCTGAGCCACCCAGGCGCCCCTCAGTTTTTCCTTCCTAACAAGAACTTGTTTTATTTCCGTGTGAAGGACCTGGAGTTGACTCCCTCCTCCTAGATTGGCTGTGAGGTCCTCACAGCCTTCCTACTTTATTAGCCACTCTAAGCTGTGACTGGTGCCTGGGATATCCAGAGATGTGGAAATGTTTTCAGTGTACAAGCTTCTGGGGTTGTTGTTTTTCAGGTATGTTAAACCATTATTCTGAGATCCGACATTCCTGGCCGTATTTGAAAGAATAACATAAACCCTGCACTGATGGTTTTATAATCAAGAAGAGAATCTGCTGGTTTAGCAGTTCTGTTAGCAAACATTTGAGGATTACTTCTGAGGCTGCCTTGGGTCCCTGCTCTCAGGTATCTCCTGGACTAATTGGGGAAGACAGGTGATCAAAATGCAACTATCAGAACACCGGAAGGAGCCCACCAGAATAGCAAGGTTCCTTGCCACCACTTCCCTTCTCTTAGATGAAACCAGGCTTCTTCCTTATATGAAAACATCATCAAGGTCCTGGGGTGGCTCAGTCGGTTAAGTGTCCGACTCTTGGTTTCTGCTCAGGTCATGATCTCAGAGTCATGGGATTGAGCCCTACAAAGGGCTCCCTGCTCAGAGGGGATTCTCCCCTCTGCCCCCTCCCCCACTCATGCCCTCTCTTTCCCTTTCCAAAATAAATAAGTAAATTAAAAAAAAAAAAAAAAGGAAGAAATATCATTGTTGATCTTACGGCTTCCCAGAGTGGGTGCTGCCACCATGTCCTCATGGTTCCCTACAGCCTTGCCAGCACTGCTTTTCTGCTTTTCAACCAGGGGAGCTGATCAGTGCTCTCAGGAATGCATGGTAGCTTTGTTTTTTATTAAAAAATATGTTGGTGGGGGCGCCTAGGTGGCTCAGTCGTTAAGTGTCTGCCTTCAGCTCAGGTCATGATCCCAGGATCCTGGGATCGAGCCCCGCATCGGGCTCCCTGCTTTGCAGGAAGCCTGCTTCTCCCTCTCCCACTCCCTCCGCTTGTGTTCCCTCTCTCGCTGTGTCTCTCTCTCTCAAATAAATAAATAAAATCTTTAAAAAAAAAGTATGTTGGGTCTTTACCGCTCCCATGGACACTCATGATTCTATTGATTTCATCTTTACAAATGAAATGGAGTTCAGGGCGCCTGGGTGGCTCAGTCGTTAAGCATCTGCCTTCGGCTCAGGTCATGATCCCAGGTCCTGGGATCGAGCCCCGCATCTCCCTCTCCCACTCCCCCTGCTTGTGTTCCCTCTCTCGCTCTCTCTCTCTGCCAAATAAATAGGATCTTAAAAAAAAAAAAGAAAAGAAATGGAGTTCAGCCCTGTAGTCGGGTGGTAGTAAAGAAATTATGGTACATCCAGACCATTATGAAGATTGAGGACATAAGTGTGCATGGGTGATGAGGGTAATGTCAGCAGCAAACCGCAAGGTGATAAAAATAAAGGTGGTTATGGCACCATGCGCACAAATCCCCGGTGTGTGAGAGAGTGCGCGCTGATGTGTTCACCTAGAAGGGAAGGGGCAGGAGTGCCATCTGCCAGGGTGCTGGCCTCAGTTCTCTGTCAGGGAGGAGAGATGAGGGTAGCGTGTTTTCCCACGTTTTCTACAACAAACACAGATTTCTGTCTGTGATAGCACCGAATGTCATTTTAGCAACTCTAGAGGCCGGATTATAGAAAGCGACGTGTGTGCTTCTTGGTTTGCTTGCCCTCTACCTGAGGGACCCTCTTCAGCCTTGAGCTCCTCTCCTCTCCCTCCTGGGAGAAGTTAGCCACCTCTGGCCAAGCTCCCTCAGCCTTCACTGAAGCAGAAATGTAATTGTTTGAACAAAGTTTTATTGCCTCGATATTCTGTTACTTAATGGATACAGAGTGTTTGAAGGCAAAGAAAGTCTTGAAATTAGAGAGAGGGGGCTGTACAACATTATGAATTCACTAAATACCACTGAATCATACGTGCCAAAAAAGTTAATTGTATGTTATGTGAATTTTGCCTCAATTAAAAAACTTTTTTGGTGGTGCCTGGGTGGCTCAGTCGTTATAAGTGTCTGCCTTCAGCTCAGGTCATGATCCCAGGGTCCTGGGATCGAGCCCCGCATCGGGCTCCCTGCTCAGTGGGAAGCCTGCTTCTCCCTCTCCCACTCCCCCTGCTTGTGTTCCCTTTCTCGCTGTGTTTCTCTGTCAAATAAATAAAATCTTTAAAAAAATTTTTTTTAAGTATTAATAAATGTAAAAAAAAACTCCACCCCCCCCCCCCCCCCTGCCCGGAACAAAACCTAAAAACTTGCCAAAGCTAGTAGGATGTTTGGATATCTGTGATACAGTCCCTCGCTCCTTCCTTTTTTCTTCCGTTGCCCTCTGGTGATTGGTGTACTGTTCTTGATTAAAAGCATTTGGCACTGTCCCAGGCACAGCATAAAAGCTCCTTCAGTGCTAGGTTATTTTTTCTGTCAAGGAAGAAGGAAGATTTCTCTCAACTCCACCCTGGCCTCCGGCAGCACATTTGAGGCTTTGGTTTCCTTCTTTCACCTTTTTGTTGGTACATTTGTAGTTCCAGTCTCTCACCTTCGTTTCTGGGTCCTTACTCACCTTACAGCCCATTTCACTGGCAATCCTCACCTGCCAGACCCGTTCCTTCTTTCTGCGTCATCTCTCTGGACGGAGGTGGAGCCAAGTCCTGCTGATTCTCCTGCAGCTTCTCCCTTCTGCCTTTCTGTAGCTGTAATGGTTGAAGCCAAATGAGGGGAGCCATACATAAAACATAAGTTTGTCGCCAACCTCAGATTACACTGGGGATGTTTTGGGGGAAGAGCATCCCTCCATGTTAGTGGGAACTGCTGAGCTCCTGTCCAAGCCAGGCACAGGCTTGTGGACAAAAGCCACAGGGGCACTGCCCTCCATGGTCCTCCTTTAACATGGAGTATGGCTCTACCCGCAAGGTACTGTGGCCTAACAGAAGTGGGAAACATCTGGATTGCAGAGCTGAAGACAATGTATAGCGACATGAACAGAAGTACAAAAAGTATAGACAGTATGACTCCAGTTTTATAACTACTTGTAAGTAATATGTACAGATGTCCAGAATAAAATGCCTTTGTTTACACTGTATATGCATAGAGAACATACTAGGGCCATGCAGCAGGGGACTAACAGCTGTTTTCCTGGGGGATGGAATATTTCATACACTTTTTTGGGTACAAATGTTAGCTCCTTCCATTCTTGGGGGGAAAGTGGATTGTGTTGTGAGAGGTACATATGAATTCAGAGGAGAAGAAGTTCCTTATTGAATTCAGTTCATGGAGATTATGATTTTTATTTTTATTTTTTTAAAGATTTTTTTATTTATTTATTTGACAGAGACACGGTGAGAGAGGGAACACAAGCAGGAGGAGTGGGAGAGGGAGAAGCAGGCTTTCTGCGGAGCAGGGAGCCTGATGTGGGGCTCGATCCCAGGACCCTGGGATTATGACCTGAGCTGAAGGCAGATGCTTAACGACTGAGCCACCCAGGCACCCCGAGATTGTGATTTTTAAATTCAGATATAATTCAGAGGGTAGTTTGGTCATGAGAGACTGGAAAACCAATTCCAAAAATACTTACTCGCACTAATACTTTTAATATGATGGAATTCTGTAACATTGGGTATTCGTTGACAAAGACCTATACTGTGAAGAGCCCTATAAACCAAATTGCTGGAAATAGTACAAATGACTCCTCTTCAGAAAGCAACATTGCTTTCTGCAATGATGAGCCACTGATTGAGCAGATTTTGTGATTCAGGCAACCAGAAAGCGCATTTTCAGAATAGATACAAAAGAATAAATACTTGACAATTTACAAAGGGTAAGAAGACATTGTCTGTGTTCAGAAGATCCATGAGCTTGTCTCAGCTTTTGACAAGATTCTAGAGTGGACCCG